>NC_054475.1:20000-620000 GCF_017639515.1 Carcharodon carcharias | reverse complement strand
TGAAGTGTTAGGTGGGTGAAGTGATAGGTGGGTGAGGAGGCAGGTAAGTGAGGTGGCAGGTGGGTGAGGTGGTAGGTGGGTGAGGTGGTGGGTGGGTGAGGTTGCAGAAGGGTGCGGAGTTAGGTCGGTGAGGTGGTAGGTGGGTGAGGACGCAGGTCGGTGAGGTGGTAGGTGGGTGAGTTTGCAGATCGGTGAGGAGGTGGGTGGGTGAGGTGGTAGGTGGGTGAGGTGGCAGTTGGGAGAGGAGACAGTTGGGTGAGGTGGTAGGTGGGTGAGGTTGTAGGTGGGTGAGGTGGTAGGTGGGTGAGGTGGTAGGTTTCTGAGTTTGTAGGTGGGTGAGGTGGTAGATGGGTGAGGTGGTAGGTATGTGAGGTGGGAGATGGGTGAGGTGGTAGATGGGTGAGGTTGTAGGTGGGTGTGTTGGGAGATGGGTGAGGAGGTAGGTGGGTGAGGTTGTCGGTGGGTGAGCCGGTAGGTGAGTGAGGAGGCAGGTGGCTTAGGTGTTAGGTGGGTGTGGTGGTAGGTGGGTGAGGTTGTAGGTGGGTGAGCCGGTAGGTGAGTGAGGAGGCAGGTGGCTTAGGTGGTAGGTGGGTGTGGTGGTAGGTGGGTGAGGTTGTAGGTGGGTGAGGTGGTAGTTAGGTGAGGTGGTAGGTGGGAGCGGTGGTAGGTGGGTGAGGAGGCCGGGTTGGTGAGGTTGTAGGTGGGTGAGGTTGTAGTTGGATGAGGTGGTAGGTGGGTGATGTAGTAGATGGGTGAGGTGGTAGGTGAGTGAGGAGGCAGGTGGGTGAGGTGTTAGGTGGGTGAGATGGTAGGTGGATGAGTTGGTAGGTGGGTGAGGTGTTAGGTGTGTGAGATGGTAGGTGGATGAGGTGGGAGGTGGGTGAGGAGGCAGGTGGGTGAGGCGGCAGGTGGTTGTGGTGGTAGCTGGGAGAGATTGTAGGTGGGTGAGGTGGTAGTTGGGTGAGGAGGCAGGTTGGTGAGGTGGCAGGTGGGTGAGGTGATAGGTCGGTGCGGTGGTAGGTGGGTGAGGTTGCAGATGGGCAAGGAGGTATTTGGGTTAGGTGGTAGGTGGGTGAGGTGGTAGGTGTGTGAAGTGGTAGGTGGGTGAGGAGGCAGGGGTGTGAGGTGGCAGGTGAGTGAGGTGGTAGGTGGGTGAGGTGGTAGGTGGGTGAGATGGTAGATGGGTGAGGAGGCAGGTCGGTGAGGTGGTAGGTGGGTGAGATTGCAGATGGGTGAGGAGGTAGGTGGGTGAGGTGGTAAGTGGGTGAGGTGGCAGCTGGGAGAGGAGACAGGTGGGTGAGGTGGAATGTGGGTGAGGTTGTAGGTGGGTGAGGTGGTAGATGGGTGAGGTGGTAGGTGGGTGGGGTGGTAGATGGGTGAGGTGGTAGGTGGGTGAGGACGCAGGTCGGTGAGGTGGTAGGTGGGTGAGTTTGCAGATGGGTGAGGATGTAGGTGGGTGAAGTGGTAGGTGGGTGAAGTTGTAGGTGGGTGAGGTGGTAGATGGGTGAGGTGGTAGGTGGGTGAGGTTGTAGGTGGGTGAGGTTGTAGGTGGGTGAGGTGGTAGATGGGTGAGGTGGTAGGTGGGTGAGTTGGTAGATGGGTGAGGTGGTAGATGGGTGAGTAGGTGGTGTGTTGGCAGGGGGGGTGAGGAGGTAGGTGGGTGAAGTTGTAGGTGGGTGAGCCAGTAGGTGAGTGAGGAGGCAGGTGGCTTAGGTGGTAGGTGGGTGTGGTGGTAGGTGGGTTAGGTGGTAGGTGGGTGAGGAGGCAAGTGGGTGAGGTGGTAGGTGGGTGAGGTGGTAGGTGGATGAGTAGGCAAGTGGGTGAGGTGGCAGGTGGGTGAAGTGGTAGGTAGGTGAGGTTGTAGGCGGGTCAGGAGGCAGGTGGGTGAGGTGGTAGGTGTGTGAGGAGGCAGGTGGGTGAGGTGGCAGATGGGTGTGTTGGTAGGTGGGTTAGATGGTAGGTGGGTGAGGTGGTATGTGGGTGAGGAGGCAGGTGGGTGAGGTGGCAGGTGGGTGAGGTGGTAGGTGGGTGAGGTTGCAGGTTGGTGAGGATGTAGGTGGGTGAGATGTTAGGTGGCTGAGATGGCAGGTGGGTGAGGTGTTAGGTGGGTGAGGTTGTTGGTGGGTGAGGTGGTAGTTGGGTGAGGTGCTGGGTGGGCGAGGTGGCAAGTGGCTGAGCTGGTAGGTGGGTGAGGTGGTCGGTGGGTGAGCTGGTAGGTGGCTGAGGTGGTAGGTGGGTGATGTGGTAGGTGGTTGAGGAGGCAGGTGGGTGATGTGGTAGGTGGGTGAGGTTGCAGATGGGTGAGGAGCTAGGTGGGTGAGGTGGTAAGAGGTGGAAGTGTTAGGTGGGTGAAGTGATAGGTGGGTGAGGAGGCAGGTGGGTGAGGTTTCAGGTGAGTGAGGTGTTAGGTGGGTGAGGTGGTGGGTGGGTGATGTTGCAGAAGGGTGCGGAGTTAGGTCGGTGATGTGGTAGGTGGGTGAGGACGCAGGTCGGTGAGGTGGTAGGTGGGTGAGATTGCAGATGGGTGAGGAGGTAGGTGGGTGAGGTGGTAAGTGGGTGAGGTGGCAGCTGGGAGAGGAGACAGGTGGGTGAGGTGGAATGTGGGTGAGGTTGTAGGTGGGTGAGGTGGTAGATGGGTGAGGTGGTAGGTGGGTGAGGTGGTAGATGGGTGAGGTGGTAGGTGGGTGAGGACGCAGGTCGGTGAGGTGGTAGGTGGGTGAGTTTGCAGATGGGTGAGGATGTAGGTGGGTGAAGTGGTAGGTGGGTGAAGTTGTAGGTGGGTGAGGTGGTAGATGGGTGAGGTGGTAGGTGGGTGAGGTTGTAGGTGGGTGAGGTTGTAGGTGGGTGAGGTGGTAGATGGGTGAGGTGGTAGGTGGGTGAGTTGGTAGATGGGTGAGGTGGTAGATGGGTGAGTAGGTGGTGTGTTGGCAGGGGGGTGAGGAGGTAGGTGGGTGAAGTTGTAGGTGGGTGAGCCAGTAGGTGAGTGAGGAGGCAGGTGGCTTAGGTGGTAGGTGGGTGTGGTGGTAGGTGGGTTAGGTGGTAGGTGGGTGAGGAGGCAAGTGGGTGAGGTGGTAGGTGGGTGAGGTGGTAGGTGGATGAGTAGGCAAGTGGGTGAGGTGGCAGGTGGGTGAAGTGGTAGGTAGGTGAGGTTGTAGGCGGGTCAGGAGGCAGGTGGGTGAGGTGGTAGGTGTGTGAGGAGGCAGGTGGGTGAGGTGGCAGATGGGTGTGTTGGTAGGTGGGTTAGATGGTAGGTGGGTGAGGTGGTATGTGGGTGAGGAGGCAGGTGGGTGAGGTGGCAGGTGGGTGAGGTGGTAGGTGGGTGAGATGGTTGGTGGGTGAGGTGGTAGGTGGGTGAGCTGGCAGGTGGGTGAGGTGGTTGGTAATGAGGTGGTAGGTGGGTAAGTTAACTGGTGGGTGAGGTGGTAGGTGGGTGAGGTGGTAGGTTGTTGAGGACGCAGGAGGGTAGCGTGGTAGGTGGGTGATGTGTTAGGTGCGTGTGGAGACATGTAGGTGAGGTTGTAGGTGGGTGAGGTGGCAGGTGGGTGAGGAGACAGGTGGGTGAGGTGGTAGGTGGGTGAGGAGGCAGGTGGGTGAGGTTGTAGGTGGGTGAGCAGGTAGGAGGTGAGGTGTTAGGTGGGTGAGGAGGCAGTTGGGTGAGATGGTAGGTGGGTGAGTTGGTAGGTGGGTGAGGAGGCAGGTGGGTGAAGTGTTAGGTGGGTGAGGAGGCAGGTGGGTGAGGTGTTAGGTGGGTGAGCTGGTAGGAAGGTGAGGAGGCAGGTGGGTAAGGTGTAAGGTGGGTGAGCTGGTAGGTGGTGAGGTGTTAGGTGGGTGAGGAGGCTGTTGGGTGACGGGGTAGTTGGATGAGGAGGTAGGTGGCTGAGGTGGTAGGTGAGTGAGGTGGTAGGTGGGTGAGAAGGCAGTTGGGTGACGGGGTAGTTGGTTGAGGTGGCAGGTGGGTGAGGAGGCAGGTGTGTCAGGTGGTAGGTGGGTGAGGTAGTAGATAGGTGAGGTGGTAGTTAGGTGATTTGGTAGGTGGGTGCGGTGGTAGGTGGGTGAGGAGGCAGGGTGGTGAGGTGGTAGGTGGGTGAGGTTGTAGTTGGTTGAGATGGTAGGTGGGTGAGGTGTTAGGTGGGTGAGATGGTAGGTGCATGAGGTGGTAGGTGGGTGAGGATGCAGGTGGGTGAGTTGGCAGGTGGGTGAGGTGGTATGTGGGTGAGGAGGCAGGAGGGTTGGGTGGTAGATGGGTGATGTGATAGGTGAGTGAGGAGGCAGGTGGGTGAGGAGCCAGATGGGTGAGGTGGTAGGTGGGTGAGGTGGTAGGTGGGTGAGGAGGCAGGTGGGTGAGGTGTTAGGTGGGTGAGATTGTAGGTGGATGAGGTGGTAGGTGGGTGAGGAGGCAGGTGGGTGAGGTGGTAGGTGGGTGAGATGGTAGGTGGGTGAGGTGCTAGGTGGGTGAGGTGCTAGGTGGGTGAGTAGGCAGGAGGGTCAGGTGGTAGATGGGTGATGTGATAGGTGAGTGAGGAGGCAGGTGGGTGAGGAGCCAGGTGGGTGAGTTTGTAAGCGGGTGAGGTGGTAGGTGGGTGAGTTGGTAAGTGTGTGAGGTGGTAGGTGGGTGATGTGGTAGGTGGGTGAGGAGGCAGGGCGGTGAGGTGGTAGGTGGGTGATGTTGTAGATGGGTGAGTAGGTAGGTGGGGGAGGTGGTAGGTGGTTGAGGTAGTAGGTGGGTGACGTGGCAGGGCGGTGAGGTGGTAGGTGGGTGAAGTTGTAGTTGGGTGAGGTGGTAGGTGTGTGAGGAGGCAGCTGGGTGAGATGGTAGGTGGGTGAGGTGTTAGGTGGGTGAGGAGGCAGGTGGGCGATGTGTTAAGTGGGTGAGGAGGCAAGTGGGTGAGGTGTTAGGTGGGTGAGCTGGTAGGTGGGTGAGGAGGCAGGTGGGTGAGATGGCAGGTGGGTAAGGTGGTAGGTGGGTGAGGTGCTAGATGGGTGAGGAGGCAGGTGGGTGAGGAGCCAGGTGGGTGAGGTGGCAGGTGGATGAGGTGGTAGGTGGGTGAGGTGGTAGGTGGGTGAGGAGCCAGGGCGGTGAGGTGGTAGGTGGGTGTGGTTGTAGATGGGTGAGTAGGTAGGTGGGTGAGGTGGTAGGTGGTTGAGGCAGTAGGTGGGTGAGGTGGCAGGTGGGTGAGGACACAGGTCGGTGAGGTGGAAGGTGCGTAGGGTGAGTAGGTGGTGAAATGGCAGGTGGCTAAGTTGGTAGGTGGATGAGGTGCTAGGTGGCTGAGGTGTTAGGCGGATAGGGTGAGTAGGTGGTGAGATGGCAGGTGGGTGAGAAGGTAGGTGGGTGAGGTGGTAGGTGCGTGAGGTGGTGGATGGGTGAAGTGGTAGGTGGGTGAGGAGGCAGGTGGGTGAGGAGGCAGGTGGGTGAGGAGGTAGGTGGTTGAGGTGGTAGGTGGGTGAGGTGGTAGGTGGGTGAGGAGGCAGGTGGGTGAGATGGCAGGTGGGTGAGATGGCAGGTGGGTGAGGTTATAGGTTGGAGAGGAGGCAGGTGGGTGAGGTGTTAGGTAGGTGAGTTGGTAGGTGCTGAGGTGGTAGGTGGGTGAGGAGGCAGGTGGGTGAGGTGATAGGTGGGTGAGGAGTCAGTTGGGTGAGATGGTAGGTGGGTGAGGTGTTTGCTGGGTGATGAGGCAGTTGGGTGACGGGGTAGTTGGATGAGGAGGTAGGTGGCTGAGGTGGTAGGTGAGTGAGGTGGTAGGTGGTTGATAAGGCAGTTGGGTGACAGGGTAGTTGGGTGAGGTGGCAGGTGAGTGAAGGGGTAGGTGGGTGAGGTGGCAGGTGGGTGAGGAGGCAGGTGGTTGAGGTGGTAGGTGGGTGAGGTGGTAGGTGGGTGAGGAGGCAGGTGGGTGAGGTGGTTGGTGGGTGAAGTTGTAGTTGGGTGAGGTGGTAGGTGTGTGAGGGGGCAGCTGGGTGAGATGGTAGGTGGGTGAGGTGTTAGGTGGGTGAGGAGGCAGGTGGGTGATGTGTTAGGTGGGTGAGGAGGCAAGTGGGTGAGGTGTTAGGTGGGTGAGCTGTTAGGTGGGTGAGGAGGCAGGTGGGTGAGATGGCAAGTGGGTGAGGTTCTAGGTGGGTGAGATGGCAGGTGGGTAACGTGGTAGGTGGGTGAAGTGCTAGATGGGTGAGGAGGCAGGTGGGTGAGGAGCCAGGTGGGTGAGGTGGTAAGTGGGTGAGGTGGTAGGTGGGTGAGGTGGTAGGTGGGTGTGGTCGTAGGTGGGTGAGGAGGCAGGTGGGTGAGGTGGCAGGTGGGTGAGGTGGTAGGTGGGTGAGGCGGTAGGTGGGTGAGGAGCCAGGGCGGTGAGGTGGTAGGTGGGTGAGGTTGTAGATGGGTGAGTAGGTAGGTGGGTGAGGTGGTAGGTGTTTGAGGTAGTAGATGGGTGAGGTGGCAGGTGGGTGAGGACACAGGTCGGTGAGGTGGAAGGTGCGTAGGGTGAGTAGGTGGTGAAATGGCAGGTGGGTAAGTTGGTAGGTGGGTGAGGTGGCAGGTGGATGAGGTGGTAGGTGGCTGAGGTGTTAGGCGGATAGGGTGAGTAGGTGGTGAGATGGCAGGTGGGTGAGAAGGTAGGTGGGTGAGGTGGTAGGTGCGTGAGGTGGTGGATGGGTGAAGTGGTAGGTGGGTGAGGAGGCAGGTGGGTGATGAGGCAGGTGGGTGAGGAGGTAGGTTGTTGAGGTGGTAGGTGGGTGAGGTGGTAGGTGGGTGAGGAGGCAGGTGCATGGGATGGCAGGTGGGTGAGATGGTAGGAGGGTAAGGTTGTAGGTTGGAGAGGAGGCAGATGGGTGAGGTGTTAGGTAGGTGAGTTGGTATGTGCTGAGGTGTTAGGTGGGTGAGATGGTAGGTGGGTGAGGTGGTAGGTGGGTGAGGAGGCAGGTGGGTGAGGTGTTAGGTGGGTGAGGAGTCAATTGGGTGAGATGGTAGGTGGGTGAGGTGTTTGCTGGGTGAGGAGGCAGTTGGGTGACGGGGTAGTTGGATGAGGAGGTAGGTGGCTGACGTGGTAGGGGAGTGAGGTGGTAGGTGGTTGATAAGGCAGTTGGGTGACAGGGTAGTTGGGTGAGGTGGCAGGTGGGTGAAGGGGAAGGTGGGTGAGGTGGCAGGTGGGTGAGGAGGCAGGTGGTTGAGGTGGTAGGTGGGTGAGGTGGTAGGTGGGTGAGGAGGCAGGTGGGTGAGGTGTCAGGTGGGTGAGGTGGTAGTTGGGTGAGGAGGCAGGTCGGTGCGGTGGTAGGTGGGTGAGGTGGTAGGTGGTTGATGTGGTAGGTGGGTGAGGAGGCAGGGCGGTGAGGTGGTAGGTGGGTGATGTTGTAGATGGGTGAGTAGGTAGGTGGGTGAGGTGGTAGGTGGTTCAGGTAGTAGGTGGGTGACGTGGCAGGGCGGTGAGGTGGTAGGTGGTTGAAGTTGTAGTTGGGTGAGGTGGTAGGTGTGTGAGGAGGCAGCTGGGTGAGATGGTAGGTGGGTGAGGTGTTAGGTGGTGAGGAGGCAGGTGGGTGATGTGTTAGGTGGGTGAGGAGGCAAGTGGGTGAGGTGTTAGGTGGGTGAGCTGGTAGGTGGGTGAGGAGGCAGGTGGGTGAGATGGCAGGTGGGTGAGGTGGTAGGTGGGTGAGATGTCAGGTGGGTAAGGTGGTAGGTGGGTGAGGTGCTAGATGGGTGAGGAGGCAGGTGGGTGAGGAGCCAGGTGGGTGAGGTGGTAAGTGGGTGATGTGGTAGGTGGGTGAGGTGGTAGGTGGGTGAGGTGGTAGGTGGGTGTGGTCGTAGGTGGGTGAGGAGGCAGGTGGGTGAGGTGGCAGGTGGGTGAGGTGGTTGGTGGGTGAGGTGGTAGGTGGGTGAGGACCCAGGGCGGTGAGGTGGTAGGTGGGTGAGGTGCTAGGTGGGTGAGGTGCTAGGTGGGTGAGTAGGCAGGAGGGTCAGGTGGTAGATGGGTGATGTGATAGGTGAGTGAGGAGGAAGGTGGGTGAGGAGCCAGGTGGGTGAGTTTGTAAGTGGGTGAGGTGGTAGGTGGGTGAGGTGGTAGGTGGGTGAGGTGGTAGGTGGTTGTGGAGGCAGGGCGGTGAGGTGGTAGGTGGGTGATGTTGTAGATGGGTGATTAGGTAGGTGGGTGAGTGGGTAGGTGGTTGAGGTAGCAGGTGGGTGACGTGGCAGGGCGGTGAGGTGGTTGGTGGGTGAAGTTGTAGTTGGGTGAGGTGGTAGGTGTGTGAGGAGGCAGCTGGGTGAGATGGTAGGTGGGTGAGGTGTTAGGTGGGTGAGGAGGCAGGTGGGTGATGTGTTAGGTGGGTGAGGAGGCAAGTGGGTGAGGTGTTAGGTGGGTGAGCTGTTAGGTGGGTGAGGAGGCAGGTGGGTGAGATGGCAAGTGGGTGAGGTGGTTGGTGGGAGAGATGGCAGGTGGGTAAGGTGGTAGGTGGGTGAGGTGCTAGATGGGTGAGGAGGCAGGTGGGTGAGGAGCCAGGTGGGTGAGGTGGTAAGTGGGTGAGGTGGTAGGTGGGTGAGGTGGTAGGTGGGTGAGGTGGTAGGTGGGTGTGGTCGTAGGTGGGTGAGGAGGCAGGTGGGTGAGGTGGTAGGTGGGTGAGGTTGTAGATGGGTGAGTAGGTAGGTGGGTGAGGTGGTAGGTGGTTGAGGTAGTAGGTGGGTGAGGTGGCAGGTGGGTGAGGACACAGGTCGGTGAGGTGGAAGGTGCGTAGGGTGAGTAGGTGGTGAAATGGCAGGTGGGTAAGTTGGTAGGTGGGTGAGGGTGGCAGGTGGATGAGGTGGTAGGTGGCTGAGGTGGTAGGTGAGTGAGGTGGTAGGTGGTTGATAAGGCAGTTGGGTGACAGGGTAGTTGGGTGAGATGGCAGGTGGGTGAAGGGGTAGGTGGGTGAGGTGGCAGGTGGGTGAGGAGGCAGGGCGGTGAGGTGGTAGGTGGGTGATGTTGTAGATGGGTGTGTAGGTAGGTGGGTGAGGTGGTAGGTGGTTCAGGTAGTAGGTGGGTGACGTGGCAGGGTGGTGAGGTGGTAGGTGGGTGAAGTTGTAGTTGGGTGAGGTGGTAGGTGTGAGGAGGCAGCTGGGTGAGATGGTAGCTGGGTGAGGTGTTAGGTGGTGAGGAGGCAGGTGGGTGATGTTTTAGGTGGGTGAGGAGGCAAGTGGGTGAGGTGTTAGGTGGGTGAGCTGGTAGGTGGGTGAGGAGGCAGGTGGGTGAGATGGTAGGTGGGTGAGGTGGTAGGTGGGTGAGGTGCTAGATGGGTGAGGAGGCAGGTGGGTGAGGAGCCAGGTGGGTGAGGTGGTAAGTGGGTGAGGTGGTAGGTGGGTGAGATGTCAGGTGGGTAAGGTGGTAGGTGGGTGAGGTGCTAGATGGGTGAGGAGGCAGGTGGGTGAGGAGCCAGGTGGGTGAGGTGGTAAGTGGGTGATGTGGTAGGTGGGTGAGGTGGTAGGTGGGTGAGGTGGTAGGTGGGTGTGGTCGTAGGTGGGTGAGGAGGCAGGTGGGTGAGGTGGTAGGTGGGTGAGGTTGTAGATGGGTGAGTAGGTAGGTGGGTGAGGTGGTAGGTGGTTGAGGTAGTAGGTGGGTGAGGTGGCAGGTGGGTGAGGACACAGGTCGGTGAGGTGGAAGGTGCGTAGGGTGAGTAGGTGGTGAAATGGCAGGTGGGTAAGTTGGTAGGTGGGTGAGGGTGGCAGGTGGATGAGGTGGTAGGTGGCTGAGGTGTTAGGCGGATAGGGTGAGTAGGTGGTGAGATGGCAGGTGGGTGAGAAGGTAGGTGGGTGAGGTGGTAGGTGCGTGAGGTGGTAGATGGGTGAAGTGGTAGGTGGGTGAGGAGGCAGGTGGGTGAGGAGTCAGGTGGGTGAGGAGGTAGGTGGTTGAGGTGGTAGGTGGGTGAGGTGGTAGGTGGGTGAGGAGGCAGGTGGGTGAGATGGCAGGTGGGTGAGATGGTAGGTGGGTGAGGTTGTAGGTTGGAGAGGAGGCAGGTGGGTGAGGTGTTAGGTAGGTGAGTTGGTAGGTGCTGAGGTGTTAGGTGGGTGAGATGGTAGGTGGGTGAGGTGGTTGGTGGGTGAGGAGGCAGGTGGGTGAGGTGTTAGGTGGGTGAGGAGTCAGTTGGGTGACGGGGTAGTTGGATGAGGAGGTAGGTGGCTGAGGTGGTAGGTGAGTGAGGTGGTAGGTGGTTGATAAGGCAGTTGGGTGACAGGGTAGTTGGGTGAGATGGCAGGTGGGTGAAGGGGTAGGTGGGTGAGGTGGCAGGTGGGTGAGGAGGCAGGGCGGTGAGGTGGTAGGTGGGTGATGTTGTAGATGGGTGTGTAGGTAGGTGGGTGAGGTGGTAGGTGGTTCAGGTAGTAGGTGGGTGACGTGGCAGGGTGGTGAGGTGGTAGGTGGATGAAGTTGTAGTTGGGTGAGGTGGTAGGTGTGAGGAGGCAGCTGGGTGAGATGGTAGGTGGGTGAGGTGTTAGGTGGTGAGGAGGCAGGTGGGTGATGTTTTAGGTGGGTGAGGAGGCAAGTGGGTGAGGTGTTAGGTGGGTGAGCTGGTAGGTGGGTGAGGAGGCAGGTGGGTGAGATGGTAGGTGGGTGAGGTGGTAGGTGGGTGAGGTGCTAGATGGGTGAGGAGGCAGGTGGGTGAGGAGCCAGGTGGGTGAGGTGGTAAGTGGGTGAGGTGGTAGGTGGGTGAGATGTCAGGTGGGTAAGGTGGTAGGTGGGTGAGGTGCTAGATGGGTGAGGAGGCAGGTGGGTGAGGAGCCAGGTGGGTGAGGTGGTAAGTGGGTGATGTGGTAGGTGGGTGAGGTGGTAGGTGGGTGAGGTGGTAGGTTGGTGAGGTGGTAGGTGGGTGAGGAGCCAGGGCGGTGAGGTGGTAGGTGGGTGGGGTGCTAGGTGGGTGAGGTGCTAGGTGGGTGAGTAGGCAGGAGGGTCAGGTGGTAGATGGGTGATGTGATAGGTGAGTGAGGAGGAAGGTGGGTGAGGAGCCAGGTGGGTGAGTTTGTAAGTGGGTGAGGTGGTAGGTGGGTGAGTTGGTAGGTGGGTGAGGTGGTAGGTGGGTGAGGTGGTAGGTGGTTGTGGAGGCAGGGCGGTGAGGTGGTAGGTGGGTGATGTTGTAGATGGGTGAGTAGGTAGGTGGGTGAGGGGGTCGGTGGTTGAGGTAGTAGGTGGGTGACGTGGCAGGGCGGTGAGGTGGTTGGTGGGTGAAGATGTAGTTGGGTGAGGTGGTAGGTGTGTGAGGAGGCAGCTGGGTGAGATGGTAGGTGGGTGAGGTGTTAGGTGGGTGAGGAGGCAGGTGGGTGATGTGTTAGGTGGGTGAGGAGGCAGGTCAGTGAGGTGGTAGGTGGGTGAAGTGGCAAGTGGGTGAGGTGGTAGTTGGATGATGTTGCAGGTTGGTGAGGATGTAGGTGGGTGAGGTGGTAGGTGGGTGAGATGGCAGGTGGCTGAGGTGCTAGGTGGGTGAGTTTGTTGGTGTGTGAGGTGATAGTTGGGTGAGGTGGTAGGTGGGCGAGGTGGCAAGTGGCTGAGGTGGTAGGTGGGTGAGGTGGTAGGTGGGTGAGCTGGTAGGTGGCTGAGGTGGTAGGTGGGTGATGTGGGAGGTTTCTGAGGAGGTAGGTGGGTGAGGTGGTAGGTGGGTGAGGTGGCAGGTGGGTGAGATTGTAGGTGGATGAGGTGGTAGGTGGGTGAGGAGGCAGGTGGGTGAGGTGGTAGGTGGGTGAGATGGTAGGTGGGTGAGGTGCTAGGTGGGTGAGGTGCTAGGTGGGTGAGTAGGCAGGAGGGTCAGTTGGTAGATGGGTGATGTGATAGGTGAGTGAGGAGGAAGGTGGGTGAGGAGCCAGGTGGGTGAGTTTGTAAGTGGGTGAGGTGGTAGGTGGGTGAGTTGGTAGGTGGGTGAGGTGGTAGGTGGGTGAGGTGGTAGGTGGTTGTGGAGGCAGGGCGGTGAGTTGGTAGGTGGGTGATGTTGTAGATGGGTGAGTAGGTAGGTGGGTGAGGGGGTAGGTGATTGAGGTGGTAGATGGGTGAAGTGGTAGGTGGGTGAGGAGGCAGGTGGGTGAGGAGGCAGGTGGGTGAGGAGTTAGGTGGTTGAGGTGGTAGGTGGGTGAGATGGTAGGTGGGTGAGGTTGTAGGTTGGAGAGGAGGCAGGTGGGTGAGGTGTTAGGTAGGTGAGTTGGTAGGTGCTGAGGTGTTAGGTGGGTGAGATGGTAGGAGGGTGAGGTGGTAGGTGGGTGAGGAGGCAGGTGGGTGAGGTATTAGGTGGGTGAGGAGTCAGTTGGGTGAGATGGTAGGTGGGTGAGGTGTTTGCTGGGTGAGGAGGCAGTTGGGTGACGGGGTAGTTGGATGAGGAGGTAGGTGGCTGAGGTGGTAGGTGAGTGAGGTGGTACGTGGTTGATAAGGCAGTTGGGTGTCAGGGTAGTTGGGTGAGGTGGCAGGTGGATGAAGGGGTAGGTGGGTGAGGTGGCAGGTGGGTGAGGAGGCAGGTGGTTGAGGTGGTAGGTGGGTGAGGTGGTAGGTGGGTGAGGTGCTAGATGGGTGAGGAGGCAGGTGGGTGAGGAGCCAGGTGGGTGAGGTGGTAAGTGGGTGAGGTGGTAGGTGGGTGAGATGTCAGGTGGGTAAGGTGGTAGGTGGGTGAGGTGCTAGATGGGTGAGGAGGCAGGTGGGTGAGGAGCCAGGTGGGTGAGGTGGTAAGTGTGTGATGTGGTAGGTGGGTGAGGTGGTAGGTGGGTGAGGTGGTAGGTTGGTGAGGTGGTAGGTGGGTGAGGAGCCAGGGCGGTGAGGTGGTAGGTGGGTGAGGTGCTAGGTGGGTGAGGTGCTAGGTGGGTGAGTAGGCAGGAGGGTCAGGTGGTAGATGGGTGATGTGATAGGTGAGTGAGGAGGAAGGTGGGTGAGGAGCCAGGTGGGTGAGTTTGTAAGTGGGTGAGGTGGTAGGTGGGTGAGTTGGTAGGTGGGTGAGGTGGTAGGTGGGTGAGGTGGTAGGTGGTTGTGGAGGCAGGGCGGTGAGGTGGTAGGTGGGTGATGTTGTAGATGGGTGAGTAGGTAGGTGGGTGAGGGGGTAGGTGGTTGAGGTAGTAGGTGGGTGACGTGGCAGGGCGGTGAGGTGGTTGGTGGGTGAATTTGTAGTTGGGTGAGGTGGTAGGTGTGTGAGGAGGCAGCTGGGTGAGATGGTAGGTGGGTGAGGTGTTAGGTGGGTGAGGAGGCAGGTGGGTGATGTGTTAGGTGGGTGAGGAGGCAGGTCAGTGAGGTGGTAGGTGGGTGAAGTGGCAAGTGGGTGAGGTGGTAGTTGGATGATGTTGCAGGTTGGTGAGGATGTAGGTGGGTGAGGTGATAGGTGGGTGAGATGGCAGGTGGCTGAGGTGCTAGGTGGGTGAGGTTGTTGGTGTGTGAGGTGGTAGTTGGGTGAGGTGGTAGGTGGGCGAGGTGGCAAGTGGCTGAGGTGGTAGGTGGGTGAGGTGGTAGGTGGGTGAGCTGGTAGGTGGCTGAGGTGGTAGGTGGGTGATGTGGGAGGTTGCTGAGGAGGTAGGTGGGTGAGGTGGTAGGTGGCTGAGGTGGTAGGTGAGTGAGGTGGTAGGTGGTTGATAAGGCAGTTGGGTGACAGGGTAGTTGGGTGAGGTGGCAGGTGGATGAAGGGGTAGGTGGGTGAGGTGGCAGGTGGGTGAGGAGGCAGGTGGTTGAGGTGGTAGGTGGGTGAGGTGGTAGGTGGGTGAGGAGGCAGGTGGGTGAGATGGCAGGTGGGTGAGATGGTAGGTGGGTGAGGTTGTAGGTTGGAGAGGAGGCAGGTGGGTGAGGTGTTAGGTAGGTGAGTTGGTAGGTGCTGAGGTGTTAGGTGGGTGAGATGGTAGGTGGGTGAGGTGGTAGGTGGGTGAGGAGGCAGGTGGGTGAGGTGTTAGGTGGGTGAGGAGTCAGTTGGGTGACGGGGTAGTTGGATGAGGAGGTAGGTGGCTGAGGTGGTAGGTGAGTGAGGTGGTAGGTGGTTGATAAGGCAGTTGGGTGACAGGGTAGTTGGGTGAGATGGCAGGTGGGTGAAGGGGTAGGTGGGTGAGGTGGCAGGTGGGTGAGGAGGCAGGTGGTTGAGGTAGTAGGTGGGTGAGGTGGTAGTTGGGTGAGGAGGCAGGGCGGTGAGGTGGTAGGTGGGTGATGTTGTAGATGGGTGTGTAGGTAGGTGGGTGAGGTGGTAGGTGGTTCAGGTAGTAGGTGGGTGACGTGGCAGGGTGGTGAGGTGGTAGGTGGGTGAAGTTGTAGTTGGGTGAGGTGGTAGGTGTGAGGAGGCAGCTGGGTGAGATGGCAGGTGGGTGAGGTGTTAGGTGGTGAGGAGGCAGGTGGGTGATGTTTTAGGTGGGTGAGGAGGCAAGTGGGTGAGGTGTTAGGTGGGTGAGCTGGTAGGTGGGTGAGGAGGCAGGTGGGTGAGATGGTAGGTGGGTGAGGTGGTAGGTGGGTGAGGTGCTAGATGGGTGAGGAGGCAGGTGGGTGAGGAGCCAGGTGGGTGAGGTGGTAAGTGGGTGAGGTGGTAGGTGGGTGAGATGTCAGGTGGGTAAGGTGGTAGGTGGGTGAGGTGGTAGATGGGTGAGGAGGCAGGTGGGTGAGGAGCCAGGTGGGTGAGGTGGTAAGTGTGTGATGTGGTAGGTGGGTGAGGTGGTAGGTGGGTGAGGTGGTAGGTTGGTGAGGTGGTAGGTGGGTGAGGAGCCAGGGCGGTGAGGTGGTAGGTGGGTGAGGTGCTAGGTGGGTGAGGTGCTAGGTGGGTGAGTAGGCAGGAGGGTCAGGTGGTAGATGGGTGATGTGATAGGTGAGTGAGGAGGAAGGTGGGTGAGGAGCCAGGTGGGTGAGTTTGTAAGTGGGTGAGGTGGTAGGTGGGTGAGTTGGTAGGTGGGTGAGGTGGTAGGTGGGTGAGGTGGTAGGTGGTTGTGGAGGCAGGGCGGTGAGGTGGTAGGTGGGTGATGTTGTAGATGGGTGAGTAGGTAGGTGGGTGTGGGGGTAGGTGGTTGAGGTAGTAGGTGGGTGACGTGGCAGGGCTGTGAGGTGGTTGGTGGGTGAATTTGTAGTTGGGTGAGGTGGTAGGTGTGTGAGGAGGCAGCTGGGTGAGATGGTAGGTGGGTGAGGTGTTAGGTGGGTGAGGAGGCAGGTGGGTGATGTGTTAGGTGGGTGAGGAGGCAGGTCAGTGAGGTGGTAGGTGGGTGAAGTGGCAAGTGGGTGAGGTGGTAGTTGGATGATGTTGCAGGTTGGTGAGGATGTAGGTGGCTAAGGTGCTAGGTGGGTGAGGTTGTTGGTGTGTGAGGTGATAGTTGGGTGAGGTGGTAGGTGGGCGAGGTGGCAAGTGGCTGAGGTGGTTGGTGGGTGAGGTGGTAGGTGGGTGAGCTGGTAGGTGGCTGAGGTGGTAGGTGGGTGATGTGGGAGGTTGCTGAGGAGGTAGGTGGGTGAGGTGGTAGGTGGGTGAGGTGGCAGGTGGGTGAGATTGTAGGTGGATGAGGTGGTAGGTGGGTGAGGAGGCAGGTGGGTGAGGTGGTAGGTGGGTGAGATGGTAGGTGGGTGAGGTGCTAGGTGGGTGAGGTGCTAGGTGGGTGAGTAGGCAGGAGGGTCAGTTGGTAGATGGGTGATGTGATAGGTGAGTGAGGAGGAAGGTGGGTGAGGAGCCAGGTGGGTGAGTTTGTAAGTGGGTGAGGTGGTAGGTGGGTGAGTTGGTAGGTGGGTGAGGTGGTAGGTGGGTGATGTGGTAGGTGGTTGTGGAGGCAGGGCGGTGAGGTGGTAGGTGGGTGATGTTGTAGATGGGTGAGTAGGTAGGTGGGTGAGGGGGTAGGTGATTGAGGTAGTAGGTGGGTGAGGTGTTAGGTGGGTGAGGAGGCAGCTGGGTGATGTGTTAGGTGGGTGAGGAGGCAAGTGGGTGAGGTGTTAGATGGGTGAGCTGTTAGGTGGGTGAGGAGGCAGGTGGGTGAGATGGAAGGTGCGGAGGGGGAGTAGGTGGTGAAATGGCAGGTGGGTAAGTTGGTAGGTGGGTGAGGTGGCAGTTGGATGAGGTGGTAGGTGGCTGAGGTGTTAGGCGGATAGGGTGAGTAGATGGTGAGATGGCAGGTGGGTGAGAAGGTAGTTGGGTGAGGTGGTAGGTGCATGAGGTGGTAGATGGGTGAAGTGGTAGGTGGGTGAGGAGGCAGGTGGGTGAGGAGGCAGGTGGGTGAGGAGTTAGGTGGTTGAGGTGGTAGGTGGGTGAGATGGTAGGTGGGTGAGGTTGTAGGTTGGAGAGGAGGCAGGTGGGTGAGGTGTTAGGTAGGTGAGTTGGTAGGTGCTGAGGTGTTAGGTGGGTGAGATGGTAGGAGGGTGAGGTGGTAGGTGGGTGAGGAGGCAGGTGGGTGAGGTATTAGGTGGGTGAGGAGTCAGTTGGGTGAGATGGTAGGTGGGTGAGGTGTTTGCTGGGTGAGGAGGCAGTTGGGTGACGGGGTAGTTGGATGAGGAGGTAGGTGGCTGAGGTGGTAGGTGAGTGAGGTGGTACGTGGTTGATAAGGCAGTTGGGTGACAGGGTAGTTGGGTGAGGTGGCAGGTGGATGAGGTGCTAGGTGGGTGAGGTTGTTGGTGTGTGAGGTGATAGTTGGGTGAGGTGGTAGGTGGGCGAGGTGGCAAGTGGCTGAGGTGGTAGGTGGGTGAGGTGGTAGGTGGGTGAGCTGGTAGGTGGCTGAGGTGGTAGGTGGGTGATGTGGGAGGTTGCTGAGGAGGTAGGTGGGTGAGGTGGTAGGTGGGTGAGGTGGCAGGTGGGTGAGATTGTAGGTGGATGAGGTGGTAGGTGGGTGAGGAGGCAGGTGGGTGAGGTGGTAGGTGGGTGAGATGGTAGGTGGGTGAGGTGCTAGGTGGGTGAGGTGCTAGGTGGGTGAGTAGGCAGGAGGGTCAGTTGGTAGATGGGTGATGTGATAGGTGAGTGAGGAGGAAGGTGGGTGAGGAGCCAGGTGGGTGAGTTTGTAAGTGGGTGAGGTGGTAGGTGGGTGAGTTGGTAGGTGGGTGAGGTGGTAGGTGGGTGAGGTGGTAGGTGGTTGTGGAGGCAGGGCGGTGAGGTGGTAGGTGGGTGATGTTGTAGATGGGTGAGTAGGTAGGTGGGTGAGGGGGTAGGTGATTGAGGTAGTAGGTGGGTGAGGTGTTAGGTGGGTGAGGAGGCAGCTGGGTGATGTGTTAGGTGGGTGAGGAGGCAAGTGGGTGATGTGTTAGATGGGTGAGCTGTTAGGTGGGTGAGGAGGCAGGTGGGTGAGATGGTAGGTGGCTGAGGTGTTAGGCGGTTAGGGTGAGTAGATGGTGAGATGGCAGGTGGGTGAGAAGGTAGTTGGGTGAGGTGGTAGGTGCATGAGGTGGTAGATGGGTGAAGTGGTAGGTGGGTGAGGAGGCAGGTGGGTGAGGAGGCAGGTGGGTGAGGAGTTAGGTGGTTGAGGTGGTAGGTGGGTGAGATGGTAGGTGGGTGAGTTTGTAGGTTGGAGAAGAGGCAGGTGGGTGAGGTGTTAGGTAGGTGAGTTGGTAGGTGCTGAGGTGTTAGGTGGGTGAGATGGTAGGAGGGTGAGGTGGTAGGTGGGTGAGGAGGCAGGTGGGTGAGGTATTAGGTGGGTGAGGAGTCAGTTGGGTGAGATGGTAGGTGGGTGAGGTGTTTGCTGGGTGAGGAGGCAGTTGGGTGACGGGGTAGTTGGATGAGGAGGTAGGTGGCTGAGGTGGTAGGTGAGTGAGGTGGTACGTGGTTGATAAGGCAGTTGGGTGACAGGGTAGTTGGGTGAGGTGGCAGGTGGATGAAGGGGTAGGTGGGTGAGGTGGCAGGTGGGTGAGGAGGCAGGTGGTTGAGGTGGTAGGTGGGTGAGGTGGTAGGTGGGTGAGGTGGTAGATGGGTGAGGAGGCAGGTGGGTGAGGAGCCAGGTGGGTGAGGTGGTAAGTGGGTGAGGTGGTAGGTGGGTGAGATGTCAGGTGGGTAAGGTGGTAGGTGGGTGAGGTGCTAGATGGGTGAGGAGGCAGGTGGGTGAGGAGCCAGGTGGGTGAGGTGGTAAGTGTGTGATGTGGTAGGTGGGTGAGGTGGTAGGTGGGTGAGGTGGTAGGTTGGTGAGGTGGTAGGTGGGTGAGGAGCCAGGGCGGTGAGGTGGTAGGTGGGTGAGGTGCTAGGTGGGTGAGTAGGCAGGAGGGTCAGGTGGTAGATGGGTGATGTGATAGGTGAGTGAGGAGGAAGGTGGGTGAGGAGCCAGGTGGGTGAGTTTGTAAGTGGGTGAGGTGGTAGGTGGGTGAGTTGGTAGGTGGGTGAGGTGGTAGGTGGGTGAGGTGGTAGGTGGTTGTGGAGGCAGGGCGGTGAGGTGGTAGGTGGGTGATGTTGTAGATGGGTGAGGTGGCAGGTGGGTGAGGAGGCAGGTGGTTGAGGTGGTAGGTGGGTGAGGTGGTAGTTGGGTTACGGAGGCAGGTCGGTGCGGTGGTAGGTGGGTGAGGTGGTAGGTGGGTGAGCTGGTAGTTGGGTGAGGAGGCAGGGCGGTGAGGTGGTAGGTGGGTGATGTTGTAGATGGGTGTGTAGGTAGGTGGGTGAGGTGGTAGGTGGTTCAGGTAGTAGGTGGGTGACGTGGCAGGGTGGTGAGGTGGTAGGTGGGTGAAGTTGTAGTTGGGTGAGGTGGTAGGTGTGAGGAGGCAGCTGGGTGAGATGGTAGGTGGGTGAGGTGTTAGGTGGTGAGGAGGCAGGTGGGTGATGTTTTAGGTGGGTGAGGAGGCAAGTGGGTGAGGTGTTAGGTGGGTGAGCTGTTAGGTGGGTGAGGAGGCAGGTGGGTGAGATGGTAGGTGGGTGAGGTGGTAGGTGGGTGAGGTGCTAGATGGGTGAGGAGGCAGGTGGCTGAGGAGCCAGGTGGGTGAGGTGGTAAGTGGGTGAGGTGGTAGGTGGGTGAGATGTCAGGTGGGTAAGGTGGTAGGTGGGTGAGGTGCTAGATGGGTGAGGAGGCAGGTGGGTGAGGAGCCAGGTGGGTGAGGTGGTAAGTGGGTGATGTGGTAGGTGGGTGAGGTGGTAGGTGGGTGAGGTGGTAGGTTGGTGAGGTGGTAGGTGGGTGAGGAGCCAGGGCGGTGAGGTGGTAGGTGGGTGAGGTGCTAGGTGGGTGAGGTGCTAGGTGGGTGAGTAGGCAGGAGGGTCAGGTGGTAGATGGGTGATGTGATAGGTGAGTGAGGAGGAAGGTGGGTGAGGAGCCAGGTGGGTGAGTTTGTAAGTGGGTGAGGTGGTAGGTGGGTGAGTTGGTAGGTGGGTGAGGTGGTAGGTGGGTGAGGTGGTAGGTGGTTGTGGAGGCAGGGCGGTGAGGTGGTAGGTGGGTGATGTTGTAGATGGGTGAGGTGGCAGGTGGGTGAGGAGGCAGGTGGTTGAGGTGGTAGGTGGGTGAGGTGGTAGTTGGGTTACGGAGGCAGGTCGGTGCGGTGGTAGGTGGGTGAGGCGGTAGGTGGGTGAGCTGGTAGTTGGGTGAGGAGGCAGGGCGGTGAGGTGGTAGGTGGGTGATGTTGTAGATGGGTGTGTAGGTAGGTGGGTGAGGTGGTAGGTGGTTCAGGTAGTAGGTGGGTGACGTGGCAGGGTGGTGAGGTGGTAGGTGGGTGAAGTTGTAGTTGGGTGAGGTGGTAGGTGTGAGGAGGCAGCTGGGTGAGATGGTAGGTGGGTGAGGTGTTAGGTGGTGAGGAGGCAGGTGGGTGATGTTTTAGGTGGGTGAGGAGGCAAGTGGGTGAGGTGTTAGGTGGGTGAGCTGTTAGGTGGGTGAGGAGGCAGGTGGGTGAGATGGTAGGTGGGTGAGGTGGTAGGTGGGTGAGGTGCTAGATGGGTGAGGAGGCAGGTGGGTGAGGAGCCAGGTGGGTGAGGTGGTAAGTGGGTGAGGTGGTAGGTGGGTGAGATGTCAGGTGGGTAAGGTGGTAGGTGGGTGAGGTGCTAGATGGGTGAGGAGGCAGGTGGGTGAGGAGCCAGGTGGGTGAGGTGGTAAGTGGGTGATGTGGTAGGTGGGTGAGGTGGTAGGTGGGTGCGGTGGTAGGTTGGTGAGGTGGTAGGTGGGTGAGGAGCCAGGGCGGTGAGGTGGTAGGTGGGTGAGGTGCTAGGTGGGTGAGGTGCTAGGTGGGTGAGTAGGCAGGAGGGTCAGGTGGTAGATGGGTGATGTGATAGGTGAGTGAGGAGGAAGGTGGGTGAGGAGCCAGGTGGGTGAGTTTGTAAGTGGGTGAGGTGGTAGGTGGGTGAGTTGGTAGGTGGGTGAGGTGGTAGGTGGGTGAGGTGGTAGGTGGTTGTGGAGGCAGGGCGGTGAGCTGGTGGGTGGGTGATGTTGTAGATGGGTGAGTAGGTAGGTGGGTGAGGGTGTCGGTGGTTGAGGTAGTAGGTGGGTGACGTGGCAGGGCGGTGAGGTGGTTGGTGGGTGAAGTTGTAGTTGGGTGAGGTGGTAGGTGTGTGAGGAGGCAGCTGGGTGAGATGGTAGGTGGGTGAGGTGTTAGGTGGGTGAGGAGGCAGGTGGGTGATGTGTTCGGTGGGTGAGGAGGCAGGTCAGTGAGGTGGTAGGTGGGTGAAGTGGCAAGAGGGTGAGGTGGTAGTTGGATGATGTTGCAGGTTGGTGAGGATGTAGGTGGGTGAGGTGGTAGGTGGGTGAGATGGCAGGTGGCTGAGGTGCTAGGTGGGTGAGGTTGTTGGTGTGTGAGGTGATAGTTGGGTGAGGTGGTATGTGGGCGAGGTGGCAAGTGGCTGAGGTGGTAGGTGGGT
The DNA here is from genome assembly GCF_017639515.1 of Carcharodon carcharias. Lineage (NCBI taxonomy): Eukaryota > Metazoa > Chordata > Chondrichthyes > Lamniformes > Lamnidae > Carcharodon > Carcharodon carcharias. Next base: position 599,357 of record NC_054475.1, on the reverse strand, counting down.
GAGGTGGTAGGTGGGTGAGCTGGTAGGTGGCTGAGGTGGTAGGTGGGTGATGTGGGAGGTTGCTGAGGAGGTAGGTGGGTGAGGTGGTAGGTGGGTGAGGTGGCAGGTGGGTGAGATTGTAGGTGGATGAGGTGGTAGGTGGGTGAAGAGGCAGGTGGGTGAGGTGGTAGGTGGGTGAGATGGTAGGTGGGTGAGGTGCTAGGTGGGTGAGGTGCTAGGTGGGTGAGTAGGCAGGAGGGTCAGTTGGTAGATGGGTGATGTGATAGGTGAGTGAGGAGGAAGGTGGGTGAGGAGCCAGGTGGGTGAGTTTGTAAGTGGGTGAGGTGGTAGGTGGGTGAGTTGGTAGGTGGGTGAGGTGGTAGGTGGGTGAGGTGGTAGGTGGTTGTGGAGGCAGGGCGGTGAGGTGGTAGGTGGGTGATGTTGTAGATGGGTGAGTAGGTAGGTGGGTGAGGAGGCAGGTGGGTGATGTGTTAGGTGGGTGAGGAGGCAAGTGGGTGAGGTGTTAGGTGGGTGAGCTGTTAGGTGGGTGAGGAGGCAGGTGGGTGAGATGGAAGGTGCGTAGGGGGAGTAGGTGGTGAAATGGCAGGTGGGTAAGTTGGTAGGTGGGTGAGGTGGCAGTTGGATGAGGTGGTAGGTGGGTGAGGTGTTAGGTGGGTGAGGAGGCAGCTGGGTGATGTGTTAGGTGGGTGAGGAGGCAGGTGGGTGAGGTGTTAGATGGGTGAGCTGTTAGGTGGGTGAGGAGGCAGGTGGGTGAGATGGAAGGTGCGGAGGGGGAGTAGGTGGTGAAATGGCAGGTGGGTAAGTTGGTAGGTGGGTGAGGTGGCAGTTGGATGAGGTGGTAGGTGGCTGAGGTGTTAGGCGGTTAGGGTGAGTAGATGGTGAGATGGCAGGTGGGTGAGAAGGTAGTTGGGTGAGGTGGTAGGTGCATGAGGTGGTAGATGGGTGAAGTGGTAGGTGGGTGAGGAGGCAGGTGGTTGAGGAGGCAGGTGGGTGAGGAGTTAGGTGGTTGAGGTGGTAGGTGGGTGAGATGGTAGGTGGGTGAGGTTGTAGGTTGGAGAGGAGGCAGGTGGGTGAGGTGTTAGGTAGGTGAGTTGGTAGGTGCTGAGGTGTTAGGTGGGTGAGATGGTAGGAGGGTGAGGTGGTAGGTGGGTGAGGAGGCAGGTGGGTGAGGTATTAGTTGGGTGAGGAGTCAGTTGGGTGAGATGGTAGGTGGGTGAGGTGTTTGCTGGGTGAGGAGGCAGTTGGGTGACGGGGTAGTTGGATGAGGAGGTAGGTGGCTGAGGTGGTAGGTGAGTGAGGTGGTACGTGGTTGATAAGGCAGTTGGGTGACAGGGTAGTTGGGTGAGGTGGCAGGTGGATGAAGGGGTAGGTGGGTGAGGTGGCAGGTGGGTGAGGAGGCAGGTGGTTGAGGTGGTAGGTGGGTGAGGTGGTAGGTGGGTGAGGTGGTAGATGGGTGAGGAGGCAGGTGGGTGAGGAGCCAGGTGGGTGAGGTGGTAAGTGGGTGAGGTGGTAGGTGGGTGAGGTGTCAGGTGGGTAAGGTGGTAGGTGGGTGAGGTGCTAGATGGGTGAGGAGGCAGGTGGGTGAGGAGCCAGGTGGGTGAGGTGGTAAGTGGGTGATGTGGTAGGTGGGTGAGGTGGTAGGTGGGTGAGGTGGTAGGTTGGTGAGGTGGTAGGTGGGTGAGGAGCCAGGGCGGTGAGGTGGTAGGTGGGTGAGGTGCTAGGTGGGTGAGGTGCTAGGTGGGTGAGTAGGCAGGAGGGTCAGGTGGTAGATGGGTGATGTGATAGGTGAGTGAGGAGGAAGGTGGGTGAGGAGCCAGGTGGGTGAGTTTGTAAATGGGTGAGGTGGTAGGTGGGTGAGTTGGTAGGTGGGTGAGGTGGTAGGTGGGTGAGGTGGTAGGTGGTTGTGGAGGCAGGGCGGTGAGGTGGTAGGTGGGTGATGTTGTAGATGGGTGAGTAGGTAGGTGGGTGAGGGGGTAGGTGGTTGAGGTAGTAGGTGGGTGACGTGGCAGGGCGGTGAGGTGGTTGGTGGGTGAATTTGTAGTTGGGTGAGGTGGTAGGTGTGTGAGGAGGCAGCTGGGTGAGATGGTAGGTGGGTGAGGTGTTAGGTGGGTGAGGAGGCAGGTGGGTGATGTGTTAGGTGGGTGAGGAGGCAGGTCAGTGAGGTGGTAGGTGGGTGAAGTGGCAAGTGGGTGAGGTGGTAGTTGGATGATGTTGCAGGTTGGTGAGGATGTAGGTGGGTGAGGTGGTAGGTGGGTGAGATGGCAGGTGGCTGAGGTGCTAGGTGGGTGAGGTTGTTGGTGTGTGAGGTGGTAGTTGGGTGAGGTGGTAGGTGGGCGAGGTGGCAAGTGGCTGAGGTGGTAGGTGGGTGAGGTGGTAGGTGGGTGAGCTGGTAGGTGGCTGAGGTGGTAGGTGGGTGATGTGGGAGGTTGCTGAGGAGGTAGGTGGGTGAGGTGGTAGGTGGGTGAGGTGGCAGGTGGGTGAGATTGTAGGTGGATGAGGTGGTAGGTGGGTGAAGAGGCAGGTGGGTGAGGTGGTAGGTGGGTGAGATGGTAGGTGGGTGAGGTGCTAGGTGGGTGAGGTGCTAGGTGGGTGAGTAGGCAGGAGGGTCAGTTGGTAGATGGGTGATGTGATAGGTGAGTGAGGAGGAAGGTGGGTGAGGAGCCAGGTGGGTGAGTTTGTAAGTGGGTGAGGTGGTAGGTGGGTGAGTTGGTAGGTGGGTGAGGTGGTAGGTGGGTGAGGTGGTAGGTGGTTGTGGAGGCAGGGCGGTGAGGTGGTAGGTGGGTGATGTTGTAGATGGGTGAGTAGGTAGGTGGGTGAGGAGGCAGGTGGGTGATGTGTTAGGTGGGTGAGGAGGCAAGTGGGTGAGGTGTTAGGTGGGTGAGCTGTTAGGTGGGTGAGGAGGCAGGTGGGTGAGATGGAAGGTGCGTAGGGGGAGTAGGTGGTGAAATGGCAGGTGGGTAAGTTGGTAGGTGGGTGAGGTGGCAGTTGGATGAGGTGGTAGGTGGGTGAGGTGTTAGGTGGGTGAGGAGGCAGCTGGGTGATGTGTTAGGTGGGTGAGGAGGCAGGTGGGTGAGGTGTTAGATGGGTGAGCTGTTAGGTGGGTGAGGAGGCAGGTGGGTGAGATGGAAGGTGCGGAGGGGGAGTAGGTGGTGAAATGGCAGGTGGGTAAGTTGGTAGGTGGGTGAGGTGGCAGTTGGATGAGGTGGTAGGTGGCTGAGGTGTTAGGCGGTTAGGGTGAGTAGATGGTGAGATGGCAGGTGGGTGAGAAGTTAGTTGGGTGAGGTGGTAGGTGCATGAGGTGGTAGATGGGTGAAGTGGTAGGTGGGTGAGGAGGCAGGTGGTTGAGGAGGCAGGTGGGTGAGGAGTTAGGTGGTTGAGGTGGTAGGTGGGTGAGATGGTAGGTGGGTGAGGTTGTAGGTTGGAGAGGAGGCAGGTGGGTGAGGTGTTAGGTAGGTGAGTTGGTAGGTGCTGAGGTGTTAGGTGGGTGAGATGGTAGGAGGGTGAGGTGGTAGGTGGGTGAGGAGGCAGGTGGGTGAGGTATTAGTTGGGTGAGGAGTCAGTTGGGTGAGATGGTAGGTGGGTGAGGTGTTTGCTGGGTGAGGAGGCAGTTGGGTGACGGGGTAGTTGGATGAGGAGGTAGGTGGCTGAGGTGGTAGGTGAGTGAGGTGGTACGTGGTTGATAAGGCAGTTGGGTGACAGGGTAGTTGGGTGAGGTGGCAGGTGGATGAAGGGGTAGGTGGGTGAGGTGGCAGGTGGGTGAGGAGGCAGGTGGGTGAGGTGGTAGGTGGGTGAGGTGGTAGGTGGGTGAGGTGGTAGATGGGTGAGGAGGCAGGTGGGTGAGGAGCCAGGTGGGTGAGGTGGGAAGTGGGTGAGGTGGTAGGTGGGTGAGATGTCAGGTGGGTAAGGTGGTAGGTGGGTGAGGTGCTAGATGGGTGAGGAGGCAGGTGGGTGAGGAGCCAGGTGGGTGAGGTGGTAAGTGGGTGATGTGGTAGGTGGGTGAGGTGGTAGGTGGGTGAGGTGGTAGGTTGGTGAGGTGGTAGGTGGGTGAGGAGCCAGGGCGGTGAGGTGGTAGGTGGGTGAGGTGCTAGGTGGGTGAGGTGCTAGGTGGGTGAGTAGGCAGGAGGGTCAGGTGGTAGATGGGTGATGTGATAGGTGAGTGAGGAGGAAGGTGGGTGAGGAGCCAGGTGGGTGAGTTTGTAAATGGGTGAGGTGGTAGGTGGGTGAGTTGGTAGGTGGGTGAGGTGGTAGGTGGGTGAGGTGGTAGGTGGTTGTGGAGGCAGGGCGGTGAGGTGGTAGGTGGGTGATGTTGTAGATGGGTGAGTAGGTAGGTGGGTGAGGGGATAGGTGGTTGAGGTAGTAGGTGGGTGACGTGGCAGGGCGGTGAGGTGGTTGGTGGGTGAATTTGTAGTTGGGTGAGGTGGTAGGTGTGTGAGGAGGCAGCTGGGTGAGATGGTAGGTGGGTGAGGTGTTAGGTGGGTGAGGAGGCAGGTGGGTGATGTGTTAGGTGGGTGAGGAGGCAGGTCAGTGAGGTGGTAGGTGGGTGAAGTGGCAAGTGGGTGAGGTGGTAGTTGGATGATGTTGCAGGTTGGTGAGGATGTAGGTGGGTGAGGTGGTAGGTGGGTGAGATGGCAGGTGGCTGAGGTGCTAGGTGGGTGAGGTTGTTGGTGTGTGAGGTGGTAGTTGGGTGAGGTGGTAGGTGGGCGAGGTGGCAAGTGGCTGAGGTGGTAGGTGGGTGAGGTGGTAGGTGGGTGAGCTGGTAGGTGGCTGAGGTGGTAGGTGGGTGATGTGGGAGGTTGCTGAGGAGGTAGGTGGGTGAGGTGGTAGGTGGCTGAGGTGGTAGGTGAGTGAGGTGGTAGGTGGTTGATAAGGCAGTTGGGTGACAGGGTAGTTGGGTGAGGTGGCAGGTGGATGAAGGGTTAGGTGGGTGAGGTGGCAGGTGGGTGAGGAGGCAGGTGGTTGAGGTGGTAGGTGGGTGAGGTGGTAGGTGGGTGAGGTGGTAGGTGGGTGAGGAGCCAGGGCGGTGAGGTGGTAGGTGGGTGAGGTGCTAGGAGGGTGAGGTGCTAGGTGGGTGAGTAGGCAGGAGGGTCAGGTGGTAGATGGGTGATGTGATAGGTGAGTGAGGAGGAAGGTGGGTGAGGAGCCAGGTGGGTGAGTTTGTAAGTGGGTGAGGTGGTATGTGGGTGAGTTGGTAGGTGGGTGAGGTGGTATGTGGGTGAGGTGGTAGGTGGTTGTGGAGGCAGGGCGGTGAGGTGGTAGGTGGGTGATGTTGTAGATGGGTGAGTAGGTAGGTGGGTGAGGGGGTAGGTGATTGAGGTAGTAGGTGGGTGACGTGGCAGGGCGGTGAGGTGGTTGGTGGGTGAAGTTGTAGTTGGGTGAGGTGGCAGGTGGGTGAGGTGGTAGGTGGGTGAGGAGGCTGGAGGGCGATGTGGTAGGTGGGTGAGGTTGCAGATGGGTGAGGAGGTAGGTGGGTGAGGTGGTAAGAGGGTGAAGTGTTAGGTGGGTGAAGTGATAGGTGGGTGAGGAGGCAGGTGGGTGAGGTGGCAGGTGAGTGAGGTTGTAGTTGGGTGAGGTGTTAGGTGGGTGAGGAGGCAGGTGGGTGCGGAGTTAGGTCGGTTAGGTGGTAGGTGGGTGAGTTTGCAGATGGGTGAGGAGGTAGTTGGGTGAGGTGGTAGCTGGGTGTGGTGGCAGCTGGGAGAGGAGACAGGTGGTAGGTGGGTGAGGTTGTAGGTGGGTGAGGTGGTAGATGGGTGAGGTGGTAGGTGGGTGAGGTGGTAGGTGGGTGAGTTGTAGTTGGGTGAGTTGGTAGATGGGTGAGGTGGTAGGTGGGTGAGGTGGTAGGTGGGTGAGGTGGTAGATGGGTGAGGTGGTAGGTGGGTGAGGTGGTAGATGGGTGAGGTGGTAGATGGGTGAGGTGGTAGGTGCGTGAGGAGGCAGGTGGGTGAGGTGCTATGTGGGTGAGTTTGTAGGTGGTTGTGTTGGGAGGTGGGTGAGTTGTTAGGTGGGTGAGGAGGCAGGTCGGTGAGGAGGTAGTTGGATGAGGTTGTAGATGGGTTAGGAGGTAGTTGGGTGAGGTTGTATGTGGGTGAGGTGGTAGGTGGGTGAAGTGGCAGGTGGGTGAGGAGGCAGGGGGGTGAGGAGGCAGGTGAGTGAGGTGGTAGTTGGGTGAGTTTGCAGATGGGTGAGGAGGTAGGTGGGTGAGGTGGAAGGTGGGTGAGGTGGTAGGTGGGTGAAGTGGTAGGTGGGTGATGTGGTAGGTGGATGAGGAGTCAGGTGGGGAGGTTTCAGATGTGTGAGGAGGTAGGTGGGTGAGGTGGTAGATGGGTGAGGTGGTAGGTGGGTGAGGAGGCAGGTGGGTGAGGTTTTAGGTGGGTGAGATGGTAGGTGGATGAGGTGGTAGGTGGGTGAGGTGGCAGGTGGATGAGGTGGTAGGTGGTGAGGTGGTAGGTGGTGAGATGGTTGGTGAGTGAAGTAACAGGTGGGTGAGGTGGTAGGTGGGTGAGGTAACAGGTGGGTGAGGTGGTAGGTGGGTGAGGTGGTAGGTGGGTGAGGTGGTAGGTGGTGAGGTGGTAGTTGGGTGAGGTAACAGGTGGGTGAGGAGGTAGGTGGGTGAGGTGGTAAGTGGGTGAGGCGGCAGGTTGGTGAGGAGACAGGTGGGTGAGGTGGTAGGTGGGTGAGGTTTTAGGTGGGTGCGGTGATAGGTGGGTGAGGTGGTAGGTGGGCGAGGTGGTAGGTGGGTGAGGTGGTAGTTGGGTGAGGTGGCAGGTGGCTGAAGTGGTAGGTGTGTGAGGTGGTAGGTGGGTGAGGTAGTAGATGGGTGAGGTGGTAGGTGGGTGAGGAGGCAGGTGGGTGAGGTTTTAGGTGGGTGAGATGGTAGGTGGATGAGGTGGTAGGTGGGTGAGGTGGCAGGTGGATGAGGTGGTAGGTGGTGAGGCGGTAGGTGGTGAGGTGGTAGGTGAGTGAAGTAACAGGTGGGTGAGGTGGTAGGTGGGTGAGGTAACAGGTGGGTGAGGTGGTAGGTGGGTGAGTTGGTAGGTGGGTGAGGTGGTAGGTGGTGAGGTGGTAGTTGGTTGAGGTAACAGGTGGGTGAGGTGGTAGGTGGGTGAGGTGGTAGGTGGGTGAGGAGGCAGGTGGGTGAGGAGCCAGGTGGGTGAGGTTGTAGGTGGGTGAGGTGTTAGGTGGGTGCGGAGACAGGTAGGTGAAGTGGTAGGTGCTTGAGGTGTCAGGTGGGTGAGGAGACAGGTGGGTGAGGTGGTAGGTGGATGAGGTGGTAGGTGGGTGAGGTTGTAGGTGGATGAGGTGGTAGGTGGGTGAGGTTGTAGGTTGGTGAGGTGGTAGGTGGGTGAGGTGGTAGGTGGGTGAGGAGGCAGGTTGCTGAAGTGGCAGGTGGGTGAGGTGGTAGGTGGCTGAGGTGGCTGGTGGGTGAGGACACAGGTCGGTGAGGTGGAAGGTGGGTAGGGTGAGCAGGTGGTAAAATGGCAGGTGGGTGAGGTGGCAGCTATGTGAGGTGGCAGGTGGGTAAGGTGGTAGGTGGCTGAGGTGGTAGGCGGGTAGGGTGAGTAGGTGATGAGATGGCAGGTGGGTGAGAAGGTAGGTGGGTGAGGTGTTAGGTGGGTGAGGTGGTAGATGGGTGAAGTTGTAGGTGGGTGAGGAGGCAGGTGGGTGAGGGCTCAGGTGGGTGAGGTGTTAGGTGGGTGAGGTGGTAGGTGGGTGAGGTGGTCATTGGTTGGGATGGCAGGTGGGTGAGGCGGCAGTTGGGTGAGATGGTAGGTGGGTGAGGTGGTAGGTGGGTGAGGAGGCAGGAGTGTGAGATGGTAGTTGGGTGAGTTTGTAGGTGGGTGTTGAGGCTCTTCGCTGAGGTGGTAGGTGGGTGAGGTTGCAGATGGGTGAGGAGGTAGGTGGGTGAGGTGGTAGGTGGGTGAGGTGGTAGGTGGGTGAAGTGGTATATGGATGAGGTGGTAGGTGGGTGAGGTGGCAGGTGGGTGAGGTGGTAGGTGGGTGAGTTGGTAGGTGGATGAAGAGGCATGTGGGTGAGATGGTAGTTGGGTTAGTTTGAAGGTGGGTGAGGTGGTAGGTGGGTGAGGTTACAGATGGGTGAGGAGGTAGGTGGGTGAGGTGGTAGCTGGGTGAGGTGGTAGGTGGGTGAAGTGGTATATGGATGAGGTGGTAGGTGGGTGAGGTGGCAGGTGGGTGAGGTGGTAGGTGGGTGAAGTGGTATATGGATGAGGTGGTAGGTGGGTGAGGTGGCAGGTGGGTGATGTGGTAGGTGGGTGAGTTGGTAGGTGGATGAAGAGGCATGTGGGTGAGATGGTAGTTGGGTTAGTTTGAAGGTGGGTGAGGTGGTAGGTGGGTGAGGTTGCAGATGGGTGAGGAGGTAGGTGGGTGAGGTGGTAGCTGGGTGAGGTGGTAGGTGGGTGAAGTGGTATATGGATGAGGTGGTAGGTGGGTGAGGTGGCAGGTGGGTGAGGTGGTAGGTGGGTGAGTTGGTAGGTGGATGAAGAGGCATGTGGGTGAGATGGTAGTTGGGTTAGTTTGAAGGTGGGTGAGGTGGTAGGTGGGTGTTGAGGCACTTCGGTGAGGTGGTAGGTGGGTGAGGTTGCAAATGGGCGAGGAGGTAGGTGGGTGAGGTGGTAGGTGGGTGAGGTGGCAGGTGGTTGAGGAGACAGGTGGGTGAGGTTGTAGGTGGGTGAGGTTGTAGGTGTGTGCGGTGGTAGGTGGATGAGGTGGTAGGTGGCTGAGGTGGTAGGTGGGTGAGGTGTTAGATGGGTGAAGTGGTAGGTGGGTGAGGTGGTAGTTGGATGAGGAGGCTTGTGGGTGAGATGGTAGTTGGGTGAGGTTGAAGGTGGGTGAGGTGGGATGTGGGTGAGGTGGTAGGCAGGTGGGGTGGTAGATGGGTGATGTGGTAGGTGAGTGAGGAGGCAGGTGGGTGATGTGGTAGGTGATTAGGGTGGTAGGTGGGTGAGGAGGCAGGTGTGTGAGGATGCAGGTGGGTGAGGTGGTAGGTGGGTGAGGTAGTAGGTTGGTGAGGTGGTATGTGGATGAGGTGTTAGGTGGTTGAGGAGGTAGTTTCGTGAGGTGGTAGGTGGGTGCTGTGGTAGGTGGGTGAGGAGGCATTTTGGTGAGGTGGTTGGTGGGTGAGGTGGTAGGTGGGTGAGGTGGTAGGTGGATGAGATGGTAGTTAGGTGAGGGGGCAGGTGGGTGAGGTGATAGGTGGGTGAGGTGGTAAGTGGGTGAGGTGGTAAGTGGGTGAGGAGTCAATTGGGTGAGGTGACAGGTGGGTGAGGTGGTAGGTGGGTGAGGTTGTAGGTGGGTCAGGAGGCAGGTGGGTGAGGTGGTAGGTGGTCGAGGCAGTTGGTGGTTAAGGAGGCAGGTGCATGAGGAGGCAGGTGGTGAGATGGTAGGAGGGTGAGGATGCAGGTGGGTGAGGTGGAAAGTGGGTGACTAGGCAGGTGGGTTATGTGGTAGGTGGGTGAGGTTGTTGGTGGGTGAGGTGGGAGTTGGGTGATTAGGCTGGTGGGTGAGGAGGCAGGTGTGTCAGGTGGTAGGTAGGTGAAGTAGTAGATGGGTGAGGTGGTAGTTAGGTGATTTGGTAGGTGGGTGCAGTGGTAGGTGGATGAGGAGGCAGGGCGGTGAGGTGGTAGCTGGGTGAGGTTGTAGTTGGGTGAGGTGTTAGGTGGGTGAGGAGGCAGGTGGGTGTGGTGTTAGGTGGGTGAGATGGTAAGTGTTAGGTGGGTGAAGTGATAGGTGGGTGAGGAGGCAGGTGGGTGAGGTGGCAGGTGAGTGAGGTGGTAGGTGGGTGACGTGGTGGGTGGGTGAGGTTGCAGATGGGTGCGGAGTTAGGTCGGTTAGGTGGTAGGTGGGTGAGGATGCAGGTCGGTGAGGTGGTAGGTGGGTGAGTTTGCAGATGGGTTAGGAGGTAGTTGGGTGAGGTGGTAGCTGGGTGTGGTGGCAGCTGGGAGAGGAGACAGGTGGGTGAGGTGGTAGGTGGGTGAGGTTGTAGGTGGGTGAGTTGGTAGATGGGTGAGGTGGTAGGTGGGTGAGGTGGTAGGTGGGTGAGTTGTAGTTGGGTGCGTTGGTAGGTGGGTGAGGTGGTAGGTGGGTGAGGTGGTAGATGGGTGAGGTGGTAGGTGGGTGAGGTGGTAGATGGGTGAGGTGGTAGATGGGTGAGGTGGTAGGTGCGTGAGGAGGCAGGTGGGTGAGGTGCTATGTGGGTGAGTTTGTAGGTGGTTGTGTTGGGAGGTGGGTGAGGAGGTAGGTGGGTGAGGGTGTAGGTGGGTGAGCTGTTAGGTGAGTGAGGAGGCAGATGGCTTAGGTGGTAGCTGGGTGTGGTGGTAGGTGGGTTAGTTGGTAGGTGGATGAGGAGGCAAGTGAGTGAGGTTGTAGGTAGGTGAGGTTGTAGGTGGGTGAGGTGGTAGGTGGGTGAGGTGGTAGGTGGGTGAGGAGGCAATTGGGTGAGGTGGCAGGTGGATGAGGTGGTAGGTGGGTGAGGTTGTAGGTTGGTGAGGTGGTAGGTGGGTGAGGTGGTAGGTGGGTGAGGAGGCAGGTTGCTGAAGTGGCAGGTGGGTGAGGTGGTAGGTGGCTGAGGTGGCTGGTGGGTGAGGACACAGGTCAGTGAGGTGGAAGGTGGGTAGGGTGAGCAGGTGGTAAAATGGCAGGTGGGTGAGGTGGCAGCTATGTGAGGTGGCAGGTGGGTAAGGTGGTAGGTGGCTGAGGTGGTAGGCGGGTAGGGTGAGTAGTTGATGAGATGGCAGGTGGGTGAGAAGGTAGGTGGGTGAGGTGTTAGGTGGGTGAGGTGGTAGATGGGTGAAGTGGTAGGTGGGTGAGGTGGTCATTGGTTGGGATGGCATGTGGGTGAGGCGGCAGTTGGGTGAGATGGTAGGTGGGTGAGGTGGTAGGTGGGTGAGGAGGCAGGAGTGTGAGATGGTAGTTGGGTGAGTTTGAAGTTGGGTGAGGTTGTAGGTGGGTGTTGAGGCACTTCGCTGAGGTGGTAGGTGGGTGAGGTTGCAGATGGGTGAGGAGGTAGGTGGGTGAGGTGGTAGGTGGGTGAGGTGGTAGGTGGGTGAAGTGGTATATGGATGAGGTGGTAGGTGGGTGAGGTGGCAGGTGGGTGAGGTGGTAGGTGGGTGAGTTGGTAGGTGGATGAAGAGGCATGTGGGTGAGATGGTAGTTGGGTTAGTTTGAAGGTGGGTGAGGTGGTAGGTGGGTGTTGAGGCACTTCAGTGAGGTGGTAGGTGGGTGAGGTTGCAAATGGGTGAGGAGGTAGGTGGGTGAGGTGGTAGGTGGGTGAGGTGGCAGGTGGTTGAGTTGACAGGTGGGTGAGGTTGTAGGTGGGTGAGGTTGTAGGTGGGTGCGGTGGTAGGTGGGTGAGGTGGTAGGTGGCTGAGGTGGTAGGTGGGTGAGGTGTTAGATGGGTGAAGTGGTAGGTGGGTGAGGTGGTAGTAGGATGAGGAGGCTTGTGGGTGAGATGGTAGTTGGGTGAGGTTGAAGGTGGGTGAGGTGGGATGTGGGTGTGGTGGTAGGCAGGTGGGGTGGTATATGGGTGATGTGGTAGGTGAGTGAGGAGGCAGGTGGGTGAGGTGGTAGGTGGGTGAGGTGGTAGGTGGGTGAGGTGGTAGGTGGGTAGGGTGGTAGGTGGCTGAGGTGGTATATGGATGAGGTGGTAGATGGGTCAGGAGGCAGGTGGGTGAGGTAGTAGGTGGATGAGGTGTTAGGTGGTTGAGGAGGCAGTTTGGTGAGGTGGGAGGTGGGTGATCTGGTAGGTGGGTGAGGAGTTAGGTGGGTGAGGTTGTAGGTGGGTGAGGTGGTAGGTGGTTGACGTGGTAGGTGGGTGAGGTGGTAGGTGGGTGAGGTGGTAGTTTCGTGAGGTGGTAGGTGGGTGAGGTGGTAGGTGGGTGAGGTGGTAGTTTCGTGAGGTGGTAGGTGGGTGCTGTGGTAGGTGGGTGAGGAGGCATTTTGGTGAGGTGGTTGGTGGGTGAGGTGGTAGGTGGGTGAGGTGGTAGGTGGGTCAGGAGGCAGGTGGGTGAGGGGTTAGGTGGGTGAGCTGGTAGGTGGGTGAGGTTGTAGGTGGGTGAGGTGGTAGGTGGGTGAGGTGGTAGGTGGGTGATTTGGTAGGTGGGTAGAGTGTTCGGTGGGAGACCTAGTAGGTGGGTGAGGAGGCAAGTGGATGAGGGGGTAGGTGGGTGAGGAGGCAGGTGGGTAAGAAGACAGGAAGTAGTGTGGTAGGTGTGTGAGGTCAGAGGTGGGTGAGGGGGTAGGTGGGTGAGGTGGTAGGTGGGTGAGTTGGTAGGTGGATGAGGTTGCAGGTGGGTGTTGGGGTATTTGGGTGAGGTGGTAGGTAGATGAGCTGGTAGGTGGGTAAGAAGTCAGGTTGTAGGGTGGTAGGTGAGTGAGGTGGGAGGTGTGTGAGGTGGCAGGTATTTGAGGTGGTAGGTGGGTGACATGGTAGGCGGATGAGGAGGTAGGTGAGTGAGTTGGTAGGTGGATGAGGTGGTAGGTGGCTGAGGAGGCAGGTGGGTGAGGTGGTAGGTGTGTGATCTGGGAGGTGGTGAGGTGGTAGGAGGGTCAGCTGGTAAGTGGGTCAGGAGGCAGGTGGGTGAGGGGGTAGGTGGGTGAGCTTGTAGGTGAGTGAAGTGGGAGGTGGGTGAGCTGGTAGGTGGGTGAGGAGGCATGTGGGTGAGGAGGTAGGTGGATGAGGTGGTAGGTGGGTGAGGTGGTTGGTGGGTGAGGTGGTACATGGTGAGGTGGTAGGTGGGTGAGATGGTTGGTGGGTGAGGATGTAGGTGGGTGAGGAGGCAGGTGGGTGAGGGGGTAGGTGGGTGAGGTGGCCGGTGGGTGAGGGGGTAGGTGGGTAAGAAGGCAGGTAGTAGGGTTGTAGGTGGGTGAGGTGGTAGGTGGGTAAGGGGTTAGTTGGGTGAGGTGGTAGGTGGGTGAGGTGGTATGTGGGTGAGGTGGCAGGTGGGTGAGGAGGCCGGTGGGTGACATGGTAGGCGGATGAGGAGGTAGGTGAGTGAGTTGGTAGGTGGATGAGATGGTAGGTGGATGAGGAGGCAGGTGGGTGAGTTGGCAGGTAGTGAGGGGGTATGTGGGTGAGCTGGTAGGTGGGTGAGGAGGCAAGTGGGTGAGGGGGTAGGTGGGTGAGCTGGTCGGTGGGTGAGGTTGTAGGTGGGTGAGGTGGTAGATGGGTGAATTGTTAGGTGGGTGATTTGGTATGTGGGTAGCGTGGTAGGTGGGTGACCGAGAAGGTGGGTGAGGAGGCAGGTGGGTGCGGGTGTAGTTGGGTGTGGTGGTAGGTGGGTATGGTGGCAGGTGGGTGAGGTGGTTGGTGGGTAAGAAGACAGGTAGTAGTGTTGTAGGTGTGTGAGGTCAGAGGTGGGTGAGGGGGTAGGTGGGTGAGGTGGTAGGTGGGTGAGGTAGTAGGTGGGTGAGGTTGCAGGTGGGTGTTGGGGTATTTGGGTGAGGTGGTAGGTAGAGGAGCTGGTAGGTTGGTAAGAAGTCAGGTTGTAGGGTGGTAGGTGGGTGAGGTGGGAGGTGCGTGATTTGGCAGGTAGTTGAGGTGGTAGATGGTTGACATGGTAGGCGGATGAGGAGGTAGGTGAGTGAGTTGGTAGGTGGATGAGGTGGTAGGTGGCTCAGGAGGCAGGTGGGTGAGGTGGCAGGTAGTGAGGGGGTAGGTGGTGAGGTGGCAGGTGGGTGAGCTGGTAATTGGGTCAGGAGGCAGGTGGGTGAGGGGGTAGGTGGGTGAGCTGGTAGATGGGTGAGGTGGGAGGTGGGTGAGGTGGTAGTTTCGTGAGGTGGTAGGTGGGTGAGGTGGTAGGTGGATGAGGTGGTAGTTTCGTGAGGTGGTAGGTGGGTGCTGTGGTAGGTGGGTGAGGAGGCATTTTGGTGAGGTGGTTGGTGGGTGAGGTGGTAGGTGGGTGAGGTGGTAGGTGGGTCAGGAGGCAGGTGGGTGAGGGGTTAGGTGGGTGAGCTGGTAGGTGGGTGAGGTTGTAGGTGGGTGAGGTGGTAGGTGGGTGAGGTGGTAGGTGGATGAGGAGGCAGGTGGGTGAGATGGCAGGTAGTGAGGGGGTAGGTGGGTGAGCTGGTAGGTGGGCGAGGAGGCAGGTGGGTGAGGGGGTAGGTGTGTGAGCTGTTAGGTGGTGAGGGGGTATGTGGGTGAGCTGGTAGATGGGTGAGGAGGCAAGTGGGTGAGGGGGTAGGTGGGTGAGCTGGTCGGTGGGTGAGGTTGTAGGTGGGTGAGGTGGTAGATGGGCGAAGTGTTAGGTGGGTGATTTGGTATGTGGGTAGCGTGGTAGGTGGGTGACCGAGAAGGTCGGTGAGGAGGCAGGTGGGTGCGGGTGTAGTTGGCTGTGGTGGTAGGTGGGTATGGTGGCAGGTGGGTGAGGTGGTAGGTGGGTAAGAAGACAGGTAGTAGTGTTGTAGGTGTGTGAGGTCAGAGATGGGTGAGGGGGTAGGTGGGTGAGGTGGTAGGTGGGTGAGGTAGTAGTTGGGTGAGGTTGCAGATGGGTGTTGGGGTATTTGGGTGAGGTGGTAGGTAGAGGAGCTGGTAGGTTGGTAAGAAGTCAGGTTGTAGGGTGGTAGGTGGGTGAGGTGGGAGGTGCGTGATTTGGCAGGTAGTTGAGGTGGTAGATGGTTGACATGGTAGGCGGATGAGGAGGTAGGTGAGTGAGTTGGTAGGTGGATGAGGTGGTAGGTGGCTCAGGAGGCAGGTGGGTGAGGTGGCAGGTAGTGAGGGGGTAGGTGGTGAGGTGGCAGGTGGGTGAGCTGGTAATTGGGTCAGGAGGCAGGTGGGTGAGGGGGTAGGTGGGTGAGCTGGTAGATGGGTGAGGTGGGAGGTGGGTGAGCTGGTAGGTGGGTGAGGAGGCATGTGGGTGAGGAGGTAGGTGGATGAGTTGGTAGGTGGGTGAGGTGGTATGTGGGTGAGGTGGCAGGTAGTTGATGAGGCAGGTGGGTGAGGAGGCAGGTGGGTGACATGGTAGGTGCATGAGGAGGTAGGTGAGTGAGTTGGTAGGTGGATGAGGTGGTAGTTGGATGAGTATGCCGGTGGTGAGGTGGTAGGTGGGTGAGGTGGTAGTTGGGTAAGAAGACAGGTATTATTGTGGTAGGTGTGTGAAGTCAGAGGTGGGTGAGGTGGTAGGTGGGTGAGATGGTAGGTGGGTGAGGTGGCAGGTGGGTGTTGGGGTATTTGGGTGAGGTGGTAGGTAGAGGAGCTGGTAGGTGGGTAAGAAGGCAGGTTGTAGGGTGGTAGGTGGGTGAGGTGGTAGGTGAGTGAGGTGGCAGGTAGTTGAGGTGGTAGGTGGGTGACATGGTAGGCACATGAGGAGGTAGGTGAGTGAGTTGGTAGGTGGATGTGGTGGTAGGTGGCTGAGGAGGCAGGCAGGTGAGGTGGCAGGTAGTGAGGGGGTAGGTGGGTGAGCTGGTAGGTGGGCGAGGAGGCAGGTGGCTGAGTGGTTAGGTGTGTGAGCTGGTAGGTGGCCGAGGAGGCAGGTGGGTGAGGGGGTAGCTGGGTGAGCTGGTAGGTGGGTGAGGTTGTAGGTGGTTGAAGTGGTAGGTGGGTGAGGTGGCAGGTAGTTGAGGAGGCAGGTGGGTGAGGATGCAGGTGGGTGAGGAGGCAGGTGGGTGAGGTGGTAGGTGGGTGAGGAGGCAGGTGGGTGAGGTGACAGGTGGGAGAGGTGGTAGGTGGGTGAGATGGCAGGTGGGAGAGGTGGTAGGTGGGTGAGGTGGCATGTGGGTGAGGAGGCAGGTGGGTGAGGTGGTAGGTGGGTGAGGTGGTATATGGATGAGGTGCTAGGTGGGTGACGAGGCAATTGGATGAGGTGGTAAGTGGGTGATGAGGCAGGTGGGTAAGGAGGCAATTGGGTAAGGTGGAAGGTGGGTTATGTGTTAGATGGATGAGGAGGCATGTGGGTGAGGTGGTAGATGGGTGAGGTTGTAGGTGGGTGAGGTGGGAGGTGGGTGAGGAGATAGGTGGGTGAGGAGGTAGGTTGGTGAGGTGGTAGGTGGGTGAGGTGGGAGGTGGGTGAGGAGGCAGGTGTGGGAGGTGGTAGGTGGGTGAGGTGGTAGGTGGGTGAAGTGGTGGTGGGTGAGGTGGTAGGTCGGTGTGGAGGCAGGTGGGTGAAGTGGCTGGTGGGTGAGGTGGTAAGTGGGTAGGGTGGTAGGTGGGTGAGGAGGCAGATGGGTGAGGTGACAGGTGGGTGAGGTGGTAGGTGGGTAGGGTTGTATATGGGTGAGGTGGTAGGTGAGTGAGGAGGCAGTTGGGTGAGGTGGTAGGTGGGTGAGGTGGTAGGAGGGTGAGGCAGTAGGTGGGTGATGTGGCAGGTGTGTGAGGAGATAGGTGGGTGAGGTGGTAGGTGGGTAGGATGGTAGGTGGGTGAGGTGGTAAGTGGATGAGGTGGTAGGTGGGTGAGGAAGCAGGTGGGTGAGGTGGTAGGTGGCTGAGGTGGTAGGTGGCTGAGTAAGCAGTGGGTGAGGAGGCAGGTGGTGAGGTGGTAGGTGCGTCAGGAGGCAGGTGGTTTAGGTGTTAGGTGTGTGAGGTGGTAAGTGGGTGAGGTGGTAGGTGGATGAGGTGGTAGGTGGGTGAGGGGGCAGGTTGGTGAGGTGGGAGGTGGGTGAGTTGGTAGGTGGGTGAGCTGTTAGGTGGTGAAGTGGTAGGTGGGTGAGGATGCAGGTGGGCGAGGGGGTATTTGGGTGAGGTGGTAGGTAGTTGAGGTGGTAGGTGGGTAAGAAGGCAGGTAGTAGGTTGGTCGGTGGGTGAGGTGGTAGGTGGGTGAGGTGGCAGGTAGTTGAGGTGGTAGGTGGGTGAGAAGGCAGGTAGTAGGTTGGTTGGTGGGTGAGGTGGTAGGTGGGTGAGGTGGCAGGTAGTTGAGGTGGTAGGTGGGTGACGTGGTAAGTGGGCAGGGTGGTAGGTGGGTAGGGTGGTAGATGGGTGAGGTAGTAGTTGAGTGAGGAGGAAGTTGGGTGAGGTGGTAGGTGGGTGAGTTGTTAGGTGGGTGAGGTGGTAGGTGGATGAGGTGGCAGGTCGGCGAGGTGGTAGGTGGGTGAGGTGGGAGGTGGGTGACGTGGGAGGTGGGTGAGCTGGTAGGTAGATGAGGTGGCAGGTCAGTGAGGTGGTAGGTGGGTAAGGTGGGAGGTGGGTGAGCTGGTTGGTGGGTGAGGTGGTTGGTGGGTGAGGTGGTTGGTGGGTGAGGTGGTAGATGGTGAGGTGATAGGTGGGTGAGATGGTTGGTGGGTGAGATTGTAGGTGGGTGAAGAAGCAGGTGGGTGAGGGGGTAGGTGGGTGAGGTGGCCGGTGGGTGAGGGGGTAGGTGGGTAGGAAGGCAGGTAGTAGGGTTGTAGGTGGTTGAGGTGGTAGGTGGGTGAGGTGGTATGTGGGTAAGGGGTTAATTGGGTGAGGTGGTAGATGGGTGAGGTGGTATGCGGGTGAGGTGGCAGATAGTTGAGGAGGCAGGTGGGTGAGGAGGCATGTGGGTGACATGGTAGGCGGATGAGGAGGTAGGTGAGTGAGTTGGTAGGTGGATGAGGTGGTCGGTGGATGAGCATGCCGGTGGTGAGGTGGTAGGTGGGTGAGGTGGTAGGTGGGTAAGAAGACAGGTATTAGTGTGATAGGTGTGTGAGGTCAGAGGTGGGTGAGGTGGAAGGTGGGTGAGGTGGCAGGTGTGTGAGCTGGTAGGGGGGTAAGGTGGGAGGTGGGTGAGCTGATAGGTGGATGAGGTGGCAGGTCGGTGAGGTGGTAGGTGGGTGAGGAGGTTTGTGGGTGAGGTGGCAGGTAGTTGAGGAGGCAGGTGGGTGAGGAGGCAGGTGGGTGACATGGTAGGCGGATGAGGAGGTAGGTGAGTGAGTTGGTAGGTGGATGAGGTGGTAGGTGGATGAGTATGCCGGTGGTGAGGTGGTAGGTGGGTGAGGTGGTAGGTGGGTAAGAAGACAGGTATTAGTGTGGTAGGTGTGTGAGGTCAGAGTTGGGTGAGGTGGTATTTGGGTGAGGTGGCAGGTGGGTGAGCTGAGAGGTGGGTAAGGTGGGAGGTGGGTGAGCGAGTAGGGGGAAGAGGTGGCAGGTCAGTGAGGTGGTAGGTGGGTGAGGTGGGAGGTGGGTGAGCTGTTAGTTGGGTGAGGAGACATGTGGGTGAGTTGGTAGGTGGGTGAGGTGGTTGGTGGGTGAGATGGTAGATGGTGAGGTTGTAGGTGGGTGAGGTGGTAGTTGGGTGAGGAGGCAGGTGGATGAGGTGGTTGTTGGGTGAGGTGGTAGGTGGGTGAGGTGGTAGGTGGGTGAGGAGGCAGTTGGGTGAGCGGGTAGTTGGGTGAGGTGGTAGGTGGGTAAGAAGACAGGTAGTAGTGTGGTAGGCAAGTGAGGTCAGAGGTTGGTGAGGTCGTAGGTGGGTGAGGTGGTAGGTGGGTGAGGTGGTAGGTGGGTGAGTTGGCAGGTGGGTGTTGGGGCATTTGGGTGAGGTGGTAGGTAGATGAGCTGGTAGGTGGGTCAGAAGGCAGGTTGTAGGTTGGTAGGTGGGTGAGGTGGGAGGTGGGTGAGTTGGCAGGTAGTTGAGGTGATAGGTTGGTGACATGGTATCCGGATGAGGAGGTAGGTGAGTAAGTTGGTAGGTGGATGAGGTGGTAGGTGGGTGAGGAGGCAGGTGGGTGAGGTGGTAGGTGGATGAGGTGGTAGGTGGGTGAGGCGCTAGGTGTGTAAGCTGGTAGGTGGTGAGGTTGTAGGTGGGTGAGCTGGTAGGTGGGTCAGGAGGCAGGTGGGTGAGGGGGTATTTGGTGAGGTGGTAGGTGGGTGAGGTTGTAGGTGTGTGAGGTGGTAGGTGGGTGAGGTGGTAGGTGGGTGATTTGGTAGGTGGGTAGCATGGTCGGTGGGAGACCTAGTAGGTGGGTGAGGAGGCAGGTGGATGAGGGGGTAGGTGGGTGAGGTGGCAGGTGGGTGAGGTGGTAGGTGGCTGAGGAAGCAGGTGGGTGCCGGGGTAGGTGGGTGAGATGGTAGGTGGGTGAGGTGGTTGGTAGCTAGGGTGGCAGGTGGGTGAGGTGGTAGGTGGGTGATGTGGTAGGTGGGTGAGGTGCGAGGTGGGTGAGCTGTTAGGTGGGTAAGGTTGGAGGTGGGTGAGCTGGTAGATGGATAAGGTGGCAGGTCGGTGTGGTGGTAGGTGGGTGAGGTGGGAGGTGGGTGAGCTGGTAGTTGGGTGAGGAGGCATGTGGGTGAGGAGGTAGGTGGGTGATATGGTTGGTGGGTGAGGTGGTAGATGGTGAGGTGGTAGGTGGGTGAGATGGTTGGTGGGTGAGGCTGTAGGTGGGTGAGGAGGCAGGTGGGTGAGGAGGCAGTTGGGTGACATGGTAGGCGGATGAGGAGGTAGGTGAGTGAGTTGGTAGGTGGATGAGGTGGTATGTGGATGAGTATGCCGGTGGTGAGGTGGTAGCTGGGTAAGCAGACAGGTAGTAGTGTGATAGGTGGGTGAGGTGGCAGGTGGGTGTTGGGGTATTTGGGTGAGGTGTTAGGTAGATGAGCTGGTAGGTGGGTAAGAAGGCAGGTTGTAGGGTGGTAGGTGGGTGAGCTGGGAGGTGGGTGAGTTGGCAGGTAGTTGAGGTGGTAGGTTGGTGACATGGTATCCGGATGAGGAGGTAGGTGAGTAGGTTGGTAGGTGGATGAGTTGGTAGGTGGCTGAGGAGGCAGGTGGGTGAGGTGGTAGGTGGATGAGGTGGTAGGTGGTTGAGGCGCTAGGTGTGTGAGCTGGTAGGTGGTGAGGTGGTAGGTGGGTGAGCTGGTAGGTGGGTCAGGAGGCAGGTGGGTGAGGGGGTATTTGGGTGAGTTGGTTGGTGGGTGATGTTGTTGGTGGTTGAGGTGGTAGGTGGGTGAGGTGGTAGTTGGGTGATTTGGTAGGTGGGTAGCATGGTCGGTGGGAGACCTAGTAGGTGGGTGAGGAGGAAGGTGGATGAGGGTGTAGGTGGGTGATGTGGTAGGCGGGTGAGGTGGGAGGTGGGTGAGCTAGTAGGTGGGTAAGGTTGGAGGTGGGTGAGCTGGTAGGTGGATGAGGTGGCATGTCGGTGAGGTGGTAGTTGGGTGAGGAGGAAGGTGGGTGAGCTGCTAGGTTGGTGAGGAGGCATGTGGGTGAGGTGGTAGGTGGGTGATGTGGTTGGTGGGTGAGGTGGTAGATGGTGAGGTGGTAGGTGGGTGAGGTGGTTGGTGGGTGAGGTTGTAGGTGGGTGAGGAGGCAGGTGGGTGAGCGGGTCGGTGGGTGAGGTGGCCGGTGGGTGAGGGGGTAGGTGGGTAAGAAGGCAGGTACTAGGTTTGTAGGTGGTTGAGGTGGTAGGTGGGTGAGGTGGTAGGTGGGTAAGGGGTTAGCTGGGTGAGGTGGTAGTTGGGTGAGGTGGTAGGTGGGTGAGGTGGCAGGTAGTTGAGGAGGCAGCTGGGTGAGGAGGCAGTTGGGTGACATGGTATCCGGATGAGGTGGTAGGTGTGTAAGTTGGTCGGTGGATGAGTTGGTAGGTTGCTGAGGAGCTAGGTGGGTGATGTGGTAGGTGGGTGAGGTGTTAGGTGGGTGTGGCGCTAGGTGTGTGACCTGGTAGGTGGTGAGGTGGTAGGTGGGTGAGCTGGTAGGTGGGTCAGGAGGCTGGTGGGTGAGGGGGTATTTTGGTCAGCTGGTAGGTGGGTGAGGTTGTAGGTGGGTGAGGTGGTAGGTGGGTGAGGTGGTAGGTGGGTGATTTGGTAGGTGGGTAGCATGGTCGGTGGGAGACATAGTAGGTGGGTGAGGAGGCAGGTGGATGAGGGGGTAGGAGGGTGAGGTGGATGGTGGGTGAGTTGTTAGGTGGGTGAGGAGGCAGGTGGGTGCGGGGGTAGGTGGGTGAGGTGGCAGGTGGGTGAGGTGGCAGGTGGGTGAGGTGGGAGGTGGGTGAGCTGTTAGGTGGGTAAGGTTGCAGGTGGGTGAGCTGGTAGGTGGATGAGGTGGCAGGTCGGTGAGGTGGTAGTTGGGTGAGGTGGGAGGTGGGTGAGATGTTAGATGGGTGAGGAGGCATGTGGGTGAGGTGGTAGGTGGGTGATGTGGTTGGTAGGTGAGGTGCTAGATGGTGAGGTAGTAGGTGGGTGAGGTGGCCGGTGGGTGAGGGGGTAGGTGGGGGAGGTGGTAGGTGGGAGGGGTGGCAGGTAGTTGAGGAGGCAGGTGGATGAGGAGGCAGTTGGGTGACATGGTAGGCGGATGATGAGTTAGGTGAGTGAGTTGGTAGGTGGATGAGGTGGTAGGTGGATGAGTATGCCGGTGGTGAGGTGGTAGGTGGGTGAGGTGGTAGGTTGGTGAGGTGGTAGGTGGGTAAGTAGACAGGTAATAGTGTGATAGGTGGGTGAGGTGGCTGTTGGGTGTTGGGGTATTTGGGTGAGGTGGTAGGTAGATGAGCTGGTAGGTGGGTAAGAAGGCAGGTTGTAGGGTGGTAGGTGGGTGATGTGGTAGGTGGGTGAGGTGGCAGGCGGATGAGGAGGTCGGTGAGTGAGTTGGTACGTGGATGAGGTGGTAGGTGGCTGAGGAGGCAGGTTGTTGAGGTGGCAGGTAGTGAGGGGGTAGGTGGGTGAGCTGGTATGTGGGCGAGGATGCAGGTGGGTGAAGGGGTAGGTGTGTGAGCTGTTAGGTGGTGAGGGTGTAGGTGGGTGAACTGGTAGGTGGGTGAGGTTGTAGGTGGGTGAGGTGGTAGATGGGTGAGGTGTTAGGTGGGTGATTTGGTAGGTGGGTAGCATGTTAGGTGGGTGACCTAGTAGTTGGGTGAGGAGGCAGGTGGATGAGGGGGTAGGTGGGTGAGGGGGTAGGTGGGTGAGGAGGCAGGTATTTGCGGGGGTAGTTGGGTGTGGTGGTAGGTGGGTATGGTGGCAGGTGGGTGAGGTGGTAGGTGGGTAATTAGACAGGTAGTAGGGTGGTAGGTGTGTGAGGTCAGAGGTGGGTGAGGGGGTAGGTGGATGAGGTGGTAGGTGGGTGAGGTGGTTGGTAGGTGAGGTGCTAGATGGTGAGGTAGTAGGTGGGTGAGGTGGCCGGTGGGTGAGGGGGTAGGTGGGTAAGGGGTTAGTTGGGTGAGGTGGTAGGTGGGGGAGGTGGTAGGTGGGAGGGGTGGCAGGTAGTTGAGGAGGCAGGTGGATGAGGAGGCAGTTGGGTGACATGGTAGGCGGATGATGAGTTAGGTGAGTGAGTTGGTAGGTGGATGAGGTGGTAGGTGGATGAGTATGCCGGTGGTGAGGTGGTAGGTGGGTGAGGTGGTAGGTTGGTGAGGTGGTAGGTGGGTAAGAAGACAGGTAATAGTGTGATAGGTGGGTGAGGTGGCTGTTGGGTGTTGGGGTATTTGGGTGAGGTGGTAGGTAGATGAGCTGGTAGGTGGGTAAGAAGGCAGGTTGTAGGGTGGTAGTGGGTGATGTGGTAGGTGGGTGAGGTGGCAGGCGGATGAGGAGGTCGGTGAGTGAGTTGGTACGTGGATGAGGTGGTAGGTGGCTGAGGATGCAGGTTGTTGAGGTGGCAGGTAGTGAGGGGGTAGGTGGGTGAGCTGGTATGTGGGCGAGGATGCAGGTGGGTGAAGGGGTAGGTGTGTGAGCTGTTAGGTGGTGAGGGTGTAGGTGGGTGAACTGGTAGGTGGGTGAGGTTGTAGGTGGGTGAGGTGGTAGATGGGTGAGGTGTTAAGTGGGTGATTTGGTAGGTGGGTAGCATGTTAGGTGGGTGACCTAGTAGTTGGGTGAGGAGGCAGGTGGATGAGGGGGTAGGTGGGTGAGGGGGTAGGTGGGTGAGGAGGCAGGTATTTGCGGGGGTAGTTGGGTGTGGTGGTAGGTGGGTATGGTGGCAGGTGGGTGAGGTGGTAGGTGGGTAATTAGACAGGTAGTAGGGTGGTAGGTGTGTGAGGTCAGAGGTGGGTGAGGGGGTAGGTGGATGAGGTGGTAGGTGGGTGAGGTGGTAGGTGTGTGAGCTGGTAGGTGGTGAGGTGGTAGGTGGGTGAGCTGGTAGATGGGTGAGGTGATAGGTGGGTGAGGTTGCAGGTGGGTGTTGGGGTATTTGGGTGAGGTGGTAGGTAGATGAGCTGGTAGGTGGGTAAGAAGGCAGGTTCTAGTTTTGTAGGTGGATGACGTGGGAGGTGCATGAGGTGGCAGGTAGTTGAGGTGTTTCAGGAGGCAGGTGGGTGAGGGGGTAGGTGGGTGAGCTGGTAGGTGGGTGAGGTTGTAGGTGTGTGAGGTGGTAGGTGGGTGAGATGGTAGGTGGGTGCTTTGGTAGGTGGGTAGCGTGTTCGGTGGGAGACCAAGTAGGTGGGTGAGGAGGCAGGTGGATGAGGGGTTAGGTGGGTGAGGAGGAAGGTGGGTGCAGGGGTAGGTGGCTAGGGTGGCAGGTGGTTGAGGTGCCATGTGGGTGAGGTAGTAGGTGGATGAGGTGGTAGGTGGGTGAGGTGGTTGGTGGGTGAGGTGATAGATGGTGAGGTGGTAGGTGGGTGAGATGGTTCGTGGGTGAGGGGGTAGGTGGGTAAGACGGCAGCTAGTAGTGATGTAGGTGGGTGAGGTGGTAGGTGGGTAAGGGGTTAGTTGGGTGAGGTGGTAGGTGTGTGAGGTGGTATGTTGGTGAGGTGGCAGGTAGTGAGGGGGTAGGTGGGTGAGCTGGTAGGTGGGTGAGGAGGCAGGTGGGTGAGTGGGTAGGCGTGTGAGGTGGCAGGTGGGTGAGGAGGCAGGTGAGTGAGGTGGCAAGTGGGTGAGGAGGCAGGTGGGTGAGGAGGTAGGTAGGTGAGGAGGCAGATGGGTGAGGTGGTAGGTGGGTGAGGAGGCAGGTGGGTGAGGGGGTAGGTGGGTAAGAAGGTAGGTAGTAGGGTTGTAGGTGGGTGAGGTGGTAGGTGGGTGAGGTAGCAAGTAGTTGAGGAGGCAGGTGGGTGAGGAGGCAGGTGGGTGACATGGTAGGCGGATGAGGAGGTAGGTGAGTGAGTTGGTAGGTGGATGCGGTGGTAGGTGTATGAGTATGCCGGTGGTGAGGTGGTAGGTGGGTGAGGTGGTAGGTGGGTAAGAAGACAGGTATTAGTGTGGTAGGTGTGTGAGGTCAGAGTTGGGTGAGGTGGTAGGTGTATGAGGTGATAGGTGGGTGAGGTGGCAGGTGGGTGAGGGGGTAGGTGGTTGATTTGGTAGGTGGATAGCATGGTCGGTGGGAGACCTAGTAGATGGGTGAGGAGGCAGGTGGATGAGGCGGTAGGTGGGTGAGGTGGCAGGTGGGTGAGGTGGTAGTTGGGTAAGGAGGCAGGTGGGTGCGGGGGTAGGTGGGTGAGGTGGTAGGTGGGTGAGGTGGTAGGTGGCTAGGGTGGCAGGTGGGTGAGGTGGTAGGAGGGTGATGTGGTAGGTGGGTGAGGTGGGAGGTGGGTGAGCTGGTAGGTGGGTAATGTTGGAGGTGGGTGAGCTGGTAGGTGGATAAGGTGGCAGGTCGGTGTGGTGGTAGGTGGGTGAGGTGGGTGGTGGGTGAGCTGGTAGTTGGGTGATGAGGCATGTGGGTGAGGAGGTATGTGAGTGATGTGGTTGGTGGGTGAGGTGGTAGATGGTGAGTTGGTAGGTGGGTGAGATGGTTGGTGGGTGAGGTTGTAGGTGGGTGAGGTGGTAGGTGGGTGAAGTGGCAGGTAGTTGACGAGGCAGGTGGGTGAGGAGGCAGGTAGTAGGGTTGTAGGTGGTTGAGGTGGTAGGTGGGTGAGGTGGCAGGTCGTTGAGAAGGCAGTTGGGTGAGGAGGCAGTTGGGTGACATGGTAGGCGGATGAGGAGGTAGGTGAGTGAGTTGGTAGGTGGATGATGTGGTAGGTGGATGAGTATGCCGGTGGTGAGGTGGTAGGTGGGTGAGGTGGTAGGTGGGTGTTGGGGTATTTGGGTGAGGTTTTAGGTAGATGAGCTGGTAGGTGGGTAAGTAGAAAGGTTGTAGGGTGGTAGGTGGGTGATGTGGGAGGTGGGTGAGCTGGTAGGTGGGTGAGGCGCTAGGTGTGTGAGCTGGTAGGTGGTGAGGTGGTAGGTGGGTGAGCTGGTAGGTGGGTCAGGAGGCAGGTGGGTGAGGGGGTATTTGGGTGAGCTGGTAGCTGAGTGAGGTTGTAGGTGTGTGAGGTGGTAGGTGGGTGAGCTGGTAGTTGGGTGCTTTGGTAGGTGGGTAGCATGGTCAGTGGGAGACATAGTAGGTGGGTGAGGAGGCAGGTGGATGAGGGGGTAGGTGGGTGATGTGGTAGGTGGGTGAGGTGGGAGGTGGGTGAGCTGGTAGGTGGGTAAGGTTGGAAGTGGGTGAGCTGGTAGGTGGATGAGGTGGCAGGTCGGTGAGGTGGTATTTGTGTGAGGTGGGAGGTGGGTGAGCTGTCAGGTGGGTGAGGAGGCATGTGGGTGAGATGGTGGGTGGGTGATGTGGTTGGTGGGTGAGGTGGTAGATGGTGAGGTGGTAGGTGGGTGGGATGGTTGGTGGGTGAGGTTGTAAGTGGGTGAAAAGGCAGGTGGGAGAGGGGGTATGTGGGTGAGGAGGCTGGTGGGTGAGGTGGCAGGTGGGAGAGGTGGTAGGTGGGTGAGCTGGCAGGTGGGTGAGGTGGTAGGTGGGTGAGGTGTTATTTTGGTGAGGAGGCAGGTGGGTGAGGTGGTAGGTGGGTGAGGTGTTATATGGATGAGGTGCTTGGTGGGTGATGAGACATGTGGATTAGGTGGTAAGTGGGTGATGAGGCAGGTGGATGAGGGGGTAGGTGGGTAAGAAGGCAGGTTGTAGGGTTGTAGGTGGTTGAGGTGGTAGGTGGGTGAGGTGGTATGTGGGTGAGGTGGCAGGTAGTTGAGGGGGCAGGTGGGTGAGGAGGCAGGTGGGTGACATGGTAGGCGGACGAGGAGGTAGGTGAGTGAGTTGGTAGGTGGATGAGGTGGTAGGTGGAAGAGTATGCCGGTGGTGAGGTGGTAGGTGGGTGAGGTGGTAGGTGGGTAAGAAGACAGGTATTAGTGTGGTAGGTGTGTGAGGTCAGATTTGGGTGAGGTGGTATTTGGGTGAGGTGGCAGGTGGGTGAGCTGGGAGGTGGGTAAGGTGGGTGAGCTGGTAGGTGGAAGAGGTGGCAGGTCGGTGAGGTGGTAGGTGGGTGAGGTGGGAGGTGGGTGAGCTGTTAGTTGGGTGAGGAGGCACGTGGGTGAGTTGGTAGGTGGGTGAGGTGGTTGGTGGGTGAGGTGGTAGATGGTGAGGTGGTAGGTGGGTGAGGAGGCAGGTGGGTGAGGGGGTAGGTGGGTGAGGAAGCCGGTGAGTGAGGGGGTAGGTGGGTAAGAAGGCAGGTAGTAGGGTTCTAGGTGGTTGAGGTGGTAGGTGGGTGAGGTGGTAGGTGGGTAAGGGGTTAGTTGGGTGAGGTGGTAGGTGGGTGAGGTGGTAGGTGGGTGAGGTGGCAGGTATTTGAGGAGGCAGGTGGGTGAGGAGGCAGTTGGGTTACATAGTAGGCGGATGAGGAGTTAGGTGAGTGATTTGGTAGGTGGATGAGGTGGTAGGTGTGTGAGGTGGTAGGTGTGTGAGCTGGTAGGTGGTGAGGTGGTAGGTGGGTGAGCTGTTAGATGGGTCAGGAGGCAGGTGGGTGAGGGTGTATTTGGGTGAGCTGTTGGTGGGTGAGTTTGTAGGTGGGTGAGGTGGTAGGTGGGTGAGGTGGTAGTTGGGTGATTTGGCAGTGGGTAGCATGGTCGGTGGGAGACCTAGTAGGTGGGTGAGGAGGCAGGAGGATGAGGGGGTAGGTGGGTGATGTGGTAGGTGGGTGAGGTGGGAGGTGGGTGAGCTGGTAGGTGGGTAAGGTTGGAGGTGGGTGAGCTGGTAGGTGGATGAGGTGGCAGGTCGGTGAGGTGGTAGTTGGTTGAGGTGGGAGGTGGGTGAGCTGTTAGGTGGGTGAGGAGGCATGTGGGTGAGGGGGTAGGTGGGTGAGGAGGCAGGTGGGTGAGGTGGCAGGTGGGAGAGGTGGTAGGTGGGTGAGGTGGCAGGTGGGTGAGGTGGTAGGTGGGTGAGATGTTATTTGGGTGAGGAGGCAGGTGGGTGAAGTGGTAGGTGGGTGAGGTGGTATATGGATGAGGTGCTAGGTGGGTGATGGGGCATGTGGATGATTTGGTAAGTGGGTGATGAGGCAGGTGGGTGAGGGGGTAGGTGGGTAAGAAGGCAGGTAGTAGGGTTGTTGGTGGGTGAGGTGGTAGGTGGGTGAGGTGGTAGGTGGGTAATGGGTTAGTTGGGTGAGGTGGTAGGTGGGTGAGGTGGTATGTGGGTGAGGTGGCAGGTAGTTGAGGAGGCAGGTGGGTGAGGAGGCAGGTGGGTGACATGGTAGGCGGATGAGGAGGTAGGTGAGTGAGTTGGTAGGTGGATGAGGTGGTAGGTGGATGAGTATGCCGGTGGTGAGGTGGTAGGTGGGTGAGGTGGTAGGTGGGTAAGAAGACAGGTATTAGTGTGGTAGGTGTGTGAGGTCAGAGTTGGGTGAGGTGGTATTTGGGTGAGGTGGCAGGTGTGTGAGCTGGGAGGTGGATAAGGTGGGAGGTGGGTGAGCTGGTAGGTGGAAGAGGTGGCAGGTCGGTGAGGTGGTAGGTGGGTAAGGTGGGAGGTGGGTGAGCTGTTAGTTGGGTGAGGAGGCATGTGGGTGAGTTGGTAGGTGGGTGAGGTGGTTGGTGGGTGAGGTGGTAGATGGTGAGGTTGTAGGTGGGTGAGGTGGTAGTTGGGTGAGGAGGCAGGTGGATGAGGTGGTTGTTGGGTGAGGTGGTAGGTGGGTGAGGTGTTAGGTGTCTGAGGAGGCAGGTGGATGAGGTGGTAGGTGGGTGAGGTGGTAGGTGGGTGAGGTGGTAGTTTGGTGAGGTGGTAGTTGAGTGAGGTGGTAGGTGGGTGAGGAGGCAGTTGGGTGAGCGGGTAGTTGGGTGAGGTGGTAGGTGGGTAACAAGACAGGTAGTAGTGTGGTAGGCGAGGGAGGTCAGAGGTTGGTGAGGTGGTAGGTGGGTGAGGTGGTAGGTGGGTGAGGTGGTAGGTGGGTGAGGTGGCAGGTGGGTGTTGGGGCATTTGGGTGAGGTGTTAGGTGGTGAGGTGGTAGGTGGGTGAGCTGGTAGGTGGGTCAGGAGGCAGGTGCGTGAGGGGGTAGGTGGGTGAGGTGGCAGGTGGGTGTTGGGGCATTTGGGTGAGGTGGTAGGTGGTGAGGTGGTAGGTGGGTGAGCTGGTAGGTGGGTCAGGAGGCAGGTGGGTGAGGGGGTAGGTGGGTGAGGTGGCAGGTGGGTGTTGGGGCATTTGGGTGAGGTGGTAGGTGGTGAGGTGGTAGGTGGGTGAGCTGGTAGGTGGGTCAGGAGGCAGGTGGGTGAGGGGGTATTGGGTGAGCTGGTAGGTGGGTGAGGTTGTAGGTGTGTGAGGTGGTAGGTGGGTGAGGTGGTAGGTGGGTGATTTGGTAGGTGGGTAGCATGGTCGGTGGGAAACCTAGTAGGTGGGTGAGGAGGCAGGTGGATGAAGGGGTAGGTGGGTGAGGTGGCAGGTGGGTGTTGGGGCATTTGGGTGAGGTGGTAGGTGGTGAGGTGGTAGGTGGGTGAGCTGGTAGGTGGGTCAGGAGGCAGGTGGGTGAGGGGGTATTGGGTGAGCTGTTAGGTGGGTGAGGTTGTAGGTGTGTGAGGTGGTAGGTGGGTGAGGTGGTAGGTGGGTGATTTGGTAGGTGGGTAGCATGGTCGGTGGGAAACCTAGTAGGTGGGTGAGGAGGCAGGTGGATGAGGGGGTAGGTGGGAGAGGTGGCAGGTGGGTGAGGTGGTAGGTGGCTGAGGAAGCATGTGGGTGCGGGGGTAGGTGGGTGAGGTGGTAGGTGGGTGAGGTGGTAGGTGGCTAGGGTGGCAGGTGGGTGAGGTGGTAGGTGGGTGATGTGGTAGGTGGGTGAGGTGCGAGGTGGGTGAGCTGTTAGGTGGGTAAGGTTGGAGGTGGGTGAGCTGGTAGGTGGATAAGGTGCCAGGTCGGTGTGGTGGTAGGTGGGTGAGGTGGGAGGTGGCTGAGCTGGTAGTTGGGTGAGGAGGCATGTGGGTGAGGAAGTAGGTGGGTGATATGGTTGGTGGGTGAGGTGGTAGATGGTGAGGTGGTAGGTGGGTGAGATGGTTGGTGGGTGAGGTTGTAGGTGGGTGAGGAGGCAGGTGGGTGAGGAGGCAGTTGGGTGACATGGTAGGCGGATGAGGAGGTAGGTGAGTGAGTTGGTAGGTGGATGAGGTGGTATGTGGATGAGCATGCCGGTGGTGAGGTGGTAGGTGGGTAAGAAGACAGGTAGTAGTGTGATAGGTGGGTGAGGTGGCAGGTGGGTGTTGGGGTATTTGGGTGAGGTGTTAGGTAGATGAGCTGGTAGGTGGGTAAGAAGGCAGGTTGTAGGGTGGTAGGTGGGTGAGCTGGGAGGTGGGTGAGTTGGCAGGTAGTTGAGGTGGTAGGTTGGTGACATGGTATCCGGATGAGGAGGTAGGTGAGTAAGTTGGTAGGTGGATGAGGTGGTAGGTGGCTGAGGAGGCAGGTGGGTGAGGTGGTAGGTGGATGAGGTGGTAGGTGGGTGAGGCGCTAGGTGTGTGAGCTGGTAGGTGGTGAGGTGGTAGGTGGGTGAGCTGGTAGGTGGGTCAGGAGGCAGGTGGGTGAGGGGGTATTTGGGTGAGCTGGTGGGTGGGTGATGTTGTTGGTGGATGAGGTGGTAGGTGGGTGAGGTGGTAGTTGGGTGATTTGGTAGGTGGGTAGCATGGTCGGTGGGAGACCTAGTAGGTGGGTGAGGAGGCAGGTGGATGAGGGTGTAGGTGGGTGATGTGGTAGGCGGGTGAGGTGGGAGGTGGGTGAGCTAGTAGGTGGGTAAGGTTGGAGGTGGGTTAGCTGGTAGGTGGATGAGGTGGCAGGTCGGTGAGGTGGTAGTTCGGTGAGGTGGGAGGTGGGTGAGCTGTTAGGTGGGTGAGGAGGCATGTGGGTGAGATGGTAGGTGGGTGATGTGGTTGGTGGGTGAGGTGGTAGATGGTGAGGTGGTAGGTGGGTGAGATGGTTGGTGGGTGAGGTTGTAGGTGGGTGAGGAGGCAGGTGGGTGAGCGGGTCGGTGGGTGAGGTGGCCGGTGGGTGAGGGGGTAGGTGGGTAAGAAGGCAGGTACTAGGTTTGTAGGTGGTTGAGGTGGCAGGTGGGTGAGGTGGTAGGTGGGTAAGGGGTTAGTTGGGTGAGGTGGTAGTTGGGTGAGGTGGTAGGTGGGTGAGGTGGCAGGTAGTTGAGGAGGCAGCTGGGTGAGGATGCAGTTGGGTGACATGGTATCCGGATGAGGTGGTAGGTGTGTAAGTTGGTCGGTGGATGAGTTGGTAGGTGGCTGAGGAGATAGGTGGGTGATGTGGTAGGTGGGTGAGGTGTTAGGTGGGTGAGACTCTAGGTGTGTGACCTGGTAGGTGGTGAGGTGGTAGGTGGGTGAGCTGGTAGGTGGGTCAGGAGGCTGGTGGGTGAGGGGGTATTTTGGTCAGCTGGTAGGTGGGTGAGGTTGTAGGTGGGTGAGGTTGTAGGTGGGTGAGGTGGTAGTTGGGTGATTTGGTAGGTGGGTAGCATGGTCGGTGGGAGACATAGTAGGTGGGTGAGGAGGCAGGTGGATGAGGGGGTAGGAGGGTGAGGTGGATGGTGGGTGAGTTGGTAGGTGGGTGAGGAGGCAGGTGGGTGCGGGGGTAGGTGGGTGAGGTGGTAGGTGGGTGAGTTGGCAGGTGGGAGAGGTGGTAGGTGGGGGAGGTGGCATGTGGGTGAGGTGGTTAGGTGGGTGAGGTGTTATTTGGGTGAGGAGGCAGGTGGGTGAGGTGGTAGGTGGGTGAGGTGGTATATGGATGAGATGCTAGGTGGGTGATGGGGCATGTGGATGATTTGGTAAGTGGGTGATGAGGCAGGTGGGTGAGGGGGTAGCTGGGTAAGAAGGCCGGTAGAAGGGTTGTAGGTGGTTGAGGTGGTAGGTGGGTGAGGTGGTAGGTGGGTAATGGGTTAGTTGGGTGAGGTGGTAGGTGGGTGAGGTGGTATGTGGTTGAGGTGGCAGGTAGTTGAGGAGGCAGGTGGGTGAGGAGGCACTTGGGTGACATGGTAGGCGGATGAGGAGGTAGGTGAGTGAGTTGGTAGGTGGATGAGGTGGTAGGTGGATGAGTATGCCGGTGGTGAGGTGGTAGGTGGGTGAGGTGGTAGGTGGGTAAGAAGACAGGTATTAGTGTGGTAGGTGTGTGAGGTCAGAGTTGGGTGAGGTGGTATTTGGGTGAGGTGGCAGGTGGATGAGCTGGGAGGTGGGTAAGATGGGAGGTGGGTGAGCTGGTAGGTGGAAGCGGTGGCAGGTCGGTGAGGTGGTAGGTGGGTGAGGTGGGAGGTGGGTGAGCTGTTAGTTGGGTGAGGAGGCATGTGGGTGAGTTGGTAGGTAGGTGAGGTGGTTGGTGGGTGAGGTGGTAGATGGTGAGGTGGTAGGTGGGTGAGGTGGTAGTTGGGTGAGGAGGCAGGTGGATGAGGTGGTTTTTGGGTGAGGTGGTAGGTGGGTGAGGTGGTAGGTGTCTGAGGAGGCAGGTGGATGAGGTGGTAGGTGGGTGAGGTGGTAGGTGGGTGAGGTGGTAGTTTGGTGAGGTGGTAGTTGAGTGAGGTGGTAGGTGGGTGAGGAGGCAGTTGGGTGAGCGGGTAGTTGGGTGAGGTGGTAGGTGGGTAAGAAGACAGGTAGTAGTGTGGTAGGCGAGTGATGTCAGAGGTTGGTGAGGTCGTAGTTGGGTGAGGAGGTAGGTGGGTGAGGTGGTAGGTGGGTGAAGTGGCAGGAGGGTGTTGGGGCATTTGGGTGAGGTGGTAGGTGGTGAGGTGGTAGGTGGGTGAGCTGGTAGGTGGGTCAGGAGGCAGGTGGGTGAGGGGGTATTGGGTGAGCTGGTAGGTGGGTGAGGTTGTAGGTGTGTGAGGTGGTAGGTGGGTGAGGTGGTAGGTGGGTGATTTGGTAGGTGGGTAGCATGGTCGGTGGGAAACCTAGTAGGTGGGTGAGGAGGCAGGTGGATGAAGGGGTAGGTGGGTGAGGTGGCAGGTGGGTGTTGGGGCATTTGGGTGAGGTGGTAGGTGGTGAGGTGGTAGGTGGGTGAGCTGGTAGGTGGGTCAGGAGGCAGGTGGGTGAGGGGCTATTGGGTGAGCGGTTAGGTGGTTGAGGTTGTAGGTGTGTGAGGTGGTAGGTGGGTGAGGTGGTAGGTGGGTGATTTGGTAGGTGGGTAGCATGGTCGGTGGGAAACCTAGTAGGTGGGTGAGGAGGCAGGTGGATGAGGGGGTAGGTGGGTGAGGTGGCAGGTGGGTGAGGTGGTAGGTGGCTGAGGAAGCATGTGGGTGCGGGGGTAGGTGGGTGTGGTGATAGGTGGGTGAGGTGGTAGGTGGGTGAGGTGCGAGGTGGGTGAGCTGTTAGGTGGGTAAGGTTGGAGGTGGGTGAGCTGGTAGGTGGATAAGGTGGCAGGTCGGTGTGGTGGTAGGTGGGTGAGGTGGGAGGTGGCTGAGCTGGTAGTTTGGTGAGGAGGCATGTGGGTGAGGAATTAGGTGGGTGATATGGTTGGTGGGTGAGGTGGTAGATGGTGATGTGGTAGGTGGGTGAGATGGTTGGTGGGTGAGGTTGTAGGTGGGTGAGGAGGCAGGTGGGTGAGGAGGCAGTTGGGTGACATGGTAGGCGGATGAGGAGGTAGGTGAGTGAGTTGGTAGGTGGATGAGGTGGTATGTGGATGAGTATGCCGGTGGTGAGGTGGTAGCTGGGTAAGAAGACAGGTAGTAGTGTGATAGGTGGGTGAGGTGGCAGGTGGGTGTTGGGGTATTTGGGTGAGGTGTTAGGTAGATGAGCTGGTAGGTGGGTAAGAGGGCAGGTTGTAGGGTGGTAGGTGGGTGAGCTGGGAGGTGGGTGAGTTGGCAGGTAGTTGAGGTGGTAGGTTGGTGACATGGTATCCGGATGAGGAGGTAGGTGAGTAAGTTGGTAGGTGGATGAGGTGGTAGGTGGCTGAGGAGGCAGGTGGGTGAGGTGGTAGTTGGATGAGGTGGTAGGTGGGTGAGGCGCTAGGTGTGTGAGCTGGTAGGTGGTGAGGTGGTAGGTGGGTGAGCTGGTAGGTGGGTCAGGAGGCAGGTGGGTGAGGTGGTTGTTGGGTGAGGTGGTAGGTGGGTGAGGTGGTAGGTGTCTGAGGAGGCAGGTGGATGAGGTGGTAGGTGGGTGAGGTGAAGGGTGGGAGAGGTGGTAGTTTGGTGAGGTGGTAGTTGAGTGAGGTGGTAGGTGGGTGAGGAGGCAGTTGGGTGAGCGGGTAGTTGGGTGAGGTGGTAGGTGGGTAAGAAGACAGTTAGTAGTGTGGTAGGCGAGTGAGGTCAGAGGTTGGTGAGGTCGTAGGTGGGTGAGGTGGTAGGTGGGTGAGGTGGTAGGTGGGTGAGGTGGCAGGTGGGTGTTGGGGCATTTTGGTGGGGTGGTAGGTGGTGAGGTGGTAGGTGGGTGAGCTGGTAGGTGGGTCAAGAGGCAGGTGGGTGAGGGGGTATTGGGTGAGCTGGTAGGTGGGTGAGGTTGTAGGTGTGTGAGGTGGTAGGTGGGTGAGGTGGTAGGTGGGTGATTTGGTTGGTGGGTAGCATGGTCGGTGGGAAACCTAGTAGGTGGGTGAGGAGGCAGGTGGATGAGGGGGTAGGTGGGTGAGGTGGCAGGTGGGTGTTGGGGCATTGTGGTGTGGTACGTGGTGAGCTGGTAGGTGGGTGAGCTGGTAGTTGGGTCAGGAGGCAGGTGGGTGAGGGGGTATTGGGTGAGCTGGTAGGTGGGTGAGGTTGTAGGTGTGTGAGGTGGTAGGTGGGTGAGGTGGTAGGTGGGTGATTTGGTAGGTGGGTAGCATGGTCGGTGGGAAACCTAGTAGGTTGGTGAGGAGGCAGGTGGATGAGGGGGTAGGTGGGTGAGGTGGCAAGTGGGTGAGGTGGTAGGTGGCTGAGGAAGCAGGTGGGTGCTGGGGTAGGTGGGTGAGGTGGTAGGTGGGTGAGGTGGTAGGTGGCTAGGGTGGCAGGTGGGTGAGGTGCGAGGTGGGTGAGCTGTTAGGTGGGTAAGTTTGGAGGTGGGTGAGCTGGTAGGTGGATAAGGTGCCAGGTCGGTGTGGTGGTAGGTGGGTGAGGTGGGAGGTTGGTGAGCTGGTAGTTGGTTGAGGAGGCATGTGGGTGAGGAAGTAGGTGGGTGATATGGTTGGTGGGTGAGGTGGTAGATGGTGAGTTGGTAGGTGGGTGAGTTGGTTGGTGGGTGAGGTTGTAGGTGGGTGAGGAGGCAGGTGGGTGAGGAGGCAGTTGGGTGACATGGTAGGCGGTTGAGGAGGTAGGTGAGTGAGTTGGTAGGTGGATGAGGTGGTATGTGGATGAGTATGCCGGTGGTGAGGTGGTAGCTGGGTAAGAAGACAGGTAGTAGTGTGATAGGTGGGTGAGGTGGCAGGTGGGTGTTGGGGTATTTGGGTGAGGTTTTAGGTAGATGAGCTGGTAGGTGGGTAAGAAGGCAGGTTGTAGGGTGGTAGGTGGGTGAGCTGGGAGGTGGGTGAGTTGGCAGGTAGTTGAGGTGGTAGGTTGGTGACATGGTATCCGGATGAGGAGGTAGGTGAGTAAGTTGGTAGGTGGATGAGTTGGTAGGTGGCTGAGGAGATAGGTGGGTGATGTGGTAGGTGGGTGAGGTGTTAGGTGGGTGAGGCTCTAGGTGTGTGACCTGGTAGGTGGTGAGGTGGTAGGTGGGTGAGCTGGTAGGTGGGTCAGGAGGCTGGTGGGTGAGGGGGTATTTTGGTCAGCTGGTAGGTGGGTGAGGTTGTAGGTGGGTGAGGTGGTAGGTGGGTGAGGTGGTAGGTGGGTGATTTGGTAGGTGGGTAGCATGGTCGGTGGGAGACATAGTAGGTGGGTGAGGAGGCAGGTGGATGAGGGGGTAGGAGGGTGAGGTGGATGGTGGGTGAGTTGGTAGGTGGGTGAGGAGGCAGGTGGGTGCGGGGGTAGGTGGGGGAGGTGGTAGGTGGGTGAGGTGGCAGGTGGGTGAGGTGGGAGGTGGGTGAGCTGGTAGGTGGGTAATGTTGGAGGTGGGTGAGCTGGTAGGTGGATGAGTTTGCAGGTCGGTGAGGTGGTAGCTGGGTGAGGTGGGAGGTGGGTGAGATGTTAGATGGGTGAGGAGGCATGTGGGTGAGGTGGTAGGTGGGTGATGTGGTTGGTAGGTGAGGTGCTAGATGGTGAGGTAGTATGTGGGTGAGAGGCAGGTGGGTGAGGGGGTAGGTGGGTGAGGGGTTAGTGGGGTGAGGTGGTAGGTGGGTGAGGTGGTAGGTGTGTGAGGTGGCAGGTAGTTGAGGAGGCAGGTGGGTGAGGAGGCAGTTGGGTGACATGGTAGGCGGATGATGAGTTAGGTGAGTGAGTTGGTAGGTGGATGAGGTGGTAGGTGGATGAGTATGCCGGTGGTGAGGTGGTAGGTGGGTGAGGTGGTAGGTTGGTGAGGTGGTAGGTGGGTAAGAAGACAGGTAATAGTGTGATAGGGTGGGTGAGGTGGCAGTTGGGTGTTGGGGTATATGGGTGAGGTGGTAGGTAGATGAGCTGGTAGGTGGGTTAGAAGGCAGGTTGTAGGGTGGTAGGTGGGTGATGTGGTAGGTGGGTGAGGTGGCAGGCGGATGAGGAGGCAGGTTGTTGAGGTGGCAGGTAGTGAGGGGGTAGGTGGGTGAACAGGTATGTGGGCGAGGATGCAGGTGGGTGAAGGGGTAGGTGTGTGAGCTGTTAGGTGGTGAGGGTGTAGGTGGGTGAACTGGTAGGTGGGTGAGGTTGTAGGTGGGTGAGGTGGTAGATGGGTGAGGTGTTAGGTGGGTGATTTGGGAGGTGGGTAGCATGTTAGGTGGGTGACCTAGTAGTTGGGTGAGGAGGCAGGTGGATGAGGGTGTAGGTGGGTGAGGGGGTAGGTGGGTGAGGAGGCAGTTATTTGCGGGGGTAGTTGGGTGTGGTGGTAGGTGGGTATGGTGGCAGGTGGGTGAGGTGGTAGGTGGGTAATTAGACAGGTAGTAGTGTGGTAGGTGTGTGAGGTCAGAGGTGGGTGAGGGGGTAGGTGGATGAGGTGGTAGGTGGGTGAGGTGGTAGGTGGGTGAAGTGGCAGGTGGGTGTTGGGGCATTTGGGTGAGGTGGTAGGTGGTGAGGTGGTAGGTGGGTGAGCTGGTAGGTGGGTCAGGAGGCAGGTGGGTGAGGGGGTATTGGGTGAGCTGGCAGGTGGGTGAGGTTGTAGGTGTGTGAGGTGGTAGGTGGGTGAGGTGGTAGGTGGGTGATTTGGTAGGTGGGTAGCATGGTCGGTGGGAAACCTAGTAGGTGGCTGAGGAGGCAGGTGGATGAGGGGGTAGGTGGGTGAGGTGGCAGGTGGGTGAGGTGGTAGGTGGCTGAGGAAGCAGGTGGGTGCGGGTGTAGGTGGGTGAGGTGGTAGGTGGGTGAGGTGGTAGGTGGCTAGGGTGGCAGGTGGGTGAGGTGGTAGGTGGGTGATGTGGAAGGTGGGTGAGGTGCGAGGTGGGTGAGCTGTTAGGTGGGTAAGGTTGGAGGTGGGTGAGCTGGTAGGTGGATAAGGTGGCAGGTCGGTGTGGTGGTAGGTGGGTGAGGTGGGAGGTGGCTGAGCTGGTAGTTGGGTGAGGAGGCATGTGGGTGAGGAGGTAGGTGGGTGATATGGTTGGTGGGTGAGGTGGTAGATGGTGAGGTGGTAGGTGGGTGAGATGGTTGGTGGGTGAGGCTGTAGGTGGGTGAGGAGGCAGGTGGGTGAGGAGGCAGTTGGGTGACATGGTAGGCGGTTGAGGAGGTAGGTGAGTGAGTTGGTAGGTGGATGAGGTGGTATGTGGATGAGTATGCCGGTGGTGAGGTGGTAGCTGGGTAAGAAGACAGGTAGTAGTGTGATAGGTGGGTGAGGTGGCAGGTGGGTGTTGGGGTATTTGGGTGAGGTGTTAGGTAGATGAGCTGGTAGGTGGGTAAGAAGGCAGGTTGTAGGGTGGTAGGTGGGTGAGCTGGGAGGTGGGTGAGTTGGCAGGTAGTTGAGGTGGTAGGTTGGTGACATGGTATCCGGATGAGGAGGTAGGTGAGTAAGTTGGTAGGTGGATGAGTTGGTAGGTGGCTGAGGAGGCAGGTGGGTGAGGTGGTAGGTGGATGAGGTGGTAGGTGGGTGAGGTGGGAGGTGGGTGAGATGTTAGATGGGTGAGGAGGCATGTGGGTGAGGTGGTAGGTGGGTGATGTGGTTGGTAGGTGAGGTGCTAGATGGTGAGGTAGTAGGTGGGTGAGAGGCAGGTGGGTGAGGGGGTAGGTGGGTGAGGGGTTAGTGGGGTGAGGTGGTAGGTGGGTGAGGTGGTAGGTGTGTGAGGTGGCAGGTAGTTGAGGAGGCAGGTGGGTGAGGAGGCAGTTGGGTGACATGGTAGGCGGATGATGAGTTAGATGAGTGAGTTGGTAGGTGGATGAGGTGGTAGGTGGATGAGTATGCCGGTGGTGAGGTGGTAGGTGGGTGAGGTGGTAGGTTGGTGAGGTGGTAGGTGGGTAAGAAGACAGGTAATAGTGTGATAGGTGGGTGAGGTGGCAGTTGGGTGTTGGGGTATTTGGGTGAGGTGGTAGGTAGATGAGCTGGTAGGTGGGTTAGAAGGCAGGTTGTAGGGTGGTAGGTGGGTGATGTGGTAGGTGGGTGAGTTGGCAGGCGGATGAGGAGGCAGGTTGTTGAGGTGGCAGGTAGTGAGGGGGTAGGTGGGTGAACAGGTATGTGGGCGAGGATGCAGGTGGGTGAAGGGGTAGGTGTGTGAGCTGTTAGGTGGTGAGGGTGTAGGTGGGTGAACTGGTAGGTGGGTGAGGTTGTAGGTGGGTGAGGTGGTAGATGGGTGAGGTGTTAGGTGGGTGATTTGGGAGGTGGGTAGCATGTTAGGTGGGTGACCTAGTAGTTGGGTGAGGAGGCAGGTGGATGAGGGTGTAGGTGGGTGAGGGGGTAGGTGGGTGAGGAGGCAGTTATTTGCGGGGGTAGTTGGGTGTGGTGGTAGGTGGGTATGGTGGCAGGTGGGTGAGGTGGTAGGTGGGTAATTAGACAGGTAGTAGTGTGGTAGGTGTGTGAGGTCAGAGGTGGGTGAGGGGGTAGGTGGATGAGGTGGTAGGTGGGTGAGGTGGTAGGTGGGTGAAGTGGCAGGTGGGTGTTGGGGCATTTGGGTGAGGTGGTAGGTGGTGAGGTGGTAGGTGGGTGAGCTGGTAGGTGGGTCAGGAGGCAGGTGGGTGAGGGGGTATTGGGTGAGCTGGTAGGTGGGTGAGGTTGTAGGTGTGTGAGGTGGTAGGTGGGTGAGGTGGTAGGTGGGTGATTTGGTAGGTGGGTAGCATGGTCGGTGGGAAACCTAGTAGGTGGGTGAGGAGGCAGGTGGATGAGGGGGTAGGTGGGTGAGGTGGCAGGTGGGTGAGGTGGTAGGTGGCTGAGGAAGCAGGTGGGTGCGGGTGTAGGTGGGTGAGGTGGTAGGTGGGTGAGGTGGTAGGTGGCTAGGGTGGCAGGTGGGTGAGGTGGTAGGTGGGTGATGTGGAAGGTGGGTGAGGTGTGAGGTGGGTGAGCTGTTAGGTGGGTAAGGTTGGAGGTGGGTGAGCTGGTAGGTGGATAAGGTGGCAGGTCGGTGTGGTGGTAGGTGGGTGAGGTGGGAGGTGGCTGAGCTGGTAGTTGGGTGAGGAGGCATGTGGGTGAGGAGGTAGGTGGGTGATATGGTTGGTGGGTGAGGTGGTAGATGGTGAGGTGGTAGGTGGGTGAGATGGTTGGTGGGTGAGGCTGTAGGTGGGTGAGGAGGCAGGTGGGTGAGGAGGCAGTTGGGTGACATGGTAGGCGGATGAGGAGGTAGGTGAGTGAGTTGGTAGGTGGATGAGGTGGTATGTGGATGAGTATGCCGGTGGTGAGGTGGTAGCTGGGTAGGAAGACAGGTAGTAGTGTGATAGGTGGGTGAGGTGGCAGGTGGGTGTTGGGGTATTTGGGTGAGGTGTTAGGTAGATGAGCTGGTAGGTGGGTAAGAAGGCAGGTTGTAGGGTGGTAGGTGGGTGAGCTGGGAGGTGGGTGAGTTGGCAGGTAGTTGAGGTGGTAGGTTGGTGACATGGTATCCGGATGAGGAGGTAGGTGAGTAAGTTGGTAGGTGGATGAGGTGGTAGGTGGCTGAGGAGGCAGGTGGGTGAGGTGGTAGGTGGATGAGGTGGTAGGTGGGTGAGGCGCTAGGTGTGTGAGCTGGTAGGTGGTGAGGTGGTAGGTGGGTGAGCTGGTAGGTGGGTCAGGAGGCAGGTGGGTGAGGTGGTAGGTGGGTGAGGTGGTAGGTGTCTGAGGAGGCAGGTGGATGAGGTGGTAGGTGGGTGAGGTGGTAGGTGGGTGAGGTGGTAGTTTGGTGAGGTGGTAGTTGAGGGAGGTGGTAGGTGGGTGAGGAGGCAGTTGGGTGAGCGGGTAGTCGGGTGAGGTGGAAGGTGGGTAAGAAGACAGGTAGTAGTGTAGTAGGCGAGTGAGGTCAGAGGTTGGTGAGGTCGTAGGTGGGTGAGGTGGTAGGTGGGTGAGGTGGTAGGTGGCTGTTGGGGCATTTGGGTGAGGTGGTAGGTGGTGAGGTGGTAGGTGGGTGAGCTGGTAGGTGGGTCAAGAGACAGGTGGGTGAGGGGGTATTGGGTGAGCTGGTAGGTGGGTGAGGTT
Organism: Carcharodon carcharias; assembly: GCF_017639515.1. Taxonomy (NCBI): domain Eukaryota; kingdom Metazoa; phylum Chordata; class Chondrichthyes; order Lamniformes; family Lamnidae; genus Carcharodon; species Carcharodon carcharias. The sequence goes on along the minus strand of NC_054475.1, from coordinate 559,825 downwards.
GTAGGTGTGTGAGGTGGTAGGTGGGTGAGGTGGTAGGTAGTTGAGGTGTTAGGTTGGTGACATGGTATCCGGATGAGGAGGTAGGTGAGTAAGTTGGTAGGTGGATGAGGTGGTAGGTGGCTGAGGAGGCAGGTGGGTGAGGTGGTAGGTGGATGAGGTGGTAGGTGGGTGAGGCGCTAGGTGTATGAGCTGGTAGGTGGTGAGGTGGTAGGTGGGTGAGCTGGTAGGTGGGTCAGGAGGCAGGTGGGTGAGGTGGTAGGTGGGTGAGGTGGTAGGTGTCTGAGGAGGCAGGTGGATGAGGTGGTAGGTGGGTGAGGTGGTAGGTGGGTGAGGTGGTAGTTTGGTGAGGTGGTAGTTGAGGGAGGTGGTAGGTGGGTGAGGAGGCTGTTGGGTGAGCGGGTAGTTGGGTGAGGTGGTAGTGGTAAGAAGACAGGTAGTAGTGTAGTAGGCGAGTGAGGTCAGAGGTTGGTGAGGTCGTAGGTGGGTGAGGTGGTAGGTGGGTGAGGTGGTAGGTGGCTGTTGGGGCATTTGGGTGAGGTGGTAGGTGGTGAGGTGGTAGGTGGGTGAGCTGGTAGGTGGGTCAAGAGGCAGGTGGGTGAGGGGGTTTTGGGTGAGCTGGTAGGTGGGTGAGGTTGTAGGTGTGTGAGGTGGTAGGTGGGTGAGGTGGTAGGTGGGTGATTTGGTAGGTGGGTAGCATGGTCGGTGGGAAACCTAGTAGGTGGGTGAGGAGGCAAGTGGATGAGGGGGTAGGTGGCTGAGGAAGCAGGTGGGTGCGCGGGTAGGTGGGTGATGTGGTAGGTGGGTGAGGTGCAAGGTGGGTGAGCTGTTAGGTGGGTAAGTTTGGAGGTGGGTGAGCTGGTAGGTGGATAAGGTGGCAGGTCGGTGTGGTGGTAGGTGGGTGAGGTGGGAGGTGGCTGAGCTGGTAGTTGGGTGAGGAGGCATGTGGGTGAGGAAGTAGGTGGGTGATATGGTTGGTGGGTGAGGTGGTAGATGGTGAGGTGGTAGGTGGGTGAGATGGTTGGTGGGTGAGGTTGTAGGTGGGTGAGGAGGCAGGTGGGTGAGGAGGCAGTTGGGTGACATGGTATGCGGATGAGGAGGTAGGTGAGTGAGTTGGTAGGTGGATGAGGTGGTAGGTGGGTAAGAAGACAGGTAGTAGTGTGATAGGTGGGTGAGGTGGCAGGTGGGTGTTGGGGTATTTGGGTGAGGTGTTAGGTAGATGAGCTGGTAGGTGGGTAAGAAGGCAGGTTGTAGGGTGGTAGGTGGGTGAGCTGGGAGGTGGGTGAGTTGGCAGGTAGTTGAGGTGGTAGGTTGGTGGCATGGTATCCGGATGAGGAGGTAGGTGAGTAAGTTGGTAGGTGGATGAGTTGGTAGGTGGCTGAGGAGGCAGGTGGGTGAGGTGGTAGGTGGATGTGGTGGTAGGTGGGTGAGGCGCTAGGTGTGTGAGCTGGTAGGTGGTGAGGTGGTAGGTGGGTGAGCTGGTAGGTGGGTCAGGAGGCAGGTGGGTGAGGTGGTTGTTGGGTGAGGTGGTAGGTGGATGAGGTGGTAGGTGTCTGAGGAGGCAGGTGGATGAGGTGGTAGGTGGGTGAGGTGGTAGGTGGGTGAGGTGCTAGTTTGGTGAGGTGGTAGTTGAGTGAGGTGGTAGGTGGGTGAGGAGTCAGTTGGGTGAGCGGGTAGTTGGGTGAGATGGTAGGTGGGTAAGAAGACAGGTAGTAGTGTGGTAGGCGAGTGAGGTCAGAGGTTGGTGAGGTGGTAGGTGGGTGAGGTGGTAGGTGGGTGAGGTGGCAGGAGGGTGTTGGGGCATTTTGGTGAGGTGGTAGGTGGTGAGGTGGTAGGTGGGTGAGCTGGTAGGTGGGTCAAGAGGCAGGTGGGTGAGGGGGTATTGGGTGAGCTGGTAGGTGGGTGAGGTTGTAGGTGTGTGAGGTGGTAGGTGGGTGAGGTGGTAGGTGGGTGATTTGGTAGGTGGATAGCATGGTCGGTGGGAAACCTAGTAGGTGGGTGAGGAGGCAGGTGGATGAGGGGGTAGGTGGGTGAGGTGGCAGGTGGGTGAGGTGGTAGGTGGCTGAGGAAGCAGGTGGGTGCGGGGGTAGGTGGGTGAGGTGGTAGGTGGGTGAGGAGGCAGGTGGATGAGGTGGTAGGTGGGTGAGGTGGTAGGTGGGTGAGGTGCTAGTTTGGTGAGGTGGTAGTTGAGTGAGGTGGTAGGTGGCTGAGGAGTCAGTTGGGTGAGCGGGTAGTTGGGTGAGGTGGTAGGTGGGTAAGAAGACAGGTAGTAGTGTGGTAGGCGAGTGAGGTCAGAGGTTGGTGAGGTGGTAGGTGGGTGAGGTGGTAGGTGGGTGAGGTGGCAGGAGGGTGTTGGGGCATTTTGGTGAGGTGGTAGGTGGTGAGGTGGTAGGTGGGTGAGCTGGTAGGTGTGTCAAGAGGCAGGTGGGTGAGGGGGTATTGGGTGAGCTGGTAGGTGGGTGAGGTTGTAGGTGTGTGAGGTGGTAGGTGGGTGAGGTGGTAGGTGGGTGATTTGGTAGGTGGGTAGCATGGTCGGTGGGAAACCTAGTAGGTGGGTGAGGAGGCAGGTGGATGAGGGGTTAGGTGGGTGAGGTGGCAGGTGGGTGTTGGGGCATTTGGGTGAGGTGGTAGGTGGTGAGGTGGTAGGTGGGTGAGCTGGTAGGTGGGTCAGGAGGCAGGTGGGTGAGGGGGTATTGCGTGAGCTGGTAGGTGGGTGAGGTTGTAGGTGTGTGAGGTGGTAGGTGGGTGAGGTGGTAGGTGGGTGATTTGGTAGGTGGATAGCATGGTCGGTGGGAAACCTAGTAGGTGGGTGAGGAGGCAGGTGGATGAGGGGGTAGGTGGGTGAGGTGGCAGGTGGGTGAGGTGGTAGGTGGCTGAGGAAGCAGGTGGGTGCGGGGGTAGGTGGGTGAGGTGGTAGGTGGGTGAGGTGGTAGGTGGCTAGGGTGGCAGGTGGGTGAGGTGGTAGGTGGGTGATGTGGTAGTTTGGTGAGGTGCGAGGTGGGTGAGCTGTTAGGTGGGTAAGGTTGGAGGTGGGTGAGCTGGTAGGTGGATAAGGTGCCAGGTCGGTGTGGTGGTAGGTGGGTAAGAAGGCAGGTTGTAGGGTAGTAGGTGGGTGAGCTGGGAGGTGGGTGAGTTGGCAGGTAGTTGAGGTGGTAGGTTGGTGACATGGTATCCGGATGAGGAGGTAGGTGAGTAAGTTGGTAGGTGGATGAGGTGGTAGGTGGCTGAGGAGGCAGGTGGGTGAGGTGGCAGGTGGATGAGGTGGTAGGTGGGTGAGGCGCTAGGTGTGTGAGCTGGTAGGTGGTGAGGTGGTAGGTGGGTGAGCTGGTAGGTGGGTCAGGAGGCAGGTGGGTGAGGGGGTATTTGGGTGAGCTGGTGGGTGGGTGATGTTGTTGGTGGATGAGGTGGTAGGTGGGTGAGGTGGTAGTTGGGTGATTTGGTAGGTGGGTGGCATGGTCGGTGGGAGACCTAGTAGGTGGGTGAGGAGGCAGGTGGATGAGGATGTAGGTGGGTGATGTGGTTGGCGGGTGAGGTGGGAGGTGGGTGAGCTAGTAGGTGGGTAAGGTTGGAGGTGGGTGAGCTGGTAGGTGGATGAGGTGGCAGGTCGGTGAGGTGGTATTTGGGTGAGGTGGGAGGTGGGTGAGCTGTTAGGTGGGTGAGGAGGCATGTGGGTGAGGTGGTAGGTGGGTGATGTGGTTGGTGGGTGAGGTGGTAGATGGTGAGGTGGTAGGTGGGTGAGATGGTTGGTGGGTGAGGTTGTAGGTGGGTGAGGAGGCAGGTGGGTGAGGGGGTAGGTGGGTAAGGGGTTAGTTGGGTGAGGTGGTAGGTGGGTGAGGTGGTATGTGTGTGAGGTGGCAGGTAGTTGAGTAGGCAGGTGGGTGAGGAGGCAGTTGGGTGACATGGTAGGCGGATGATGAGTTAGGTGAGTGAGTTGGTAGGTGGATGAGGTGGTAGGTGGATGAGTATGCCGGTGGTGAGGTGGTAGGTGGGTGAGGTGGTAGGTTGTTGAGGTGGTAGGTGGGTAAGAAGACAGGTAATAGTGTGATAGGTGGGTGAGGTGGCAGTTGGGTGTTGGGGTATTTGGGTGAGGTGGTAGGTAGATGAGCTGGTAGGCGGGTAAGAAGGCAGGTTGTAGGGTGGTAGGTGGGTGATGTGGTAGGTGGGTGAGGTGGCAGGCGGATGAGGAGGCAGGTTGTTGAGGTGGCAGGTAGTGAGGGGGTAGGTGGGTGAACAGGTATGTGGGCGAGGATGCAGGTGGGTGAAGGGGTAGGTGTGTGAGCTGTTAGGTGGTGAGGGTGTAGGTGGGTGAACTGGTAGGTGGGTGAGGTTGTAGGTGGGTGAGGTGGTAGATGGGTGAGGTGTTAGGTGGGTGATTTGGGAGGTGGGTAGCATGTTAGGTGGGTGACCTAGTAGTTGGGTGAGGAGGCAGGTGAATGAGGGTGTAGGTGGGTGAGGGGGTAGGTGGGTGAGGAGGCAGGTATTTGCGGGGGTAGTTGGGTGTGGTGGTAGGTGGGTATGGTGGCAGGTGGGTGAGGTGGTAGGTGGGTAATTAGACAGGTAGTAGTGTGGTAGGTGTGTGAGGTCAGAGGTGGGTGAGGGGGTAGGTGGATGAGGTGGTAGGTGGGTGAGGTGGTAGGTGTGTGAGCTGGTAGGTGGTGAGGTGGTAGTTGGGTGAGCTGGTAGGTGGTGAGGTGGTAGGTGGGTGAGCTGGTAGGTGGGTCAGGAGGCATGTGGATGAGGGGGTAGGTTGGTGAGCTGGTAGATGGCTGAGGTGATAGGTGGGTGACGTTGCAGGTGGGTGTTGGGGTATTTGGGTGAGGTGGTAGGTAGATGAGCTGGTAGGTGGGTAAGAAGGCAGGTTCTAGTGTTGTAGGTGGGTGACGTGGGAGGTGCATGAGGTGGCAGGTAGTTGAGGTGTTTCAGGAGGCAGGTGGGTGAGGAGGTAGGTGTGTGAGCTGGTAGGTGGTGAGGTGGTAGTTGGGTGAGCTGGTAGGTGGTGAGGTGGTAGGTTGGTGAGCTGGTAGATGGGTGAGGTGATAGGTGGGTGACGTTGCAGGTGGGTGTTGGGGTATTTGGGTGAGGTGGTAGGTAGATGAGCTGGTAGGTGGGTAAGAAGGCAGGTTCTAGTGTTGTAGGTGGGTGACGTGGGAGGTGCATGAGGTGGCAGGTAGTTGAGGTGTTTCAGGAGGCAGGTGGGTGAGGAGGTAGGTGGGTGAGCTGGTAGGTGGGTGAGGTTGTAGGTGTGTGAGGTGGTAGGTGGGTGAGGTGGTAGGTAGGTGCTTTGGTAGGTGGGTAGCGTGTTCGGTGGGAGACCAAGTAGGTGGGTGAGGAGGCAGGTGGATGAGGGGTTAGGTGGGTGAGGAGGAAGGTGGGTGCGGGGGTAGGTGGCTAGGGTGGCAGGTGGGTGAGGTGCCATGTGGTTGAGGTGGTAGGTGGATGAGGTGGTAGGTGGGTGAGGTGGTTGGTGGGTGAGGTGATAGATGGTGAGGTGGTAGGTGGGTGAGATGGTTCGTGGGTGAGGGGGTAGGTGGGTAAGACGGCAGCTAGTAGTGTTGTAGGTGGGTGAGGTGGTAGGTGGGTAAGGGGTTAGTGGGGTGAGGTGGTAGGTGGGTGAGGTGGTATGTTGGTGAGGTGGCAGGTAGTGAGGGGGTAGGTGGGTGAGCTGGTAGGTGGGTGAGGAGGCAGGTGGGTGAGTGGGTAGGTGTGCGAGGTGGCAGGTGGGTGAGGAGGCAGGTGTGTGAGGTGTCAAGTGGGTGAGGAGGCAGGTGGGTGAGGTGGTAGGTAGTTGAGGAGGCAGGTGGGTGAGGTGGTAGGTGGGTGAGGAGGCAGGTGGGTGAGGGGGTAGGTGGGTAAGAAGGCAGGTAGTAGGGTTGTAGGTGGGTGAGGTGGTAAGTGGGTGAGTTGTTAGGTGGGTGAGGTAGCAGGTAGTTGAGGAGGCAGGTGGGTGAGGAGGCAGGTGGGTGACATGGTAGGCGGATGAGGAGGTAGGTGAGTGAGTTGGTAGGTGGATGCGGTGGTAGGTGTATGAGTATGCCGGTGGTGAGGTGGTAGGTGGGTGAGGTGGTAGGTGGGTAAGAAGACAGGTATTAGTGTGGTAGGTGTGTGAGGTCAGAGTTGGGTGAGGTGGTAGGTGTGTGAGGTGATAGGTGGGTGAGCTGGCAGGTGGGTGTTGGGGTATTTGGGTGAGGTGGTAGGTAGAGGAGCTGGTAGGTGGGTTAGAAGAAAGGTTGTAGGGTGGTAGGTGGGTGAGGTGGTAGGTGAGTTAGGTGGCAGGAAGTTGAGGTGGTAGGCGGGTGACATGGTAGGCGGATGAGGAGGTAGGTGAGTGAGTTGGTAGGTGGATGTGTTGGTAGGTGGCTGAGGAGGCAGGTGGGTGAGGTGGCAGGTGGGTGAGGGGGTAGGTGTGTGAGCTGGTAGGTGGGTGAGGAGGCAGGTGGGTGAGGGGGAGCTGGGTGAGGTGGTAGGTGGGTGAGGTGGCAGGTAGTTGACGAGGCAGGTGGGCGAGGAGGCAGGTGGGTTAGGAGGCAGGTGAGTGAGGTGGCAAGTGGGTGAGGAGGCAGGTAGGTGAGGTGGTAGGTGGGTGAGGTGGCAGGTGGGTGAGGTGGTAGGTTGGTGAGGAGGCAGGTGGCTGTGGTGGCAGGTGGGAGAGGTGGTAGGTGGGTGAGGTAGCAGGTGGGTGAGGTGGTAGGTGGGTCAGGTGTTATGTGGGTGAGGAGGCAGGTGGATGAGGTGGTAGGTGGGTGAGGTGGTATATGGATGAGGTGCTAGGTGGGTGAGGAGGCATGTGGATGAGGTAGTAAGTGGGTGATGAGACAGGTGGGTGAGGGGGTAGGTGGGTAGGAAGGCAGGTAGTAGGGTTGTTGGTGGGTGAGGTGGTAGGTGGGTGAGGTGGTAGGTGGGTAAGGGGTTAGTTGGGTGAGGTGGTATGTAGATGAGGTGGTATGTGGGTGAGGTGGCAGGTAGTTGAGGAGGCTGGTGTGTGAGGAGGCAGGTGGGTGACATGGTAGGCGGATGACGAGGTAGGTGAGTGAGTTGGTAGGTGGATGAGGTGGTAGGTGGATGAGTATGCCGGTGGTGAGGTGGTAGGTGGGTAAGAAGACAGGTATTAGTGTGGTAGGTGTGTGAGGTCAGAGTTGGGTGAGGTGGTATTTGGGTGAGGTGGCAGGTGGGTGAGCTGGGAGGTTGATGATGTGGCAGGTCGGTGAGGTGGTAGGTGGGTGATTTGGGAGGTGGGTGAGCTGTTATTTGGGTGTGGAGGCATGTGGGTGAGTTGGTAGGTGGGTGAGGTGCTTGGTGGGTGAGGTGGTTTTTGGGTGAGGAGGCAGTTGGGTGAGCGGGTAGATGGGTGAGGTGGTAGGTGGGTAAGAAGACAGGTATAAGTGTGGTAGGCGAATGATGTCAGAGGTTGGTGAGGTCCTAGGTGGGTGAGGTGGTAGGTGGGTGAGGTGGTAGGTGGGTGAGGTGGCAGGTGGGTGAGGTGGTAGGTGTCTGAGGAGGCAGGTGGATGAGGTGGTAGGTGGGTGAGGTGGTAGATGGGTGAGGTGGTATTTTGGTGAGGTGGTAGGTGAGTGAGGTGGTAGGTTGGGTAAGGGGGCAGTTGGGTGAGCGGGTAGTTGGGTGAGGTGGTAGGTGGGTAAGAAGACAGGTAGTAGTGTGGTAGGCGAGTGATGTCAGAGGTTGGTGAGGTCGTAGGTGGGTGAGGTGGTAGGTGGGTGAGGTGGCAGGTGGGTGTTGGTGTATTTGGGTGAGGTGGTAGGTAGATGAGCTGGTAGGTGGGTAAGAAGGCAGGTTGTAGGGTGGTAGGTGGGTGGGGTGGGAGGTGGGTGAGTTGGCAGGTAGTTGAGGTGGTAGGTTGGTGACATGGTATCCGGATGAGGACGTATTTGAGTAAGTTGGTAGGTGGATGAGGTGGTAGGTGGGTGAGGAGGAGGTGGGTGAGGTGCTAGGTGTGTGAGCTGGTAGGTGGTGAGGTGTTAGGTGGGTGAGCTGGTAGGTGGGTCAGGAGGCAGGTGGGTGAGGGGGTAGGTGCGTGATTTGGTAGGTGGATAGCATGGTCGGTGGGAGACCTAGTAGATGGGTGAGGAGGCAGGTGGATGAGGTGGTAGGTGGGTGAGGTGGCAGGTGGGTGAGGTGGTAGTTGGGTGAGGAGGCAGGTGGGTGCAGGGGTAGGTGGGTGAGGTGGTAGGTGGGTGAGGTGGTAGGTGGCTAGGGTGGCAGGTGGGTGAGGTGGTAGGTGGGTGATGTGGTAGGTGGGTGAGGTGGGAGGTGGGTGAGCGGGTAGGTGGGTAAGGTTGGAGGTGGGTGAGCTGGTAGGTGGATAAGGTGGCAGGTAGGTGTGGTGGTAGGTGGGTGAGGTGGGAGGTGGGTGAGCTGGTAGTTGGGTGAGGAGGCATGTGGGTGAGGAGATATGTGGGTGATGTGGTTGGTGGGTGAGTTGGTAGATGGTGAGGTGGTAGGTGGGTGAGATGGTTGGTGGTTGAGGTTGTAGGTGGGTGAGGTGGTAGGTGGGTGAGGTGGCAGGTAGTTGAGGAGGCAGGTGGGTGAGGAGGCAGGTAGTAGGGTTGTAGGTGGTTGAGGTGGTTGGTGGGTGAGGTGGTAGGTGGGTAAGGGGTTAGTTGGGTGAGGTGGTAGGTGGGTGAGGTGGTAGGTGGGTGAGGTGGCAGGTAGTTGAGAAGGCAGGTGGGTGAGGAGGCAGTTGGGTGACATGGTAGGCGGATGAGGAGGTAGGTGAGTGAGTTGGTAGGTGGATGATGTGGTAGGTGGATGAGTATGCCGGTGGTGAGGTGGTAGGTGGCTGAGGTGGTAGGTGGGTAAGAAGACAGGTAGTAGTGTGATAGGTGGGTGAGGTGGCAGGTGGGTGTTGGGGTATTTGGGTGAGGTGTTAAGTAGATGAGCTGGTAGGTGGGTAAGTAGAAAGGTTGTAGGGTGGTAGGTGGGTGATGTGGGAGGTGGGTGAGCTGGTAGGTGGGTGAGGCGCTAGGTGTGTAAGCTGGTAGGTGGTGAGGTGGTAGGTGGGTGAGCTGGTAGGTGGGTCAGGAGGCAGGTGGGTGAGGTGGTAGGTGGGTGAGCTGGTAGCTGGGTGAGGTTGTAGGTGTGTGAGGTGCTAGGTGGGTGAGGTGGTAGTTGGGTGATTTGGTAGGTGGGTAGCATGGTCGGTGGAAGACCTAGTAGGTGGGTGAGGAGGCAGGTGGATGAGGGGGTAGGTGGGTGATGTGGTAGGTGGGTGAGGTGGGAGGTGGGTGAGCTGGTAGATGGGTGAGGAGGCATGTGGGTGAGGTGGTAGGTGGGTGATGTGGTTGGTGGGTGAGGTGGTAGATGGTGAGGTGGTAGGTGGGTGAGATGGTTGGTGGGTGAGGTTGTAGGTGGGTGAGGAGGCAGGTGGGTGAGGGGGTAGGTGGGTGAGGAGGCAGGTGGGTGAGGTGGTAGGTGGATGAGGTGGTAGGTGGGTGAGGCGCTAGGTGTGTGAGCTGGTAGGTGGTGAGGTGGTAGGTGGGTGAGCTGGTAGGTGGGTCAGGAGGCAGGTGGGTGAGGGGGTAGGTGGGTGATTTGGTAGGTGGATAGCATGGTCGGTGGGAGACCTAGTAGATGGGTGAGGAGGCAGGTGGGTGAGCGGGTAGGTGGGTGAGGAGGCAGTTGGGTGACATGGTAGGCGGATGAGGAGGTAGGTGAGTGAGTTGGTAGGTGGATGATGTGGTAGGTGGATGAGTATGCCGGTGGTGAGGTGGTAGGTGGGTGAGGTGGTAGGTGGGTAAGAAGACAGGTAGTAGTGTGATAGGTGGGTGAGGTGGCAGGTGGGTGTTGGGGTATTTGGGTGAGGTGTTAGGTAGATGAGCTGGTAAGTGGGTAAGTAGAAAGGTTGTAGGGTGGTAGGTGGGTGATGTGGGAGGTGGGTGAGCTGGTAGGTGGGTGAGGCGCTAGGTGTGTGAGCTGGTAGCTGGTGAGGTGGTAGTTGGGTGAGCTGGTAGGTGGATAGCATAGTCGGTGGGAGACCTAGTAGATGGGTGAGGAGGCAGGTGGATGAGGCGGTAGGTGGGTGATGTGGCTGGTGGGTGAGGTGGTAGTTGGGTGAGGAGGCAGGTGGATGAGGCGGTAGGTGGGTGAGGTGGTAGGTGGGTGAGGTGGTAGGTGGCTAGGGTGGCAGGTGGTTGAGGTGGTAGGTGGGTGATGTGGTAGGTGGGTGAGGTGGGAGGTGGGTGAGCTGGTAGGTGGGTAAGGTTGGAGGTGGGTGAGCTGGTAGGTGGATAAGGTGGCAGGTCGGTGTGGTGGTAGGTGGGTGAGGTGGGAGGTGGGTGAGCTGGTAGTTGGGTGAGGAGGCATGTGGGTGAGGAGGTATGTGGGTGATGTGGTTGGTGGGTGAGGTGGTAGATGGTGAGGTGGTAGGTGGGTGAGATGGTTGGTGGGTGAGGTTGTAGGTGGGTGAGGAGGTAGGTGGGTGAGGTGGCAGGTAGTTGAGGAGGCAGGTGGGTGAGGAGGCAGGTAGTAGGGTTGTAGGTGTTTGAGGGGGTTGGTGGGTGAGGTGGTAGGTGGGTAAGGGGTTAGTTGGGTGAGGTGGTAGGTGGGTGAGGTGGTAGGTGTGTGAGGTGGCAGGTAGTTGAGAAGGCAATTGGGTGAGGAGGCAGTTGGGTGACATGGTAGGCGGATGAGGAGGTAGGTGAGTGAGTTGGTAGGTGGATGATGTGGTAGGTGGATGAGTATGCCGGTGGTGGGGTGGTAGGTGGGTGAGGTGGTAGGTGGGTAAGAAGACAGGTAGTAGTGTGATAGGTGGGTGAGGTGGCAGGTGGGTGTTGGGGTATTTGGGTGAGGTGTTAGGTAGATGAGCTGGTAGGTGGGTAAGTAGAAAGGTTGTAGTGTGGTAGGTGGGTGATGTGGGAGGTGGGTGAGCTAGTAGGTGGGTGAGGCGCTAGGTGTGTGAGCTGGTAGGTGGTGAGGTGGTAGGTGGGTGAGCTGGTAGGTGGGTCAGGAGGCAGGTGGGTGAGGGGGTATTTGGGTGAGCTGGTCTCTGGGTGAGGTTGTAGGTGTGTGAGGTGGTAGGTGGGTGAGGTGGTAGTTGGGTGATTTGGTAGGTGGGTAGCATGGTCGGTGGAAGACCTAGTAGGTGGGTGAGGAGGCAGGTGGATGAGGGGGTAGGTGGGTGATGTGGTAGGTGGGTGAGGTGGGAGGTGGGTGAGCTGGTAGGTGGGTAAGGTTGGAGGTGGGTGAGCTGGTAGGTGGATGAGGTGGCAGGTCGGTGAGCTGGTAGTTGGTTGAGGTGGGAGGTGGGTGAGCTGTTAGGTGGGTGAGGAGGCATGTGGGTGAGATGGTGGGTGGGTGATGTGGTTGGTGGGTGAGGTGGTAGATGGTGAGGTGGTAGGTGGGTGGGATGGTTGGTGGGTGAGGTTGTAGGTGGGTGAGGAGGCAGGTGGGTGAGGGGGTATGTGGGTGAGGAGGCAGGTGGGTGAGGTGGCAGGTGGGAGAGGTGGTAGGTGGGTGAGGTGGCAGGTGGGTGAGGTGGTAGGTGGGTGAGGTGTTATTTGGGTGAGGAGGCAGGTGGGTGAGGTGGTAGGTGGGTGAGGTGGTATATGGATGAGGTGCTTAGTGGGTGATGAGACATGTGGATGAGGTGGTAAGTGGGTGATGAGGCAGGTGGATGAGGGGGTAGGCGGGTAAGAAGGCAGGTAGTAGGGTTGTAGGTGGTTGAGGTGGTAGGTGGGTGAGGTGGTAGGTGGGTAAGGGTTTAGTTGTGTGATGGGGTTGGTGGGTGAGGTGGTATGTGGGTGAGGTGGCAGGTAGTTGAGGAGGCAGGTGGGTGAGGAGGCAGGTGGGTGACATGGTAGGCGGATGAGGAGGTAGGTGAGTGAGTTGGTAGGTGGATGAGGTGGTAGGTGGGTAAGAAGACAGGTATTAGTGTGGTAGGTGTGTGAGGTCAGAGTTGGGTGAGGTGGTATTTGGGTGAGGTGGCATGTGGGTGAGTTGGTAGGTGGGTGAGGTGGTTGGTGGGTGAGGTGGTAGATGGTGAGGTGGTAGGTGGGTGAGGTGGTAGTTGGGTGAGGAGGCAGGTGGATGAGGTGGTTGGTGGGTGAGGTGGTAGGTGGGTGAGGTGGTAGGTGTCTGAGGAGGCAGGTGGATGAGGTGGTAGGTGGGTGAGGTGGTAGGTGGGTGAGGTGGTAGTTTGGTGAGGCGATAGGTGAGTGAGGTGGTAGGTGGGTGAGGAGGCAGTTGGGTGAGCGGGTAGTTGGGTGAGGTGGTAGGTGGGTAAGAAGACAGGTAGTAGTGTGGTAGGCGAGTGAGGTCAGAGGTTGGTGAGGTCGTAGGTGGGTGAGGTGGGAGGTGGGTGAGGTGGCAGTTGGGATTTGGGGTATTTGGGTGAGGTGGTAGGTAGATGAGCTGGTAGGTGGGTAAGAAGGCAGGTTGTAGGTTGGTAGGTGGGTGAGGTGGGAGGTGGGTGAGTTGGCAGGTAGTTGAGGTGGTAGGTTGGTGACATGGTATCCGGATGAGGAGGTAGGTGAGTAAGTTGGTAGGTGGATGAGGTGGTAGGTGGCTGAGGAGGCAGGTGGGTGAGGTGGTAGGTGGATGAGGTGGTAGGTGGGTGAGGCGCTAGGTGTGTGAGCTGGTAGGTGGTGAGGTGTTAGGTGGGTGAGCTGGTAGGTGGGTCATGAGGCAGGTGGGTGAGGGGGTATTTGGGTGAGCTGGTAGGTGGGTGAGGTTGTAGGTGGGTGAGGTGGGATTTGGGTGATTTGGTAGGTGGGTGATTTGGTAGGTGGGTAGCATGGTCGATGGGAGACCTAGTAGGTGGGTGAGGAGGCAGGTGGATGAGGCGGTAGGTGGGTGAGGTGGCAGGTGGGTGAGGTGGTAGGTGGGTGAGGAGGCAGGTGGGTGCGGGGGTAGGTGGGTGAGGTGGTAGGTGGGTGATGTGGTAGGTGGGTGAGGTGGGAGGTGGGTGAGCTGGTAGGTGGATAAGGCGGCTGGTCGGTGTGGTGGAAGGTGGGTGAGGTGGGAGGTGGGTGAGCTGGTAGTTGGGTGAGGAGGCATGTGGGTGAGGAAGTAGGTGGGTGATGCGCTAGGTGTGTGAGCTTGGAGGTGGTGAGGTGGTAGGTGGGTGAGATGGTAGGTGGGTGAGGAGGTTGTTGGGTGATTTGGTAGGTGGGTAGCATGGTCGGTGGGAGACCTAGTATGTGGGTAAGGAGGCAGGTGGATGAGGTGGCAGGTCGTTGAGGTGGTAGTTGTGTGAGGTGGGAGGTGGGTGAGCTTTTAGGTGGGTGAGGAGGCATGTGGGTGAGGTGGTAGGTGGGTGATGTGGTTGGTGGGTGAGGTGGTAGATGGTGAGGTGGTAGGTGTGTGAGATGGTTGGTGGGTGAGGTTTTAGGTGGGTGAGGAGGCAGGTGGGTGAGGGGGTAGGTGGGTGAGGTGGCCGGTGGGTGAGGGAGCAGGTGGGTAAGAAGGCACGTACTAGGGTTATAGGGGGTTGAGGTGGCAGGTAGTTGAGGAGGCAGGTGGGTGAGGAGGCAGTTGGGTGACATGGTAGGCAGATGAGGAGTTAGGTGAGTGAGTTGGTAGGTGGATGAGGTGGTAGGTGGATGAGTATGCCGGTGGTGAGGTGGTAGGTGGGTGAGGTGGTAGATTGGTGAGGTGGTAGGTGGGTAAGAAGACAGGTAGTAGTGTGATAGGTGGGTGAGGTGGCAGTTGGGTGTTGGGGTATTTGGGTGAGGTGGTAGGTAGATGAGCTGGTAGGTGGGTTAGAAGGCAGGTTGTAGTGTGGTAGGTGGGTGATGTGGTAGGTGGGTGAGGTGGCAGGTAGTTGAGGTGGTAGGTGGATGACATGGTAGGCGGATGAGGAGGTAGGTGAGTGAGTTGGTAGGTGGATGAGGTGGTAGGTGGCTGAGGAGGCAGGTTGTTGAGGTGGCAGGTAGTGAGGGGGTAGTTGGGTGAGCTGGTAGGTGGGCAAGGATGCTGGTGGGTGAAGGGGTAGGTGTGTGAGCTGTTAGATGGTGAGGGTGTAGGTGGGTGAACTGGTAGGTGGGTGAGGTTGTAGGTGGGTGAGGTGGTAGATGGGTGAGGTGTTCGGTAGGTGATTTGGTGGGTGAGGAGGCAGGTATTTGCGGGGGTAGTTGGGTGTGGTGGTAGTTGGGTATGGTGGCAGGTGGGTGAGGTGGTAGGTGGGTAATTAGACAGGTAGTAGTGTGGTAGGTGTGTGAGGTCAGAGGTGGGTGAGGGGGTAGGTGGGTGAGGTGGTAGGTGGGTGAGCTGGTAGGTGTGTGAGCTGGTAGGTGGTGAGGTGGTAGGTGGGTGAGCTGGTAGGTGGTTGAGGTGATAGGTGGGTGAGGTTGCAGGTGGGTGTTGGGGTATTTGGGTGAGGTGGTAGGTAGATGAGCTGGTAGGTGGGTAAGAAGGCAGGTTGTAGGGTGGTAGGTTGGTGACGTGGGGGGTGCATGAGGTGGCAGGTAGTTGAGGTGGTAGGTTGGTGACATGGTATCCGGATGAGGAGGTAGGCGAGTAAGTTGGTAGGTGGATGAGGTGGTAGGTGGGTGAGGAAGCAGGTGGGTGAGGTGGTAGGTGGATGAGGTGGTAGGTGGGTGAGGCGCTAGGTGTGTGAGCTGGTAGGTGGTGAGGTGGTAGGTGGGTGAGCTGGTAGGTGGTGAGGTGGTAGGTGGGTGAGGTGGTAGGTGGGTGCTTTGGTAGGTGGGTAGCGTGGTCGGGGGAGACCAAGTAGGTGGGTGAGGAGGCAGGTGGATGAGGGGGTTGGTGGATGAGGAGGCAGGTGGGTGCGGGGGTAGGTGGGTGAGGTGGTAGGTGGGTGAGGTGGTAGGTGGGTGAGGTGGTAGGTGGGTGAGGTGGTAGGTGGCTAGGGTGGCAGGTGGGTGAGGAGGTAGGTGGGTGAGCTGGTAGGTGGATGAGGTAGCAGGTCAGTGATGTGGTAGGCGGGTGAGGTGGGAGGTGGGTGAGCTGGTAGGTGGGTGAGGAGCCATGTGGGTGAGGTGGTAGGTGGATGAGGTGGTAGGTGGGTGAGGTGGTTGGTGGTTGAGGTGGTAGATGGTGAGGTGGTAGGTGGGTGAGATGGTTGGTGGGTGAGGTTGTAGGTGGGTGAGTTGGCCGGTGGGAGAGGGGGTAGGTGGGTAAGAAGGCAGCTAGTAGTGTTGTAGGTGGGTGAGGTGGTAGGTGGGTAAGGGGTTAGTTGGGTGAGGTGGTAGGTGGGTGAGGTGGTATGTTGGTGAGGTGGCAGGTAGTTGAGGAGGCAGGTGGGTGAGGAGGCAGGTGGGTGACATGGTAGGCTGATGAGGAGGTAGGTGAGTGAGTTGGTAGGTGGATGAGGTGGTAGGTTGATGAGGAGGCAGGTCGGTGAGTTGGCAGCTAGTGAGGGGGTAGGTGGGTGAGCTGGTAGGTGGGTGAGGAGGCAGGTGGGTGAGTGGGTAGGTGTGTGAGCTGGTAGGTGGGTGAGGAGGCAGGTGGGTGGGGGGGTAGGTGGGTGAGGTGGTAGGTGGGTGAGGTGGCAGGTAGTTGAGGAGGCAGGTGGGCGAGGAGGCAGGTGGGTGAGGAGGCAGGTGGGTGAGGTGGTAGGTGGGTCAGGAGGCAGGTGGGTGAGGGGGTATTTGGGTGAGCTGGTAGGTGGGTGAGGTTGTAGGTGTGTGAGGTGGTAGGTGGGTGAGGTGTTGATTGGGTGATTTGGTAGGTGGGTAGCATGGTCGGTGGGAGACCTAGTAGGTGGGTGAGGAGGCAGGTGGATGTGGGGGTAGGTCGGTGATGTGGTAGGTGGGTGAGGTGAGAGGTGGGTGAGGTGGCAGGTGGGTGAGGTGGTAGGTGGGTGAGGTGGTATATGGATGAGGTGCTAGGTGGGTGAGGAGGCAGGTGGATGAGGTGGTAGGTGGGTGAGGTGGTAGGTGGGTGAGGAGGCAGGTGGGTGAGGTGGTAGCTGGGTGAGCGGGTAGGTGGTGAGGTGGTAGGTGGGTGAGGAGGCAGTTGGGTGATGGGGTAGTTGGATGAGGAGGTAGGTGGGTGAGGTGTTAGGTGGGTGAGGTGGTAGGTGGGTGAGAAGGCAGTTGGCTGACGGGGTAGTTGGGTGAGGTGGCAGGTGGGTGAGGGGTTAGGTGGTTGAGGTGGTAGGTGGGTGAGGTGGTCGGTGGGTAAGAAGACAGGTAGTAGGGTGATAGGTGGGTGATGAGGCATGTAGATGAGGTGGTAAGTGGGTGATGAGGCAGGTGGGTGAGGGGGTAGGTGGGTAAGAAGGCAGGTAGTAGGGTTGTAGGTGGTTGAGGTGGTAGGTGGGTGAGGAGGCAGGTGGGTGAGGTGGTAGTTGGATGAGGTGGTAGGTGGGTGAGGCGCTAGGTGTGTGAGCTGGTATGTGGGTGAGGTGGCAGGTAGTTGAGGAGGCAGGTGGGTGAGCTGGTAGGTGGGTAAGGTTGGAGGTGGGTGAGCTGGTAGGTGGATGAGGTGGCAGGTCGGTGAGGTGGTAGTTGGGTGAGGTGGTAGGTGTGTGAGGTGGTATGTGGGTGAGGTGGCAGGTAGATGAGGAGGCAGGTGGGTGAGGAGGCAGGTGGGTGACATGGTAGGCTGATGAGGAGGTAGGTGAGTGAGTTGGTAGGTGGATGAGGTGGTAGGTGGATGAGTATGCCGGTGTTGAGGTGGTAGGTGGGTGAGGTGGTAGGTGGGTGAGGTGGTAGGTGTCTGAGGAGGCAGGTGGATGAGGTGGTAGGTGGGTGAGGTGGTAGGTGGGTGTGGTGGTAGTTTGGTGATGTGGTTGGCGAGTGAGGTCAGAGGTTGGTGAGCTGGTAGGTGGGTCAGGAGGCAGGTGTGCGAGGGGATAGGTGGGTGAGCTGGTAGGTGGGTGATGTGTTAGGTGGGTGATTTGGTAGGTGGGTAGCATGGTCAGTGGGAGACCTAGTAGGTGGGTGAGGAGGCAGGTGGATGAGGGGGTAGGTGGGTGAGGTGGCAGGTGGGTGAGGTGGTAGGAGGGTGAGGAGGCAGGTGGGTGAGCTGGTAGGTGGGTGAGGTGGTAGGTGGGTGAGGTGGTAGGTGGCTAGGGTGGCAGGTGTGTGAGCTGGTAGGTGGGTGATGTGGTAGGTGGGTGAGGTGGGAGGTGGATGAGGTGGCAGGTCCGTGAGGTGGTAGTTGGGTGAGGTGGGAGGTGGGTGAGCTGTTAGGTGGGTGAGGAGGCATGTGGGTGACGTGGTAGGTGGGTGATGTGGTTGGTGGGTGAGGTGGTAGATGGTGAGGTGGTAGGTGGGTGAGGAGGCAGTTGGGTGTGGGGGTAGGTGGGTGAGGTGGCCGGTGAGTGAGGGGGTAGGTGGGTAAGAAGGCAGGTAGTAGGTTTGTAGGTGGTTGAGGTGGTAGGTAGGTGAGGTGGTAGGTGGGTAAGGGGTTAGTTGGGTGAGGTGGTAGGTGGGTGAGGTGGTAGGTGGGTGAGGTGGCAGGTAGTTGAGGAGGCAGGTGGGTGAGGAGGCAGGTGGGTGAGGAGGCAGTTGGGTGACATGGTAGGCGGATGAGGAGGTAGGTGAGTGAGTTGGTAGGTGGATGAGGTGGTAGGTGGATGAGTATGCCGGTGGTGAGGTGGTAGGTGGGTGAGGTGGTAGGTGGGTGAGGTGGTAGGTGGGTTTTGGAGTATTTGGGTGAGGTGGTAGGTAGATGAGCTGGTAGGTGGGTAAGAAGGCAGGTTGTAGGTGGGTGATGTGGTAGGTGGGTGAGGTGGCAGGTAGTTGAGGTGGTAGGTGGATGACATGGTAGGCGGATGAGGAGGTAGGTGAGTGAGTTGGTAGGTGGATGATGTGGTAGGTGGCTGAGGAGGCAGCTGGGTGAGGTGGCAGGTAGTGAGGGGGTAGGTGGGTGAGCTGGTAGGTGGGCGAGGAGGCAGGTGGGTGAGGTGGTAGATGGGTGAGGTGTTAGGTGGGTGATTTGGTAGGTGGGTAGCATGGTAGGTGGGTGACCTAGTAGGTGGTTGAGGAGGCAGGTGGATGAGGGGTTAGGTGGGTGAGGAGGCAGGTATTTGCGGGGTTAGTTGGGTGTGGTGGTAGGTGGGTATGGTGGCAGGTGGGTGAGGTGGTTGGTGGGTAATTAGACAGGTAGTAGTGTGGTAGGTGTGTGAGGTCAGAGGTGGGTGAGGGGGTAGGTGGGTGAGGTGGTAGGTGGTGAGGTGGTAGGTGTTTGAGCTGGTAGGTGGTGAGGTAGTAGGTGTTTGAGCTGGTAGGAGGTGAGGTGGTAGGTGGGTCAGGAGGCAGGTGGATGAGGGTGTAGGTGGGTGAGCTGATAGATGGTTGAGGTGATAGGTGGGTGAGGTTGCAGGTGGGTGTTGGGGTATTTGGGTGAGGTGGTAGGTAGATGAGCTGGTAGGTGGGTAAGAAGGCAGGTTGTAGGGTGGTAGGTTGGTGATGTGGGAGGTGCATGAGGTGGCAGGTAGTTGAGGTGGTTGGTGGGTGACATGCTAGGCGGATGAGGAGGTAGGTGAGTGTGTTGGTAGGTGGATGAGGTGGTAGGTGGCTGAGGAGGTAGGTGGGTGAGGTGGTAGGTGTGTTAGCTGGTAGGTGGTGAGGTGGTAGGTGGGTGAGCTGGTATGTGGGTCAGGAGGCAAGTGGGTGAGGGGTTAGGTGGGTGAGCTGGTAGGTGGGTGAGGTTGTAGGTGGGTGAGGTGGTAGGTGGGTGAGGTGGTAGGTGGGTGCTTTGGTAGGTGGGTAGCGTGGTCGGTGGGAGACCTAGTAGGTTGGTTAGGAGGCAGGTGGATGAGGGGCTAGGTGGGTGAGGAGGCAGGTGGGTGCGGGGGTAGGTGGGTGAGGTGGTAGGTGGGTGAGGTGGTAGGTGGGTGAGGTGGTATGTGGCTAGGGTGGCAGTTGGGTGAGGAGGTAGGTGGGTGAAGTGGCTGTTGGGTGAGGTCGTAGGTTGGTAGGGTGGTAGGTCGGTGAGGAGGCAGGTGGGTGAAGTGACTGGTCGGTGAGGTGGTAGGTGGGTAGGGTGGTAGGTGGGTGAGGAGGCAGATGGGAGAGGTGGCAGGTGGGTGAGGTGGTAGGTGGGTAGGGTTGTAGAGGGGTGAGGTGGTAGGTGAGTGAGGAGGCAGTTGGGTGAGGTGGTAGGTGGGTGAGGTGGTAGGTGGGTTAGGTGGTAGGTGGGTGAGGTGGCAGGTGGGTGTGGAAATAGGTGGGTGAGGTGGTAGGTGGGTAGGATGGCAGGTGGGTGAGGTGGTAAGTGGATGAGGTGGTAGGTGGGTGAGGGGGCAGGTTGGTGAGGTGGGAGGTGGGTGTCGTGGTAGGTGGTTGAGCTGTTAGGTGGTGAGGTGGTAGGTGGGTGAGGATGCATGTGGGTGAGGGGGCATTTGGGTGTGGTGGTAGTTAGTTGAGGTGGTAGGTGGGTAAGAAGGCAGGTAGTATGTTGGTAGTTGGGTGAGGTGGTAGGTGGGTGAGGTTGCAGGTAGTTGAGTTGATAGGTGGGTGACGTGGTAGGTGGGTAGGGTGGTAGATGGGTAGGGTGGTTGATGGGTGATTTGGTAGTTGAGTGAGGAGGAAGTTGGGTAAGGTGGTAGGTGGGTGAGGTGTTAGGTGGGTGAGGTGCTAGGTGGATGAGGTGGCAGGTCGGTGAGGTGGTAGGTGGGTGAGGTGGGAGGTGAGTGAGGTGGGAGTTGGGTGAGCTGGTAGGTGGATGAGGTGGCAGGTTGGTGAAGTTGGAGGTGGGTGAGGTGTTAGGTGGGTGAGGTGGTTGGTGGGTGGGGTGGTAGATGGTGAGGTGGTAGGTGGGTGAGATGGTTGGTGGGTGAGGTTGTAGGTGGGTGAGGATGCTGGTGGGTGAGGGGGTAGGTGGGTGAGGTGGCCGGTGGGTGAGGGTGTAGGTGGGTACGAAGGCAGGTCGTAGGGTTGTAGGTGGTTGAGGTGGTAGGTGGGTAAGGGGTTAGTTGGGTGAGGTGGTTGGTGGGTGAGGTGGTATGTGGGTGAGGTGGCAGGTAGTTGAGGAGGCAGGTGAGTGAGGAGGCAGGTGGGTGACATGGTAGGCGGATGAGGAGGTAGGTGAGTGAGTTGACAGGTGGATGAGTTGGTAGGCGGATGAGTATGCCAGTGGTGAGGTGGTAGGTGGGTGATGTGGTAGGTGGGTAAGAAGACAGGTATTAGTGTGGTAGGTTTGTGAGGTCAGAGGTGGGTGAGTTGGTAGGTGGGTGAGGTGGCAGGTGGGTGTTGGGGTATTTGGGTGAGGTGGTAGGTGGATGAGCTGGTAGGTGGGTAAGAAGGCAGGTTGTAGGGCGGTAGGTGGGTGACATGGTAGGTGAGTGAGGTGGCAGGTAATTGAGGTAGTAGGTGGGTGACATGGTAGGCGGATGAGGAGGTAGGTGGGTGAGCTGGTAGATGGTGAGGTGGTAGGTGGGTGAGGTGGTAGGTGAGTGAGGAGTCTGGTGGGTGAGGTGTTAGTTGGTTGACGGGGTAGTTGGTAGGTGGTGAGGTGGTAGGTGGGTGAGGAGGCAGTTGGTTAACGGGGTAGTTGGATGAGGAGGTAGGTGGGTGAGGTGGTAGGTGGGTGAGGTGGTAGTTGGGTAGGGTGGTAGATGGGTGAGGTGGTAGGTGAGTGAGGTGGCAGGTAGCTGAGGTAGTAGGTGGGTGATGTGGTAGGTGGGTGAGGTGGTAGGTGGGTAGGGTGGTAGATGGGTGAGGTGGTAGGTGAGTGAGGTGGCAGTTGGGTGAGGTGGTAGGTGGGTGAGTTGTTAGGTGGTTGAGATGGTAGGTGAGTGAGGAGGCAGGTGGGTGAGGTGGTAGGTGGGTGAGGTGTTAGTTGGGTGAGGTGGTAGGTGGGTGAGCAGGCAGGTGTGTGAGGTGGTAGGTGGATGAGGTGGGAGGTGGGTGAGGAGGCAGGTGGGTGAGGTGGTAGGTGGTTGAGGTGGTAGGTGGGTGAGGTGGTAGGTGGGTTCGGACGCGGGTGGGTTCAGTGGTAGGTGGGTGAAGTGGTAGGTGGGTGAGGTGGCAGGTGGGTGAGGTGGTAGGTGGGTGAGGTCGTATGTGGGTGAGGAGGCAGGTGGGTGAGGTGGTAGGTGGGTGAGGTGGTATATGGATGAGGTGCTAGGTGGGTGAGGAGGCAGGTGGATGAGGTGGTAGTTGGATGAGGAGTTAGGTGGGTGAGGTGGTAGGTGGGTGAGGTGGTAGGTGGGTGAGAAGGCAGTTGGCTGATGGGGTAGTTGGGTGAGGTGGCAGGTGGGTGAGGGGTTAGGTGGTTGAGGTGGTAGGTGGGTGAGGTGGTCGGTGGATAAGAAGACAGGTAGTAGGGTGGTAGGTGGCTGAGGTGGTAGGTGGATGAGGTGGTAGGTGGGTGAGGTGGTAGGTGGGTGAGGAGGCAGTTGGTTGACGGGGTAGTTGGATGAGGAGGTAGGTGGGTGAGGTGGTAGGTGGGTGAGGTGGTAGGTGGGTGAGGTGGTAGTTGGGTGAGGTGGTAGGTGGGTGAGGTGGTTCGTGGGTGAGGTGGTAGGTGGGTGTGGTGGCAGGTAGTTGAGGTGGTAGGTGGTTGACGTGGTAGGTGGATGAGGAGGTAGGTAGGTGAGGTGGTAGGTGGATGAGGAGGCAGGTGGTGAGGTGGTAGTTGGGTGAGGAGGCAGTTGGTGAGGTGCTAGGTGGATGAGGGTGTAGGTGGGTAAAGTGGCAGGTGGGTGATGTGGTAGATGGGTAGGTTGGCAGGTGGGTGAGGTGGTAGGTGGGTGAGGAGGCTGGTGGGTGCGGGGGTAGGTGGGTGAGGTGGTAGGTGGTTGAGGTGGTAGGTGGGTAGGGAGGTAGGTGGGTGAGGAGGCATGTAGGTGAGGTGGTAGGTGGCTGAGGTGGTAGGTGGCTGAGGTGGTTGGTGGGTGATGTGGTAGATGGTGAGGTGGTTGGTGGGTGAGGTTGTAGGTGGTTGAGGAGGCAGATGGGTGAGGGGGTAGGTTGGTGAGGTGGCCGGTGAGTGAGGGGGTAGGTGGCTAAGAAGGCAGGTAGTAGGATTTTAGGTGATTGAGGTGGTAGATGGGTGAGGTGGTAGGTTGGTGAGTGTTAGTTGGGTGAGGTGATACATGGATGAGGTGCAATGTGGGTGAGGAGGCAGGTGGATGAGGTGGTAGGTGGGTGATGAGGTAGTTGGGCAAGGAGGCAAGTGGGTGAGGTGGCAGATGGGTGAGGTGGCAGGTGGGTGAGGTGGTAGGTGGGTGAGGTGGTAGATGGGTGAGGTGGTAGGTGAGTGAGGAGGCAGTTGGGTGAGATGGTAGGTGGGTGAGGTGGTAGGTGAGTGAGGGGTAGGTGAGTGAGGAGGCAGGTGGGTGAGGTGGCAGGTGGGTGAGGTGGTAGGTGGGTGAGGTGGCAGGTGGGTGAGCTGGTAGGTGGATGAGGTGGTAGGTGGGTGAGGAAGCAGTTTGGTGAGGGGGTATTTGGGTGTGGTGGTAGTTGGTTGAAGTGGTAGGTGGGTAAGAAGGCAGGTAGTAGGTTGGTAGGTGGGTGAGGTGGTAGGTGGGTGAGGTGGCAGGTAGTTGAGGTGGTAGGTGGGTGATGTGGTAGGTGGGTGAGGTGGTAGCTGGGCAGTGTGGTAGATGGGTGAGGTGGTAGATGAGTGAGGTGGCAGTTGGGTGAGGTGGTAGGTGGGTGAGTTGTTAGGTGGTTGAGATGGTAGGTGAGTGAGGAGGCAGGTGGGTGAGGTGGTAGGTGGGTGAGGTGTTAGTTGGGTGAGGTGGTAGGTGGGTGAGCAGGCAGGTGTGTGAGGTGGTAGGTGGGTGAGGTGGTAGGTGGGTTCGGACGCAGGTGGGTTCAGTGGTAGGTGGGTGAGGTGGTAGGTGGGTGAGGTGGTAGCTGGGTAGTGTGGTAGATGGGTGAGGTGGTAGATGAGTGAGGTGGCAGTTGGGTGAGGTGGTAGGTGGGTGAGTTGTTAGGTGGTTGAGATGGTAGGTGAGTGAGGGGGCAGGTGGGTGAGGTGGTAGGTGGGTGAGGTGTTAGTTGGGTGAGGTGGTAGGTGGGTGAGCAGGCAGGTGTGTGAGGTGGTAGGTGGGTGAGGTGGTAGGTGGGTTCGGACGCAGGTGGGTTCAGTGGTAGGTGGGTGAGGTGGTAGGTGGGTGAGGTGGCAGGTGGGTGAGGTGGTAGGTGGGTGATGTGGTATGTGGGTGAGGAGGCAGGTGGGTGAGGTGGTAGGTGGGTGAGGTGGTATATGGATGAGGTGCTAGGTGGGTGAGGAGGCAGGTGGATGAGGTGGTAGGTGGGTGAGGTGGTAGGTGGGTGAGGAGGCAGGTGGGTGAAGTGGTAGCTGGGTGAGCGGGTAGGTGATGAGGTGGTAGGTGGGTGAGGAGGCAGTTGGGTGATGGGGTAGTTGGATGAGGAGGTAGGTGGGTGAGGTGTTAGGTGGGTGAGGTGGTAGGTGGGTGAGAAGGCAGTTGGCTGACGGGGTAGTTGGGTGAGGTGGCAGGTGGGTGAGGGGTTAGGTGGTTGAGGTGGTAGGAGGGTGAGGTGGTCGGTGGGTAAGAAGACAGGTAGTAGGGTGATAGGTGGGTGAGGTGGTAGGTGGGTGTGGTGGTAGGTGGGTGAGGTGGTAGGTGGGTGAGGTGGCAGGTGGGTGTGCGCGTATTTGGGTGCAGCGTTAGCTGAGTGAGTTGGTAGGTGGGTAAGAAGTCAGGTAGTAGGGTGGTAAGTGGGTGAGGTGGTAGGTGGGTGAGGTGGCAGGTAGTTGAGGTGGTAGGTGGTTTATGTTGTAGGTGGATGAGGAGGTAGGTGGGTGAGGTGATAGGTGGATGAGGAGGCAGGTGGTGAGGTGGTAGGTGGGTGAGGTGCTAGGTGGATGAGGGGTTAGGTGGTAAAGTGGCAGGTGGGTGATGTGGTAGGTGGGTAGATTGGCAGGTGGGTGAGGTGGTAGGTGGGTAAGAAGGCAGTTAGTATGGTGGTAGGTTGGTGAGGTGGTAGGTGGATGAGGAGGTAGGTGGGTGAGGTGGTAGGTGGGTGAGGTGGTAGGTGGGTGAGGAGGTAGGTGGGTGAGGTGGTAGGTAGGTGAGGAGGCAAGTGGGTGAGGTGGTACGTGGGTGAGGTGGTAGGTGGGTGAGGTGGTAGGTGGGTTAGGAGGCAGGCTTGTGAAGTGGCAGGTGGGTGATGTGGGATGTGGGTGAGGTGGTAGGTGGATGAGGAGGTAGGTGGGTGAGGTGGCAGGTGGGTGAGCTGGTAGGTGGATGAGGTGGTAGGTGGGTGAGGAAGCAGTTTGGTGAGGGGGTATTTGGGTGTGGTGGTAGTTGGTTGAAGTGGTAGGTGGGTAAGAAGGCAGGTAGTAGGTTGGTAGGTGGGTGAGGTGGTAGGTGGTTGAGGAGTCAGGTAGTTGAGGTGGTAGGTGGGTGATGTGGTAGGTGGGTGAGGTGGTAGCTGGGTAGTGTGGTAGATGGGTGAGGTGGTAGATGAGTGAGGTGGCAGTTGGGTGAGGTGGTAGGTGGGTGAGTTGTTAGGTGTTTGAGATGGTAGGTGAGTGAGGAGGCAGGTGGGTGAGGTGGTAGGTGGGTGAGGTGTTAGTTGGGTGAGGTGGTAGGTGGGTGAGCAGGCAGGTGTGTGAGGTGGTAGGTGGGTGAGGTGGTAGGTGGGTTCGGACGCAGGTGGGTTCAGTGGTAGGTGGGTGAGGTGGTAGGTGGGTGAGGTGGTAGCTGGGTAGTGTGGTAGATGGGTGAGGTGGTAGATGAGTGAGGTGGCAGTTGGGTGAGGTGGTAGGTGGGTGAGTTGTTAGGTGGTTGAGATGGTAGGTGAGTGAGGGGGCAGGTGGGTGAGGTGGTAGGTGGGTGAGGTGTTAGTTGGGTGAGGTGGTAGGTGGGTGAGCAGGCAGGTGTGTGAGGTGGTAGGTGGGTGAGGTGGTAGGTGGGTTCGGACGCAGGTGGGTTCAGTGGTAGGTGGGTGAGGTGGTAGGTGGGTGAGGTGGCAGGTGGGTGAGGTGGTAGGTGGGTGATGTGGTATGTGGGTGAGGAGGCAGGTGGGTGAGGTGGTAGGTGGGTGAGGTGGTATATGGATGAGGTGCTAGGTGGGTGAGGAGGCAGGTGGATGAGGTGGTAGGTGGGTGAGGTGGTAGGTGGGTGAGGAGGCAGGTGGGTGAGGTGGTAGCTGGGTGAGCGGGTAGGTGATGAGGTGGTAGGTGGGTGAGGAGGCAGTTGGGTGATGGGGTAGTTGGATGAGGAGGTAGGTGGGTGAGGTGTTAGGTGGGTGAGGTGGTAGGTGGGTGAGAAGGCAGTTGGCTGACGGGGTAGTTGGGTGAGGTGGCAGGTGGGTGAGGGGTTAGGTGGTTGAGGTGGTAGGAGGGTGAGGTGGTCGGTGGGTAAGAAGACAGGTAGTAGGGTGATAGGTGGGTGAGGTGGTAGGTGGGTGAGGTGGTAGGTGGGTGAGGTGGTAGGTGGGTGAGGTGGCAGGTGGGTGTGCGCGTATTTGGGTGCAGCGTTAGCTGAGTGAGTTGGTAGGTGGGTAAGAAGTCAGGTAGTAGGGTGGTAAGTGGGTGAGGTGGTAGGTGGGTGAGGTGGCAGGTAGTTGAGGTGGTAGGTGGTTTATGTTGTAGGTGGATGAGGAGGTAGGTGGGTGAGGTGATAGGTGGATGAGGAGGCAGGTGGTGAGGTGGTAGGTGGGTGAGGTGCTAGGTGGATGAGGGGTTAGGTGGTAAAGTGGCAGGTGGGTGATGTGGTAGGTGGGTAGATTGGCAGGTGGGTGAGGTGGTAGGTGGGTAAGAAGGCAGTTAGTATGGTGGTAGGTTGGTGAGGTGGTAGGTGGATGAGGAGGTAGGTGGGTGAGGTGGTAGGTGGGTGAGGTGGTAGGTGGGTGAGGAGGTAGGTGGGTGAGGTGGTAGGTAGGTGAGGAGGCAAGTGGGTGAGGTGGTACGTGGGTGAGGTGGTAGGTGGGTGAGGTGGTAGGTGGGTTAGGAGGCAGGCTTGTGAAGTGGCAGGTGGGTGATGTGGGATGTGGGTGAGGTGGTAGGTGGATGAGGAGGTAGGTGGGTGAGGTGGCAGGTGGGTGAGCTGGTAGGTGGATGAGGTGGTAGGTGGGTGAGGAAGCAGTTTGGTGAGGGGGTATTTGGGTGTGGTGGTAGTTGGTTGAAGTGGTAGGTGGGTAAGAAGGCAGGTAGTAGGTTGGTAGGTGGGTGAGGTGGTAGGTGGTTGAGGAGTCAGGTAGTTGAGGTGGTAGGTGGGTGATGTGGTAGGTGGGTGAGGTGGTAGCTGGGTAAGGTGGTAGATGGGTGAGGTGGTAGATGAGTGAGGTGGCAGTTGGGTGAGGTGGTAGGTGGGTGAGTTGTTAGGTGTTTGAGATGGTAGGTGAGTGAGGAGGCAGGTGGGTGAGGTGGTAGGTGGGTGAGGTGTTAGTTGGGTGAGGTGGTAGGTGGGTGAGCAGGCAGGTGTGTGAGGTGGTAGGTGGGTGAGGTGGTAGGTGGGTTCGGACGCAGGTGGGTTCAGTGGTAGGTGGGTGAGGTGGCAGGTGGGTGAGGTGGTAGGTGGGTGAGGTGGTATATGGATGAGGTGCTAGGTGGGTGAGGAGGCAGGTGGATGAGGTGGTAGGTGGGTGAGGTGGTAGGTGGGTGAGGAGGCAGGTGGGTGAGGTGGTAGCTGGGTGAGCGGGTAGGTGGTGAGGTGGTAGGTGGGTGAGGAGGCAGTTGGGTGATGGGGTAGTTGGATGAGGAGGTAGGTGGGTGAGGTGTTAGGTGGCTGAGGTGGTAGGTGGGTGAGAAGGCAGTTGGCTGACGGGGTAGTTGGGTGAGGTGGCAGGTGGGTGAGGGGTTAGGTGGTTGAGGTGGTAGGTGGGTGAGGTGGTCGGTGGGTAAGAAGACAGGTAGTAGGGTGATAGGTGGGTGAGGTGGTAGGTGGGTGAGGTGGTAGGTGGGTGAGGTGGCAGGTGGGTGTGCGCGTATTTGGGTGCAGCGTTAGCTGAGTGAGTTGGTAGGTGGGTAAGAAGTCAGGTAGTAGGGTGGTAAGTGGGTGAGGTGGTAGGTGGGTGAGGTGGCAGGTAGTTGAGGTGGTAGGTGGTTTATGTTGTAGGTGGATGAGGAGGTAGGTGGGTGAGGTGATAGGTGGATGAGGAGGCAGGTGGTGAGGTGGTAGGTGGGTGAGGTGCTAGGTGGATGAGGGGTTAGGTGGTAAAGTGGCAGGTGGGTGATGTGGTAGGTGGGTAGGTTGGCAGGTGGGTGAGGTGGTAGGTGGGTAAGAAGGCAGTTAGTATGGTGGTAGGTTGGTGAGGTGGTAGGTGGATGAGGAGGTAGGTGGGTGAGGTGGTAGGTGGGTGAGGTGGTAGGTGGGTGAGGAGGTAGGTGGGTGAGGTGGTAGGTAGGTGAGGAGGCAAGTGGGTGAGGTGGTACGTGGGTGAGGTGGTAGGTGGGTGAGGTGGTAGGTGGGTTAGGAGGCAGGCTTGTGAAGTGGCAGGTGGGTGATGTGGGATGTGGGTGAGGTGGTAGGTGGATGAGGAGGCAGGTGGGTGAGGTGGTAGGTGGGTTAGCTGTTTGATGGAGAGGTGGTAGGTGGGTGAGGAGGCAGTTGGGTGAGGGGGTAGGTGGGTGAGGTTGTAGGTGGGTGAGTTTGTAGTTGGGTGAGGAGGCAGGTGGGTGAGGAGCTAGGTGGGTGAGGGGGTAGGTGGGTGAGGTGGTAGGTGGGTAAGAAGGCAGGTAGTAGGGTGGCAGGTGGGTGAGGAGGTAGGTGGGTGAGGAGGTAGGTGGGTGAGGTGGCAGGTGGGTGAGGTGGTAAGTGGGTAGAGTGGTAGGTGGGTAGGGTGGTAGGTGGGTGAAGTTTTAGGTGGGTAGGGTGGTAGAAGGGTGAGGAGGCAGATGGGTGAGGTGGTAGGTGAGTGAGGAGCCAGGTGGGTGAGGTGGCAGGTGGGTGAGGAGGTAGGTTGGTGAGGTGGTAGGTGGGTGAGGAGGCAGGTGGGTGAGGAGGCGGGGGGTGAGGTGATAGGTGGGTGAGGTGGTAGGTGCGTAGGGTGGTAGGTGGGTGAGGAGGCAGGTGGGTGAGGAGGCAGGTGGGTGAGGAGGTAGGTGGGTGAGGTGGTAGGTGGGTGAGGAGGCAGGTGGGTGAGGAGGCAGGTGGGTGAGGAGGTAGGTGGGTGAGGTGGTAGGTGGGTAGGGTGGTAGGTGGGTGAGGAGGCAGGTGGGTAGGGTGGTAAGGGTTAGGGTGGCAGGTGGGTGAGGAGGATTTGGGGATAGTCAGGTCGGATCAGGTTGTCAGGTCAGGAGCCAGTCAGGTCAAGTCAGGGGAGTCAGTGGAGTCAGGTGGTGTAGTCAGGGGGGCGGTGTTGAGGGTGTAATTGGTGTCGGAGTTGTCAGTTTGAATGTTTGGGGATTAGTTGTATCGTTACCCAGGGGTTAATCTAGGATTTTTCTGTCTAACATTTCTTGCCCAGGTAAGTCACATGGAGCTGTTCGAAGTCTTTGACTCTCACTCAGAGTCGGAAGCTATTCCGGAGGTTCCTGGTGAGCAGGGGAATTACCCAAACTTTCTGGGCAATTCCCAGTCAGCATTTCAGGGCTTCTGCGGGGTCCTGACATGCATCTCAAATCGTATGTTCGGTCCCCGACAATCTGGAGAATGAAAGATGTCATGAAAGTTCTTTAGAGGTCCCCCAACTATCTTGGGGCATATTGAACTTTTTAAGGAAGAGCTGTGTCTTTTAAAGAAATAAGTCAAGACATTCACCAAATGATAGCTGATTCTGCAAAGTGACCACTTTCTGCAAAAATTCCTGTGTGGATTATGCTAACAGACCTAAGATAAAAGCAAAAAACTGCGGATGCTGGAAATCCAAAACAAAAACAAAAATACCTGGAAAAACTCAGCAGGTCTGACAGCATCTACGGCGAGGAACACAGTTAACGTTTCGAATCCGTATGACTCTTCATCAGAACTGTTGAAGGGTCATTCGGACTCGAAACGTTAACTGTGTTCCCCGCCGCAGATGCTGTCAGACCTGCTGAGTTTTTCCAGGTATTTTTGTTTTTGTTTTATACTAACAGACCTTCCTGGGAGGACCTGGAATTTCACACCTGAAGACGTGTCAAGGCCCACTACAAACAGAAAGCTGGACTAATCTCCTGGGTTTGTGAGGACAATGGAGACTGTTTCATATTTCTCATCAGACATCCAAAAACACCCGTCTCATGTTAACTTATCTTTCAGAATGTGTAAAATGTTCTGAGATCAATGTAGGACAGGAGCAACTGGAGCATAAGTATCAGCATGGACTAGTTGGGCCAAATGGCCTGTTTCCATGCTGTATGTCCTATGTAATCCTATGTAAATTAATTATTTTTCAACCATGCTTATAGTTTGCTCTCCTGATGGGCTAACCATGTAAGTGTAGCGATTTGGGCACTTTTCTACCTTGACAACACTATACAAAGGCAATTTGTTGCCATTAGAAATAAGTGCATACGTTTTCATGATTGTTGATGTAGGTTTTGAACCCCTGTCAAGTGCGGGTAAATTTAAACATTTACTGTCTCATCTTCTCTATTCCCTGCACTGCGATTGGCTGTCTGCTCATTTGCTGTTCCAGCAGCGGAGGTGATATTGCAGGTGGCATATTATAAAACTCGACATTCAAAGCCGTGACAAACAGAAAGAGGAAATGATCTTATCACACAGTGATATTGATTCGAATGGCATTCTAATTAATCCTCATTAAGCTGTCTTCAGGAGAATTAAATCCCCTGTCAGCAGAACACAGACTTCAGACCATCACCACTGCTTGCAATAATAAATGCCTTGCCACCTTTACAATAAACTAACTGCTGGGCATGCATACTTGATTACACTCCTCTTTGGATCTCATCCATTTCTTAAAATAAATTAATTCCGGAGATATGGGCATGATTGGCAAGGCTGTCATTTATTGCCCATCCCTAGTTGCCCTTGAGAAGGCGGGGGGTGAGCATTCTCCTTGAACCACTGCAGCCCATGGTATGAAATTGCTCCCACCAAGTGAGCTATTTTCACTGTGGCACCGCACCCCAGCAAGGCATCAGCATCTTTAGGGGAGATAGGTGAGGAAAGGGAGAAGGGAAGTTGGCAAGAGAAAATTTGCACGCTTATAAATGCTGATGGTTTGTCGAACAGTGAGCTGATTATTCAGTCACACATCTGACCAATCAAGCCACAGATTATTGGCTACCTCCATGGACTAAGAGGGAAAGGGCCAGAAGAAGAAATGGGTACTCAATCATCAGCAGAAAAGAGCGCAAAATTATTTCACAGAAACCAGCGCCAAGCTAAGTATTATCGCACAGGCAGGTTTCACAATAGCTGGGAGTTCTTGGGAAAGTGAGAGCTGTGCTCCAAAAGGGGAACGAGGTGGAATTGGAAGATGATCAAGGCAGTGATTGTAGAGGGGACTGGAGGATCAGGAAGACTGAAGAGAATTGTGTGTTTGGGGGGGCTGGGGGAGGGGCTGTGTCAGGGGAGGGGGTTGTGAATCAGCGATTGGCAGTGACCTGTAACCTAAACGTGGGATTGGGTGGAGCACTCCTGCACCTCGCAACCAGGTTAATATTTTGTCACAATGAAGAGTGTTTGGTTTCAGATCTGAAGGTCAGGCTGCTTGTAGATCTGGTTTACCAAAACACAGCCGGCCTGGTGCTAACAGTGTCAGGGCAAACAGATTAGGTAAAGGTGATATCCAACCAACACTAGGCCCAATATTTGCATATAATTCAGGTCCAGGCCTATAATACCTCTCTCAAAAAGAAATGTGGTGCGCTCCCAGCTCAGAATCAGATACACTGGGTACATGCTTTATTTTATGCCACAGCTGTCTAAGCCACAGATCATGTCCCTCTTACAGCTCTCATACTCTGGAGATCTGATCTCCTAAGCACAGGCAACCCTACGTTTAGGAGGTAATGTTAACCTTACCTGTCTGATGAGAAGCTCATAGGATCAGGTGGATTGCTGATTTTACAACCTATTCATTATCACTCACCATCCACTCAAACAGGAGTGAAATTGGGTGGGATGTGATAATTAGTGTTGTCCCCATGCAGCCTCTCCATTTCTATGAAGTGCAGATTAGGTTACAATTTCCCCTATTATATTTCTCACTCGCTGGTTTGTCTCAACAGCTTGTAGGTTTGGGAAGGGTTGTTCTTAATGCCTCACTGTTGGATAAATCCTAGATCTGAACACCAAGGTGAGTAAATAAAAACAGAAAGTGCTGGAAAAGCTTAGCAGGTCTGGCAGCATCCATGGAGAGAGGAACAGTTAACATTTCAAGTCTAATATAACCCTTCTTCGGTCCAAAAAAGAGTCATATTGGACTCAAAACGTTAACTCTGTTTTTCTCTCCACAGATGCTGCCAGACCTGCTGAGATTTTCCAGCGCTTTCTATTGTTATTTCAGATCTCCAACGTCCTCAGTATTCTGCCTTTATTTTAAGGTAGATGTAAGTTTGTGGAACTTTGATTTAAGCTTTCTACCTGTGATACTCATAACTCCCGTGAGCGGCACAAGCAGAGAGAGAAAACCCATGGACATTCCAACTCTTGTATATGTGACATTATCGGAGAATCTAACAATGCTGCACTAAGTCAGTTATTACAACAAAAATAGGTCCTTTCTTCCCCAACTTGCTCAGGATGATTGAGCCCCAGTTATTAAGGAAAATAAGATGAGACTCGAGGATGAGGGAGACATTTCTCTCCAGAGTTCTGATTTTCCCTGCCAAACATCAAACTTTGTTCTGAACATCCTTAAAACCTGTGGGCAGGATTTTCCCCAGGGTTTTCCAGCTCAACTTTAGGACACTGCATTACACATTCTCACAATTCCTTCCATGAAGAAAATTATTTTAAACACTTTAGCTAACATATATGACCCCTCTCAATATGTACTTGGAAGATATTAATGCATAAAGTATGAACATAATGGGCACCAAGTAATGTAAGAAACAATATAAGATCAATAGAGGGGACTTCCTTTTTTTGCCCCTCCTATGTGCAGAATGCACTGAGCAGCATCTGACCTATTACTCTCGGCAATGATGCACTGATGTTACCTCTCTAAACATTAAATACAATTTAACAGATTACAAATATTCTGAGCATTCTGGGTTCACTGAGACACGTTGACAGGGCACCAGCTGCTATCATGCTGAAGGATGTGGGTTCCTACTGTATCCCAATCTTTCTCAGGACCTCCACAATATGACAGCAAGAATTGTCTTAACGTCCTTCCAGAGCAACTTTGTGGAGAAGTGTCAGGAGTCCTCTTCTATGCCATTTATTTGGGCTTTATTTTTATGAATTGATTCATGGGGTGAGGGCATCGCTGACAAGGCCAACAGTTGTAGTCCATCCTAATTTTCCTTTCAGGTGATGGTGAGCTGTCTTCTTGAACTGCTGCAGTCTGTGTGGTGTAGCTATTCGCAGAGTTAGGGAGGGAGCTCCAGGATTTTGACTCAGTGAAAGTGGATGAGTGTCAATATAGTTTCAAGTCAGTTTTGTGTGTGACTGGGAGAGGGACTTGCAATTCTGCCGTTCTGTCACCCAAGCTGTGGAAGACAATTGAAGTTCACTCTGTGGAAGACTATGTCTCCCTCAATCTTCCCTACCTCCAACAATCAGGTGAAGCCTGAACTGTGCTCAGCTATGGATCTGTGCTATTTGTGAATAGCTTTCACCACTCTGTGTTGAGGGGCCCATGAGTGATTAGTGACCATCTGGGTGAGGAATACTGATTCTAAGCTCATCTGCATATTTATTAACAGCAACATGCGCAGCCTCCGATTGGCCCGAGGAAAACAGCGCTGGTTGGAGAATAAAATTCTGAATGAATTGAGTGGCATTGGACTCATCCTTCAGGAGAAGGCAAGGCAGATTCTGAGTGTTAGGGAATAAATTATGAGGAGTCATTTGGGCTTCACGACCTTTAAGAAGAGACCTGAGACCTGGACCTGAAATTTCAATGGTGACACACCTATTTTCAGGCGTTAAATGGTGCCTGATCGAATATGGCTGGAGGCGCTCTGTCTTTACTAGCTCAAAGTGCATGCCTGCCAAATTGGCATAGACAATAAAAAGGTGCCAGGGTCCACAACTGAAACAAGCCCTGGGTCCTTTCATGTGAAAATGAGGGACCTCATGCCTTTCTGAACGCACTCTGTGTTATTCAGATGCCCTGAACATGGCCTGTGCCAGGTCTTGCGGTTTGCAGGATAACCAGGACGACATGCAGCTCAACTGGTGTTATTGATGGGGATCCCTGTGGGCTGCCACAGTAAGATTTCAAAATATACCTACCTGAATGTGAAGCTTGGAGGAGCAGGAGTGCTTCTCTTGATGCTGCTTTCTAGACTCACAGTCGCGCGTCTGTAAGGCTGAGAGTTACATGGATAGCACGTTCAGAGAGGTGGGTCACATCGCAGCTTAAGGGCCTGGAGACAGAGAGGGAGTGGGCGACCGAGAAAATTAGGCAGGCAGTGCAGGAGTCCCTTGGGGCCCTGCTCACCAACCGGTTTTCTGTTTTGGATACCGGTGAGGGTGCTGGTTCCTCGGAGGAGTGCAGTCACACACAAGTTTGTGGCGCCACAAGCAGCTCTGCTGTACAGAAGGGGACAAAGAAGGGGGGAAGAGCAGTAGTAATAGGGGATTTGTTAATTAGGGGAACAGGCAGGCATTCCTGTGGCCGTAGATGTGACTCCAGGATGGAATGTTGCCTCCTTGGTTCCAGGGTCAAAGGTGTTACGGAACACCTGCAGAACATTCTTCTGAGGGTAGCTGATCAGCCAGAGGTCGTGGTCCACGTTGGTACCAATGACTTAGGTAGGAAAAGGGATGAGGTCCTGAAAGCAGACTTTAGGGAGCTAGGAAGAAGATTGAAAAGCAGGACCTCTAACGCAGTAATCTCCGGATCACTCCTGGTCCCACATGCAAGCGAATATAGAAATAGGAAAATTGAGCAGATAAGCACTTGGCTGGAGAGCTGTTTAGGAGGGAGGGCATCAAATTTCTGAGGTATTGGGATGGTTCTGGGGAAGGTGGGACCTGTCAAAGCTGGAAGGTCTACACATTAACAGGACTAGGATGAATATCGTCGCAGGGAGGTTTGCCAGTGCTCTTTGGAGGCGCAGGGGTGGTTTAAACTATATTGACAAGGGGATGGGAACCTGAGGGCAAATTCAGAGCAAGGAACAGGAGATGGAGAATTAGTGAGTGACTCTGAAAGACAGAAGCAGCACAGGTTAAAAAGTGTACAGCACAGGAATTTGGCAGTGTTAAAAGGTATATATGGAAATGCAAGGGGCATAGTAAATAAAGCCAATGAGCTGAGGGCACAGATAGACACGGGGCTGCATGATATCATCGCTATAATGGAAACTTGGCTGAAGGAGGGGCAAAAATGGCAGCTCAACATCCCTGGATATAGAGTTTTCAGGCAGGGTAGGGAAGGAGATATAAAAGGCAGGGTGTAGCATTATTGATTAAAGAATCAATTACAACTGTGAGGAGCATTCAGATACTAAATGAAGCATCAAATGAGGCCATAGGGGTTGAGCTCAGAAATAAAAAAGGGGCAGCCAGACTGCTCGGAGTGTACTATAGACCCCCAAATAGTAGAAGAAAGTTAGAAGAGCAAATATGTAGACAGATTCCTGAGTGTAAAAACAATAGGGCAGGAATTGTTGGGGACTTCAACTACCCTGATATCAATTGGGATATGAACAGTGTGACACATATGCACAGAGGGTGCAAAGTTCTTGAACTGAATTCAAGAGAACTTTTTTAGCCAGTACATAACAAGCCCAACGAGAGAGGGCCCAATTCTAGAATTAGTCTTCGGATATGAAGCTGGGCAAGTGAATGAAGGAGCAGTGGGGATCATTTGGAGACAGTGACCATACAATAGTTAGATTTAGCATCATTATGGAAAAGGACAAAGATCGAACAGGAGTAAAAGTTCTAAATTGGAGAAAGGCAAAGGCAAAGCTGAGAGGTAAGCCAGCGAGACTGGACTAGACACAGCTACCAGAAGGAAAAACTGTCAAATCAGTGGGAGGCATTCAAAGGCGAGATTCTATGGGCACAGTGCAGACAGGGCCCCACAAAGATAAAGGGTGGTACTGGCAAGTCTAGAGCCCCCTAGTTATCCAGAAGCATACAGGCCAAGAGAAAGCAGAAAAAGAAAGCTTATGACAGTCACAGAAGATTTAATACTGTAGAAAGCCTAGAGGAGTCTAGAAAGTACCAGGGTGAAGTTAAAATGGGAATTGGAAAGCAAAGAAGGGAACGATAAAATATTGGAAGGTAAAATCAAAGAAAATCCTAAGATGTTTTACCAGTGCATTAAGAGCAAGAGAATAACGAAGGAAAAGGCAGCGCCTATCAGAGATGTACATGGTAACCTGGGCCTTGATGCAGAAGATGTGGGCAGGGTTCTTAATGAGCATTTTATCTCTCTTCTCTCAAGAGAGAGATGATGCCAATATTCTAGTTAAAGAGTAGGAGTGTGAAATATTAGATACAATAAGCAGTGTGGGAGAGGAAGTACTAGAGGGACTGGCATCTTTGAAGGTGGATAAATCGTCAGGGCTGGAAGATTTATATCCCAGGCTGTTGAAGGAAGCCAGGGAGGAAACAATGGATGTTCTGAGGATTATTTTCCAATCCTCACTAGAAACAGGCGAGGTCCCAGAGGATGAGAGGACATCAAGAGTTGTATCATGACAAGTCTGCAATATTACAAGACCTCAGGTCAGGGAAAAGCAAATGTGATGGAGAACTTTTGAACTTTTAAGACCTAAGTGCATTATGAATTTTCTAATCAAGATATTTTCTTGAGTGTGTGGGTGTGTATATGTATGATTGTGTGTGAGTGAGTGTGTACCTGTATGATTGTGTGAGTGTGTGTGTATCTGTATGATTGTGTGAGTGTGTGTGTATCTGTATGATTGTGTGAGTGGGTGTGTATCTGTATGATTGTGTGAGTGAGTGTGTCTCTGTATGATTGTGTGAGTGGGTGTGTAGCTGTATGATTGTGAGTGTGAGTGGGTGTGTACATGTATGATTGAGTGAGTGGATGTGTATCTGTATGATTGTGTGAGTGTGTGTGTATCTGTATGATTGTGTGAGACTGTGCGTATCTGTATGATTGTGTGAGTGGGTGTGTACCTGTATGATTGTGTGAGTGTGTGTGTATCTGTATGATTGTGTGAGTGGGTGTGTACCTGTATTATTGTGTGAGTGTGTGTGTATCTGTATGATTGTGTGAGTGGGTGTGTACCTGTATGATTGTGTTTGTGAGTGGGTGTGTATCTGTATGATTGTGTGAGTGGATGTGTATCTGTATGATTGTGTGAGTGAGTGTGTATCTGTATGATTGTGTGAGTGTATGTGTATCTGTATGATTGAGTGAGTGTGTGTGTATCTGTATGATTGTGTGAGTGGGTGTGCACCTGTATGATTGTGTGTGTGACTGGGTGTGTATCTGTATGTTCGTGTGAGTGGATGTGTATCTGTATGATTGTGTGAGTGTGTGTGTATCTGTATGATTGTGTGAGACTGTGCGTATCTGTATGATTGTGTGAGTGGGTGTGTACCTGTACGATTGTGTGAGTGTGTGTGTATCTGTATGCTTGTGTGAGTGGGTGTGTACCTGTATGGTTGTGTGAGTGTGTGTGTATCTGTATGATTGTTGGAGTGGGCGTGAACCTGTATGATTGTGTGTGTGAGTGTGTGTATCTGTATGATTGTGTGAGTGGATGTGTATCTGTATGATTGTGTGAGTGTGTGTGTATCTGTATGATTGTGTGAGTGGGTGTGTGTATCTGTATGATTGTGTGAGTGGGTGTGTATCTGTATGATTGTGTGAGTGTGTGTGTATCTGTATGATTGAGTGAGTATGTGTGTATCTGTATGAATGTGTGAGTGGGTGTGTACCTGTATGATTGTGTGTGTGACTGGGTGTGTATCTGTATGAAAGTGTGAGTGGGTGTGTACCTGTACGATTGTGTGAGTGTGTGTGTATCTGTATGCTTGTGTGAGTGGGTGTGTACCTGTATGGTTGTGTGAGTGTGTGTGTATCTGTATGATTGTGTGAGTGGGCGTGAACCTGTATGATTGTGTGTGTGAGTGTGTGTATCTGTATGATTGTGTGAGTGGATGTGTATCTGTATGATTGTGTGAGTGTGTGTGTATCTGTATGATTGTGTGAGTGGGTGTGTGTATCTGTATGATTGTGTGAGTGGGTGTGTATCTGTATGATTGTGTGAGTGTGTGTGTATCTGTCTGATTGAGTGAGTATGTGTGTATCTGTATGAATGTGTGAGTGGGTGTGTACCTGTATGATTGTGTGTGTGACTGGGTGTGTATCTGTATGATAGTGTGAGTGGGTGTGTACCTGTACGATTGTGTGAGTGTGTGTGTATCTGTATGCTTGTGTGAGTGGGTGTGTACCTGTATGGTTGTGTGAGTGTGTGTGTATCTGTATGATTGTGCGAGTGGGCGTGTACCTGTATGATTGTGTGTGTGAGTGTGTGTATCTGTATGATTGTGTGAGTGGATGTGTATCTGTATGATTGTGTGAGTGTGTGTGTATCTGTATGATTGTGTGAGACTGTGCGTATCTGTATGATTGTGTGAGTGGGTGTGTACCTGTATGATTGTGTGTGTGAGTGGGTGTGTATCTGTATGATTGTGTGAGACCATGCATATCTGTATGATTGTGTGAGTGGGTGTGTATCTGTATGATTGTGTGAGTGGGTGTGTATCTGTATGATTGTGTGAGTGAGTGTGTCTCTGTATGATTGTGTGAGTGGGTGTGTAGCTGTATGATTGTGAGTGTGAGTGGGTGTGTACATGTATGATTGTGTGAGTGGATGTGTATCTGTATGATTGTGTGAGTGTGTGTGTATCTGTATGATTGTGTGAGACTGTGCGTATCTGTATGATTGTGTGAGTGGGTGTGTACCTGTATGATTGTGTGAGTGTGTGTGTATCTGTATGATTGTGTGAGTGGGTGTGTACCGGTATTATTGTGTGAGTGTGTGTGTATCTGTATGATTGTGTGAGTGGGTGTGTACCTGTATGATTGTGTTTGTGAGTGGGTGTGTATCTGTATGATTGTGTGAGTGGATGTGTATCTGTATGATTGTGTGAGTGAGTGTGTATCTGTATGATTGTGTGAGTGTGTGTGTATCTGTATGATTGAGTGAGTGTGTGTGTATCTGTATGATTGTGTGAGTGGGTGTGTACCTGTATGATTGTGTGTGTGACTGGGTGTGTATCTGTATGTTCGTGTGAGTGGATGTGTATCTGTATGATTGTGTGAGTGGGTGTGTACCTGTATGATTGTGTGTGTGACTGGGTGTGTATCTGTATGATAGTGTGAGTGGGTGTGTACCTGTACGATTGTGTGAGTGTGTGTGTATCTGTATGCTTGTGTGAGTGGGTGTGTACCTGTATGGTTGTGTGAGTGTGTGTGTATCTGTACGATTGTGTGAGTGGGCGTGAACCTGTATGATTGTGTGTGTGAGTGTGTGTATCTGTATGATTGTGTGAGTGGATGTGTATCTGTATGATTGTGTGAGTGTGTGTGTATCTGTATGATTGTGTGAGTGGGTGTGTGTATCTGTATGATTGTGTGAGTGGGTGTGTATCTGTATGATTGTGTGAGTGTGTGTGTATCTGTATGATTGAGTGAGTATGTGTGTATCTGTATGAATGTGTGAGTGGGTGTGTACCTGTATGATTGTGTGTGTGACTGGGTGTGTATCTGTATGATAGTGTGAGTGGGTGTGTACCTGTACGATTGTGTGAGTGTGTGTGTATCTGTATGCTTGTGTGAGTGGGTGTGTAGCTGTATGGTTGTGTGAGTGTGTGTGTATCTGTATGATTGTGCGAGTGGGCGTGTACCTGTATGATTGTGTGTGTGAGTGTGTGTATCTGTATGATTGTGTGAGTGGATGTGTATCTGTATGATTGTGTGAGTGTGTGTGTATCTGTATGATTGTGTGAGACTGTGCGTATCTGTATGATTGTGTGAGTGGGTGTGTACCTGTATGATTGTGTGTGTGAGTGGGTGTGTATCTGTATGATTGTGTGAGACCATGCATATCTGTATGATTGTGTGAGTGGGTGTGTATCTGTATGATTGTGTGAGTGGGTGTGTATCTGTATGATTGTGTGAGTGAGTGTGACTCTGTATGATTGTGTGAGTGGGTGTGTAGCTGTATGATTGTGAGTGTGAGTGGGTGTGTACATGTACGATTGTGTGAGTGGATGTGTATCTGTATGATTGTGTGAGTGTGTGTGTATCTGTATGATTGTGTGAGACTGTGCGTATCTGTATGATTGTGTGAGTGGGTGTGTACCTGTATGATTGTGTGAGTGTGTGTGTATCTGTATGATTGTGTGAGTGGGTGTGTACCGGTATTATTGTGTGAGTGTGTGTGTATCTGTATGATTGTGTGAGTGGGTGTGTACCTGTATGATTGTGTTTGTGAGTGGGTGTGTATCTGTATGATTGTGTGAGTGGATGTGTATCTGTATGATTGTGTGAGTGAGTGTGTATCTGTATGATTGTGTGAGTGTGTGTGTATCTGTATGATTGAGTGAGTGTGTGTGTATCTGTATGATTGTGTGAGTGGGTGTGTACCTGTATGATTGTGTGTGTGACTGGGTGTGTATCTGTATGTTCGTGTGAGTGGATGTGTATCTGTATGATTGTGTGAGTGTGTGTGTATCTGTATGATTGTGTGAGACTGTGCGTATCTGTATGATTGTGTGAGTGGGTGTGTACCTGTACGATTGTGTGAGTGTGTGTGTATCTGTATGCTTGTGTGAGTGGGTGTGTACCTGTATGGTTGTGTGAGTGTGTGTGTATCTGTATGATTGTGTGAGTGGGCGTGAACCTGTATGATTGTGTGTGTGAGTGTGTGTATCTGTATGATTGTGTGAGTGGATGTGTATCTGTATGATTGTGTGAGTGTGTGTGTATCTGTATGATTGTGTGAGTGGGTGTGTGTATCTGTATGATTGTGTGAGTGGGTGTGTATCTGTATGATTGCGTGAGTGTGTGTGTATCTGTATGATTGAGTGAGTATGTGTGTATCTGTATGAATGTGTGAGTGGGTGTGTACCTGTATGATTGTGTGTGTGACTGGGTGTGTATCTGTATGATAGTGTGAGTGGGTGTGTACCTGTACGATTGTGTGAGTGTGTGTGTATCTGTATGCTTGTGTGAGTGGGTGTGTACCTGTATGGTTGTGTGAGTGTGTGTGTATCTGTATGATTGTGTGAGTGGGCGTGTACCTGTATGATTGTGTGTGTGAGTGTGTGTATCTGTATGATTGTGTGAGTGTGTGTGTATCTGTATGATTGTGTGAGACTGTGCGTATCTGTATGATTGTGTGAGTGGGTGTGTACCTGTATGATTGTGTGTGTGAGTGGGTGTGTATCTGTATGATTGTGTGAGACCATGCATATCTGTATGATTGTGTGAGTGGGTGTGTATCTGTATGATTGTGTGAGTGTGTGTATCTGTATGATTGTGTGAGTGGGTGTGTACCTGTATGATTGTGTGTGTGAGTGAGTGTGTATCTGTCTGATTATGTGAGACTGTGTGTATCTGTATGATTGTGTGAGTGGGTGTGTACCTGTATGATTGTGTGAGTGCGTGTGTATCTGTATGATTGTGTGAGTGGGTGTGTACCTGTATGATTGTGTGTGTGAGTGGGTGTGTATTTGTATGAATGTGTGAGTGGATGTGTATCTGTATGATTGTGTGAGTGTGTTTGTATCTGTATGATTGTGTGAGTGTGTGTGTATCTGTATGATTGTGTGAGTGGATGTGTATCTGTAGAATTGTGTGAGTGGGTGTGTGACTGTATGATTGTGTGAGTGTGTGTGTATCTGTATGATTGTGTGAGTGGGTGTGTGTATCTGTATGATTGTGTGAGTGGGTGTGTATCTGTATGATTGTGTGAGTGTGTGTGTATCTGTATGATTGAGTGAGTATGTGTGTATCTGTATGAATGTGTGAGTGGGTGTGTACCTGTATGATTGTGTGTGTGACTGGGTGTGTATCTGTATGATAGTGTGAGTGGGTGTGTACCTGTACGATTGTGTGAGTGTGTGTGTATCTGTATGCTTGTGTGAGTGGGTGTGTACCTGTATGGTTGTGTGAGTGTGTGTGTATCTGTATGATTGTGTGAGTGGGCGTGAACCTGTATGATTGTGTGTGTGAGTGTGTGTATCTGTATGATTGTGTGAGTGGATGTGTATCTGTATGATTGTGTGAGTGTGTGTGTATCTGTATGATTGTGTGAGTGGGTGTGTGTATCTGTATGATTGTGTGAGTGGGTGTGTATCTGTATGATTGTGTGAGTGTGTGTGTATCTGTATGATTGAGTGAGTATGTGTGTATCTGTATGAATGTGTGAGTGGGTGTGTACCTGTATGATTGTGTGTGTGACTGGGTGTGTATCTGTATGATAGTGTGAGTGGGTGTGTACCTGTACGATTGTGTGAGTGTGTGTGTATCTGTATGCTTGTGTGAGTGGGTGTGTACCTGTATGGTTGTGTGAGTGTGTGTGTATCTGTATGATTGTGCGAGTGGGCGTGTACCTGTATGATTGTGTGTGTGAGTGTGTGTATCTGTATGATTGTGTGAGTGGATGTGTATCTGTATGATTGTGTGAGTGTGTGTGTATCTGTATGATTGTGTGAGACTGTGCGTATCTGTATGATTGTGTGAGTGGGTGTGTACCTGTATGATTGTGTGTGTGAGTGGGTGTGTATCTGTATGATTGTGTGAGACCATGCATATCTGTATGATTGTGTGAGTGGGTGTGTATCTGTATGATTGTGTGAGTGGGTGTGTATCTGTATGATTGTGTGAGTGAGTGTGTCTCTGTATGATTGTGTGAGTGGGTGTGTAGCTGTATGATTGTGAGTGTGAGTGGGTGTGTACATGTATGATTGTGTGAGTGGATGTGTATCTGTATGATTGTGTGAGTGTGTGTGTATCTGTATGATTGTGTGAGACTGTGCGTATCTGTATGATTGTGTGAGTGGGTGTGTACCTGTATGATTGTGTGAGTGTGTGTGTATCTGTATGATTGTGTGAGTGGGTGTGTACCGGTATTATTGTGTGAGTGTGTGTGTATCTGTATGATTGTGTGAGTGGGTGTGTACCTGTATGATTGTGTTTGTGAGTGGGTGTGTATCTGTATGATTGTGTGAGTGGATGTGTATCTGTATGATTGTGTGAGTGAGTGTGTATCTGTATGATTGTGTGAGTGTGTGTGTATCTGTATGATTGAGTGAGTGTGTGTGTATCTGTATGATTGTGTGAGTGGGTGTGTACCTGTATGATTGTGTGTGTGACTGGGTGTGTATCTGTATGTTCGTGTGAGTGGATGTGTATCTGTATGATTGTGTGAGTGGGTGTGTACCTGTATGATTGTGTGTGTGACTGGGTGTGTATCTGTATGATAGTGTGAGTGGGTGTGTACCTGTACGATTGTGTGAGTGTGTGTGTATCTGTATGCTTGTGTAAGTGGGTGTGTACCTGTATGGTTGTGAATGTGTGTGTATCTGTACGATTGTGTGAGTGGGCGTGAACCTGTATGATTGTGTGTGTGAGTGTGTGTATCTGTATGATTGTGTGAGTGGATGTGTATCTGTATGATTGTGTGAGTGTGTGTGTATCTGTATGATTGTGTGAGTGGGTGTGTGTATCTGTATGATTGTGTGAGTGGGTGTGTATCTGTATGATTGTGTGAGTGTGTGTGTATCTGTATGATTGAGTGAGTATGTGTGTATCTGTATGAATGTGTGAGTGGGTGTGTACCTGTATGATTGTGTGTGTGACTGGGTGTGTATCTGTATGATAGTGTGAGTGGGTGTGTACCTGTACGATTGTGTGAGTGTGTGTGTATCTGTATGCTTGTGTGAGTGGGTGTGTACCTGTATGGTTGTGTGAATGTGTGTGTATCTGTATGATTGTGCGAGTGGGCGTGTACCTGTATGATTGTGTGTGTGAGTGTGTGTATCTGTATGATTGTGTGAGTGGATGTGTATCTGTATGATTGTGTGAGTGTGTGTGTATCTGTATGATTGTGTGAGACTGTGCGTATCTGTATGATTGTGTGAGTGGGTGTGTACCTGTATGATTGTGTGTGTGAGTGGGTGTGTATCTGTATGATTGTGTGAGACCATGCATATCTGTATGATTGTGTGAGTGTGTGTGTATCTGTATGATTGAGTGAGTGTGTGTGTATCTGTATGATTGTGTGAGTGGGTGTGTACCTGTATGATTGTGTGTGTGACTGGGTGTGTATCTGTATGTTCGTGTGAGTGGATGTGTATCTGTATGATTGTGTGAGTGTGTGTGTATCTGTATGATTGTGTGAGACTGTGCGTATCTGTATGATTGTGT
Organism: Carcharodon carcharias; assembly: GCF_017639515.1. Classification (NCBI taxonomy): domain Eukaryota; kingdom Metazoa; phylum Chordata; class Chondrichthyes; order Lamniformes; family Lamnidae; genus Carcharodon; species Carcharodon carcharias. The sequence goes on along the minus strand of NC_054475.1, from coordinate 516,545 downwards.
GAGTGGGTGTGTACCTGTACGATTGTGTGAGTGTGTGTGCATCTGTATGCTTGTGTGAGTGGGTGTGTACCTGTATGGTTGTGTGAGTGTGTGTGTATCTGTATGATTGTGTGAGTGGGCGTGAACCTGTATGATTGTGTGTGTGAGTGTGTGTATCTGTATGATTGTGTGAGTGGATGTGTATCTGTATGATTGTGTGAGTGTGTGTGTATCTGTATGATTGTGTGAGTGGGTGTGTGTATCTGTATGATTGTGTGAGTGGGTGTGTATCTGTATGATTGTGTGAGTGTGTGTGTATCTGTATGATTGAGTGAGTATGTGTGTATCTGTATGAATGTGTGAGTGGGTGTGTACCTGTATGATTGTGTGTGTGACTGGGTGTGTATCTGTATGATAGTGTGAGTGGGTGTGTACCTGTACGATTGTGTGAGTGTGTGTGTATCTGTATGCTTGTGTGAGTGGGTGTGTACTGTATGGTTGTGTGAGTGTGTGTGTATCTGTATGATTGTGTGAGTGGGCGTGTACCTGTATGATTGTGTGTGTGAGTGTGTGTATCTGTATGATTGTGTGAGTGGGTGTGTACCTGTATGATTGTGTGTGTGACTGGGTGTGTATCTGTATGTTCGTGTGAGTGGATGTGTATCTGTATGATTGTGTGAGTGGGTGTGTACCTGTATGATTGTGTGTGTGACTGGGTGTGTATCTGTATGATAGTGTGAGTGGGTGTGTATCTGTATGCTTGTGTGAGTGGGTGTGTACCTGTATGGTTGTGTGAGTGTGTGTGTATCTGTACGATTGTGTGAGTGGGCGTGAACCTGTATGATTGTGTGTGTGAGTGTGTGTATCTGTATGATTGTGTGAGTGGATGTGTATCTGTATGATTGTGTGAGTGTGTGTGTATCTGTATGATTGTGTGAGTGGGTGTGTGTATCTGTATGATTGTGTGAGTGGGTGTGTATCTGTATGATTGTGTGAGTGTGTGTGTATCTGTATGATTGAGTGAGTATGTGTGTATCTGTATGAATGTGTGAGTGGGTGTGTACCTGTATGATTGTGTGTGTGACTGGGTGTGTATCTGTATGATAGTGTGAGTGGGTGTGTACCTGTATGGTTGTGTGAGTGTGTGTGTATCTGTATGATTGTGCGAGTGGGCGTGTACCTGTATGATTGTGTGTGTGAGTGTGTGTATCTGTATGATTGTGTGAGTGGATGTGTATCTGTATGATTGTGTGAGTGTGTGTGTATCTGTATGATTGTGTGAGACTGTGCGTATCTGTATGATTGTGTGAGTGGGTGTGTACCTGTATGATTGTGTGTGTGAGTGGGTGTGTATCTGTATGATTGTGTGAGACCATGCATATCTGTATGATTGTGTGAGTGTGTGTGTATCTGTATGATTGAGTGAGTGTGTGTGTATCTGTATGATTGTGTGAGTGGGTGTGTACCTGTATGATTGTGTGTGTGACTGGGTGTGTATCTGTATGTTCGTGTGAGTGGATGTGTATCTGTATGATTGTGTGAGTGTGTGTGTATCTGTATGATTGTGTGAGACTGTGCGTATCTGTATGATTGTGTGAGTGGGTGTGTACCTGTACGATTGTGTGAGTGTGTGTGTATCTGTATGCTTGTGTGAGTGTGTGTGTACCTGTATGGTTGTGTGAGTGTGTGTGTATCTGTATGATTGTGTGAGTGGGCGTGAACCTGTATGATTGTGTGTGTGAGTGTGTGTATCTGTATGATTGTGTGAGTGGATGTGTATCTGTATGATTGTGTGAGTGTGTGTGTATCTGTATGATTGTGTGAGTGGGTGTGTGTATCTGTATGATTGTGTGAGTGGGTGTGTATCTGTATGATTGTGTGAGTGTGTGTGTATCTGTATGATTGAGTGAGTATGTGTGTATCTGTATGAATGTGTGAGTGGGTGTGTACCTGTATGATTGTGTGTGTGACTGGGTGTGTATCTGTATGATAGTGTGAGTGGGTGTGTACCTGTACGATTGTGTGAGTGTGTGTGTATCTGTATGCTTGTGTGAGTGGGTGTGTACTGTATGGTTGTGTGAGTGTGTGTGTATCTGTATGATTGTGTGAGTGGGCGTGTACCTGTATGATTGTGTGTGTGAGTGTGTGTATCTGTATGATTGTGTGAGTGGATGTGTATCTGTATGATTGTGTGAGTGTGTGTGTATCTGTATGATTGTGTGAGACTGTGCGTATCTGTATGATTGTGTGAGTGGGTGTGTACCTGTATGATTGTGTGTGTGAGTGGGTGTGTATCTGTATGATTGTGTGAGACCATGCATATCTGTATGATTGTGTGAGTGGGTGTGTATCTGTATGATTGTGTGAGTGTGTGTACCTGCATGATTGTGTGTGTGAGTGAGTGTGTATCTGTCTGATTATGTGAGACTGTGTGTATCTGTATGATTGTGTGAGTGGGTGTGTACCTGTATGATTGTGTGAGTGCGTGTGTATCTGTATGATTGTGTGAGTGGGTGTGTACCTGTATGATTGTGTGTGTGAGTGGGTGTGTATTTGTATGAATGTGTGAGTGGATGTGTATCTGTATGATTGTGTGAGTGTGTTTGTATCTGTATGATTGTGTGAGTGTTTGTGTATCTGTATGATTGTGTGAGTGGATGTGTATCTGTAGAATTGTGTGAGTGGGTGTGTAACTGTATGATTGTGTGAGTGTCTGTGTATCTGTATGCTTGTGTGAGTGTGTGTGTATCTGTATGCTTGTGTGAGTGGGTGTGTATATGTATGATTAAGTGAGTGGGCGTGTGTCTGTATGATTGTGTGAGTGGCTGTATATTTGTATGATTATGTGCGTGGCTGTGTATCTGTATGATTGTGTGAGTGGGCGTGTATCTGTATGATTGTGTGTGTGTGCTTCTGTATGATTGTGTAGAGTGTGTGTATCTGTATGATTGTATGAGTGTGTGTGTGTATCTGTATGATTGTGTGAGTGTGTGTGTACCTGTAAGATTGTGTGAGTGGATGTGTATCTGCACGATTGTGTGAGTGGGTGTGTATCTGTATGATTGTGTGTGTGTGTATCGGTATGATTATGTGAGTGGGTGTGCATCTGTATCATTGTGTAAGTGTGAGAGGGTGTGTGTCTGTATGATTGTGTGAGTGGGTGTATATCTGTATGATTATGTGAGTGGCTGTGTATCTGTATGATTGTGTGAGTGGCTATGTATCTGTATGATTGTGTGTGTGTGCTTCTGTATGATTGTGTGAGACTGTGTGTATCTGTACGATTGTATGTGTGTGTGTGTGTATCAGTATGATTGTATGAGTGTGCGTGTGTATCTCTATGATTGTGTGAGTGGGTGTGTACCTGTATGATGGTGTGTGCGTGAGTGGGTGTGTATCTGTATGATTGTGTGAGTGTTTGTGTGTCTGTATGATTGCGTGAGTGGGTGTGTACCTGTATGATTGTGTGAGTGTTTGTGTATCTGTATGATTGCGTGAGTGGGTGTGTATCTGTATGATTGTGTGAGTGGGTGTGTATCTGTATGATTGTGTGAGTGTGTGTATCTGTATGATTATGTGAGTGTGTGTGTTTATCTGTATGAATGTGTGAGTGGTAGTTTATCTGTATGAATGTTTGAGTGTGTGTGTATCTGTATGATTGTGTGAGTGGGTGTGCATTTGTATGATTCTGTGAGTGTGTGTGTACCTGTATGATTATGTGAGTGGGTGTGTATCTGTATGATTGTGTGAGTGTGTGTGTATCACTATGAAAGTGTGAGTAGGGGTGTATCTGTATGATTGTGTGAGTGTGTGTCTATCACTATGAATGTGTGAGTGGGGGTGTATCTGTATGATTGTGTGAGTGTGAGTATCTGTATGATTGCATGAGTGGGTGTGTATCTGTATGATTGTGTGAGTGGTTGTGTACCAGTATGATTGTGTGAGTGTGAGTGGGTGTGTGTCTGTATGATTGTGTGAGTGGGTGTGTACCTGTATGATTGTGTGAGTGTGTGGTTATCGGTATGATTGTGTGAGTGTGATTGTGTACATTACATCTACTGGTCCCCCTTTATGTATGATTGTGTGTCTGTGAGTGCTTGCATATCTGTATGATTGTGTGAATGTGTGGTTATCTGTATGATTTTGGGAGTGTATGTGTGTCTGTATGATTGTGTGAGTGTGTGTGTACCTGTAAGATTGTGTGAGTGGATGTGTATCTGCACGATTGTGTGAGTGGGTGTGTATCTGTATGATTGTGTGTGTGTGTATCGGTATGATTATGTGAGTGGGTGTGCATCTGTATCATTGTGTAAGTGTGAGAGGGTGTGTGTCTGTATGATTGTGTGAGTGGGTGTATATCTGTATGATTATGTGAGTGGCTGTGTATCTGTATGATTGTGTGAGTGGCTATGTATCTGTATGATTGTGTGTGTGTGCTTCTGTATGATTGTGTGAGACTGTGTGTATCTGTACGATTGTGTGTGTGTGTGTGTATCAGTATGATTGTATGAGTGTGCGTGTGTACCTCTATGATTGTGTGAGTGGGTGTGCACCTGTATGATGGTGTGTGCGTGAGTGGGTGTGTATCTGTATGACTGTGTGAGTGTGTGTGTATCTGAAAGATTGTATGAGTGTGTGTGTGTATCTGTATGATTGTGTGAGTGGTTGTGTACCAGTATGATTGTGTGAGTGTGAGTGGGTGTGTGTCTGTATGATTGTGTGAGTGGGTGTGTACCTGTATGATTGTGTGAGTGTGTGGTTATCGGTATGATTGTGTGAGTGTGATTGTGTACATTACATCTACTGGTCCCCCTTTATGTATGATTGTGTGTCTGTGAGTGCTTGCATATCTGTATGATTGTGTGAATGTGTGGTTATCAGTATGATTGTGTAAGTGCTTGTGTATCTGTACAATTGTGTGAGTGGGTGTGTACCTGTATGATTGTGTGAGTGTGTGTGTATCTATATGATTGTGTGAGTGGGTGTGTACCTGTATGATTGTGTGAGTGTGTGTGTATCTGTATGATTGTGTGAGTGGGTGTGTACCTGTATGATTGTGTGAGTGTGTGTGTATCTGTATGATTGTGTGAGCGGGTGTGTACCTGTATGATCGTGTGTGTGAGTGGGTGTGTATCTGTATGATTGTGTGAGTGGATGTGTATCTGTATGATTGTGTGAGTGAGTGTGTATCTGTATGATTGTGTGAGTGTGTGTGTATCTGTATGATTGTGTGAGTGTGTGTATATCTGTTTGATTGTGTGAGAGGGTGTGTACCTGTATAATTATGTGTGTGACTGGGTGTGTATCTGTATGATCGTGTGAGTGGATGTGTATCTGTATGATTGTGTGAGTGTGTGTGTATCTGTATGCTTGTGTGAGTGGGTGTGTACCTGTATGGTTGTGTGAGTGTGTGTGTATCTGTATGATTGTGCGAGTGGGCGTGTACCTGTATGATTGTGTGTGTGAGTGTGTGTATCTGTATGATTGTGTGAGTGGATGTGTATCTGTATGATTGTGTGAGTGTGTGTGTATCTGTATGATTGTGTGAGACTGTGCGTATCTGTATGATTGTGTGAGTGGGTGTGTACCTGTATGATTGTGTGTGTGAGTGGCTATGTACCTGTATGATTGTGTGAGACCGTGCGTATCTGTATGATTGTGTGAGTTGGTGTGTATCTGTATGATTGTGTGAGTGTGTGTATCTGTATGATTGTGTGAGTGGGTGTGTACATGTATGATTGTGTGTGTGAGTGAGTGTGTATCTGTCTGATTATGTGAGACTGTGTGCATCTGTATGATTGTGTGAGTGGGTGTGTACCTGTATGATTGTGTGAGTGTGTGTGTATCTGTATGATTGTGTGAGTGGGTGTGTACCTGTATGATTGTGTGTGTGAGCGGGTGTGTATCTGTATGAATGTGTGAGTGGATGTGTATCTGTATGATTGTATGAGTGTGTTTGTATCTGTAGGATTGTGTGAGTGGGTGAGTAACTGTATGATTGTGTGAGTGTGTGTGTATCTGTATGATTGTGTGAGTGTCTGTGTATCTGTATGCTTGTGTGAGTGTGTGTGTATCTGTATGCTTGTGTGAGTGGGTATGTATATGTATGATTAAGTGAGTGGGCGTGTGTCTGTATGATTGTGTGAGTGGGTGTATATTTGTATGATTATGTGAGTGGCTGTGTATCTGTATGATTGTGTGAGTGGGTGTGTATCTGTATGATTGAGTGTGTGTGCTTTTGTATGATTGTGTAGAGTGTGTGTATCTGTATGATTGTATGAGTGGGTGTGTATCTGTATGATTATGTGTGTGGGTGTGTATCTGTATGACTGTGTGAGAGTGTGTGTATCTGTAAGATTGTATGAGTGTGTGTGTGTGTGTGTCTGTATGATTGTGTGAGTGGGTGTGTATCGGTATGATTGTTTTAGTGTGAGTGGGTGTGTGTCTGTATGAATGTGTGAGTGGGTGTATATTTTTATGATTTTGTGAGTGGCTGTGTATCTGTATGATTGTGTGAGAGTGTGTGTTTCTGTATGATTGTATGAGTGTGCGTGTGTATCTGTATGATTGTGTGAGTGTGGGTGGGAGTGTGTCTGTATGATTGTGTGAGTGTGTGTGTATCTGTATGATTGTGTGAGTGTGTGTGCATCTGTATGATTATGTGAGTGGCTGTGTATCTGTATGATTGTGTGTGTGCTTCTGTCTGATTGTGTGAGAGTGTGTGTATCTCTATGATTATATGACTATGTGTGTATCTGTATGATTGTGTGAGTGGGTGTGCATTTGTATGATTCTGTGAGTGTGTGTGTATTTGTTTGATTGTGTGTGTGTGTGTGTGTATCTGCATGCTTGTGTGCTTGTGTGTCTGTATGACTGTGTGAGTGGGTCTGTATCTGTGTGATTGTGTGATTGGGTGTGTATCTGTATGATTATGTGAGTGGGTGTGTATCTGTATGATTGTGTGAGTGTGTGTGTATCACTATGAAAGTGTGAGTATGGGGGTATCTGTATGATTGTGTGAGTGTGTGTCTATCACTATGAATGTGTGAGTGGGGGGTATCTGTATGATTGTGTGATTGTGAGTATCTGTATGATTGCATGAGTGGGTGTGTATCTGTATGATTGTGTGAGTTTGGGTGTAAATGTATGATAGTGTGAGTGTTTGTGTATCTGTAAGATGGTGTGAGTGGGTGTGTATCTGTATGATTGTGTCTGTCTGAGTGGGTGTGTGTCTGTATGATTGTGTGAGTGGGTGTGTATGTGTATGATTGTGTGTGTGTGTGTATCTGTATGATTGTGTGAGTGGGTGCGTATCAGTATGATTGTCTGAGTGGGTGTGTATCCGTATGATTGTGTGACTGGATGTGTCTCTGCATGATTGTGTGAGTGGGTGTGTATCTGTATGATTGTGTGTGTGTGTATCTGTAGGATTATGTGAGCGGGAGTGTATCTGCATGATTGTGTGAGTAGGTGTGTATCTGTATGATTGTGTGTGTGTGTATCTGTATGATTATGTGAGAGGGTGTGTATCTGTATGACTGTGTGAGTGGGTGTGTATCTGTATGATTATGTGCGTGTGTTTCTGTATGATTGTGTGAGTGTGTGTGTATCTGTATGATTTTGTGAGTGTGAGTGGGTGTGTGTCTGTATGATTGTGTGAGTGGGTGTATATCTGTATGATTATGTGAGTGGCTGTGTATCTGTATGATTGAGTGAGTGGGTGTGTATCTGAATGATTGTGTGTGTGTGCTTCTGTATGATTGTGTGAGAGTGTGTGTATCTGTATGATTGTATGAGTGTGTGTGTGTATCTGTATGATTGTGTGAGTGAGTGTGTATCTATATGATTGTGTGAGTGTGTATGTATCTGTATGATTGTATGAGTGTGTGTGTGTACCTGTATGATTGTGTGTGCGTGGGTGGGTTTGTGTCTGTATGATTGTGTGAGTGTCTGTGTTTCTGCATGATTATGTGTTTGACTGTGTTTCTGTATGATTGTGTGTGTGTGCTTCTGTATGATTGTGTGAGAGTGTGTGTATCTCTATGATTATATGACTATGTGTGTATCTCTTTGATTATGTGTGTGGATGTGTATCTGTATGATTATGTGAGTGTCTGTGTATCTGTATGATTGTGTGAGTGGCAGTGTATCTGTATGATTGTGTAGGTGTGTTTCTGTATGATTGTGAGAGTGGGTGTGTATCTGTATGATTGTGTGATTGGGTGTGTATCTATGATTATGCGAGTGGGTGTGTATCTGTATGATTGTGTGAGTGGGTGTGTATGTGTATGATTGTGTGTTTGGATGTGTATCTGCATGATTGTGTGTGTGTGTATCTGTATGATTAAGTGAGAGGGTGTGTAGCTGTATGACTGTGTGAGTGGGTGTGTATCTGTATGATTATGTGCGTGTGTTTCTGTATGATTGTGTGAGTGGGTGTGTATCTGTATGATTGTGTGAGTGTGTCTGTATCTCTATGAATGTGTGAGTGAGGGGGTTTTTTGTATAATTATGTGAGTGTGAGTGTCTGAATGATTGCATGAGTGTGTGTGTATCTGTATGATTGTGTGAGTAGGTATGTATCTGTATGATTGTTTGTGTGTGTATCTGTATGATTAAGTGAGAGGGTGTGTATCTGTATGACTGTGTGAGTGGGTGTGTATCTGTATGATTATGTGCGTGTGTTTCTGTATGATTGTGTGAGTGGGTGTGTATCTGTATGATTGTGTGATTGGTTGTCTATCTGTATGATTATGTGAGTGGGTGTGTGTCTGTATGATTGTGTGAGTGTGTCTGTATCTCTATGAATGTGTGAGTGAGGGGGCTTTCTGTATGATTATGTGAGTGTGAGTATCTGAATGATTGCATGAGTGGGTGTGTATCTGTATGATTGTGTGAGAGGGTGTGTATCTGTATGACTGTGTGAGTGGGTGTGTATCTGTATGATTATGTGAGTGTGTGTGTTTCTGTATGATTCTGTGTTTGGGTGTGTATCTGTAAGATTGTGTGAGTGGGTGTTTATCTGTTTGACTGTGTGTGTGTGAGTGGGTGTGTGTCTGTATGATTGTGTGAGTGGGTGTGTAAGTGTATGATTGTGTGAGTGGGTTTGCATCTGTATGATTATGTGAGTGTGTGTGTTTCTCTATGATTGTGTGAGTGGGTGTGTATCAATATGACTGTGTGACTATGTGTATCTGTATGATTGTGTGAGTGGGTGTGTATCTGTACGAATGTGTGTGTGAGTGTTCCTGCATATCTGTATGATTGTGTGAGTGTGTGTGTATCTGTAAGATTGTATGAGGGTTTGTGAGTATTTATATGATTGTGTGAGTGTGTGTGTATCTGTATGATTTTGTGAGTGTGAGTGCGTGTGTGTCTGTATGATTGTGTGAGTGGGTGTATATCTGTATGATTATGTGAGTGGCTGTGTATCTGTATGATTGAGTGAGTGGGTGTGTATCTGAATGATTTTGTGTGTGTGTGCTTCTGTATGATTATGTGAGAGTGTGTGTATCTGTATGATTGTATGAGTGTGTGTGTGTATCTGTATGAGTTTGTGAGTGGCAGTGTATCTGTATGATTGTGTGCGTGTGTTTCTGTATGATTGTGTGATTGGGTGTGTATCTATGATTATGTGAGTGGATGTGTATCTGTATGATTGTGTGAGTGGGTGTGTATGTGTATGATTGTGTGAGTGGGGGTGTATCTGTATTATTATGTGAGTGTGTGTGTTTCTGTATGATTCTGTGAGTATGTGTGTATCTGTATGATTGTGTGAGTGGATGTGTATCTGCATGATTGTGTGAGTAAGTGTGTATCTGTATGATTGTGTGTGTGTGTATCTGTATGATTAAGTGAGAGGGTGTGTATCTGTATGACTGTGTGATTGGTTGTGTATCTGTATGATTATGTGAGTGGGTGTGTATCTGTATGATTGTGTGAGTGTGTCTGTATCTCTATGAATTTGTGAGTGAGGGGGCTTTCTGTATGATTATGTGAGTGTGAGTGTCTGAATGATTGCGTGAGTGGGTGTGTATCTGTATGATTGTGTGAGTGTGTGTGTATCTGTATGATTATGTCAGTGGCTGTGTATCTGTATGATTGTTTGTGTATGCTTCGGTATGATTGTGTGAGAGTGTGTATATCTGTATGATTATATGACCATGTGTGTATCTGTATGATTATGTGTTTGGATGTGTATCTGTATGACTATGTGAGTTTGTGTGTATCTGTATGATTGTGTGAGTGGGTGTGTATCTTTATGATTGTGTGTGTGTCTGTATGAATGTGTAAGTGGTTGTGTATCTGTATGATTGTGTGAATGTGTGTCTATCTCTATGAATGTGTGAGTGGGGGGGCTATCTGTATGATTGTGTGAGTGTGAGTATCTGTATGATTGCGTGAGTGGGTGTGTATCCTGTTGATTGTGTGAGTTTGTGTGTATCTGTATGACTGTGTGAGTGGGTTTGTATCTGTATGATTATGTGCATGTGTTTCTGTATGATTGTGCGAGTGGGTGTTTATCTGTATGACTGTGTGAGTGGGTGTGTATCTGTACGATTATGTGCGTGTGTATCTCTATGATTGTATGAGTGGGTGTGTATCTGTATGATTGTGTGTGAGTGCTTCTGTATGATTGTGTGAGTGCTTGTGTATCTGTAGAATTTTGTGAGTAGCTGTGTATCTGTATGATTGCGTGTGTGGGTGTGCATATGCATGATTGTGTGAGTGTATGTGTATCTGTATGAGTGTATGAGTTTGTGTGTCTGTATCTGTATGATTGTGTGAGTGGGTGTGTATCTGTACGATTATGTGAGTGTGTATCTATCTGTTTGATTGTGTTATTAGATGTGTATCTGTATGATTATGTGAGTGGGTGTGTATCGGTATGATTGTGTGAGTGGATGTGTATCTGCATGATTGTGTGAGTAGGTGTGTATCTGTATGATTGTGTAACTGGATGTGTCTCTGCATGATTGTGTGAGTGGGTGTGTATCGGTATGATTGTGTGTGTGTGTATCTGTAGGATTATGTGAGCGGGTGTGTATCTGTATGATTGTGTGAGTGGATGTGTATCTGCATGATTGTGTGAGTAGGTGTGTATCCATATGATTGTGTGTGTGTGTATCTGTATGATTAAGTGAGAGGGTGTGTATCTGTATGACTGTGTGAGTGGGTGTGTATCTGTATGATTATGTGAGTGTGTTTCTGTATGATTGTGTGAGTGTGTGTGTATCTGTATGATTTTGTGAGTGTGAGTGGGTGTGTGTCTGTATGATTGTGTGAGTGGGTGTATATCTGTATGATTATGTGAGTGGCTGTGTATCTGTATGATTGAGTGAGTGGGTGTGTATCTGAATGATTGTGTGGGTGTGCTTCTGTATTATTGTGTGAGAGTGTGTGTATCTGTATGATTGTATGAGTTGTGTGTGTATCTGTATGATTGTATGAGTGTGTGTGTGTATCTGTATGATTGTGTGAGTGGGTGTGTACCTGTATGATTGTGTGTGCGTGGGTGGGTTTGTGTCTGTATGATTTTGTGTGTGTCTGTGTTTCTGCATGATTATGTGTTTGGCTGTGTTTCTGTATGATTGTGTGTTTGTGCTTCTGTATGATTGTGTGAGATTTTTGTGTATCTGTATGATTATATGACTAAAAAAAAAACAGAATGACCTGGAAAAACTCAGCAGGTCTGGCAGCATTGGCAGAGAAGAAAAGAGTTGACGTTTCGAGTCCTCAAAACCCTTCGACAGAACTTGAGTGATTATATGACTATGTGTGTATCGCTATGATTATGTGTGTGGATGTTTATCTGTATGATTGTGTGAGTGGGTGTGTACCTGTAGGATTGTGTGTGCATGGGTGGGTTTGTGTCTGTATGATTGTGTGAGTGTCTGCGTTTCTGCATGATTATGTGTTTGGCTGTGTTTCTGTATGATTGTGTGTGTGTGCTTCTGTATGATTGTGTGTGTGGGTGTGTATCTGTATGATTGTGTGAGTGTGTCTGTATATCTATGAATGTGTGAGTGAGGGGGCTTTCTGTATGTTTATGTGAGTGTGAGTATCTGAATGATTGCGTGAGTGGGTGTGTATCTGTATGATTGTGTGAGTGTTTGTGTATCTGTATGATTGCGTGAGTGGGTGTGTATCTGCATGATTATGTGCGTGTGTTTCTGTATGATTGTGTGAGTGGGTGTGTATCTGTATGATTGTGTGATTGGTTGTGTATCTGTATGATTATGTGAGTGGGTGTGTATCTGTATGATTGTGTGAGTGTGTGTGTAGCTGTATGATTGTGTGAGTGTGTGTGTATCTGTATGATTGCGTGAGTGGGTGTGTATCTGTATGATTGTGTGAGTTTGTGTGTATCTGTATGATTGTGTGAGTGGGTGTGTATCTGTAAGATTGTGTGAGTGGGTGTTTATCTGTTTGACTGTGTGTGTGTGAGTGGGTGTGTGTCTGTATGATTGTGTGAGTGGGTGTGTAAGTGTATGATTGTTTGAGTGGGTTTGCATCTGTATGATTATGTGAGTGTGTGTGTTTCTCTATGATTGTGTGAGTGGGTGTGTATCAATATGATTGTGTGACTATGTGTATCTGTATGATTGTGTGAGTGGGTGTGTATCTGTACGAATGTGTGTGTGTGTGTTCTTGCATATCTGTATGATTGTGTGAGTGTGTGTGTATCTGTAAGATTGTATGAGTGTTTGTGTGTATTTGTATGATTGTGTGAGTGTGTGTGTATCTGTATGATTTTGTGAGTGTGAGTGGGTGTGTGTCTGTATGATTGTGTGAGTGGGTGTATATCTGTATGATTATGTGAGTGGCTGTGTATCTGTATGATTGAGTGAGTGGGTGTGTATGTGAATGATTGTGTGTGTGTGCTTCTGTATGATTGTGTGAGAGTGTGTGTATCTGTATGATTGTATGAGTGTGTGTGTGTATCTGTATGATTGTGTGAGTGAGTGTGTATCCATATGATTGTGTGAGTGTGTATGTATCTGTATGATTGTATGAGTGTGTGTGTGTACCTGTATGATTGTGTGTGAGTGGGTGGGTTTGTGTCTGTATGATTGTGTGAGTGTCTGTGTTTCTGCATGATTATGTGTTTGACTGTGTTTCTGTATGATTGTGTGTGTGTGCTTCTGTATGATTGTGTGAGAGTGTGTGTATCTGTATGATTATATGACTATGTGTGTATCTCTATGATTATGTGTTTGGATGTGTATCTGTATGATTATGTGAGTGTCTGTGTATCTGTATGATTGTGTGAGGGGCAGTGTATCTGTATGATTGTGTAGGTGTGTTTCTGTATGATTGTGAGAGATGGTGTGTATCTGTAAGATTGTGTGATTGGGTGTGTATCTATGATTATGTGAGTGGTGTGTATCTGTATGATTGTGTGAGTGGGTGTGTATGTGTATGATTGTGTGAGTGGGGGTGTATCTGTATGATTATGTGAGTGTGTGTGTTTCTGTATGATTCTGTGAGTGGGTGTGTATCTGTATGATTGTGTGAGTGGATGTGTATCTGCATGATAGTGTGAGTAGGTGTGTATCTGTATGATTATGTGCGTGTGTTTCTGTATGATTGTGTGAGTGGGTGTGTATCTGTATGATTGTGTGATTGTTTGTGTATCTGTATGATTGTGTGAGTGGGTGTGTATCTGTATGATTGTGTGATTGTTTGTGTATCTGTATGATTGTGTGAGTGTGTGTGTTTCTGTATGATTATGTGAGTGGGTGTGTATCTGTATGATTGTGTGAGTTTGTGTGTATCTGTATGATTGCGTGAGTGGGTGTGTATCTGTAAGATTGTGTGAGTGGGTGTTTATCTGTTTGACTGTGTGTGTGTGAGTGGGTGTGTGTCTGTATGATTGTGTGAGTGGGTGTGTAAGTGTATGATTGTGTGAGTGGGTTTGCATCTGTATGATTATGTGAGTGTGTGTGTTTCTCTATGATTGTGTGAGTGGGTGTGTATCAATATGATTGTGTGACTATGTGTATCTGTATGATTGTGTGAGTGGGTGTGTATCTGTACGAATGTGTGTGTGTGTGTTCTTGCATATCTGTATGATTGTGTGAGTGTGTGTGTATCTGTAAGATTGTATGAGTGTTTGTGTGTATTTGTATGATTGTGTGAGTGTGTGTGTATCTGTATGATTTTGTGAGTGTGAGTGGGTGTGTGTCTGTATGATTGTGTGAGTGGGTGTATATCTGTATGATTATGTGAGTGGCTGTGTATCAGTATGATTGTGTGAGTGGCAGTGTATCTGTATGATTGTGTGCGTGTGTTTCTGTATGATTGTGAGAGATGGTGTGTATCTGTATGATTGTGTGATTGGGTGTGTATCTATGATTATGTGAGTGGGTGTGTATCTGTATGATTGTGTGAGTGGGTGTGTATGTGTATGATTGTGTGAGTGGGGGTGTATCTGTATGATTATGTGAGTGTGTGTGTTTCTGTATGATTCTGTGAGTGGGTGTGTATCTGTATGATTGTGTGAGTGGATGTGTATCTGCATGATAGTGTGAGTAGGTGTGTATCTGTATGATTATGTGCGTGTGTTTCTGTATGAATATGTGAGTGGGTATGTATCTGTATGATTGTGTGTGTGTCTCTGTATCTCTATGAATGTGTGAGTGAGGGGTGTTTTTGTATAATTATGTGAGTGTGAGTATCTGAATGATTGCATGAGAGTGTGTGTATCTGTATGATTGTGTGAGTAGGTGTGTATCTGTATGATTGTGTGTGTGTGTATCTGTATGATTAAGTGAGAGGGTGTGTATCTGTATGACTGTGTGTGCGTGGGTGTGTATCTGTATGATTATGTGCATGTGTTTCTGTATGATTGTGTGAGTGGGTGTGTATCTGTATGATTGTGTGATTGGTTGTGTATCTGTATGATTATGTCAGTGGGTGTGTATCTGTATGATTGTGTGAGTGTGTCTGTATCTCTATGAATGTGTCAGTGAGGGGGCTTTCTGTATGATTATGTGAGTGTGAGTATCTGAATGATTGCATGAGTGGGTGTGTACCTGTATGATTGTGTGTGTTTGTGTGTATCTGCATGATTGTGAGAGTCGGTGTGTATCTGTATGATTGTGTGAGTTTGTGTGTATCTGTATGATTGCGTGAGTGGGTGTGTACCTGTATGATTGTGTGTGTTTGTGTGTATCTGCATGATTGTGTGAGTGGGTGTGTATCTGTATGATTGTGTGTGCGTGGGTGGGTTTGTGTCTGTATGATTTTGTGAGTGTGAGTATCTGTATGATTGCGTGAGTGGGTGTGTATCCTTTTGATTGTGTGAGTTTGTGTGTATCTGTATGATTGTGTGTGTGGGTGTGTATCTGTATGGTTATGTGCATGTGTTTCTGTATGATTGTGCGAGTGGGTGTTTATCTGTATGACTGTGTGAGTGGGTGTGTATCTGTACGATTATGTGCGTGTGTATCTCTATGATTGTGTGAGTGGGTGTGTATCTGTAGAATTATGTGAGTGGCTGTGTATCTGTATGATTGCGTGTGTGGGTGTGCATATGCATGATTGTGTGAGTGTATGTGTATCTGTATGAGTGTATGAGTTTGTGTGTCTGTATCTGTATGATTGTGTAAGTGGGTGTGTATCTGTACGATTATGTGAGTGTGTATCTATCTGTTTGATTGTGTTAGTGGATGTGTATC
Source organism: Carcharodon carcharias (assembly GCF_017639515.1). Taxonomy (NCBI): domain Eukaryota; kingdom Metazoa; phylum Chordata; class Chondrichthyes; order Lamniformes; family Lamnidae; genus Carcharodon; species Carcharodon carcharias. The sequence continues at coordinate 500,883 of NC_054475.1, read as the reverse complement.
TGTATGATTATGTGAGTGGGTGCGTATCGGTATGATTGTCCGATTGGGTGTGTATCTGTATGATTGTGTAACTGGATGTGTCTCTGCATGATTGTGTGAGTGGGTGTGTATCGGTATGATTGTGTGTGTGTGTATCTGTAGAATTATGTGAGCGGGTGTGTATCTGTATGATTGTGTGAGAGGATGGGTATCTGCATGATTGTGTGAGTTGGTGTGTATCTGTATGATTGTGTGTGTGTGTATCTGTATGATTAAGTGAGAGGGTGTGTATCTGTATGACTGTGTGAGTGGGTGTGTATCTGTATGATTATGTGCTTGTGTTTCTGTATGATTGTGTGAGTGTGTGTGTATCTGTATGATTTTGTGAGTGTGAGTGGGTGTGTGTCTGTATGATTGTGTGAGTGGGTGAATATCTGTATGATTATGTGAGTGGCTGTGTATCTGTATGATTGAGTGAGTGGGTGTGTATCTGTATGATTGTGTGTGTGTGCTTCTGTATGATTGTGTGAGTGAGTGTGTATCTGTATGATTGTGTGTGTGTGTATCTCTATGATTAAGTGACAGGGTGTGTATCTGTAAGACTGTGTGAGTGGGTGTGTATCTGTATGATTATGTGCGTGTGTTTCTGTATGATTGTGTGAGTGGGTGTGTATCTGTATGATTGTGTGATTGGTTGTGTATCTGTATGATTATGTGAGTGGGTGTGTATCTGTATGATTGTGTGAGTGTGTCTGTATCTCTATGAATGTGTGAGTTAAGGGGGCTTTCTGTATGATTATGTGAGTGTGAGTATCTGAATGATTGCATGAGTGGGTGTGTATCTGTATGATTGTGTGAGTTTGTGTGTATTTGTATGATTGCGTGAGTGGGTGTGTACCTGTATGATTGTGTGTGTTTGTGTCTATCTGCATGATTGTGTGAGTGGGTGTGTATCTGTTTGACTGTGTGTGTGTGAGTGGGTTTGTGTCTGTATGATTGTGTGAGTGGGTGTGTAAGTGTATGATTGTGTGAGTGGGTTTGCATCTGTATGATTATTTGAGTGTGTGTGTTTCTCTATGATTGTGTGAGTGGGTGTGTATCAATATGATTGTGTGACTATGTGTACCTGTATGATTATGTGAGTGTGTGTGTATCTGTACGAATGTGTGTGTGTGTGTTCTTGCATATCTGTATGATTGTGTGAGTGTGTGTGTATCTGTAAGATTGTATGAGTGTTTGTGTGTATTTGTATGATTGTGTGAGTGTGTGTGTATCTGTATGATTTTGTGAGTGTGAGTGGGTGTGTATCTGTATGATTGGGTGAGTGTGTGTGTATCTGTATGATCGCGTGAGTGGGTGTGTATCTGTATGATTGTGTGAGTTGGTGTGTTTCTGTATGATTGTGTGAGTGGGTGTTTATCTGTTTGACTGTGTGTGTGTGAGTGGGTGTGTGTCTGTATGAACGTGTGAGTGGGTGTGTAAGTGTATGATTGTGTGAGTGGGTTTGCATCTGTATGATTATGTGAGTGTGTGTGTTTCTCTATGATTGTGTGAGTGGGTGTGTATCAATATGACTGTGTGACTATGTGTATCTGTATGATTGTGTGAGTGGGTGTGTATCTGTACGAATGTTTGTGTGTGTGTTCTTGCATATCTGTATGATTGTGTGAGTGTGTGTGTATCTGTAAGATTGTATGAGGGTTTGTGTGTATTTGTATGATTGTGTGAGTGTGTGAGTATCTGTATGATTTTGTGAGTGTGAGTGGGTGTGTGTCTGTATGATTGTGTGAGTGGGTGTATATCTGTATGATTATGTGAGTGGCTGTGTATCTGTATGATTGAGTGAGTGGGTGTGTATCTGAATGATTGTGTGTGTGTGTGTGCTTCTGTATGATTGTTTGAGAGTGTGTGTATCTGTATGATTGTGTGAGTGATTGTGTATCTATATGATTGTGTGAGTGTGTATGTATCTGTATGATTGTATGAGTGTATGTGTGTACCTGTATGATTGTGTGTGCGTGGGTGGGTTTGTGTCTGTATGATTGTGTGAATGTCTGTGTTTCTGCATGATTATGTGTTTGACTGTGTTTCTGTATGATTTTGTGTCTGTGATTCTGTATGATTGCGTGAGAGTGTGTGTGTCTGTAAGATTATATGACTATGTGTGTTTCTCTATGATTATGTGTGTGGATGTGTATCTGTATGATTATGTGAGTGTCTGTGTATCTGTAAGATTTTGTGAGTGGCAGTGTATCTGTTTGATTGTGTGCGTATGTTTCTGCATGATTGTGTGATTGGGTGTGAATCTATGATTATGTGAGTGGATGTGTATCCGAATGATTGTGTGAGTGGGTGTGTATGTGTATGATTGTGTGAGTGGAGGTGTATCTGTATGATTATGTGAGTGTGTGTGTTTCTGTATGATTCTGTGAGTGGGTGTGTATCTGTATGATTGTGTGAGTGGATGTGTATCTGCATGATTGTGTAAGTAGGTGTGTATCTGTATGATTGTGTGTTTGTGTATCTGTATGATTAAGTGAGAGCGTGTGTATCTGTATGACTGTGTGAGTGGGTGTGTATCTGTATGATTATGTGCGTGTGTTTCTGTATGATTGTGTGATTGTTTGTGTATCTGTATGATTGTGTGATTGGTTGTGTATCTGTATGATTATGTGAGTGGGTGTGTATCTGTATGATTGTGTGAGTGTGTCTGTATCTCTATGAATGTGTGAGTGAGGGGGCTTTCTGTATGATTATGTGAGTGCGAGTGTCTGAATGATTGCGTGAGTGGGTGTGTATCTGTATGATTGTGTGAGTGTGTGTGTGTATCTGTATGATTGTGTGAATGTGTGTGTACCTGTATGATTGTGTGTGCGTGAGTGGGTGTGTTTCTGTATGATTGTGTGAGTGTGTGTGTATCTGTATGATTATGTCAGTGGCTGTGTATCTGTATGATTATGTGTTTGGATGTGTATCTGTATGACTATGTGAGTTTGTGTGTATCTGTATGATTGTGTGAGTGGGTGTGTATCTTTATGATTGTGTGTGTGTGTGTGTCTGTATGAATGTGTGAGTGGGTGTGTATCTGTATGATTGTGTGAATGTGTGTCTATCTCTATGAATGTGTGAGTGGGGGGGCTATCTGTATGATTGTGTGAGTGTGAGTATCTGTATGATTGCGTGAGTGGGTGTGTATTCTTTTGATTGTGTGAGTTTGTGTGTATCTGTATGATTGTGTGAGTGGGTGTGTATCTGTATGATTATGTGCATGTGTTTCTGTATGATTGTGCGAGTGGGTGTTTATCTGTATGACTGTTTGAGTGGGTGTGTATCTGTATGATTATGTGCGTGTGTATCTCTATGATTGTGTGAGTGGGTGTGTATCTGTATGATTGTGTGTGAGTGCTTCTGTATGATTGTGTGAGTGCTTGTGTATCTGTAGAATTATGTGAGTGGCTGTGTATCTGTATGATTGCGTGTGTGGGTGTGCATATGCATGATTGTGTGAGTGTATGTGTATCTGTATGAGTGTATGAGTTTGTGTGTCTGTATCTGTATGATTGTGTGAGTGGGTGTTTATCTGTACGATTATGTGAGTGGGTATCTATCTGTTTGATTGTGTTAGTGGATGTGTATCTGTATGATTATGTGAGTGGGTGCGTATCGGTATGATTGTCTGAGTGGGTGTGTATCTGTATGATTGTGTGACTGGATGTGTCTCTGCATGATTGTGTGAGTGGGTGTGTATCTTTATGATTGTGTGTGTGTGTATCTGTAGGATTATGTGAGCGGTTGTGTATCTGTATGATTGTGTGAGTGGATGTGTATCTGCATGATTGTGTGAGTAGGTGTGTATCTGTATGATTGTGTGTGTGTGTATCTGTATGATTAAGTGAGAGGGTGTGTATCTGTATGACTGTGTGAGTGGGTGTGTATCTGTATGATTATGTGCGTGTGTTTCTGTATGATTGTGTGAGTGTGTGTGTATCTGTATGATTTTGTGAGTGTGAGTGGGTGTGTGTCTGTATGATTGTGTGAGTGGGTGTATATCTGTATGATTATGTGAGTGGCTGTGTATCTGTATGATTGAGTGAGTGGGTGTGTATCTGAATGATTGTGTGTTTGTGCTTCTGTATGATTGTGTGAGATTCTTGTGTATCTGTATGATTATATGACTAAAACAAAAACAGAATTACCTGGAAAAACTCAGCAGGTCTGGCATCATCGGCGGAGAAGAAAAGAGTTGACGTTTCGAGTCCTCATGACCCTTCGACAGAAATTGAGTGATAATATGACTATGTGTGTATCGCTATGATTATGTGTGTGGATGTGTACCTGTATGATTGTGTGTGCGTGGGTGGGTTTGTGTCTGTATGATTGTGTGAGTGTCTGCGTTTCTGCATGATTATGTGTTTGGCTGTGTTTCTGTATGATTGTGTGTGTGTGCTTCTGTATGATTGTGTGTGTGGGTGTGTATCTGTATGATTGTGTGATTGGTTGTGTATCTGTATGATTATGTGAGTGGGTGTGTATCTGTATGATTGTGTGAGTGTGTCTGTATCTCTATGAATGTGTGAGTGAGGGGGCTTTCTGTATGATTATGTGAGTGTGAGTATCTGAATGATTGAGTGAGTGGGTGTGTATGTGTATGATTGTCTGAGTGCTTGTGTATATGTATGATTGCGTGAGTGGGTGTGTATCTGTATGATTATGTGCGTGTGTTTCTGTATGATTGTGTGAGTGGGTGTGTATCTGTATGATTGTGTGATTGGTTGTGTATCTGTATGATTATGTGAGTGGGTGTGTATCTGTATGATTGTGTGAGTGTGTGTGTATCTGTATGATTGCGTGAGTGGGTGTGTATCTGTATGATTGTGTGAGTTTGTGTGTATCTGTATGATTGTGTGAGTGGGTGTGTATCTGTAAGATTGTGTGAGTGGGTGTTTATCTGTTTGACTGTGCGTGTGTGAGTGGGTGTGTGTCTGTATGATTGTGTGAGTGGGTGTGTAAGTGTATGATTGTTTGAGTGGGTTTGCATCTGTATGATTATGTGAGTGTGTGTGTTTCTCTATGATTGTGTGTGGGTGTGTATCAATTTGATTGTGTGACTATGTGTATCTGTATGATTGTGTGAGTGGGTGTGTATCTGTACGAATGTGTGCGTGTGTGTTCTTGCATATCTGTATGATTGTGTGAGTGTGTGTGTATCTGTATGATTTTGTGAGTGTGAGTGGGTGTGTGTCTGTATGATTGTGTGAGTGGGTGTATATCTGTATGATTATGTGAGTGTCTGTGTATCTGTATGATTGAGTGAGTGGGTATGTATCTGAATGATTGTGTGTGTGTGCTTCTGTATGATTGTGTGAGAGTGTGTGTATCTATATGATTGTGTGAGTGTGTATGTATCTGTATGATTGTATGAGTGTGTGTGTGTATCTGTATGATTGTGTGAGTGAGTGTGTATCTATATGATTGTGTGAGTGTGTATGTATCTGTATGATTGTATGAGTGTGTGTGTGTACCTGTATGATTGTGTGTGCGTGGGTGGGTTTGTGTCTGTATGATTGTGTGAGTGTCTGTGTTTCTGCATGATTATGTGTTTGACTGTGTTTCTGTATGATTGTGTGTGTGTGCTTCTGTATGATTGTGTGAGAGTGTGTGTATCTGTATGATTATATGGCGATGTGTGTAATTCTATGATTATGTGTGTGGATGTGTATCTGTATGATTGTGTGAGTGTCTGTGTATCTGTATGATTGTGTGAGTGGCAGTGAATCTGTATGATTGTGTGCGTGTGTTTCTGTATGATTATGAGAGAGGGTGTGTATCTGTATGATTGTGTGATTGGGTGTGTATCTATGATTATGCGAGTGGGTGTGTATCTGTATGATTGTGTGAGTGGGTGTGAATGTGTATGATTGTGTGAGTGGGGTTGTATCTGTATGATTATGTGAGTGTGTGTGTTTCTGTATGATTCTGTTAGTGGGTGTGTATCTGTATGATTGTGTGAGTGGATGTGTATCTGCATGATTGTGTGAGTAGGTGTGTATCTGTATGATTGTGTGTGTGTGTAAATGTATGATTAAGTGAGAGGGTGTGTATCTGTATGACTGTGTGAGTGGGTGTGTATCTGTATGATTATGTGCGTGTGTTTCTGTATGATTGTGTGAGTGGGTGTGTATCTGTATGATTGTGTTATTGGTTGTGTATCTGTATGATTATGTGAGTGGGTGTGTATCTGTATGATTGTGTGAGTGTGTCTGTATCTCTATGAATGTGTGAGTGAGGGGGCTTTCTGTATGTTTATGTGAGTGTGAGTATCTGAATGATTGCGTGAGTGGGTGTGTATCTGTATGATTGTGTGAGTGTTTGTGTATCTGTATGATTGCGTGAGTGGGTGTGTATCTGCATGATTATGTGCGTGTGTTTCTGTATGATTGTGTGAGTGGGTGTGTATCTGTATGATTGTGTGATTGGTTGTGTATCTGTATGATTATGTGAGTGGGTGTGTATCTGTATGATTGTGTGAGTGTGTGTGTAGCTGTATGATTGTGTGAGTGTGTGTGTATCTGTATGATTGCGTGAGTGGGTGTGTATCTGTATGATTGTGTGAGTTTGTGTGTATCTGTATGATTGTGTGAGTGGGTGTGTATCTGTAAGATTGTGTGAGTGGGTGTTTATCTGTTTGACTGTGTGTGTGTGAGTGGGTGTGTGTCTGTATGATTGTGTGAGTGGGTGTGTAAGTGTATGATTGTTTGAGTGGGTTTGCATCTGTATGATTATGTGAGTGTGTGTGTTTCTCTATGATTGTGTGAGTGGGTGTGTATCAATATGATTGTGTGACTATGTGTATCTGTATGATTGTGTGAGTGGGTGTGTATCTGTACGAATGTGTGTGTGTGTGTTCTTGCATATCTGTATGATTGTGTGAGTGTGTGTGTATCTGTAAGATTGTATGAGTGTTTGTGTGTATTTGTATGATTGTGTGAGTGTGTGTGTATCTGTATGATTTTGTGAGTGTGAGTGGGTGTGTGTCTGTATGATTGTGTGAGTGGGTGTATATCTGTATGATTATGTGAGTGGCTGTGTATCTGTATGATTGAGTGAGTGGGTGTGTATCTGAATGATTGTGTGTGTGTGCTTCTGTATGATTGTGTGAGAGTGTGTGTATCTGTATGATTGTATGAGTGTGTGTGTGTATCTGTATGATTGTGTGAGTGAGTGTGTATCCATATGATTGTGTGAGTGTGTATGTATCTGTATGATTGTATGAGTGTGTGTGTGTACCTGTATGATTGTGTGTGAGTGGGTGGGTTTGTGTCTGTATGATTGTGTGAGTGTCTGTGTTTCTGCATGATTATGTGTTTGACTGTGTTTCTGTATGATTGTGTGTGTGTGCTTCTGTATGATTGTGTGAGAGTGTGTGTATCTGTATGATTATATGACTATGTGTGTATCTCTATGATTATGTGTTTGGATGTGTATCTGTATGATTATGTGAGTGTCTGTGTATCTGTATGATTGTGTGAGTGGCAGTGTATCTGTATGATTGTGTAGGTGTGTTTCTGTATGATTGTGAGAGATGGTGTGTATCTGTAAGATTGTGTGATTGGGTGTGTATCTATGATTATGTGAGTGGTGTGTATCTGTATGATTGTGTGAGTGGGTGTGTATGTGTATGATTGTGTGAGTGGGGGTGTATCTGTATGATTATGTGAGTGTGTGTGTTTCTGTATGATTCTGTGAGTGGGTGTGTATCTGTATGATTGTGTGAGTGGATGTGTATCTGCATGATAGTGTGAGTAGGTGTGTATCTGTATGATTATGTGCGTGTGTTTCTGTATGATTGTGTGAGTGGGTGTGTATCTGTATGATTGTGTGATTGTTTGTGTATCTGTATGATTGTGTGAGTGGGTGTGTATCTGTATGATTGTGTGATTGTTTGTGTATCTGTATGATTGTGTGAGTGTGTGTGTTTCTGTATGATTATGTGAGTGGGTGTGTATCTGTATGATTGTGTGAGTTTGTGTGTATCTGTATGATTGCGTGAGTTTGTGTGTATCTGTAAGATTGTGTGAGTGGGTGTTTATCTGTTTGACTGTGTGTGTGTGAGTGGGTGTGTGTCTGTATGATTGTGTGAGTGGGTGTGTAAGTGTATGATTGTGTGAGTGGGTTTGCATCTGTATGATTATGTGAGTGTGTGTGTTTCTCTATGATTGTGTGAGTGGGTGTGTATCAATATGATTGTGTGACTATGTGTATCTGTATGATTGTGTGAGTGGGTGTGTATCTGTACGAATGTGTGTGTGTGTGTTCTTGCATATCTGTATGATTGTGTGAGTGTGTGTGTATCTGTAAGATTGTATGAGTGTTTGTGTGTATTTGTATGATTGTGTGAGTGTGTGTGTATCTGTATGATTTTGTGAGTGTGAGTGGGTGTGTGTCTGTATGATTGTGTGAGTGGGTGTATATCTGTATGATTATGTGAGTGGCTGTGTATCTGTATGATTGAGTGAGTGGGTGTGTATCTGAATGATTGTGTGTGTGTGCTTCTGTATGATTGTGTGAGAGTTTGTGTATCTGTATGATTGTATGAGTGTGTGTGTGTATCTGTATGATTGTGTGAGTGAGTGTGTATCCATATGATAGTGTGAGTGTGTATGTATCTGTATGATTGTATGAGTGTGTGTGTGTACCTGTATGATTGTGTGTGAGTGGGTGGGTTTGTGTCTGTATGATTGTGTGAGTGTCTGTGTTTCTGCATGATTATGTGTTTGACTGTGTTTCTGTATGATTGTTTGTGTGTGCTTCTGTATGATTGTGTGAGAGTGTGTGTATCTCTATGATTATATGACTATGTGTGTATCTCTATGATTATGTGAGTGTCTGTGTATCAGTATGATTGTGTGAGTGGCAGTGTATCTGTATGATTGTGTGCGTGTGTTTCTGTATGATTGTGAGAGATGGTGTGTATCTGTATGATTGTGTGATTGGGTGTGTATCTATGATTATGTGAGTGGGTGTGTATCTGTATGATTGTGTGAGTGGGTGTGTATGTGTATGATTGTGTGAGTGGGGGTGTATCTGTATGATTATGTGAGTGTGTGTGTTTCTGTATGATTCTGTGAGTGGGTGTGTATCTGTATGATTGTGTGAGTGGATGTGTATCTGCATGATAGTGTGAGTAGGTGTGTATCTGTATGATTATGTGCGTGTGTTTCTGTATGAATATGTGAGTGGGTGTGTATCTGTATGATTGTGTGATTGTTTGTGTATCTGTATGATTATGTGAGTGGGTATGTATCTGTATGATTGTGTGTGTGTCTCTGTATCTCTATGAATGTGTGAGTGAGGGGTGTTTTTGTATAATTATGTGAGTGTGAGTATCTGAATGATTGCATGAGTGTGTGTGTATCTGTATGATTGTGTGAGTGTGTATCTGTATGATTAAGTGAGAGGGTGTGTATCTGTATGACTGTGTGTGCGTGGGTGTGTATCTGTATGATTATGTGCATGTGTTTCTGTATGATTGTGTGAGTGGGTGTGTATCTGTATGATTGTGTGATTGGTTGTGTATCTGTATGATTATGTCAGTGGGTGTGTATCTGTATGATTGTGTGAGTGTGTCTGTATCTCTATGAATGTGTCAGTGAGGGGGCTTTCTGTATGATTATGTGAGTGTGAGTATCTGAATGATTGCATGAGTGGGTGTGTACCTGTATGATTGTGTGTGTTTGTGTGTATCTGCATGATTGTGAGAGTCGGTGTGTATCTGTATGATTGTGTGAGTGGGTGTGTACCTGTATGATTGTGTGTGTTTGTGTGTATCTGCATGATTGTGTGAGTGGGTGTGTATCTGTATGATTGTGTGTGCGTGGGTGGGTTTGTGTCTGTATGATTTTGTGAGTGTGAGTATCTGTATGATTGCGTGAGTGGGTGTGTATCCTTTTGATTGTGTGAGTTTGTGTGTATCTGTATGATTGTGTGTGTGGGTGTGTATCTGTATGGTTATGTGCATGTGTTTCTGTATGATTGTGCGAGTGGGTGTTTATCTGTATGACTGTGTGAGTGGGTGTGTATCTGTACGATTATGTGCGTGTGTATCTCTATGATTGTGTGAGTGGGTGTGTATCTGTAGAATTATGTGAGTGGCTGTGTATCTGTATGATTGCGTGTGTGGGTGTGCATATGCATGATTGTGTGAGTGTATGTGTATCTGTATGAGTGTATGAGTTTGTGTGTCCGTATCTGTATGATTGTGTAAGTGGGTGTGTATCTGTACGATTATGTGAGTGTGTATCTATCTGTTTGATTGTGTTAGTGGATGTGTATCTGTATGATTATGTGAGTGGGTGCGTATCGGTATGATTGTCCGATTGGGTGTGTATCTGTATGATTGTGTAACTGGATGTGTCTCTGCATGATTGTGTGAGTGGGTGTGTATCGGTATGATTGTGTGTGTGTGTATCTGTAGGATTATGTGAGCGGGTGTGTATCTGTATGATTGTGTGAGAGGATGGGTATCTGCATGATTGTGTGAGTAGGTGTGTATCTGTATGATTGTGTGTGTGTGTGTATCTGTATGATTAAGTGAGAGGGTGTGTATCTGTATGACTGTGTGAGTGGGTGTGTATCTGTATGATTATGTGCTTGTGTTTCTGTATGATTGTGTGAGTGTGTGTGTATCTGTATGATTTTGTGAGTGTGAGTGGGTGTGTGTCTGTATGATTGTGTGAGTGGGTGAATATCTGTATGATTATGTGAGTGGCTGTGTATCTGTATGATTGAGTGAGTGGGTGTGTATCTGTATGATTGTGTGTGTGTGCTTCTGTATGATTGTGTGAGTGAGTGTGTATCTGTATGATTGTGTGTGTGTGTATCTCTATGATTAAGTGACAGGGTGTGTATCTGTAAGACTGTGTGAGTGGGTGTGTATCTGTATGACTATGTGCGTGTGTTTCTGTATGATTGTGTGAGTGGGTGTGTATCTGTATGATTGTGTGATTGGTTGTGTATCTGTATGATTATGTGAGTGGGTGTGTATCTGTATGATTGTGTGAGTGTGTCTGTATCTCTATGAATGTGTGAGTTAAGGGGGCTTTCTGTATGATTATGTGAGTGTGAGTATCTGAATGATTGCATGAGTGGGTGTGTATCTGTATGATTGTGTGAGTTTGTGTGTATTTGTATGATTGCGTGAGTGGGTGTGTACCTGTATGATTGTGTGTGTTTGTGTCTATCTGCATGATTGTGTGAGTGGGTGTGTATCTGTTTGACTGTGTGTGTGTGAGTGGGTTTGTGTCTGTATGATTGTGTGAGTGGGTGTGTAAGTGTATGATTGTGTGAGTGGGTTTGCATCTGTATGATTATTTGAGTGTGTGTGTTTCTCTATGATTGTGTGAGTGGGTGTGTATCAATATGATTGTGTGACTATGTGTACCTGTATGATTATGTGAGTGTGTGTGTATCTGTACGAATGTGTGTGTGTGTGTTCTTGCATATCTGTATGATTGTGTGAGTGTGTGTGTATCTGTAAGATTGTATGAGTGTTTGTGTGTATTTGTATGATTGTGTGAGTGTGTGTGTATCTGTATGATTTTGTGAGTGTGAGTGGGTGTGTATCTGTATGATTGGGTGAGTGTGTGTGTATCTGTATGATCGCGTGAGTGGGTGTGTATCTGTATGATTGTGTGAGTTGGTGTGTTTCTGTATGATTGTGTGAGTGGGTGTTTATCTGTTTGACTGTGTGTGTGTGAGTGGGTGTGTGTCTGTATGAACGTGTGAGTGGGTGTGTAAGTGTATGATTGTGTGAGTGGGTTTGCATCTGTATGATTATGTGAGTGTGTGTGTTTCTCTATGATTGTGTGAGTGGGTGTGTATCAATATGACTGTGTGACTATGTGTATCTGTATGATTGTGTGAGTGGGTGTGTATCTGTACGAATGTTTGTGTGTGTGTTCTTGCATATCTGTATGATTGTGTGAGTGTGTGTGTATCTGTAAGATTGTATGAGGGTTTGTGTGTATTTGTATGATTGTGTGAGTGTGTGAGTATCTGTATGATTTTGTGAGTGTGAGTGGGTGTGTGTCTGTATGATTGTGTGAGTGGGTGTATATCTGTATGATTATGTGAGTGGCTGTGTATCTGTATGATTGAGTGAGTGGGTGTGTATCTGAATGATTGTGTGTGTGTGTGTGCTTCTGTATGATTGTTTGAGAGTGTGTGTATCTGTATGATTGTGTGAGTGATTGTGTATCTATATGATTGTGTGAGTGTGTATGTATCTGTATGATTGTATGAGTGTATGTGTGTACCTGTATGATTGTGTGTGCGTGGGTGGGTTTGTGTCTGTATGATTGTGTGAATGTCTGTGTTTCTGCATGATTATGTGTTTGACTGTGTTTCTGTATGATTTTGTGTCTGTGATTCTGTATGATTGCGTGAGAGTGTGTGTGTCTGTAAGATTATATGACTATGTGTGTTTCTCTATGATTATGTGTGTGGATGTGTATCTGTATGATTATGTGAGTGTCTGTGTATCTGTAAGATTTTGTGAGTGGCAGTGTATCTGTTTGATTGTGTGCGTATGTTTCTGCATGATTGTGTGATTGGGTGTGAATCTATGATTATGTGAGTGGATGTGTATCCGAATGATTGTGTGAGTGGGTGTGTATGTGTATGATTGTGTGAGTGGAGGTGTATCTGTATGATTATGTGAGTGTGTGTGTTTCTGTATGATTCTGTGAGTGGGTGTGTATCTGTATGATTGTGTGAGTGGATGTGTATCTGCATGATTGTGTAAGTAGGTGTGTATCTGTATGATTGTGTGTTTGTGTATCTGTATGATTAAGTGAGAGCGTGTGTATCTGTATGACTGTGTGAGTGGGTGTGTATCTGTATGATTATGTGCGTGTGTTTCTGTATGATTGTGTGATTGTTTGTGTATCTGTATGATTGTGTGATTGGTTGTGTATCTGTATGATTATGTGAGTGGGTGTGTATCTGTATGATTGTGTGAGTGTGTCTGTATCTCTATGAATGTGTGAGTGAGGGGGCTTTCTGTATGATTATGTGAGTGCGAGTGTCTGAATGATTGCGTGAGTGGGTGTGTATCTGTATGATTGTGTGAGTGTGTGTGTGTATCTGTATGATTGTGTGAATGTGTGTGTACCTGTATGATTGTGTGTGCGTGAGTGGGTGTGTTTCTGTATGATTGTGTGAGTGTGTGTGTATCTGTATGATTATGTCAGTGGCTGTGTATCTGTATGATTATGTGTTTGGATGTGTATCTGTATGACTATGTGAGTTTGTGTGTATCTGTATGATTGTGTGAGTGGGTGTGTATCTTTATGATTGTGTGTGTGTGTGTGTGTCTGTATGAATGTGTGAGTGGGTGTGTATCTGTATGATTGTGTGAATGTGTGTCTATCTCTATGAATGTGTGAGTGGGGGGCTATCTGTATGATTGTGTGAGTGTGAGTATCTGTATGATTGCGTGAGTGGGTGTGTATTCTTTTGATTGTGTGAGTTTGTGTGTATCTGTATGATTGTGTGAGTGGGTGTGTATCTGTATGATTATGTGCATGTGTTTCTGTATGATTGTGCGAGTGGGTGTTTATCTGTATGACTGTTTGAGTGGGTGTGTATCTGTATGATTATGTGCGTGTGTATCTCTATGATTGTGTGAGTGGGTGTGTATCTGTATGATTGTGTGTGAGTGCTTCTGTATGATTGTGTGAGTGCTTGTGTATCTGTAGAATTATGTGAGTGGCTGTGTATCTGTATGATTGCGTGTGTGGGTGTGCATATGCATGATTGTGTGAGTGTATGTGTATCTGTATGAGTGTATGAGTTTGTGTGTCTGTATCTGTATGATTGTGTGAGTGGGTGTTTATCTGTACGATTATGTGAGTGGGTATCTATCTGTTTGATTGTGTTAGTGGATGTGTATCTGTATGATTATGTGAGTGGGTGCGTATCGGTATGATTGTCTGAGTGGGTGTGTATCTGTATGATTGTGTGACTGGATGTGTCTCTGCATGATTGTGTGAGTGGGTGTGTATCTTTATGATTGTGTGTGTGTGTATCTGTAGGATTATGTGAGCGGTTGTGTATCTGTATGATTGTGTGAGTGGATGTGTATCTGCATGATTGTGTGAGTAGGTGTGTATCTGTATGATTGTGTGTGTGTGTATCTGTATGATTAAGTGAGAGGGTGTGTATCTGTATGACTGTGTGAGTGGGTGTGTATCTGTATGATTATGTGCGTGTGTTTCTGTATGATTGTGTGAGTGTGTGTGTATCTGTATGATTTTGTGAGTGTGAGTGGGTGTGTGTCTGTATGATTGTGTGAGTGGGTGTATATCTGTATGATTATGTGAGTGGCTGTGTATCTGTATGATTGAGTGAGTGGGTGTGTATCTGAATGATTGTGTGTTTGTGCTTCTGTATGATTGTGTGAGATTCTTGTGTATCTGTATGATTATATGACTAAAACAAAAACAGAATTACCTGGAAAAACTCAGCAGGTCTGGCATCATCGGCGGAGAAGAAAAGAGTTGACGTTTCGAGTCCTCATGACCCTTCGACAGAACTTGAGTGATAATATGACTATGTGTGTATCGCTATGATTATGTGTGTGGATGTGTACCTGTATGATTGTGTGTGCGTGGGTGGGTTTGTGTCTGTATGATTGTGTGAGTGTCTGCGTTTCTGCATGATTATGTGTTTGGCTGTGTCTCTGTATGATTGTGTGTGTGTGCTTCTGTATGATTGTGTGTGTGGGTGTGTATCTGTATGATTGTGTGATTGGTTGTGTATCTGTATGATTATGTGAGTGGGTGTGTATCTGTATGATTGTGTGAGTGTGTCTGTATCTCTATGAATGTGTGAGTGAGGGGGCTTTCTGTATGATTATGTGAGTGTGAGTATCTGAATGATTGAGTGAGTGGGTGTGTATGTGTATGATTGTCTGAGTGCTTGTGTATATGTATGATTGCGTGAGTGGGTGTGTATCTGTATGATTATGTGCGTGTGTTTCTGTATGATTGTGTGAGTGGGTGTGTATCTGTATGATTGTGTGATTGGTTGTGTATCTGTATGATTATGTGAGTGGGTGTGTATCTGTATGATTGTGTGAGTGTGTGTGTATCTGTATGATTGCGTGAGTGGGTGTGTATCTGTATGATTGTGTGAGTTTGTGTGTATCTGTATGATTGTGTGAGTGGGTGTGTATCTGTAAGATTGTGTGAGTGGGTGTTTATCTGTTTGACTGTGCGTGTGTGAGTGGGTGTGTGTCTGTATGATTGTGTGAGTGGGTGTGTTTCTGTAAGATTGTATGAGGGTTTGTGTGTATTTGTATGATTGTGTGAGTTTGTGTGTATCTGTATGATTTTGTGAGTGTGAGTGGGTGTGTGTCTGTATGATTTTGTGAGTGGGTTTATATCTGTATGATTATGTGAGTGGCTGTGTATCTGTATGATTGAGTGAGTGTGTGTGTATCTGAATGATTGTGTGTGTGTGTGCTTCTGTATGATTGTGTGAGAGTGTGTGTATCTCTATGATTGTATGAGTGTATGTGTGTATCTGTATGAGTGTGTGAGTGAGTGTGTATCTATATGATTGTGTGAGTGTGTATGTATCTGTATGATTGTATGAGTGTGTGTGTGTACCTGTATGATTGTGTGTGCGTGGGTGGGTTTGTGTCTGTATGATTGTGTGAGTGTCTGTGTTTCTGCATGATTATGTGTTTGACTGTGTTTCTGTATGATTGCGTGTGTGTGCTTCTGTATGATTGTGTGAGAGTGTGTGTATCTGTATGATTATATGACTATGTGTGTATCTCTATGATTATGTGTGTGGATGTGTATCTGTATGATTATGTGAGTGTCCGTGTATCTGTATGATTGTGTGAGTGGCATTGTATCTGTATGATTGTGTGCGTGTGTTTCTGTATGATTGTGTGATTGGGTGTGTATCTATGATTATGTGAGTGGGTGTGTATCTGTATGATTGTGTGAGTGGGTGTGTATGTGTATGATTGTGTGAGTGGGGGTGTATCTGTATGATTATGTGAGTGTGTGTGTTTCTGTATGATTCTGTGCGTGGGTGTGTATCTGTATGATTGTGTGAGTGGATGTGTATCTGCATGATTGTGTGTGTAGGTGTGTATCTGTATGATTGTTTGTGTGTGTATCTGTATGATTAAGTGAGAGGGTATGTATCTGTATGTCTGTGTGAGTGTGTGTGTATCTGTATGATTATGTGCGTGTGTTTCTGTATGTTTGTGTGAGTGGGTGTGTATCTGTATGATTGTGTGATTGGTTGTGTATCTGTATGATTATGTGAGTGGGTGTGTATCTGCATGATTGTGTGAGAGTGTCTGTATCTCTATGAATGTGTGAGTGAGGGGAATTTCTGTATGATTATGTGAGTGTGAGTGTCTGAATGATTGCGTCAGTGGGTGTGTATCTGTATGATTGCGTGAGTGTGTGTTTGTATCTGTATGATTGTGTGAATGTGTGTGTACCTGTATGATTGTGTGTGCGTGATTGGGTTTGTGTCTGTATGATTGTGTGAGTGTGTGTGTATCTGTATGATTATGTCAGTGGCTGTGTATCTGTATGATTGTGTGTGTATGCTTCGGTATGATTGTGTGAGAGTGTGTATATCTGTGGAATTTTGTGACCATGTGTATATCTGTATGATTATGTGTTTGGATGTGTATCTGTGTGACTATGTGAGTTTGTGTGTATCTGTATGATTGTGTGAGTGGGTGTGTATCTTTAAGATTGTGTGTGTGTGTGTGTCTGTATGAATGTGTGAGTGGGTGTGTATCTGTATGATTGTGTGAATGTGTGTCTATCTCTATGAATGTGTGGGTGGGGGGGCTACCTGTATGATTGTGTGAGTGTGAGTATCTGTATGATTGCGTGAGTGGGTGTGTATCCTTTTGATTGTGTGAGTTTGTGTGTATCTGTATGATTGTGTGAGTGGGTGTGTATCTGTATGTATATGTGCATGTGTTTCTGTATGATTGTGCGAGTGGGTGTTTATCTGTATGACTGTGTGAGTGGGTGTGTATCTGTATGATTAAGTGCGTGTGTATCTCTATGATTGTGTGAGTGGGTGTGTATCTGTATGATTGTGTGTGAGTGCTTCTGTATGATTGTTTGAGTGCTTGTTTATCTGTAGAATTATGTGAGTGGGTGTGTATCTGTATGATTGCGTGAGTGGGTGTGTATGTGTATGATTGTGTGAGTGTGGGTGTATCTGTATGATTAAGTGAGTGTGTGTGTTTCTGTATGATTATGTGAGTGGGTGCGTATCGGTATGATTGTCTGAGTGGGTGTGTATCTGTATGATTGTGTGACTGGATGTGTCTCTGCATGATTGTGTGAGTGGGTGTGTATCGGTATGATTGTGTGTGTGTGTATCTGTAGGATTATGTGAGCGGGTGTATATCTGTATGATTGTGTGAGTGGATGTGTATCTGCATGATTGTGTGAGTAGGTGTGTATCTGTATGATTGTGTGTGTGTGTATCTGTATGATTAAGTGAGAGGGTGTGTAGCTGTATGATTGTGTGAGTGGGTGTGTATCTGTATGATTATGTGCGTGTGTTTCTGTATGATTGTGTGAGTGTGTGTGTATCTGTATGATTTTGTGAGTGTGAGTGGGTGTGTGTCTGTATGATTGTGTGAATGGGTGTATATCTGTATGATTATGTGAGTGGCTGTGTATCTGTATGATTGAGTGAGTGGGTGTGTATCTGAATGATTGTGTGTGTGTGCTTCTGTATGATTGTGTGAGAGTGTGTGTATCTGCATGATTGTGTGAGTGTGTATGTATCTGTATGATTGTATGATTGTGTGTCTGTACCTGTATGATTGTGTGTGCGTGGGTGAGTTTGTGTCTGTATGATTGTGTGAGTGTCTGTGTTTCTGCATGATTATGTGTTTGACTGTGTTTCTGTATGATTGCGTGTGTGTGCTTCTGTATGATTGTGTGAGATTGTGAGTATCTGTATGATTATATGACTATGTGTGTATCTCTATGATTATGTGTGTGGATGTGTATCTGTATGATTATGTGAGTGTCCGTGTATCTGTATGATTGTGTGAGTGGCATTGTATCTGTATGATTGTGTGCGTGTGTTTCTGTATGATTGTGTGATTGGGTGTGTATCTATGATTATGTGAGTGGGTGTGTATCTGTATGATTGTGTGAGTGGGTGTGTATGTGTATGATTGTGTGAGTGGGGGTGTATCTGTATGATTATGTGAGTGTGTGTGTTTCTGTATGATTCTGTGCGTGGGTGTGTATCTGTATGATTGTGTGAGTGGATGTGTATCTGCATGATTGTGTGTGTAGGTGTGTATCTGTATGATTGTTTGTGTGTGTATCTGTATGATTAAGTGAGAGGGTATGTATCTGTATGTCTGTGTGAGTGTGTGTGTATCTGTATGATTATGTGCGTGTGTTTCTGTATGTTTGTGTGAGTGGGTGTGTATCTGTATGATTGTGTGATTGGTTGTGTATCTGTATGATTATGTGAGTGGGTGTGTATCTGTACGATTGTGTGAGTGTGTCTGTATCTCTATGAATGTGTGAGTGAGGGGGCTTTCTGACTGATTGTGTGAGTGTGTGTGTATCTGTATGATTGTGTGAGTGTGTGTGTATCTGTATGATTGCGTGAGTGGGTGTGTATCTGTATGATTGTGTGAGTTTGTGTGTATCTGTATGATTGTGTGAGTGGGTGTGTATCTGTAAGATTGTGTGAGTGGGTGTTTATCTGTTTGACTGTGTGTTTGTGAGTGGTTGTGTGTCTGTATGATTGTGTGAGTGGGTGTGTAAGTGTATGATTGTGTGAGTGGGTTTGCATCTGTATGATTATGTGTGTGTGTGTGTGTGTCTCTATGATTGTGTGAGTGGGTGTGTATCAATATGACTGTGTGACTATGTGTATCTGTATGATTGTGTGAGTGGATGTGTATCTGTACGAATGTGTGTGTTTAAGTTCTTGCATATCTGTAGGATTGTGTGAGTGTGTGTGTATCTGTAAGATTGTATGAGGGTTTGTGTGTATTTATATGATTGTGTGAGTGTGTGTGTATCTGTATGATTTTGTGAGTGTGAGTGGGTGTGTGTCTGCATGATTGTGTGAGTGGGTGTCTTTCTGTATGATTATGTGAGTGGCTGTGTATCTGTATGATTGAGTGAGTGGGTGTGTATCTGAATGATTGTGTGTGTGTGTGCTTCTGTATGATTGTGTGAGAGTGTGTGTATCTCTATGATTGTATGAGTGTGTGTGTGTATCTGTATGTGTGTGAGTGAGTGTGTATCTATATGATTGTGTGAGTGTGTATGTATCTGTATGATTGTATGAGTGTGTGTGTGTACCTGTATGATTGTGTGTGCGTGGGTGGGTTTGTGTCTGTATGATTGTGTGAGTGTCTGTGTTTCTGCATGATTATGTGTTTGACTGTGTTTCTGTATGATTGTGTGTTTGTGCTTCTGTATAATTGTGTGAGAGTGTGTGTATCTGTATGATTATATGACTATGTGTGTATCTCTATGATTATGTGTGTGGATGTGTATCTGTATGATTATGTGAGTGTCCGTGTATCTGTATGACTTTGTGAGTGGCAGTGTATCTGTATGATTGTGTGCGTGTGTTTCTGTATGATTGTGTGATTGGGTGTGTATCTATGATTATGTGAGTGGGTTTGTATCTGTATGATTGTGTGAGTGGGTGTGTATGTGTATGATTGTGTGAGTGGGTGTGTATCTGTATGATTATGTGAGTGTGTGTGTTTCTGTATTATTCTGTGAGTGTGTGTGTATCTGTATGATTTTGTGAGTGGATGTGCATCTGCATGATTGTGTGAGTAGGTGTGTATCTGTTTGATTGTTTGTGTGTGTATCTGTATGATTAAGTGAGAGGGTGTGTATCTGTATGACTGTGTGAGAGGGTGTGTATCTGTATGGGTATGTGCGTGTGTTTCTGTATGATTGTGTGAGTGGGTGTGTATCTGTATGATTGTGTGAGTTTGTGTGTATCTGTATGATTGTGTGAGTGGGTGTGTATCTGTAAGATTGTGTGAGTGGGTGTTTATCTGTTTGACTGTGTGTGTGTGAGTGGGTGTGTGTCTCTATGATTGTGTGAGTGGGTGTGTAAGTGAATGATTGTGTGAGTGGGTTTGCATCTGTATGATTATGTGTGTGTGTGTTTCTCTATGATTGTGTGAGTGGGTGTGTATCAATATGACGGTGTGACTATGTGTATCTGTATGATTGTGTGAGTGGGTGTGTATCTGTACGAATGTGTGTGTGTGTGTTCTTGCATAACTGTATGATTGTGTGAGTGTGTGTGTATCTGTAAGATTGTATGAGGGTTTGTGTGTATTTGTATGATTGTGTGAGTGTGTGTGTATCTGTATGATTTTGTGAGTGTGAGTGGGTGTGTGTCTGTATGATTTTGTGAGTGGGTTTATATCTGTATGATTATGTGAGTGGCTGTGTATCTGTATGATTGAGTGAGTGGGTGTGTATCTGAATGATTGTGTGTGTGTGTGCTTCTGTATGATTGTGTGAGAGTGTGTGTATCTCTATGATTGTATGAGTGTATGTGTGTATCTGTATGAGTGTGTGAGTGAGTGTGTATCTATATGATTGTGTGAGTGTGTATGTATCTGTATGATTGTATGAGTGTGTGTGTGTACCTGTATGATTGTGTGTGCGTGGGTGGGTTTGTGTCTGTATGATTGTGTGAGTGTCTGTGTTTCTGCATGATTATGTGTTTGACTGTGTTTCTGTATGATTGCGTGTGTGTGCTTCTGTATGATTGTGTGAGAGTGTGTGTATCTGTATGATTATATGACTATGTGTGTTTCTCTATGATTATGTGTGTGGATGTGTATCTGTATGATTATGTGAGTGTCCGTGTATCTGTATGATTGTGTGAGTGGCATTGTATCTGTATGATTGTGTGCGTGTGTTTCTGTATGATTGTGTGATTGGGTGTGTATCTATGATTATGTGAGTGGGTGTGTATCTGTATGATTGTGTGAGTGGGTGTGTATGTGTATGATTGTGTGAGTGGGGGTGTATCTGTATGATTATGTGAGTGTGTGTGTTTCTGTATGATTCTGTGCGTGGGTGTGTATCTGTATGATTGTGTGAGTGGATGTGTATCTGCATGATTGTGTGTGTAGGTGTGTATCTGTATGATTGTTTGTGTGTGTATCTGTATGATTAAGTGAGAGGGTATGTATCTGTATGTCTGTGTGAGTGTGTGTGTATCTGTATGATTATGTGCGTGTGTTTCTGTATGTTTGTGTGAGTGGGTGTGTATCTGTATGATTGTGTGATTGGTTGTGTATCTGTATGATTATGTGAGTGGGTGTGTATCTGCATGATTGTGTGAGAGTGTCTGTATCTCTATGAATGTGTGAGTGAGGGGAATTTCTGTATGATTATGTGAGTGTGAGTGTCTGAATGATTGCGTCAGTGGGTGTGTATCTGTATGATTGCGTGAGTGTGTGTTTGTATCTGTATGATTGTGTGAATGTGTGTGTACCTGTATGATTGTGTGTGCGTGATTGGGTTTGTGTCTGTATGATTGTGTGAGTGTGTGTGTATCTGTATGATTATGTCAGTGGCTGTGTATCTGTATGATTGTGTGTGTATGCTTCGGTATGATTGTGTGAGAGTGTGTATATCTGTGGAATTTTGTGACCATGTGTATATCTGTATGATTATGTGTTTGGATGTGTATCTGTGTGACTATGTGAGTTTGTGTGTATCTGTATGATTGTGTGAGTGGGTGTGTATCTTTAAGATTGTGTGTGTGTGTGTGTCTGTATGAATGTGTGAGTGGGTGTGTATCTGTATGATTGTGTGAATGTGTGTCTATCTCTATGAATGTGTGGGTGGGGGGGCTACCTGTATGATTGTGTGAGTGTGAGTATCTGTATGATTGCGTGAGTGGGTGTGTATCCTTTTGATTGTGTGAGTTTGTGTGTATCTGTATGATTGTGTGAGTGGGTGTGTATCTGTATGTATATGTGCATGTGTTTCTGTATGATTGTGCGAGTGGGTGTTTATCTGTATGACTGTGTGAGTGGGTGTGTATCTGTATGATTAAGTGCGTGTGTATCTCTATGATTGTGTGAGTGGGTGTGTATCTGTATGATTGTGTGTGAGTGCTTCTGTATGATTGTTTGAGTGCTTGTTTATCTGTAGAATTATGTGAGTGGGTGTGTATCTGTATGATTGCGTGAGTGGGTGTGTATGTGTATGATTGTGTGAGTGTGGGTGTATCTGTATGATTAAGTGAGTGTGTGTGTTTCTGTATGATTATGTGAGTGGGTGCGTATCGGTATGATTGTCTGAGTGGGTGTGTATCTGTATGATTGTGTGACTGGATGTGTCTCTGCATGATTGTGTGAGTGGGTGTGTATCGGTATGATTGTGTGTGTGTGTATCTGTAGGATTATGTGAGCGGGTGTATATCTGTATGATTGTGTGAGTGGATGTGTATCTGCATGATTGTGTGAGTAGGTGTGTATCTGTATGATTGTGTGTGTGTGTATCTGTATGATTAAGTGAGAGGGTGTGTAGCTGTATGATTGTGTGAGTGGGTGTGTATCTGTATGATTATGTGCGTGTGTTTCTGTATGATTGTGTGAGTGTGTGTGTATCTGTATGATTTTGTGAGTGTGAGTGGGTGTGTGTCTGTATGATTGTGTGAATGGGTGTATATCTGTATGATTATGTGAGTGGCTGTGTATCTGTATGATTGAGTGAGTGGGTGTGTATCTGAATGATTGTGTGTGTGTGCTTCTGTATGATTGTGTGAGAGTGTGTGTATCTGCATGATTGTGTGAGTGTGTATGTATCTGTATGATTGTATGATTGTGTGTCTGTACCTGTATGATTGTGTGTGCGTGGGTGAGTTTGTGTCTGTATGATTGTGTGAGTGTCTGTGTTTCTGCATGATTATGTGTTTGACTGTGTTTCTGTATGATTGCGTGTGTGTGCTTCTGTATGATTGTGTGAGATTGTGAGTATCTGTATGATTATATGACTATGTGTGTATCTCTATGATTATGTGTGTGGATGTGTATCTGTATGATTATGTGAGTGTCCGTGTATCTGTATGATTGTGTGAGTGGCATTGTATCTGTATGATTGTGTGCGTGTGTTTCTGTATGATTGTGTGATTGGGTGTGTATCTATGATTATGTGAGTGGGTGTGTATCTGTATGATTGTGTGAGTGGGTGTGTATGTGTATGATTGTGTGAGTGGGGGTGTATCTGCATGATTGTGTGTGTAGGTGTGTATCTGTATGATTGTTTGTGTGTGTATCTGTATGATTAAGTGAGAGGGTATGTATCTGTATGTCTGTGTGAGTGTGTGTGTATCTGTATGATTATGTGCGTGTGTTTCTGTATGTTTGTGTGAGTGGGTGTGTATCTGTATGATTGTGTGATTGGTTGTGTATCTGTATGATTATGTGAGTGGGTGTGTATCTGCATGATTGTGTGAGAGTGTCTGTATCTCTATGAATGTGTGAGTGAGGGGAATTTCTGTATGATTATGTGAGTGTGAGTGTCTGCATGATTGCGTCAGTGGGTGTGTATCTGTATGATTGCGTGAGTGTGTGTTTGTATCTGTATGATTGTGTGAATGTGTGTGTACCTGTATGATTGTGTGTGCGTGATTGGGTTTGTGTCTGTATGATTGTGTGAGTGTGTGTGTATCTGTATGATTATGTCAGTGGCTGTGTATCTGTATGATTGTGTGTGTATGCTTCGGTATGATTGTGTGAGAGTGTGTATATCTGTGGAATTTTATGACCATGTGTGTATCTGTATGATTATGTGTTTGGATGTGTATCTGTGTGACTATGTGAGTTTGTGTGTATCTGTATGATTGTGTGAGTGGGTGTGTATCTTTAAGATTGTGTGTGTGTGTGTGTCTGTATGAATGTGTGA
The DNA here is from genome assembly GCF_017639515.1 of Carcharodon carcharias. Classification (NCBI taxonomy): domain Eukaryota; kingdom Metazoa; phylum Chordata; class Chondrichthyes; order Lamniformes; family Lamnidae; genus Carcharodon; species Carcharodon carcharias. The sequence goes on along the minus strand of NC_054475.1, from coordinate 476,905 downwards.
GTGGGTGTGTATCTGTATGATTGTGTGAATGTGTGTCTATCTCTATGAATGTGTGAGTGGGGGGGCTACCTGTATGATTGTGTGAGTGTGAGTATCTGTATGATTGCGTGAGTGGGTGTGTATCCTTTTGATTGTGTGAGTTTGTGTGTATCTGTATGATTGTGTGAGTGGGTGTGTATCTGTATGTATATGTGCATGTGTTTCTGTATGATTGTGCGAGTGGGTGTTTATCTGTATGACTGTGTGAGTGGGTGTGTATCTGTATGATTATGTGCGTGTGTATCTCTATGATTGTGTGAGTGGGTGTGTATCTGTATGATTGTGTGTGAGTGCTTCTGTATGATTGTTTGAGTGCTTGTTTATCTGTAGAATTATGTGAGTGGGTGTGTATCTGTATGATTGCGTGAGTGGGTGTGTATGTGTATGATTGTGTGAGTGTGGGTGTATCTGTATGATTATGTGAGTGTGTGTGTTTCTGTATGATTATGTGAGTGGGTGCGTATCGGTATGATTGTCTGAGTGGGTGTGTATCTGTATGATTGTGTGACTGGATGTGTCTCTGCATGATTGTGTGAGTGGGTGTGTATCGGTATGATTGTGTGTGTGTGTATCTGTAGGATTATGTGAGCGGGTGTGTATCTGTATGATTGTGTGAGTGGATGTGTATCTGCATGATTGTGTGAGTAGGTGTGTATCTGTATGATTGTGTGTGTGTGTATCTGTATGATTAAGTGAGAGGGTGTGTAGCTGTATGATTGTGTGAGTGGGTGTGTATCTGTATGATTATGTGCGTGTGTTTCTGTATGATTGTGTGAGTGTGTGTGTATCTGTATGATTTTGTGAGTGTGAGTGGGTGTGTGTCTGTATGATTGTGTGAATGGGTGTATATCTGTATGATTATGTGAGTGGCTGTGTATCTGTATGATTGAGTGAGTGGGTGTGTATCTGAATGATTGTGTGTGTGTGCTTCTGTATGATTGTGTGAGAGTGTGTGTATCTGCATGATTGTGTGAGTGTGTATGTATCTGTATGATTGTATGACTGTGTGTGTGTACCTGTATGATTGTGTGTGCGTGGGTGGGTTTGTGTCTGTATGATTGTGTGAGTGTCTGTGTTTCTGCATGAGTATGTTTTTGGCTATGTTTCTGTATGATTGTGTGTGGGTGCTTCTGTATGATTGTGTGAGATTGTGTGTATCTGTATGGTTATAGGACTATGTGTGTATCTCTATGATTATGTGTGTGGATGTGTATCTGTATGATTATGTGAGTGTCTGTGTATCTGTATGACTGTGTGCGTGGCAGTGTATCTGTATGATTGTGTGCCTGTGTTTCTGTATGATTGTGAGAGTGGGTGTGTATCTGTATGATTGTGTGATTGGGTGTGTATCTATGATTATGTGACTGGGTGTGTATCTGTATGATTGTGTGAGTGGGTGTGTATGTGTATGATTGTGTGAGTGGGGGTGTATCTGTATGATTATATGAGTGTGGGTGTTTCTGTATGATTCTGTGAGTGGGTGTGTATCTGTATGACTGTGTGAGTGGATATGTATCTGCATGATTGTGTGAGTAGGTGTGTATCTGTATGATTGTGTGTGTGTGTATCTGTATGATTAAGTGAGAGGGTGTGTATCTGTATGACTGTGTGAGTGGGTGTGTATCTGTATAATTATGTGCGTGTGTTTCTGTATGATTGTGTGAGTGGGTGTGTATCTGTATGATTGTGTGATTGGTTGTGTATCTGTATGATTATGTCAGTGGGTGTGTATCTGTATGATTGTGTGAGTGTGTCTGTATCTCTATGAATGTGTGAGTGAGGGGGCTTTCTGTATGATTATGTGAGTGTGAGTATCTGAATGATTGCGTGAGTGGGTGTGTATCTGTATGGTTGTGTGAGTTTCTGTGTACCTGTATGATTATGTGAGTTTGTGTGTATCTGTATAATTGTGAGAGTGGGTGTGTATCTGTAAGATTTTGTGAGTGGGTGTGTATCTGTTTGACTGTGTGTGTGTGAGTTGGTGTGTGTCTGTATGATTGTGTGAGTGGGTGTGTAAGTGTATGATTGTGTGAGTGGGTTTGCATCTGTATGATTATGTGAGTGTGTGTGTTTCTCTATGATTGTGTGAGTGGGTTTGTATCAATATGATTGTGTGACTATGTGTACCTGTATGATTATGTGAGTGGGTGTGTACCTGTATGAATGTGTGTGTGTGTTCTTGCATATCTGTATGATTGTGTGAGTGTGTGTGTATCTGGAAGATTGTATGAGTGTTTGTGTATATTTGTATGATTGTGTGAGTGTGTGTGTATCTGTATGATTTTGTGAGTGTGAGTGGGTGTGTGTCTGTATGATTATGTGAGTGGGTGTCTCTCTGTATGATTAAGTGCGTGACTGAGTATCTATATGATTGTGTGAGTGTGTATGTATCTGTATGATTGTATGAGTGGTTGTGTGTACCTGTATGATTGTGTGTGCGTGGGTGGGTTTGTGTCTGTATGATTGTGTGAGTGTCTGTGTTTCTGCATGATTATGTTTTTGGCTGTGTTTCTGTATGATTGTGTGTGGGTGCTTCTGTATGATTGTGTGAGAGTGTCTGTATCTGTATGTTTACATGACTATGTGTGTATCTCTATGATTATTTGTGTGGATGTGTATCTGTATGATTATGTGAGTGTCTGTGTATCTGTATGCTTGTGTGAGTGGCAGTGAAATTGCATGATTGTGTGCCTGTGTTTCTGTATGATTGTGAGAGTGTGTGTGTATCTGTATGATTGTGTCATTGGGTGTGTATCTATGATTATGTATTTGGGTGTGTATCTGTATGATTGAGTGATTGGGTGTGTATGTGTATGATTGTGTGAGTGGGGGTGTATCTGTATGATTATGTGAGTGTGTGTGTTTCTGTATGATTCTGTGAGTGTGTGTGTATCTGTATGATTGTGTGATTGGGTGTGTATCTATGATTATGTGAGTGGGTGTGTATCTGTATGATTGTGTGAGTGGGTGTGTATGTGTATGCTTGTGTGAGTGGGGGTGTATCTGTATGATTATGTGAGTGAGTGTTTCTTTATGATTCTGAGAGTGGGTGTGTATCTATATGATTGTGAGGGTGTGCATGTATCTGTATGATTGTATGAGTGGATGTGTGTATCTGTATGATTGTGTGTGCGTGGGTGGGTTTGTGTCTGTATGATTGTGTGAGTGTCTGTGTTTCTGAATGTTTGTGTGTGTGTGCTTCTGTATGATTGTGTGAGTGTGTGTGTATCTGTATGATTACATGACAATGTGTGTATCTCTATGATTATGTGTGTGGATGTGTATCTGCATGATTATGTGAGTGTCTGTGTATCTGTATGCTTGCGTGAGAGGCAGTGAAACTGCATGATTTTGTGCCTGTGTTTATGTATGTTTGTGAGAGTGTGTGTGTATCTGTATGATTGTGTGAGTGGTTGTGTATGTGTATGATTGTGTGAGTGGGGGTGTATCTGTATGATTATGTGAGTGGGTGCGTATCGGTATGATTGTCTGAGTGGGTGTGTATCTGTATGATTGTGTGAGTGGATGTGTATCTGCATGATTGTGTGAGTAGGTGTGTATCTGTATGATTGTGTGTGTGTGTATCTGTAGGATTATGTGAGCGGGTGTGTATCTGTATGATTGTGTGAGTGGATGTGTATCTGCATGATTGTGTGAGTAGGTGTGTATCTGTATGATTGTGTGTGTGTGTATCTGTATGATTAAGTGAGAGGGTGTGTATCTGTATGATTGTGTGAGTGGGTGTGTATCTGTATGATTATGTGCGTGTGTTTCTGTATGATTGTGTGAGTGTGTGTGTATCTGTATGATTGTGTGAGTGTGTATGTATCTGTATGATTGTATGATTGTGTGTGTGTACCTATATGATTGTGTGTGCGTGGGTGGGTTTGTGTCTGTATGATTATGTGAGTGTCTGTGTTTCTGCATGATTATGTTTTTGGCTGTATTTCTGTATGATTGTGTGTGGGTGCTTCTGCATGATTGTGTGAGATTGTGTATATCTGTATGTTTATCTGACTATGTGTGTATCTCTATGATTATGTGTGTGGATGTGTATCTGTATGATTATGTGAGTGTCTGTGTATCTGTATGATTGTGTGAGTGGCATTGTATCTGTATGATTGTGTGCCTGTGTTTCTGTATGTTTGTGAGAGTGGGTGTGTATCTGTATGATTGTGTGATTGGGTGTGTATCTATGATTATGTGAGTGGGTGTGTATCTGTCTGATTGTGTGATTGGGTGTGTATGTGTATGATTGTGTGAGTGGGGGTGTATCTGTATGATTAAGTGAGTGTGTGTGTTTCTGTATGAATCTGTGAGTGGGTGTGTATCTGTATGATTGTGTGAGTGGATGTGTATCTGCATGATTGTGTGAGTAGGTGTGTATCTGTATGATTATGTGTGTGTGTATCTGTATGATTAAGTGAGAGGGTGTGTATCTGTATGACTGTGTGAGTGGGTGTGTATCTGTATGATTATGTGCGTGTGTTTCTGTATGATTGTGTGAGTGGGTGTGTATCTGTATGATTGTGTGATTGGTTGTGTATCTGTATGATTATGTCAGTGGGTGTGTATCTGTATGATTGTGTGAGTGTGTCTGTATCTCTATGAATGTGTGAATGAGGGGGCTTTCTGTATGATTATGTGAGTGTGAGAATCTGAATGATTGTGTGAGTGGGTGTGTATCTGTATGGTTGTGTGAGTTTCTCTGTACCTGTATGATTGTGTGAGTTTGTGTGTATCTGTAATATTGTGAGAGTGGGTGTGTATCTGTAAGATTTTGTGTGTGGGTGTGTATCTGTTTGACTGTGTGTGTGTGAGTGGGTGTGTGTCTGTATGATTGTGTGAGTGGGTTTGCATCTGTATGATTATGTGAGTGTGTGTGTTTCTCTATGATTGTGTGAGTGGGTGTGTATCAATATGATTGTGTGACTATGTGTACCTGTATGATTATGTGAGTGGGTGTGTATCTGTATGAATGTGTGTGTGTGTGTTCTTGCATATCTGTATGATTGTGTGAGTGTGTGTGTATCTGGAAGATTGTATGAGTGTTTGTGTATATTTGTATGATTGTGTGAGTGTGTGTGTGTATCTGTATGATTTTGTGAGTGTGAGTGGGTGTGTGTCTGTATGTTTGTGTGAGTGGGTGTCGCTCTGTATGATTAAGTGCGTGACTGAGTATCTGTATGATTGAGTGAGTGGGTGTGTATCTGAATGATTGTTTGTGTGTGCTTCTGTATGATTGTGTGAGAGTGTGTGTATCTGTATGATTGTTTGAGTGTGTGTGTGTATCTGTATGATTGTGTGAGTGAGTGTGTATCTATATGATTGTGTGAGTGTGTGTGTTTCTGTATGATTCTGTGAGTGGGAGTGTATCTATATGATTGTGTGAGTGTGTATGTATCTGTATGATTGTATGAGTGGTTTTGTGTACCTGTATGATTGTGTGTGCGTGGGTGGGTTTGTGTCTGTATGATTGTGTGAGTGTCTGTGTTTCTGCATGATTATGTTTTTGGCTGTGTTTCTGTATGATTGTGTGTGGGTGCTTCTGTATGATTGTGTGAGAGTGTCTGTATCTGTATGATTACATGACTACGTGTGTATATCTATGATTATGTGTGTGGATGTGTATCTGTATGATTATGTGAGTGTCTGTGTATCTGTATGATTGTGTCATTGGGTGTGTATCTATGATTATGTATTTGGGTGTGTATCTGTATGATTGAGTGAGTGGGTGTGTATGTGTATGATTGTGTGATTGGGGGTGTATCTGTATGATTATGTGAGTGTGTGTGTTTCTGTATGATTCTGTGAGTGTGTGTGTATCTGTATGATTGTGTTATTGGGTGTGTATCTATGATTATGTGAGTGGGTGTGTATCTGTATGATTGTGTGAGTGGGTGTGTATGTGTATGATTGTGTGAGTGGGGGTGTATCTGTATGATTATGTGAGTGTGTGTTTCTTTATGATTCTGAGAGTGGGTGTGTATCTATATGATTGTGAGGGTGTGCATGTATCTGTATGATTGTATGAGTGGGTGTGTGTATCTGTATGATTTTCTGTGCGTGGGTGGGTTTGTGTCTGTATGATTGTGTGAGTGTCTGTGTTTCTGCATGATTATGTTTTTTGCTGTGTTTCTGAAAGTTTGTGTGTGTGTGCTTCTGTATGATTGTGTGAGTGTGTGTGTATCTGTATGATTACATGACTATGTGTGTATCTCTATGATTATGTGTGTGGATGTGTATCTGTATGATTATGTGAGTGTCTGTGTATCTGTATGATTGTGTCATTGGGTGTGTATCTATGATTATGTGAGTGGGTGTGTATCTGTATGATTGTGTGAGTGGGTGTGTATGTGTATGATTGTGTGAGTGGGGGTGTATCTGTATGATTATGTGAGTGTGTGTTTCTTTATGATTCTGAGAGTGGGTGTGTATCTATATGATTGTGAGGGTGTGCATGTATCTGTATGATTGTATGAGTGGGTGTGTGTATCTGTATGATTTTCTGTGCGTGGGTGGGTTTGTGTCTGTATGATTGTGTGAGTGTCTGTGTTTCTGCATGATTATGTTTTTTGCTGTGTTTCTGAAAGTTTGTGTGTGTGTGCTTCTGTATGATTGTGTGAGTGTGTGTGTATCTGTATGATTACATGACTATGTGTGTATCTCTATGATTATGTGTGTGGATGTGTATCTGTATGATTATGTGAGTGTCTGTGTATCTGTATGATTGTGTCATTGGGTGTGTATCTATGATTATGTGAGTGGGTGTGTATCTGTATGATTGTGTGAGTGGGTGTGTATGTGTATGATTGTGTGAGTGGGGGTGTATCTGTATGATTATGTGAGTGTGTGTTTCTTTATGATTCTGAGAGTGGGTGTGTATCTATATGATTGTGAGGGTGTGCATGTATCTGTATGATTGTATGAGTGGGTGTGTGTATCTGTATGATTGTCTGTGCGTGGGTGGGTTTGTGTCTGTATGATTGTGTGAGTGACTGTGTTTCTGCATGACTATGTTTTTTGCTGTGTTTCTGAATGTTTGTGTGTGTGTGCTTCTGTATGATTGTGTGAGTGTGTGTGTATCTGTATGATTACATGACTATGTGTGTATCTCTATGATTATGTGTGTGGATGTGTATCTGTATGATTATGTGAGTATCTGTGTATCTGTATGCTTGTGTGAGTGGCAGTGAAACTGCATGATTGTGTGCCTGTGTTTCTGTATGTTTGTGAGAGTGTGTGTGTATCTTAATGATTGTGTGATTGGGTGTGTATCTATGATTATGTGAGTGGGTGTGTATCTGTATGATTGTGTGAGTGGTTGTGTATGTGTATGATTGTGTGAGTGGGGGTGTATCTGTATGATTATGTGAGTGTGTGTGTTTCTGTATGATTCTGTGAGTGGGTGTGTATCTGTATGATTGTGTGAGTGGATGTGATTCTGCATGATTGTGTGAGTAGGTGTGTATCTGTATGATTATGTGCGTGTGTTTCTGTATGAATGTGTGAGTGGGTGTGTATCTGTATGATTGTGTGATTGGCTGTGTATCTGTACGATTATGTGAGTGGGTGTGTATCTGTATGATTATGTGAGTGTGTCTTTATCTCTATGAATGTGTGAGTGAAGGGGCTTTCTGTATGATTTTTTGAGTGTGAGTATCTGAATGATTGCGTGAGTGGGTGTGTATCTGTATGATTGTGTGAGTGTGTGTTTATCAGTATGATTGCCTGATTGGGTGTGTACCTGTATGATTGTGTGAGTGTGTGTGTATCTGTATGATTGTGTGAGTGGGTGTATATCTGTAAGATTGTGTGAGTGGGTGTGTATCTGTTTGACTGTGTGTGTGTGAGTGGGTGTCTGTCTGTATGATTGTGTGAGTGGGTGTGTAAGTGTATGATTGTGTGAGTGTGTTTGCATCTGTATGATTATGTGAGTGTGTGTGTTTCTCTATGATTGTCTGAGTGGGTGTGTAACAATATGATTGTGTGACTGTCTGTATCTGTATGTTTGTGTGAGTGGGTGTGTATCTGTACGATTGTGTGTTTGTGTTCTTGCATATCTGTATGATTGTGTGAGTGTGTGTGTATCTGTAAGATTGTATGAGTGTTTGTGTGTATTTGTATGATTGTGTGAGTGGGTGTATATCTGTATGATTATGTGAGTGGCTGTGTATCAGTATGATTGAGTGAGTGGGTGTGTATCTGAATGTTTGTGTGTGTGTGTGCTTCTGTATGATTATGTGTGTGGATGTGTATCTGTACGATTATGTGAGTGTCTGTGTATCTGTATGATTGTGTTAGTGGCTGTGTATCTGTATGATTGTGTGCCTGTGTTTCTGTATGATTGTGAGAGTGGGTGTGTATCTGTATGATTGTGTGAGTGGGTGTGTATCTTTATGATTGTGTGTGTGTGTGTGTCTATATGAATGTGTGAGTGGGTGTGTATCTGTATGATTGTGTGAATGTGTGTCTATCTCTATGAATGTGTGAGTGGGGGTGGCTATCTGTATGATTGTGTGAGTGTGAGTATCTGTATGATTGCGTGAGTGGGTGCGTATCCTTTTGATTGTGTGAGTTTGTGTGTATCTGTATGATTGTGTGAGTGGGTGTGTACCTGTATGATTATGTGCATGTGTTTCTGTATGATTGTGCGAGTGGGTGTGTATCTGTATGACTGTGTGAGTGGGTATGTATCTGTATGATTATGTGAGTGTGCATCTGTATGATTGTGTGAGTGGGTGTGTATCTGTATGATTGTGTGTGAGTGCTTCTGTATGATTGTGTGAGTTCTTGTGTATCTGCAGAATTATGTGATTGGGTGTGTATCTGTATGATTGCGTGAGTGGGTGTGCATATGCATGATTGTGTGAGTGTATGTGCATCTGTATGAGTGTATGAGTTTGTGTGTCTGTATCTGTATGATTGTGTGCATGGGTGTGTATCTGTACGATTATGTGAGTGGGTATCTATCTGTTTGATTGTGTTAGTGGATGTGTATCTGTATGATTATGTGAGTGGGTGCATATCGGTATGATTGTCTGAGTGGGTGTGTATCTGTATGATTGTGTGAATGGTTGTGTCTCTGCATGATTGTGTGAGTGGGTGTGTATCTGTATGATTGGGTGTGTGTGTTTCTGTAGGATTATGTGAGCGGGTGTGTATCTGTATGATTGTGTGAGTGGATGTGTATCTGCATGATTGTGTGAGTAGGTGTGTATCTGTATGATTTTGTGTGTGTGTATCTGTATGATTAAGTGAGAGGGTGTGTTTCTGTATGACTGTGTGAGTGGGTGTGTATCTGTATGATTATGTGCGTGTGTTTCTGTATGATTGTGTGAGTGTGTGTGTATCTGTATGATTTTGTGAGTGTGATAGGGTGTGTATCTGTATGATTGTGTGAGTGGGTGTATATCTGTATGATTATGTGAGTGGCTGTGTATCTGTATGATTGAGTGAGTGGGTGTGTATCTGAATGATTGTGTGTGTGTACATCTGTATGATTGTGTGAGAGTGTGTGTATCTGTATGATTGTATGAGTGTGTGTGTGTATCTGTATGATTGTGTGAGTGGGTGTGTACCTTTATGATTGTGTGAGCGTGGGTGGGTTTGTGTCTGTATGATTGTGTGAGTGTGTGTGTGTATCTGTATGATTGAGTGCGTGGGTGTGTTTCTATATGATTGTGTGAGTGTGTATGTATCTGTATTTTTGTATGAGAGTGTGTGTGTATCTGTATGATTGTGTGAGTGGGTGTGTACCTGTATGATTGTGTGTGCGTGGGTGTGTTTGTGTCTTTATGATTGTGTGAGTGTCTGTGTTTCTGCATGATTCTGTGTTTGGCTGTGTTTCTGTATGATTGTGTGTTTGTGCTTCTGTATGATTGTGTGAGATTCTTGTGTATCTGTATGATTATATGACTACGTGTGCATCGCTATTATTATGTGTGTGGATGTGTATCTGTATGATTGTGTGAGTGGGTGTGAACCTGTATGATTGTGTGTGCGTGGGTGGGTTTGTGTCTGTATGATTGTGTGAGTGTCTGTGTTTCTGCATGATTATGTGTTTGGCTGTGTTTCTGTATGATTGTGTGTGTGTGCTTCTTTATGATTGTGTGAGTGGGTGTGTATCTGTATGATTGTGTGATTGGTTGTTTATCTGTATGATTGTGTGAGTGTGTCTGTATCTCTATGTTTGTGTGAGTGAGCGGGCTTTCTGTATGATTAAGTGAGTGTGAGTATCTGAATGATTGCGTGAGTGGGTGTGTATCTGTATGATTGTGTGAGTTTGTGTGTATCTGTATGATTGTGTGAGTGGGTGTGTATCTGTAAGTTTGTGTGAGTGGGTGTTTATCTGTTTGACTGTGTGTGTGTGAGTGGGTGTGTGTCTGTATGATTGTGTGAGTGGGTGTGTAAGTGTATGATTGTGTGAGTGGGTTTGCATCTGTATGATTATGTGAGAGTGTGTGTTTCTCTATGATTGTGTGAGTGGGTGTTTATCAATATGATTATGTGACTATGTGTATCTGTATGATTATGTGAGTGGGTGTGTATCTGTATGAATGTGTGTGTGTGTGTTCTTGCATATCTGTATGATTGTGTGAGTGTGTGTGTATCTGTAAGATTGTATGAGTGTTTGTGTGTCTTTGTATGATTGTGTGAGTGTGTGTGTATATGTATGATTTTGTGAGTGTGAGTGGGTGTGTGTCTGTATGATTGTGTGAGTGGGTGTATATCTGTATGATTACGTGAGTGGCTGTGCATCTGTATGATTGAGTGAGTGGGTGTGTATCTGAATGATTGTGTGTGTGTGCTTCTGTATGATTGTGTGAGAGTGTGTGTATCTCTATGATTGTATGAGTGTGTGTGTGTACCTGTATGATTGTGTGTGCGTGGGTGGGTTTGTTTCTGTATGATTGTGTGAGTGTCTGTGTTTCTGCATGATTATGTTTTTGGCAGTGTTTCTGTATGATTGTGTGTGGTGCTTCTGTATGATTGTGTGAGAGTGTGTGTATCTGTATGATTATATGAGTATTTGTGTATCTCTATGATTATGTGTGTGGATGTGTATCTGTATGATTGTGTGAGTGGCAGTGTATCTGTATGATTGTGTGCCTGTGTTTCTGTATGATTTTGAGAGTGGGTGTGTATCTGTATGATTGTGTGATTGGGTGTGTATCTATGATTATGTGAGTGAGTGTGTATCTGTATGATTGTGTGAGTGGGTGTGTATGTGTATGATTGTGTGAGTGGGGGTGTATCTGTATGATTATGTGAGTGTGTGTGTTTCTGTATGATTCTGTGAGTGGGTGTGTATCTGTTTGATTGTGTGAGTGGATGTGTATCTGCATGATTGTGTGAGTAGGTGTGTATCTGTATGATTGTGTGTGTGTGTATCTGTATGTTTAAGTGAGAGGGTGTGTATCTGTATGACTGTGTGAGTGGGTGTGTATCTGTATGATTATGTGCGTGTGTTTCTGTATGATTGTGTGAGTGGGTGTGTATCTGTATGATTGTGTGATTGGTTGTGTAACTGTATGATTATGTGAGTGGGTGTGTATCTGTATGATTGTTTGAGTGTGTCTGTATCTCTATGAATGTGTGAGTGAGGGGGCTTTCTGTATGATTATGTGAGTGTGAGTATCTTAATGATTGAGTGAGTGGGTGTGTATCTGTATGATTATATGCGTGTGTTTCTGTATGATGGTGTGAGTGTGTGTCTATCTGTATGATTTTGTGAGTGTGAGTGGGTGTGTGTCTGTATGATTTTGTGAGTGGGTGTATATCTGTATGATTATGTGAGTGGCTGTGTTTCTGTATGATTGAGTGAGTGGGTGTGTATCTGAATGATTGTGTGTGTGTGCTTCTGTATGATTGTGTGAGAGTGTGTATATCTGTATGATTGTATGAGTGTGTGTGTGTATCTGTATGATTGTGTGAGTGAGTGTGTATCTATATGATTGTGTGAGTGTGTATGTATCTGTATGATTGTATGAGTGTGTGTGTGCACCTGTATGATTGTGTGTGCGTGGGTGGGTTTGTTTCTTTATGATTGTGTGAGTGTCTGTGTTTCTGCATGATTATGTTTTTGGCTGTGTTTCTGTATGATTGTGTGTGGGGGCTTCTGTATGATTGTGTGAGAGTGTGTGTATCTGTATAATTATATGACTATGTGTGTATCTCTATGATTATGTGTGTGGATGTGTATCTGTATGATTATGTGAGTGTCTGTGTATCCGTATGATTGTGTGAGTGGTAGTGAATCTGCATGATTGTGAGCCTGTGTTTCTGTATGATTGTGAGGGTGGGTGTGTATCTGTATGATTGTGTGAGTGGGTGTGTATGTGTATGATTGTCTGAGTGGGGGTGTATCTGTATGATTATGTGAGTGTGTGTGTTTCTGTATGATTCTGTGAGTGGGTGTGTTTCTATACGATTGTGTCAGTGGATGTGTTTCTGTATGATTGTGTGAGTAGGTGTGTATCTGTATGATTGTGTGTGTGTGTATCTGTATGATTAAGTGAGAGGGTGTGTATCTGTATGACTGTGTGAGTGGGTGTGTATCTGTATGATTATGTGCGTGTGTTTCTGTATGATTGTATGAGAGGTTGTGTATCTGTATGATTGTGTGATTGGTTGTGTATCTGTATGATTATGTGAGTGTGTCTGTATCTCTATGAATGTGTGAGTGAGGGGGCTTTCTGTATGATTATGTGTGTGTGAGTATCTGAATGATTACGTGAGTGGGTGTGTACCTGTATGATTGTGTGAATTTGTGTGTATCTGTATGATTGTGTGTGGGTGTGTATCTGTAAGATTGTGTGAGTGGGTGTGTATCTGTTTGACTGTGTGTGTGTGAGTGGGTGTGTTTCTGTATGATTGTGTGAGTGGGTGTGTAAGTGTATGATTGTGTGAGTGTTTGTGTGTATTTGTATGATTGTGTGAGTGTGTGTGTATCTGTATGATTTTGTGAGTGGGTGTGTTTCTATACGATTGTGTCAGTGGATGTGTTTCTGTATGATTGTGTGAGTAGGTGTGTATCTGTATGATTGTGTGTGTGTGTATCTGTATGATTAAGTGAGAGGGTGTGTATCTGTATGACTGTGTGAGTGGGTGTGTATCTGTATGATTATGTGCGTGTGTTTCTGTATGATTGTATGAGAGGTTGTGTATCTGTATGATTGTGTGATTGGTTGTGTATCTGTATGATTATGTGAGTGTGTCTGTATCTCTATGAATGTGTGAGTGAGGGGGCTTTCTGTATGATTATGTGAGTGTGAGTATCTGAATGATTACGTGAGTGGGTGTGTACCTGTATGATTGTGTGAATTTGTGTGTATCTGTATGATTGTGTGTGGGTGTGTATCTGTAAGATTGTGTGAGTGGGTGTGTATCTGTTTGACTGTGTGTGTGTGAGTGGGTGTGTTTCTGTATGATTGTGTGAGTGGGTGTGTAAGTGTATGATTGTGTGAGTGTTTGTGTGTATTTGTATGATTGTGTGAGTGTGTGTGTATCTGTATGATTTTGTGAGTGTGAGTGGGTGTGTGCCTGTTTGATTGTGTGAGTGGGTGTGTATCTGTATGATTATGTGAGTGGCTGTGTATCTATATGATTGAGTGAGTGGGTGTGTATCTGAATGATTGTGTGTGTGTGCTTCTGTATGATTGTGTGAGAGTGTGTGTATCTGTATGATTATATGACTATTTGTGTATCTCTATGATTATGTGTGTGGATGTGTATCTGTATGATTATGTGAGTGTCTGTGTATCTGTATGATTGTGTGCCTGTGTTTCTGTATGATTGTGAGAGGTGATGTGTACCTGTATGATTGTGTGATTGGGTGTGTATCTATGATTATGTGAGTGGGTGTGTATCTGTATGATTGTGTGAGTGGATGTGTATGTGTATGATTGTGTGAGTGGGGGTGTATCTGTATGATTATGTGAGTGTGTGTGTTTCTGTATGATTCTGTGAGCGTGTGTGTATCTTTATGATTGTGTGAGTGGATGTGTATCTGCATGAGTGTGTGAGTAGGTGTGTATCTGTATGAATGTGTGTGTGTATCTGTATGATTAAGTGAGAGGGTGTGTATCTGTATGATTGTATGAGTGTGTGTGTGTATCTGTATGATTGTGTGAGTGGGTGTGTATCTATATGATTTTGTGAGTGTGTATGTATCTGTATGATTGTATGAGTGTGTATGTGTATCTGTATGATTGTGTGAGTGGGTGTGTACCTGTATGATTGTGTGTGCGTGGATGGGTTTGTGTCTGTATGATTGTGTGAGTGTCTGTGTTTCTGCATGATTATGTGTTTGGCTGTGTTTCTGTATGATTGTGTGTCTGTGCTTCTGTATGATTGTGTGAGATTCTTGTGTATCTGTATGATTATATGACTATGTGTGTATCGCTATGATTATGTGTGTATGTGTATCTGTATGATTGTGTGTGCGTGGGTGGGTTTGTGTCTTTATGATTGTGTGAGTGTCTGTGTTTCTGCATGATTCTGTGTTTGGTTGTGTTTCTGTATGATTGTGTGTTTGTGCTTCTGTATGATTGTGTGAGATTCTTGTGTATCTGTATGATTATATGACTACGTGTGCATCGCTATTATTATGAGTGTGGATGTGTATCTGTATGATTGTGTGAGTGGGTGTGTACCTGTATGATTGTGTGTGCGTGGGTGGGTTTGTGTCTGTATGATTGTGTGAGTGTCTGTGTTTCTGCATGATTATGTGTTTGGCTGTGTTTCTGTATGATTGTGTGTGTGTGCTTCTTTATGATTGTGTGAGTGGGTGTGTATCTGTATGATTGTGTGATTGGTTGTTTATCTGTATGATTATGTGAGTGGGTGTGTATCTGTATGATTGTGTGAGTGTGTCTGTATCTCTATGTTTGTGTGAGTGAGCGGGCTTTCTGTATGATTAAGTGAGTATGAGTATCTGAATGATTGCGTGAGTGGGTGTGTATCTGTATGATTGTGTGAGTTTGTGTGTATCTGTATGATTGTGTGAGTGGGTGTGTATCTGTAAGTTTGTGTGAGTGGGTGTTTATCTGTTTGACTGTGTGTGTGTGAGTGGGTGTGTGTCTGTATGATTGTGTGAGTGGGTGTGTAAGTGTATGATTTTGTGAGTGGGTTAGCATCTGTATGATAATGTGAGTGCGTGTGTGTCTCTATGATTGTGTGAGTGGGTGTTTATCAATATGATTGTGTGACAATGTGTAACTGTATGATTATGTGAGTGGGTGTGTATCTGTACGAATGTGTGTGTGTGTGTTCGTGCATATCTGTATGATTATGTGAGTGTGTGTGTATCTGTAAGATTGTATGAGTGTTTGTGTGTATTTGTATGATTGTGTGTGTGTGTGTATCTGTATGATTTTGAGAGTGTGAGTGGGAGTGTGTCTGTATGATTGTGTGAGTGGGTGTATAACTGTATGATTATGTGAGTGGCTGTGTATCTGTATGATTGAGTGAGTGGGTGTGTATCTGAATGATTGTGTGTGTGTGCTTCTGTATGATTGTGTGAGAGTGTGTGTATCTGTATGATTGTATGAGTGCGTGTGTGTACCTTTATGATTGTGCGTGCGTGGGTGGGTTTGTTTCTGTATGATTGTGTGAGTGTCTGTGTTTCTGCATGATTATGTTTTTGGCTGTGTTTCTGTATGATTGTGTGTGGGTGCTTCTGTATGATTGTGTGAGAGTGTTTGTATCTGTATGATTATATGACTATGTGTGTATATCTATGATTATGTGTGTGGATGTGTATCTGTATGATTATGTGAGTGTCTGTTTATCTGTATGATTGTGTGAGTGGCGGTGTATCTGTATGATTCTGTGCCTGTGTTTCTGTATGATTGTGAGAGTGGGTGTGTATCTGTATGATTGTGTGATTGGGTTTGCATCTCTGATTATGTGAGTGAGTGTGTATCTGTATGATTGTGTGAGTGGGTGTGTATGTGTATGATTGTGTGAGTGGGGGTGTATCTGTATGATTATGTGAGTGTGTGTGTTTCTGTATGATTCTGTGAGTGGGTGTGTATCTGTATGATTGTGTGTGTGTGTATCTGTATGATTAAGTGAGAGGGTGTGTATCTGTATGACTTTGTGAGTGTTTGTGTATCTGTATGATTATGTGCGTGTGTTTCTGTATGATTGTGTGAGTGGGTGTGTATCTGTATGATTGTGTGATTGGTTGTGTATCTGTATGATTATGAGAGTGGGTGTGTATCTGTATGATTGTGTGAGTGTGTCTCTATCTGTATGATTGTGTGTGTGTGTATCTGTATGATTAAGTGAGAGGGTGTGTATCTGTTTGACTGTGTGATTGGTTGTGTATCTGTGTGATTATGTGAGTGTGTTTCTGAATGATTGTTTGATTAGGTGTGTATCGGTATAATTGTGTGATTGGTTGTGTATCTGTATGATTATGTGAGTGTGTCTGTATCTCTATGAATGTGTGAGTGAGGGGGCTTTCTGTATGATTATGTGAGTGTGACTATCTGAATGATTGCGTGAGTGGGTGTGTATCTGTATGATTGTGTGAGTGTGAGTGTATCTGTATGATTGTGTGAGTGGGTGTGTATCTGTAAGATGGTCTGAGTGGGTGTGTATCTGTTTGACTGTGTGTGTGTGAGTGGGTTTGTGTCTGTATGATTGTGTGAGTGGGTGTGTAAGTGTATGATTGTGTGAGTGGGTTTCCATCTATATGATTATCTGAGTGTGTGTGTTTCTCTATGATTGTGTGAGTGGGTGTGTACCAATATGATTGTGTGACTGTGTGTTTCTGTATGATTGTGTGAGTGGGTGTGTATCTGTACGATTGTGTGTGTGTGTTCTTGCATATCTGTATGATTGTGTGATTGTGTGTGTATCTGTAAGATTGTATGAGTGTTTGTGTGTATTTGTATGATTGTGTGAGTGTGTGTGTATCTGTATGATTTTGTGAGTGTGAGTGGGTGTATATCTGTATGATTATGTGATTGGCTGTCTATCTGTATGATTGTGTGTGAGTGCTTCTGTATGATTGTGTGAGTTCTTGTGTATCTGCAGAATTATGTGAGTGGGTGTGCATATGCATGATTGTGTGAGTGTATGTGCATCTGTACGAGTGTATGAGTTTGTGTGTCTGTATCTGTATGATTGTGTGCATGGGTGTGTATCTGTATGATTATGTGAGTGGGTGCGTATCGGTATGATTGTCCGAGTGGGTGTGTATCTGTATGATTGTGTGAATGGATGTGTCTCTGCATGAATGTCTGAGTGGGTGTGTATCTGTATGATTGTGTGTGTGTGTGTATCTGTAGGATTATGTGAGCAGGTGTGTATCTGTATGATTGTGTGAGTGGATGTGTATCTGCATGATTGTGTGAGTAGGTGTGTATCTGTATGATTGTGTGTGTGTGTATCTGTATGATTAAGTGAGAGGGTGTGTATCTGTATGACTGTGTGAGTGGGTGTGTATCTGTATGATTATGTGCATGTGTTTCTGTATGATTGTGTGAGTGTGTGTGTATCTGTATGATTTTGTGAGTGTGAGTGGGTGTGTGTCTGTATGATTATGTGAGTGGCTGTGTATCTGTATGATTGAGTGAGTGGGTGTGTATCTGAATGATTGTGTGTGTGTGCTTCTGTATGATTGTGTGAGAGTGTGTGTATCTGTATGATTGTATGAGTGTGTGTGTGTATCTGTATGATTGTGTGAGTGAGTGTGTATCTATATGATTGTGTGAGTGTGTATGTATCTGTATGATTGTATGAGTGTGTTTGTGTATCTGTATGATTATGTGAGTGGGTGTGTACCTTTATGATTGTGTGAGCGTGGGTGGGTTTGTGTCTGTATGATTGTGTGAGTGTCTGTGTTTCTGCATGAATATGTGTTTGGCTGTGTTTCTGTATGATTGTGTGTTTGTGCTTCTGTATTTTTGTGTGAGATTCTTGTGTATCTGTATGATTATATGACTATGTGTGTATCGCTATGATTATGTGTGTGGATGTGTATCTGTATGATTGTGTGAGTGGGTGTGTACCTGTATGATTGTGTGTGCGTGGGTGGGTTTGTGTCTGTATGATTGTGTGAGTGTCTGTGTTTCTGCATGATTATGTGTTTGGCTGTGTTTCTGTATGATTGTGTGTGTGTGCTTCTCTATGATTGTGTGAGTGGGAGTGTATCTGTATGATTGTGTGATTGGTTGTTTATCTGTATGATTATGTGAGTGGGTGTGTATCTGTATGATTGTGTGAGTGTGTCTGTATCTCTATGAATGTGTGAGTGAGGGGGCTTTCTGTATGATTATGTGAGTGTGAGTATCTGAATGATTGCGTGAGTGGGTGTGTATCTGTATGATTGTGTGAGTGTTTGTGTATCTGTATGATTGCGTGAGTGGGTGTGTATCTGTATGATTGTGTGGGTTTGTGTGTATCTGTATGATTGTGAGAGTGGGTGTTTATATGTATGTTTGTGTGAGTGGGTGTTTATCCTTTTGACTGTGTGTGTGTGAGTGGGTGTGTGTCTGTATGATTGTGTGAGTGGGTGTGTAAGTGTATGATTGTGTGAGTGGGTTAGCATCTGTATGATAATGTGAGTGTGTGTGTGTCTCTATGATTGTGTGAGTGGGTGTTTATCAATATGATTGTGTGACTATGTGTAACTGTATGATTATGTGAGTGGGTGTGTATCTGTACGAATGTGTGTGTGTGTGTTCGTGCATATCTGTATGATTGTGTGAGTGTGTGTGTATCTGTAAGATTGTATGAGTGTTTGTGTGTATTTGTATGATTGTGTGTGTGTGTGTATCTGTATGATTTTGTGAGTGTGAGTGGGTGTGTGTCTGTATGATTGTGTGAGTGGGTGTATAACTGTATGATTATGTGAGTGGCTGTGTATCTGTATGATTGAGTGAGTGGGTGTGTATCTGAATAATTGTGTGTGTGTGCTTCTGTATGATTGTGTGAGAGTGTGTGTATCTGTATGATTGTATGAGTGTGTGTGTGTACCTGTATGATTGTGTGTGCGTGGGTGGGTTTGTTTCTGTATGATTGTGTGAGTGTCTGTGTTTCTGCATGATTATGTTTTTGGCTGTGTTTCTGTATGATTGTGTGTGGGTGCTTCTGTATGATTGTGTGAGAGTGTGTGTATCTGTATGATTATATGACTATGTGTGTATATCTATGATTATGTGTGTGGATGTTTATCTGTATGATTATTTGAGTGTCTGTTTATCTGTATGATTGTGTGAGTGGCAGTGTATCTGTATGATTGTGTGCCTGTGTTTCTGTATGATTGTGAGAGTGGGTGTTTATCTGTATTATTGTGTGATTGGGTTTGCATCTATGATTATGTGAGTGAGTGTGTATCTGTATGATTGTGTGAGTGGGTGTGTATGTGTATGATTGTGTGAGTGGGGGTGTATCTGTATGATTATGTGAGTGTGTGTGTTTCTGTATGATTCTGTGAGTGGGTGTGTATCTGTATGATTGTGTGTGTGTGTATCTGTATGATTAAGTGAGAGGGTGTGTATCTGTATGACTGTGAGTGTTTGTGTATCTGTATGATTATGTGCATGTGTTTCTGTATGATTGTGTGAGTGGGTGTGTATCTGTATGATTGTGTGATTGGTTGTGTATCTGTATGATTATGAGAGTGGGTGTGTATCTGTATGATTGTGTGAGTGTGTCTCTATCTGTATGATTGTGTGTGTGTGTATCTGTATGATTAAGTGAGAGGGTGTGTATCTGTTTGACTGTGTGATTGGTTGTGTATCTGTGTGATTATGTGCGTGTGTTTCTGAATGATTGTGTGAGTGGGTGTGTATCTGTATGATTGTGTGATTGGTTGTGTATCTGTATGATTATGTGAGTGTGTCTGTATCTCTATGAATGTGTGAGTGAGGGGGCTTTCTGTATGATTATGTGAGTGTGACTATCTGAATGATTGCGTGAGTGGGTGTGTATCTGTATGATTGTGTGAGTGTGAGTGTATCTGTATGATTGCATGAGTGGGTGTGTACCTGTATGATTGTGTGAGTTTGTGTGTATCTGTATGATAGTGTGAGTGGGTGTGTATCTGTAAGATGGTCTGAGTGGGTGTGTATCTGTTTGACTATGTGTGTGTGAGTGGGTTTGTGTCTGTATGATTGTGTGAGTGGGTGTGTAAGTGTATGATTGTGTGAGTGGGTTTGCATCTATATGAATATGTGAGTGTGTGTGTTTCTCTATGATTGTGTGAGTGGGTGTGTACCAATATGATTGTGTGACTGTGTGTATCTGTATGATTGTGTGAGTGGGTGTGTATCTGTACGATTGTGTGTGTGTGTTCTTGCATATCTGTATGATTGTGTGATTGTGTGTGTATCTGTAAGATTGTAGGAGTGTTTGTGTGTATTTGTATGATTGTGTGAGTGTGTGTGTATCTGTATGATTTTGTGAGTGTCAGTGAGTGTATATCTGTATGATTATGTGAGTGGCTGTGTATCTGTATGATTGAGTGAGTGGGTGTGTATCTGAATGCTTGTGTGTGTGTGCTTCTGTATGATTGTGTGAGAGTGTGAGTATCTTTATGATTATATGACTATTTGTGTATCTCTATGATTATGTGTGTGGATGTGTATCTGTATGATTGTGTGAGTGGGTGTGTACCTGTATGATTGTGTGTGCGTGGGTGAGTTTGTGTCTGTATGATTGTGTGAGTTTCTGTGTTTCTGCATGATTATGTGTTTGGCTGTGTTTCTGTATGATTGTGTGTGTGTGCTTCTCTATGATTGTGTGAGTGGGTGTGTATCTGTATGATTGTGTGATTGGTTGTTTATCTGTATGATTATGTGAGTGGGTGTGTATCTGTATGATTGTGTGAGTGTGTCTGTATCTCTATGAATGTGTGAGTGAGGGGGCTTTCTGTATGATTATGTGAGTGTGAGTATCTGAATGATTACGTGAGTGGGTGTGTATCTGTATGATTGTGTGGGTTTGTGTGTATCTGTATGATTGTGAGAGTGGGTGTGTATATGTATGTTTGTGTGAGTGGGTTTTTATCTGTTTGACTGTGTGTGTGTGAGTGGGTGTGTGTCTGTATGATTGTGTGAGTGGGTGTGTAAGTGTATGATTGTGTGAGTGGGTTTGCATCTATATGAATATGTGAGTGTGTGTGTTTCTATATGATTGTGTGAGTGGGTGTGTACAAATATGATTGTGTGACTGTGTGTATCTGTATGATTGTGTGAGTGGGTGTGTATCTGTACGATTGTGTGTGTGTGTTCTTGCATATCTGTATGATTCTGTGATTGTGTGTGTATCTGTAAGATTGTATGAGTGTTTGTGTGTATTTGTATGATTGTGTGAGTGTGTGTGTATCTGTATGATTTTGTGAGTGTGAGTGGGTGTATATCTGTATGATTATGTGAGTGGCTGTGTATCTGTATGATTGAGTGAGTGGGTGTGTATCTGAATGATTGTGTGTGTGTGCTTCTGTATGATTGTGTGAGAGTGTGAGTATCTCTATGATTATATGACTATCTGTGTATCTCTATGATTATGTGTGTGGATGTGTATCTGTATGATTGTGTGAGTGGGTGTGTACCTGTATGATTGTGTGTGCGTGGGTGGGTTTGTGTCTGTATGATTGTGTGAGTGTCTGTGTTTCTGCATGATTATGTGTTTGGCTGTGTTTCTGTATGATCGTGTGTGTGTGCTTCTCTATGATTGTGTGAGTGGGTGTGTATCTGTATGATTGTGTGATTGGTTGTTTATCTGTATGATTATGTGAGTGGGTGTGTATCTGTATGATTGTGTGAGTGTGTCTGTATCTCTATGAATGTGTGAGTGAGGGGGCTTTCTGTATGATTATGTGAGTGTGAGTATCTGAATGATTGCGTGAGTGGGTGTGTATCTGTATGATTGTGTGGGTTTGTGTGTATCTGTATGATTGTGAGAGTGGGTGTGTATATGTATGTTTGTGTGAGTGGGTTTTTATCTGTTTGACTGTGTGTGTGTGAGTGGGTGTGTGTCTGTATGATTGGGTGAGTGGGTGTGTATGTGTATGATTGTGTGAGTGGGTTAGCATCTGTATGATAATGTGAGTGTGTGTGTGTCTCTATGATTGTGTGAGTGGGTGTTTATCAATATGATTGTGTGACTATGTGTAACTGTATGATTATGTGAGTGGGTGTGTATCTGTACGAATGTGTGTGTGTGTGTTCGTGCATATCTGTATGATTGTGTGAGTGTGTGTGTATCTGTAAGATTGTATGAGTGTTTGTGTGTATTTGTATGATTGTGTGTGTGTGTGTATCTGTATGATTTTGTGAATGTGAGTGGGTGTGTGTCTGTATGATTGTGTGAGTGGGTGTATAACTGTATGATTATGTGAGTGGCTGTGTATCTGTATGATTGAGTGAGTGGGTGTGTATCTGAATGATTGTGTGTGTGTGCTTCTGTATGATTGTGTGAGAGTGTGTGTATCTGTATGATTGTATGAGTGTGTGTGTGTACCTGTATGATTATGTGTGCGTGGGTGGGTTTGTTTCTGTATGATTGTGTGAGTGTCTGTGTTTCTGCATGATTATGTTTTTGGCTGTGTTTCTGTATGATTGTGTTTGGGTGCTTCTGTATGATTGTGTGAGAGTGTGTGTATCTGTATGATTATATGACTATGTGTGTATATCTATGATTATGTGTGTGGATGTGTATCTGTATGATTATTTGAGTGTCTGTTTATCTGTATGATTGTATGAGTGGCAGTGTATCTGTATGATTGTGTGCCTGTGTTTCTGTATGATTGTGAGAGTGGGTGTGTATCTGTATTATTGTGTGATTGTGTTTGCATCTATGATTATGTGAGTGAGTGTGTACCTGTATGATTGTCTGTGCGTGGGTGGGTTTGTGTCTGTATTATTGTGTGAGAGTCTTTGTTTCTGCATGATTATGTTTTTGGCTGTGTTTCTGTATGATTGTGTGTGGGTGCTTCTGTATGATTGTGTGAGAGTGTGTGTATCTGTATGATTACATGACTATGTGTGTATCTCTATGATTATGTGTGTGGATGTGTATCTGTATGATTATGTGAGTGTCTGTGTATCTGTATGATTGTGTGAGTGGCAGTGAAACTGCATGATTGTGTGCCTGTGTTTCTGTATGATTGTGAGAGTGTGTGTGTATCTGTATGATTGTGTGATTGGGTGTGTATCTATGATTATGTGAGTGGGGGTGTATCTGTATGATTATGTGAGTGTGTGTGTTTCTGTATGATTCTGTGAGTGGGTGTGTATCTGTATGATTGTGTGAGTGGATGTGTATCTGCATGATTGTGTGAGTAGGTGTGTATCTGTATGATTGTGTGTGTGTGTATCTGTATGATTAAGTGAGAGGGTGTGTATCTGTATGATTATGTGCGTGTGTTTCTGTATGAATGTGTGAGTGGGTGTGTATCTGTATGATTGTGTGATTGGTTGTGTATCTGTTTGATTATGTGAGTGTGTCTGTATCTCTATGAATATGTGAGTGAGGGGCCATTCTGTATGATTATGTGAGTGTGAGTATCTGAATGATTGCGTGAGTGGGTGTGTATCTGTATGATTGTGTGAGTGTGTGTGTATCTGTATGATTGCGTGAGTGGGTGTGTACCTGTATGATTGTGTGAGTTTATGTGTATCTGTATGATTGTGTGAGTGTGTGTGTATCTTTAAGATTGTGTGAGTGGGTGTGTATCTGTTTGACTGTGTGTGTGTGAGTGGGTGTGTGTCTGTATGATTGTGTGAGTGGGTGTGTAAGTGTATGATTGTGTGAGTGGGTTTGCATCTGTATGATTATGTGAGTGTGTGTGTTTCTCTATGATTGTGTGAGTGGGTGTGTAACAATATGATTGTGTGACTGTGTGTATCTGTATGATTGTTTGAGTGGGTGTGTATCTGTACGATTGTGTGTGTGTGTTCTAGCATATCTGTATGATTGTGTGAGTGCGTGTGTATCTGTAAGATTGTATGAGTGTTTGTGTGTATTTGTATGATTGTGTGAGTGTGTGTGTATCTGTATGATTTTGTGAGTGTGAGTTGGTGTGTGTCTGTTTGATTGTGTGAGTGGGTGTATATCTGTATGATTATGTGAGTGGCTGTGTATCTGTATGATTGAGTGAGTGGGTGTGTATCTGAATGATTGTGTGTGTGTACTTCTGTATGATTGTGTGAGTGTGTGTATCTGTATGATTTTATGACTATTTGTGTATCTCTATGATTATGTGTGTGGATGTGTATCTGTATGATTATGTGAGTGTCTGTGTATCAGTATGATTGTGTTAGTGGCAGTGTATCTGTATGATTGTGTGCCTGTGTTTCTGTATGATTGTGAGAGTGGGCGTGTATCTGTATGATTGTGTGGGTGGGTGTGTATCTTTATGATTGTGTGTGTGTGTGTGTGTGTGTCTGTATGAATGTGTGAGTGGATGTGTATCTGTATGATTGTGTGAATGTGTGTCTATCTCTATGAATGTGTGAGTGGGGGGGGCTATCTGTATGATTGTGTGAGTGAGAGTATCTGTATGATTGCGTGAGTGGCTGTGTATCGTTTTCATTGTGTGAGTTTGTGCGTATCTGTATTTTTGTGTGAGTGGGTGTGTATCTGTATGATTATGTGCATGTGTTTCTGCATGATTGTGCGAGTGGGTGGGTATCTGTATGACTGTGTGAGTGGGTGTGTATCTGTATGATTTTGTGAGTCTGAGTGGGTGTGTGGCTGTATGATTGTGTGAGCGGGTGTTTATCTGTATGATTATGTGAGTGGCTGTGTATCTGTATGATTGAGTGAGTGGGTGTGTATCTGAATGATTGTGTGTGTGTGCTTCTGTATGATTGTGTGAGAGTTTGTGTATCTGTATGATTATTTGAGTGTGTGTGTGTATCTGTATGATTGTGTGAGTGGGTGTGTACCTGTATGATTGTGTGTGCATGGGTTGGTTTGTGTCTGTATGATTGTGTGAGTGTCTGTGTTTCTGCATGATTATGTGTTTGGCTGTGTTTCTGTATGATTGTGTGTTTGTGCTTCTGTATGATTGTGTGAGATTCTTGTGTGTCTGTATGATTATATGACTATTTGTGTATCGCTATGATTATGTGTGTGGATGTGTATCTGTATGATTGTGTGAGTGTGTGTGTATCTGTATGATTGCGTGAGTGGGTGTGTACCTGTATGATTGTGTGAGTTTATGTGTATCTGTATGATTGTGTGAGTGTGTGTGTATCTTTAAGATTGTGTGAGTGGGTGTGTATCTGTTTGACTGTGTGTGTGTGAGTGGGTGTGTGTCTGTATGATTGTGTGAGTGGGTGTGTAAGTGTATGATTGTGTGAGTGGGTTTGCATCTGTATGATTATGTGAGTGTGTGTGTTTCTCTATGATTGTGTGAGTGGGTGTGTAACAATATGATTGTGTGACTGTGTGTATCTGTATGATTGTTTGAGTGGGTGTGTATCTGTACGATTGTGTGTGTGTGTTCTAGCATATCTGTATGATTGTGTGAGTGCGTGTGTATCTGTAAGATTGTATGAGTGTTTGTGTGTATTTGTATGATTGTGTGAGTGTGTGTGTATCTGTATGATTTTGTGAGTGTGAGTTGGTGTGTGTCTGTTTGATTGTGTGAGTGGGTGTATATCTGTATGATTATGTGAGTGGCTGTGTATCTGTATGATTGAGTGAGTGGGTGTGTATCTGAATGATTGTG
This sequence comes from Carcharodon carcharias, assembly GCF_017639515.1. Taxonomy (NCBI): domain Eukaryota; kingdom Metazoa; phylum Chordata; class Chondrichthyes; order Lamniformes; family Lamnidae; genus Carcharodon; species Carcharodon carcharias. The sequence goes on along the minus strand of NC_054475.1, from coordinate 451,167 downwards.
TGTGTGTACTTCTGTATGATTGTGTGAGTGTGTGTATCTGTATGATTTTATGACTATTTGTGTATCTCTATGATTATGTGTGTGGATGTGTATCTGTATGATTATGTGAGTGTCTGTGTATCAGTATGATTGTGTTAGTGGCAGTGTATCTGTATGATTGTGTGCCTGTGTTTCTGTATGATTGTGAGAGTGGGCGTGTATCTGTATGATTGTGTGGGTGGGTGTGTATCTTTATGATTGTGTGTGTGTGTGTGTGTGTGTCTGTATGAATGTGTGAGTGGATGTGTATCTGTATGATTGTGTGAATGTGTGTCTATCTCTATGAATGTGTGAGTGGGGGGGGCTATCTGTATGATTGTGTGAGTGAGAGTATCTGTATGATTGCGTGAGTGGCTGTGTATCGTTTTCATTGTGTGAGTTTGTGCGTATCTGTATTTTTGTGTGAGTGGGTGTGTATCTGTATGATTATGTGCATGTGTTTCTGCATGATTGTGCGAGTGGGTGGGTATCTGTATGACTGTGTGAGTGGGTGTGTATCTGTATGATTTTGTGAGTCTGAGTGGGTGTGTGGCTGTATGATTGTGTGAGCGGGTGTTTATCTGTATGATTATGTGAGTGGCTGTGTATCTGTATGATTGAGTGAGTGGGTGTGTATCTGAATGATTGTGTGTGTGTGCTTCTGTATGATTGTGTGAGAGTTTGTGTATCTGTATGATTATTTGAGTGTGTGTGTGTATCTGTATGATTGTGTGAGTGGGTGTGTACCTGTATGATTGTGTGTGCATGGGTTGGTTTGTGTCTGTATGATTGTGTGAGTGTCTGTGTTTCTGCATGATTATGTGTTTGGCTGTGTTTCTGTATGATTGTGTGTTTGTGCTTCTGTATGATTGTGTGAGATTCTTGTGTGTCTGTATGATTATATGACTATTTGTGTATCGCTATGATTATGTGTGTGGATGTGTATCTGTATGATTGTGTGAGTGGGTGTGTACCTGTATGATTGTGTGTGCGTGGGTGGGTTTGTGTCTGTATGATTGTGTGAGTGTCTGTGTTTCTGCATGATTATGTGTTTGGCTGTGTTTCTGTATGATTGTGTGTGTGTGCTTCCGTATGATTGTGTGAGTGGGTGTGTATCTGTATGATTGTGTGTGAGTGCTTCTGTATGATTGTGTGAGTTCTTGTGTATCTGTAGAATTATGTGAGTGGGTGTGTATCTGTATGATTGCGTGAGTGGGTGTGCATATGCAAGATTGTGTGAGTGTATGTGTATCTGTATGAGTGTATGAGTTTGTGTGTCTGTATCTGTATGATTATGTGCGTGGGTGTGTATCTGTACGATTATGTGAGTGGGTATCTATCTGTTTGATTGTGTTAGTGGATGTGTATCTGTATGATTATGTGAGTGGGTGCGTATCGTTATGATTCTCTGAGTGGGTGTGTATCTGTATGATTGTGTGAATGGATGTGTCTCTGCATGATTGTGTGAGTGGGTGTGTATCTGTATGATTGGGTGTGTGTGTTTCTGTAGGATTATGTGAGCGGGTGTGTATCTGTATGATTGTGTGAGTTGATGTGTATCTGCATGATTGTGTGAGTAGGTGTGTATCTGTATGATTGTGTGTGTGTGTATCTGTATGATTAAGTGAGAGGGTGTGTATCTGTATGACTGTGTGAGTGGGTGTGTATCTGTGTGATTATGTGCGTGTGTTTCTGTATGAATGTGTGAGTGGGTGTGTATCTGTATGATTGTGTGATTGCTTGTGTATCTGTTTGATTATGTGAGTGTGTCTGTATCTCTATGAATATGTGAGTGAGGGGCCTTTCTGTATGATTATGTGAGTGTGAGTATCTGAATGATTGCGTGAGTGGCTGTGTATCTGTATGATTGTGTGAGTGTGTGTGTATCTGTATGATTGCGTGAGTGGGTGTGTACCTGTATGATTGTGTGAGTACAAGGGTATCTGTATGATTGTGTGAGTGGGTGTGTATCTGTAAGATTGTGTGAGTGGGTGTGTATCTGTTTGACTGTGTGTGTGTGAGTGGGTGTGTGTCTGTATGATTGTGTGATTGGGTGTGTAAGTGTATGATTGTGTGAGTGGGTTTGCATCTGTATGATTATGTGAGTGTGTGTGTTTCTCTATGATTGTGTGAGTGGGTGTGTAACAATATGATTGTGTGACTGTGTGTATCTGTATGATTGTTTGAGTGGGTGTGTATCTGTACGATTGTGTGTGTGTCTTCTAGCATATCTGTATGATTGTGTGAGTGTGTGTGTATCTGTAAGATTGTATGAGTGTTTGTGTGTATTTGTATGATTGTGTGAGTGTGTGTGTATCTGTATGATTTTGTGAGTGTGAGTGGGTGTGTGTCTTTTTGATTGTGTGAGTGGGTGTATATCTGTATGATTATGTGAGTGGCTGTGTATCTGTATGATTGCGTGAGTGGGTGTGTATCTGAATGATTGTGTGTGTGCTTCTGTATGATTGTGTGAGAGTGTGTGTATCTGTATGATTGTTTGAGTGTGTGTGTGTATCTGTACGATTGTGTGTGTGTGTGTACCTGTATGATTGTGTGTGCGTGGGTTGGTTTGTGTCTGTATGATTGTGTGAGTGTCTGTGTTTCTGCATGATTATGTGTTTGGCTGTGTTTCTGTATGATTGTGTGTTTGTGCTTCTGCATGATTGTGTGAGATTCTTTTGTGTCTGTATGATTATATGACTATTTGTGTATCGCTATGATTATGTGTGTGGATGTGTATCTGTATGATTGTGTGAGTGGGTGTGTACCTGTATGATTGTGTGTGTGTGGGTGGGTTTGTGTCTGTATGATTGTGTGAGTGTCTGTGTTTCTGCATGATTATGTGTTTGGCTGTGTTTCTGTATGATTGTGTGTGTGTGCTTCCGTGTGATTGTGTGAGTGGGTGTGTATCTGTATGATTGTGTGTGAGTGCTTCTGTATGATTGTGTGAGTTCTTGTGTATCTGTAGAATTATGTGAGTGGGTGTGTATCTGTATGATTGCGTGAGTGGGTGTGCATATGCAAGATTGTGTGAGTGTATGTGTATCTGTATGAGTGTATGAGTTTGTGTGTCTGTATCTGTATGATTATGTGCGTGGGTGTGTATCTGTACGATTATGTGAGTAGGTATCTATCTGTTTGATTGTGTTAGTGGATGAGTATCTGTATGATTATGTGAGTGGGTGCGTATCGTTATGATTCTCTCAGTGGGTGTGTATCTGTATGATTGTGTGAATGGATGTGTCTCTGCATGATTGTGTGAGTGGGTGTGTATCTGTACGATTGTGTGTGTGTGCTTCTGTAGGATTATGTGAGCGGGATTGTATCTGCATGATTGTGTGAGTAGGTGTGTATCTGTATGACTGTGTGTGTGTGTATCTGTATGATTAAGTGAGAGGGTGTGTATCTGTATGACTGTGTGAGTGGGTGTGTATCTGTATGATTATGTGCGTGTGTTTCTGTATGATTGTGTGAGTGTGTGTGTATCTGAATGATTTTGTGAGTGTGAGTGGGTGTGTGTCTGTATGATTGTGTGAGTGGGTGTATATCTGTATGATTATGTGAGTGGCTGTGTATCTGTATGATTGAGTGAGTGGTTGTGTATCTGAATGATTGTGTATGTGTGCTTCTGTATGATTGTGTGAGAGTGTGTGTATCTGTATGATTGTATGAGTGTGTGTGTGTATCTGTATGATTGTGTGAGTGACTGTGTATCTATATGATTGTGTGAGTGTGTATGTATCTGTATGATTGTATGAGTGTGTGTGTGTACCTGTATGATTGTGTGAGCGTGGGTGGGTTTGTGTCTTTATGATTGTGTGAGTGTCTGTGTTTCTGCATGATTATGTTTTTGGCTGTGTTTCTGTATGATTGTGTGTGTGTGCTTCTGTATGATTGTGTGAGAGTGTGTGTTTCTGTATGATTATATGACTATGTGTGTATCTCTATGATTATATGTGTGGATGTGTATCTGTATGAATATGTGAGTGTCTGTGTATCTGTATGATTGTGTGAGTGGCAGTGAAACTGCATGATTGTGTGCCTGTGTTTCTGTATGATTGTGAGAGTGGGTGTGTATCTGAATGATTGTGTGATTGGGTGTGTATCTATGATTATGTGAGTGTGTGTGTATGTGTATGATTGTGTGAGTGGGAGTGTATGTGTATGATTGTGTGAGTGGGGGTGTATCTGTATGATTATGTGAGTGTGTGTGTTTCTGTGTGATTCTGTGAGTGGGTGTGTATCTGTATGATTGTGTGAGTAGGTGTGTATCTGTATGATTGTGTTTGTGTGTATCTGTATGATTAAGTGAGAGGGTGTGTATCTGTATGACTGTGTGAGTGTGTGTGTATCTGTATGATTCTGTGAGTGTGAGTGGGTGTGTTTCTTATGATTGTGTGAGTGGGTGTATATCTGTATGATTATGTGAGTGGCTGTGTATCTGTATGATTTAGTGAGTGGGTGTGTATCTGAATGATTGTGTGTGTGTGCTTCTGTATGATTGTGTGAGAGTGTGTGTATCTGTATGATTGTATGAGTGTGTTTGTGTATCTGTATAATTGTGTGAGTGAGTGTGTGTCTATATGATTGTGTGAGTGTGTATGTATCTGTATGATTGTATGAGTGTGTGTGTGTACCTGTATTATTGTGTGTGCGTGGGTGGGTTTGTGTCTGTATGATTTTGTGAGTGTCTGTGTTTCTGCATGATTATGTTTTTGGCTGTGTTTCTGTATGATTGTGTGTGGGTGCTTCTGTATGATTGTGTGAGAGTTTGTGTATCGGTATGTTTATATGACTATGTGTGTATATCTATGATTATGTGTGTGGATGTATGATTATTTGAGTGTCTGTGTATCTGTATGATTTTGTGAGTGGTTGTGTATCGGTATGTTTGTGTGCCTGTGTTTCTGTATGATTGTGAGAGTGGGTGTGTATCTGTATGATTGTGTGAGTGGGTGTGTATCTGTAAGATTGTGTGAGTGGGTGTGTATCTGTATGATTGTGTGAGTGGGTGTGTATGTGTATGATTGTGTGAGTGGGGGTGTATCTGTATGATTATGTGAGTGTGTGTGTTTCTGTATGATTCTGTGAGTGGGTGTGTATCTGTATGATTGTGTGAGTGGATGTGTATCTGCATGATTGTGTGAGTAGGTGTGTATCTCTATGATTGTGTGTGTGTGTATCTGTATGATGAAGAGAGAGGGTGTGTATCTGTATGACTGTGTGAGTGGGTGTGTTTCTGTATGATTATGTGCGTGTGTTTCTGTATGATTGTGTGAGAGGTTGTGTATCTGTATGATTGTGTGATTGGTTGTGTATCTGTATTAATATGTGAGTGTGTCTGTATCTCTATGAATGTGTGAGTGAGGGGGCTTTCTGTATGATTATGTGAGTGTGAGTATCTGAATGATTGCGTGAGTGGGTGTGTACCTGTATGTTTGTGTGAGTTTGTGTGTATCTGTATGTTTGTGTGAGTGGGTGTGTATCTGTAAGATTGTGTGAGTGGGTGTGTATCTGTTTGACTGTGTGTGTGTGAGTGGGTGTGTGTCTGTATGATTGTGTGAGTGGGTGTGTATCTGAATGATTGTGTGTGAGTGCTTCTGTATGATTGCGTGAGAGTGTGTGTATCTGCATGACTGTGTGAGTGTCTGTGTATCGGTATGATTGTGTGAGTGGAAGTGTATCTGTATGATTGTGTGCCTGTGTTTCTGTATGATTGTGAGAGGTGATGTGTATCTGTATTATTGTGTGATTGTGTGTGTATCTATGATTATGTAAGTGGGTGTGTATCTGTATGACTGTGTGAGTGGCAGTGAAACTGCATGATTGTGTGCCTGTGTTTCTGTATGATTGTGAGAGTGGGTGTGTTTCTGTATGATTGTGTGATTGGGTGTGTATCTATGATTATGTGAGTGGGTGTGTATCTGTATGATTGTGTGAGTGGGTGTGTATCTGTATGATTATGTGCGTGTGTTTCTTTATGATTGTGTGAGAGGTTGTATATCTGTATGATTGTGTGATTGGTTGTGTATCTGTATGAATATGTGAGTGTGTCTGTATCTCTATGAATGTGTGAGTGAGGGGGCTTTCTGTATGATTATGTGAGTGTGAGTATCTGAATGATTGCGCGAGTGGGTGTGTATCTCATAGTTTGTGTGATTGTGTGTGTATCTGTATGATTGCTTGAGTGGCTGTGTATCTGTATGATTGAGTGAGTGGTTGTGTATCTGAATGATTGTGTATGTGTGCTTCTGTATGATTGTGTGAGAGTGTGTGTATCTGTATGATTGTATGAGTGTGTGTGTGTATCTGTATGATTGTGTGAGTGACTGTGTATCTATATGATTGTGTGAGTGTGTATGTATCTGTATGATTGTATGAGTGTGTGTGTGTACCTGTATGATTGTGTGAGCGTGGGTGGGTTTGTGTCTGTATGATTGTGTGAGTGTCTGTGTTTCTGCATGATTATGTTTTTGGCTGTGTTTCTGTATGATTGTGTGTGTGTGCTTCTGTATGATTGTGTGAGAGTGTGTGTTTCTGTATGATTATATGACTATGTGTGTATCTCTATGATTATATGTGTGGATGTGTATCTGTATGAATATGTGAGTGTCTGTGTATCTGTATGATTGTGTGAGTGGCAGTGAAACTGCATGATTGTGTGCCTGTGTTTCTGTATGATTGTGAGAGTGGGTGTGTATCTGAATGATTGTGTGATTGGGTGTGTATCTATGATTATGTGAGTGTGTGTGTATGTGTATGATTGTGTGAGTGGGAGTGTATGTGTATGATTGTGTGAGTGGGGGTGTATCTGTATGATTATGTGAGTGTGTGTGTTTCTGTGTGATTCTGTGAGTGGGTGTGTATCTGTATGATTGTGTGAGTAGGTGTGTATCTGTATGATTGTGTTTGTGTGTATCTGTATGATTAAGTGAGAGGGTGTGTATCTGTATGACTGTGTGAGTGTGTGTGTATCTGTATGATTCTGTGAGTGTGAGTGGGTGTGTTTCTTATGATTGTGTGAGTGGGTGTATATCTGTATGATTATGTGAGTGGCTGTGTATCTGTATGATTTAGTGAGTGGGTGTGTATCTGAATGATTGTGTGTGTGTGCTTCTGTATGATTGTGTGAGAGTGTGTGTATCTGTATGATTGTATGAGTGTGTTTGTGTATCTGTATAATTGTGTGAGTGAGTGTGTGTCTATATGATTGTGTGAGTGTGTATGTATCTGTATGATTGTATGAGTGTGTGTGTGTACCTGTATTATTGTGTGTGCGTGGGTGGGTTTGTGTCTGTATGATTTTGTGAGTGTCTGTGTTTCTGCATGATTATGTTTTTGGCTGTGTTTCTGTATGATTGTGTGTGGGTGCTTCTGTATGATTGTGTGAGAGTTTGTGTATCGGTATGTTTATATGACTATGTGTGTATATCTATGATTATGTGTGTGGATGTATGATTATTTGAGTGTCTGTGTATCTGTATGATTTTGTGAGTGGTTGTGTATCGGTATGTTTGTGTGCCTGTGTTTCTGTATGATTGTGAGAGTGGGTGTGTATCTGTATGATTGTGTGAGTGGGTGTGTATCTGTAAGATTGTGTGAGTGGGTGTGTATCTGTATGATTGTGTGAGTGGGTGTGTATGTGTATGATTGTGTGAGTGGGGGTGTATCTGTATGATTATGTGAGTGTGTGTGTTTCTGTATGATTCTGTGAGTGGGTGTGTATCTGTATGATTGTGTGAGTGGATGTGTATCTGCATGATTGTGTGAGTAGGTGTGTATCTCTATGATTGTGTGTGTGTGTATCTGTATGATGAAGAGAGAGGGTGTGTATCTGTATGACTGTGTGAGTGGGTGTGTTTCTGTATGATTATGTGCGTGTGTTTCTGTATGATTGTGTGAGAGGTTGTGTATCTGTATGATTGTGTGATTGGTTGTGTATCTGTATTAATATGTGAGTGTGTCTGTATCTCTATGAATGTGTGAGTGAGGGGGCTTTCTGTATGATTATGTGAGTGTGAGTATCTGAATGATTGCGTGAGTGGGTGTGTACCTGTATGTTTGTGTGAGTTTGTGTGTATCTGTATGTTTGTGTGAGTGGGTGTGTATCTGTAAGATTGTGTGAGTGGGTGTGTATCTGTTTGACTGTGTGTGTGTGAGTGGGTGTGTGTCTGTATGATTGTGTGAGTGGGTGTGTATCTGAATGATTGTGTGTGAGTGCTTCTGTATGATTGCGTGAGAGTGTGTGTATCTGCATGACTGTGTGAGTGTCTGTGTATCGGTATGATTGTGTGAGTGGAAGTGTATCTGAATGATTGTGTGCCTGTGTTTCTGTATGATTGTGAGAGGTGATGTGTATCTGTATTATTGTGTGATTGTGTGTGTATCTATGATTATGTAAGTGGGTGTGTATCTGTATGACTGTGTGAGTGGCAGTGAAACTGCATGATTGTGTGCCTGTGTTTCTGTATGATTGTGAGAGTGGGTGTGTTTCTGTATGATTGTGTGATTGGGTGTGTATCTATGATTATGTGAGTGGGTGTGTATCTGTATGATTGTGTGAGTGGGTGTGTATCTGTATGATTATGTGCGTGTGTTTCTTTATGATTGTGTGAGAGGTTGTATATCTGTATGATTGTGTGATTGGTTGTGTATCTGTATGAATATGTGAGTGTGTCTGTATCTCTATGAATGTGTGAGTGAGGGGGCTTTCTGTATGATTATGTGAGTGTGAGTATCTGAATGATTGCGCGAGTGGGTGTGTATCTCATAGTTTGTGTGATTGTGTGTGTATCTGTATGATTGCTTGAGTGGGTGTGTACCTGTATGATTGTGTGAGTTTGTGTTTATCTGTATGATTGTGTGAGTGGGTGTGTATCTGTAAGATTGTGTGAGTGGGTGTGTATCTGTTTGACTGTGTGTGTGTGAGTGGGTGTATGTCTGTATGATTGTGTGAGTGGGTGTGTAAGTGTATGATTGTGTGAGTGGGTTTGCATCTGTATGATAATGTGAGTGTGTGTGTTTCTCTATGATAGTGTGAGTGGGTGTGTACCAATGTGATTGTGTGAATGTGTGTATCTGTATGATTGTGTGAGTGGGTGTGTATCTGTACGATTTTGTGTGTGTGTTCTTGCATATCTGTATGATTGTGTGAGTGTGTGTATCTGTAAGGTTGTATGAGTGTTTGTGTGTAATTGTATGATTGTGTGAGTGTGTATGTGTCTGTATGATTTTGTGAGTGTGAGTGTGTGTGTGTCTGTATGATTGTGTGAGTGGGTGTATATCTGTATGATTATGTGAGTGGCTGTATATCTGTATGATTGAGTGAGTGGGTGTGTATCTGAATGATTGTGTGTGAGTGCTTCTGTATGATTGCGTGAGAGTGTGTGTATCTGTATGACTGTGTGAGTGTCTGTGTATCGGTATGATTGTGTGAGTGGAAGTGTATCTGTATGATTGTGTGCCTGTGTTTCTGTATGATTGTGAGAGGTGATGTGTATCTGTATTATTGAGTGATTGGGTGTGTATCTATGATTATGTGAGTGGGTGTGTATCTGTATGATTGTGTGAGTGGATGTGTATGTGTATGATTGTGTGAGTGGGAGTGTATCTGTATGATTATGTGAGTGTGTGTGTTTCTGTATAATTCTGTGAGTGGATGTGTATCTGCATGATTGTGTGAGTAGGGGTGTATCTGTATGATTGTGTGTGTGTGTATCTGTATGATTAAGTGAGAGGGTGTGTATCTCTATGATTGTACGTGTGTGTGTGTGTATCTGTATGATTGTGTGAGTGAGTGTGTATCTATATGATTGTGTGAGTGTGTATGTATCTTTATGATTGTATGAGTGTGTGTGTGTATCTGTATAATTGTGTGAGTGGGTGTGTATCTATATGATTGTGTGAGTGTGTATGTATCTGTATGATTGTATGAGTGTCTGTGTATCTGTATGATTGTGTGAGTGGGTGTGTACCTGTATGATTGTGTGTGCGTGGGTGGGTTCGTGTCTTTATGATTGTGTGAGTGTCTGTGTTTCTGCATGATAATGTGTTTGGCTGTGTTTCTGTATGATTGTGTGTGTGTGCTTCTGTATGATTGTTTGAGTGGGTGTGTATCTGTATGACTGTGTGATTGGTTGTGTATCTGTATGATTATGTGAGTGTGTGTGTATCTGTATGATTGTGTGAGTGTGTCTGTATCTCTATGAATGAGTGAGTGAGGGGGCTTTCTGTATGATTATGTGAGTGTGAGTATCTGAATGATTGCGTGAGTGTGTGTGTATCTGTATGATTGTGTGAGTGTTTGTGTATCTGTATGATTGCATGAGTGGGTGTGTACCTGTATGATTGTGTGAGTTTGTGTGTATCTGTATGATTGTGTGAGTGGGTGTGTATCTGATAGTTTGTGTGAGTGGGTGTTTATCTGTTTGACTGTGTGTGTGTGAGTGGGTGTGTGTCTGTATGATTGTGTGAGTGGTTGTGTAAGTGTATGATTGTGTGAGTGGGTTTGCATCTGTATGATTATGTGAGTGTGTGTGTTTCTCTATGATTGTGTGAGTGGGTGTGTATCAATATGATTGTGTGACTATGTGTATCTGTATGATTATGTGAGTGGATGTGTATCTGTACGAATGTGTGTGTGTGTGTTCTTGCATATCTGTATGATTGTGTGAGTGTGTGTGTATCTGTAAGATTGTATGAGTGTTTGTGTGTATTTGTATGATTGGGTGAGTGTGTATCTGTATGAGTAAGTGAGAGGGTGTGTATCTGTATGACTGTGTGAGTGTGTGTGTATCTGTATGATTATGTGTGTGTGTATCTGTATGATTAAGTGAGAGGATGTGTATCTGTATGACTGTGTGAGTGGGTGTGTATCTGTATGATTATGTGCGTTTGTTTCTGTATGATTGTGTGAGTGGGTGTGTATCTGTATGATAGTGTGATTGGTTGTGTATCTGTATGATTATGTGAGTGGGTGTGTATCTGTATGATTGTGTGAGTGTGTCTGTATCTCTATGAATGTGTGAGTGAGGGGACTTTCTGTATGATTATGTGATTGTGAGTATCTGAATGATTGCGTGAGTGGGTGTGTATCTGTATGATTGGTGTGAGTTTGTGTGTATCTGTATGATTGTGTGAGTGGGTGTGTATCTATATGATTGTGTGAGTGTGTATGTATCTGTATGATTGTATGAGTGTGTGTGTGTATCTGTATGATTGTGTGAGTTGGTGTGTACCTGTATGATTGTGTGTGCGTGGGTGGGTTCGTGTCTTTATGATTGTGTGAGTGTCTGTGTTTCTGCATGATTATGTGTTTGGCTGTGTTTCTGTATGATTGTGTGTTTGTGCTTCTGTATGATTGTGTGAGATTCTTGTGTGTCTGTATGATTATATGACTCTGTTTGTATCGCTCTGATTATGAGTGTGGATGTGTATCTGTATGATTGTGTGAGTGGTTGTGTACCTGTATGATTGTGTGTGCGTGGGTGGGTTTGTGTCTGTATGATTGTGTGAGTGTCTGTGTTTCTGCATGATAATGTGTTTGGCTGTGTTTCTGTATGATTGTGTGTGTGTGCTTCTGTATGACTGTTTGAGTGGGTGTGTATCTGTATGACTGTGTGATTGGTTGTGTATCTGTATGATTATGTGAGTGGGTGTGTATCTGTATGATTGTGTGAGTGTGTCTGTATCTCTATGAATGTGTGAGTGAGGGGGCTTTCTGTATGATTATGTGAGTGTGAGTATCTGAATGATTGCGTGAGTGGGTGTGTATCTGTATGATTGTGTGAGTGTTTGTGTATCTGTATGATTGCGTGAGTGGGTCTGTACCTGTATGATTGTGTGAGTTTGTGTGTATCTGTATGATTGCGTGAGTGGGTGTGTATCTGATAGTTTGTGTGAGTGGGTGTTTATCTGTTTGACTGTGTGTGTGTGAGTGGGTGTGTGTCTGTATGATTGTGTGAGTGGTTGTGTAAGTGTATGATTGTGTGAGTGGGTTTGCATCTGTATGATTATGTGAGTGTGTGTGTTTCTCTATGATTGTGTGAGTGGGTGTGTATCAATATGATTGTGTGACTATGTGTATCTGTATGATTATGTGAGTGGATGTGTATCTGTACGAATGTGTGTGTGTGTGTGTTCTTGCATATCTGTATGATTGTGTGAGTGTGTGTGTATCTGTAAGATTGTATGAGTGTTTGTGTGTATTTGTATGATTGTGTGAGTGTGTATCTGTATGAGTAAGTGAGAGGGTGTGTATCTGTATGACTGTGTGAGTGTGTGTGTATCTGTATGATTATGTGTGTGTGTATCTGTATGATTAAGTGAGAGGATGTGTATCTGTATGACTGTGTGAGTGGGTGTGTATCTGTATGATTATGTGCGTGTGTTTCTGTATGATTGTGTGAGTGGGTGTGTATCTGTATGATAGTGTGATTGGTTGTGTATCTGTATGATTATGTGAGTGGGTGTGTATCTGTATGATTGTGTGAGTGTGTCTGTATCTCTATGAATGTGTGAGTGAGGGGACTTTCTGTATGATTATGTGAGTGTGAGTATCTGAATGATTGCGTGAGTGGGTGTGTATCTGTATGATTGGTGTGAGTTTGTGTGTATCTGTATGATTGTGTGAGTGGGGGTGTAACTGTATGATTGTGTGTGTTTGTGTGTATCTGCATGATTGTGTGAGTGGGTGTGTATCTGCAAGATTTTTTGAGTTGGTGTGTATCTGTTTGACTGTGTGTGTGTGAGTGGGTGTGTGTCTGTATGATTGTGTGAGTGGGTTTGTAAGTGTATGATTGTGTGAGTGGGTTTGCATCTGTATGATTATGTGAGTGTGTGTGTTTCTCTATGATTGTGTGAGTGGGTGTGTATCAATATGATTGTGTGACTATGTGTACCTGTATGATTATGTGAGTGGGTGTGTATCTGTACGAATGTGTGTGTGTGTGTTCTTGCATATCTGTATGATTGTGTGAGTGTGTGTGTATCTGTAAGATTGTATGAGTGTTTGTGTGTATTTGTATGATTGTGTGAGTGTTTGTGTATCTGTATGATTATGTAAGTGGCTGTGTATCTGTATGATTGAGTGAGTGGGTGTGTATCTGAATGATTGTGTGTGTGCGCTTCTGTATGACTGTGTGAGAGTGTGTGTATCTGTATGGTTGTATGAGTGTGTTTGTGTATCTGTATGATTGTGTGAGTGAGTGTTTATCTATATGATTGTGTGAGTGTGTATGTATCTGTATTATTGTATGAGTGTGTGTGTGTACCTGTATGATTGTGTGTGCGTGAGTGGGTTTGTGTCTGTATGATTGTGTGAGTGTCTGTGTTTCTGCATGATTATGTTTTTGGCTTTGTTTCTGTATGATTGTTTGTGTGTGCTTCTGTATGATTGTGTGAGAGTGTGTGTATCTGTATGATTATATGACTATGTGTGTATCTCTATGATTATATGTGTGGATGTGTATCTGTATGATTATGTGAGTGTCTGTGTATCTGTATGATTGTGTGAGTGGCAGTGAAACTGCATGATTGTGTGCCTGTGTTTCTGTATGATTGTGAGAGTGGGTGTGTATGTGTACGATTGTGTGATTGGGTGTGTATCTATGATTATGTGAGTGGGTGTGTATCTGTATGATTGTGTGAGTGGGTGTGTATGTGTATGATTGTGTGAGTGGGGGTGAATCTGTATGATTATGTGAGTGTGTGTGTTTCTGTATGATTCTGTGAGTAGGTGTCTATCTGTATGATTGTGTTTGTGTGTATCTGTATGATTAAGTGAGAGGGTGTGTATCTGTATGATTATATGACTATGTGTGTATCTCTATGATTATGTGAGTGGATGTGTATCTGTATGATTGTGTGAGTAGGTGTGTATCTGTATGATTGTGTGTGTGTGTATCTGTATGATTAAGTGAGAGGGTGTGTATCTGTATGACTGTGTGAGTGGGTGTGTATCTGTATGATTATGTGCGTGTGTTTCTGTATGATTGTGTGAGTGGGTGTTTATCTGTATGATTGTGTGATTGGTTGTGTTTCTGTATGATTATGTGAGTTTGTCTGTATCTCTATGAATGTGTGAGTGAGGGGGCTTTCTGTATGATTATGTGAGTGTGAGTATCTGAATGATTGCCTGAGTGGGTGTGTATCTGTATGATTGTGTGAGTGCGTGTGTATCTGTATGATTGCGTGAGTGGGTGTGTACCTGTATGATTGTGTGAGTTTGTGTGTATGTGTATGATTGTGTGAGTGGGTGGGTATCTGTAAGATTGTGTGAGTGGGTGTGTATCTGTTTGACTGTGTGTGTGTGTGAGTGTGTTTGTGTCTGTATGATTGTGTGAGTATGTTTGTAAGTGTATGATTGTCTGAGTGGGTTTGCATCTGTTGATTATGTGAGTGTGTGTGTTTCTCTATGATTGTTTGAGTGGGTGTGTACCAATATGATTGTGTGACTGTGTGTATCTGTATGATTGTGTGATTGGGTGTGTATCTGTACGATTGTGTGTGTTTGTTCTTGCATATCTGTATGATTGTGTGAGTGTGTGTGTATCTGCAAGATTGTATGAGTGTTTGTGTGTATTTGTATGATTGTGTGAGTGTGTGTGTATCTGTATGATTTTGTGAGTGTGAGTTGGTGTGTGTCTGTTTGATTGTGTGAGTGGGTGAATATCTGTATGATTATGTGAGTGTCTGTGTATCGGTATGATTGTGTGAGTGGCCGTGTATCTGTATGATTGTGTGCCTGTGTTTCTGTATGATTGTGAGAGTGGGTGTGTATCTGTATGATTCTGTGATTTGGTGTGTATCTATGATCATGTGAGTGGGTGTGTATCTGTATGATTGTGTGACTGGGTGTGTAAATGTATGATTGTGTGAGTGGGGGTGTATCTGTATGATTATGTGAGTGTGTGTGTTTCTGTATGATTCTTTGAGTGGGTGTGTATCTGTATGATTATGTGAGTGGATGTGTATCTGCATGATTGTGTTTAGGTGTGTATCTCTATGATTGAGTGTGTGTGTATCTGTATGATTAAGTGAGAGGGTGTGTATCTGTATGACTGTGTGAGTGGATGTGTATCTGTATGATTGTGTGATTGGTTGTGTATCTGTATGATTATGTGAGTGGGTGTGTATCTGTATGATTGTGTGAGTGTGTCTGTATCTCTATGAATGTGTGAGTGAGGGGGCTTTCTGTATGATTATGTGAGTGTGAGTATCCGAATGATTGTGTGAGCGGGTGTGTATCTGTATGATTGTGTGAGTGTGTGTCTATCTGTTTGATTGTGTGAGTTGGTATGTATCTGTATGATTGTGTGAGTGTCTGTGTTTCTGCATGATTATGTGTTTGGCTGTGTTTCTGTATGATTGTGTTTTTGTGCTTCTGTATGATTGTGTGAGATTGTGTGTATCTGTATGATTATATGACTATGTGTGTATTGCTATGATTATGTGTGTGGATGTGTATCTGTATGATTGTGTGAGTGGGTGTGTACCTGTATGAATGTGTGTGCATGGGTGGGTTTGTGTCTTTATGATTGTGTGAGTGTCTATGTTTCTGCATGATTATGTGTTTGGCTGTGTTTCTGTATGATTGTGTGCGTGTGCTTCTGTATGATTGTGTGAGTGGGTGTGTAACTGTATGATTGTGTGATTAGTTGTGTATCTGTATGATTATGTGAGTGGGTGTGTATCTGTATGATTGTGTGAGTGTGTCTGTATCTCTATGAATGTGTGAGTGAGGGGGCTTTCTGTATGATTATGTGAGTGTGAGTATCTGAATGATTGCGTGAGTGGGTGTGTATCTGTATGATTGTGTGAGTGTTTGTGTATCTGTATGATTGCGTGAGTGGGAGTGTATCTGTATGATTGTGTGAGTTTGTGTGTATCTGTTTGATTGTGTGAGTGGGTGTGTATCTGTAAGATTGTTTGAGTGGTTGTTTATCTGTTTGACTGTGTGTGTGTGAGTGGGTGTGTGTCTGTATGATTGTGTGAGTAGGTGTGTAAGTGTATGATTGTGTGAGTGGGTTTGCATCTGTATGATTATGTGAGTGTGTGTGTTTCTCTATGATTGTGTGAGTGGGTGTGTATCAATATGATTGTGTGACTATGTGTATCTGTATGATTATGTGAGTGGGTGTGTATCTGTACGAATGTGTGTGTGTGTTCTTGCATATCTGTATGATTGTGTGAGTGTGTGTGTATCTGTAAGATTGCATGAGTGTTTGTGTGTATTTGCTGATTGTGTGAGTGTTTGTGTATCTGTATGATTTTGTGAGTGTGAGTGGGTGTAGGTCTGTATGATTGTGTGAGTGGGTGTGTATCTATATGATTGTGTGAGTGTGTATGTATCTGTATGATTGTATGAGTGTGTGTGTGTACCTGTATTTTTGTGTGTGCGTGGGTGGGTTTGTTTCTGTATGATTGTGTGAGTGTGTGTGTATCTGTATGATTTTGTGAGTGTGAGTGGGTGTGTGTCTGTATGATTGTGTGAGTGGGTGTATATCTGTATGATTATGTGAGTGGCTGTGTATCTGTATGATTGAGTGAGTGGGTGCGTATCTGAATGATTGTGTGTGTGTGCTTCTGTATGATTGTGTGAGAGTGTGTGTATCTGTATGATTATATGACTATTTGTGTATCTCTATGATTATGTGTGTGGATGTTTATCTGTATGATTATGTGAGTGTCTCTGTATCGGTATGATTGCGTGAGTGGCCGTGTATCTGTATGATTGTGTGCCTGTGTTTCTGTATGTTTGTGAGAGTGGCTGTGTATCTGTATGATTGTGTGATTGGGTGTGTATCTATGATTATGTGAGTGGGTGTGTATCTGTATGATTGTGTGAGTGGGTGTGTATGTGTATGATTGTGTGAGTGGGTGTGTATCTGTATGATTATGTGAGTGTGTGTGTTTCTGTATGATTCTGTGAGTGGGTGTGTATCTGTATGATTGTGTGAGTGGATGTGTATCTGCATGATTGTGTGAGAGGGTGTGTATCTGTATGATTGTGTTTGTGTATCTGTATGATTAAGTGAGATGGTGTGTATCTGTATGACTGTGTGAGTAGGTGTGTATCTGTATGATTGTGTGATTGGTTGTGTATCTGTATGATTATGTGAGTGGGTGTGTATCTATGATTGTGTGAGTGTGTCTGTATCTCTTGGAATGTGTGAGTGAGGGGGCTTTCTGTATGATTATGTGAGTGTGAGTATCCGAATGATTGCGTGAGTGGGTGTGTATCTGTATGATTGTGTGAGTGTGTGTCTATCTGTTTGATTGTGTGAGTGGGTATGTATCTGTATGATTGTGTGAGTGTCTGTGTTTCTGCATGGTTATGTGTTTGGCTGTGTTTCTGTATGATTGTGTGTTTGTGCTTCTGTATGATTGTGTGAGATTGTGTGTATCTGTATGATTATATGACTATGTGTGTATTGCTATGATTATGTGTGTGGATGTGTATCTGTATGATTGTGTGAGTGGGTGTGTACCTGTATGATTGTGTGTGCGTGGGTGGGTTTGTGTCTGTATGATTGTGTGAGTGTCTGTGTTTCTGCATGATTATGTGTTTGGCTGTGTTTCTGTATGATTGTCTGCGTGTGCTTCTGTATGATTGTGTGAGTGGGTGTGTAAGTGAATGATTGTGTGAGTGGGTTTGCATCTGTATGATTATGTGAGTGTGTGTGTTTCTCTATGATTTTGTGAGTGGGTGTGTATCAATATGATTGTTTGACTATGTGTATCTGTTTGATTATGTGAGTGGATGTGTATCTGTACGTATGTGTGTGTGTGTGTTCTTGCATATCTGTATGATTGTGAGAGTGTGTGTGTATCTGTAAGATTGCATGAGTGTTTGTGTGTATTTGTATGATTGTGTGTGTGTGTGTATCTGTATGATTTTGTGAGTGTGAGTAGATGTATGTCTGTATGATTGTGTGAGTGGGTGTATATCTGTATGATTATGTGAGTGGCTGTGTATCTATATGATTGAGTGAGTGGGTGTGTATCTGAATGATTGTGTGTGTGTGCTTCTGTATGATTGTGTGAGAGTGTGTGTATCTGTATGATTGTATGAGTGTGTGTGTGTATCTGTATGATTGTGTGAGTGAGTGTGTGCGCCTGTATGATTGTGTGTGCGTGGGTGGGTTTGTTTGTGTACGATTGTGTGAGTAGGTGTGTATCTGTATGATTGTGTGTGTGTGTTTCTGTATGATTCTGTGAGTGGGTGTGTATCTGTAAGATTGTGTGAGTGGTTGTTTATCTGTTTGACTGTGTGTGTGTGAGTGGGTGTGTGTCTGTATGATTGTGTGAGTGGGTGTGTAAGTGAATGATTGTGTGAGTGGGTTTGCATCTGTATGATTATGTGAGTGTGTGTGTTTCTCTATGATTTTGTGAGTGGGTGTGTATCAATATGATTGTTTGACTATGTGTATCTGTTTGATTATGTGAGTGGATGTGTATCTGTACGAATGTCTGTGTGTGTGTTCTTGCATATCTGTATGATTGTGAGAGTGTGTGTGTATCTGTAAGATTGCATGAGTGTTTGTGTGTATTTGTATGATTGTGTGTGTGTGTGTATCTGTATGATTTTGTGAGTGTGAGTAGATGTATGTCTGTATGATTGTGTGAGTGGGTGTATATCTGTATGATTATGTGAGTGGCTGTGTATCTATATGATTGAGTGAGTGGGTGTGTATCTGAATGATTGTGTGTGTGTGCTTCTGTATGATTGTGTGAGAGTGTGTGTATCTGTATGATTGTATGAGTGTGTGTGTGTATCTGTATGATTGTGTGAGTGAGTGTGTGCGCCTGTATGATTGTGTGTGCGTGGGTGGGTTTGTTTGTGTACGATTGTGTGAGTAGGTGTGTATCTGTATGATTGTGTGTGTGTGTTTCTGTATGATTCTGTGAGTGGGTGTGTATCTGTAAGATTGTGTGAGTGGGTGTTTATCTGTTTGACTGTGTGTGTGTGAGTGGGTGTGTGTCTGTATGATTGTGTGAGTGGGTTTGTAAGTGTATGATTGTGTGAGTGGGTTTGCATCTGTATGATTATTTGATTGTGTGTGTTTCTCTATGATTGTGTGAGTGGATGTGTATCAATATGACTGTGTGACTATGTGTATCTGTATGATTGTGTGAGTGGGTGTGTATCTGTACGAATGTGTGTGTGTGTGGTCTTGCATATCTGTATGATTGAGTGAGTGTGTGTGTATCTGTAAGATTGTATGAGGGTTTGTGTGTATTTATATGATTGTGTGAGTGTGTGTGTATCTGCATGATTTTGTGAGTGTGAGTGGGTGTGTATCTGTATGATTTTGTGATTGGGTGTGTATCTATGATTATGCGAGTGGGTGTGTATCTGTATGATTGTGTGAGTGGGTGTGAATGTGTATGATTGTGTGAGTGGGGTTGTATCTGTATGATTATGTGAGTGTGTGTGTTTCTGTATGATTCTGTTAGTGGGTGTGTATCTGTATGATTGTGTGAGTGGATGTGTATCTGCATGATAGTGTGAGTGGGTGTGTATCTGTATGATTGTGTGTGTGTGTATCTGTATGATTAAGTGAGAGGGTGTGTATCTGTATGACTGTGTGAGTGGGTGTGTATCTGTATGATTATGTGCGTGTGTTTCTGTATGATTGTGTGAGTGGGTGTGTATCTGTATGATTGTGTGATTGGTTGTGTATCTGTATGATTATGTGAGTGGGAGTGTATCTGTATGATTGTGTGAGTTTGTGTGTATCTGTTTGATTGTGTGAGTGGGTGTGTATCTGTAAGATTGTTTGAGTGGTTGTTTATCTGTTTGACTGTGTGTGTGTGAGTGGGTGTGTGTCTGTATGATTGTGTGAGTGGGTGTGTAAGTGTATGATTGTGTGAGTGGGTTTGCATCTGTATGATTATGTGAGTGTGTGTGTTTCTCTATGATTGTGTGAGTGGGTGTGTATCAATATGATTGTGTGACTATGTGTATCTGTATGATTATGTGAGTGGGTGTGTATCTGTACGAATGTGTGTGTGTGTTCTTGCATATCTGTATGATTGTGTGAGTGTGTGTGTATCTGTAAGATTGCATGAGTGTTTGTGTGTATTTGCTGATTGTGTGAGTGTTTGTGTATCTGTATGATTTTGTGAGTGTGAGTGGGTGTAGGTCTGTATGATTGTGTGAGTGGGTGTGTATCTATATGATTGTGTGAGTGTGTATGTATCTGTATGATTGTATGAGTGTGTGTGTGTACCTGTATTTTTGTGTGTGCGTGGGTGGGTTTGTTTCTGTATGATTGTGTGAGTGTGTGTGTATCTGTATGATTTTGTGAGTGTGAGTGGGTGTGTGTCTGTATGATTGTGTGAGTGGGTGTATATCTGTATGATTATGTGAGTGGCTGTGTATCTGTATGATTGAGTGAGTGGGTGTGTATCTGAATGATTGTGTGTGTGTGCTTCTGTATGATTGTGTGAGAGTGTGTGTATCTGTATGATTATATGACTATTTGTGTATCTCTATGATTATGTGTGTGGATGTTTATCTGTATGATTATGTGAGTGTCTCTGTATCGGTATGATTGCGTGAGTGGCCGTGTATCTGTATGATTGTGTGCCTGTGTTTCTGTATGTTTGTGAGAGTGGCTGTGTATCTGTATGATTGTGTGATTGGGTGTGTATCTATGATTATGTGAGTGGGTGTGTATCTGTATGATTGTGTGAGTGGGTGTGTATGTGTATGATTGTGTGAGTGGGTGTGTATCTGTATGATTATGTGAGTGTGTGTGTTTCTGTATGATTCTGTGAGTGGGTGTGTATCTGTATGATTGTGTGAGTGGATGTGTATCTGCATGATTGTGTGAGAGGGTGTGTATCTGTATGATTGTGTTTGTGTATCTGTATGATTAAGTGAGATGGTGTGTATCTGTATGACTGTGTGAGTAGGTGTGTATCTGTATGATTGTGTGATTGGTTGTGTATCTGTATGATTATGTGAGTGGGTGTGTATCTATGATTGTGTGAGTGTGTCTGTATCTCTTGGAATGTGTGAGTGAGGGGGCTTTCTGTATGATTATGTGAGTGTGAGTATCCGAATGATTGCGTGAGTGGGTGTGTATCTGTATGATTGTGTGAGTGTGTGTCTATCTGTTTGATTGTGTGAGTGGGTATGTATCTGTATGATTGTGTGAGTGTCTGTGTTTCTGCATGGTTATGTGTTTGGCTGTGTTTCTGTATGATTGTGTGTTTGTGCTTCTGTATGATTGTGTGAGATTGTGTGTATCTGTATGATTATATGACTATGTGTGTATTGCTATGATTATGTGTGTGGATGTGTATCTGTATGATTGTGTGAGTGGGTGTGTACCTGTATGATTGTGTGTGCGTGGGTGGGTTTGTGTCTGTATGATTGTGTGAGTGTCTGTGTTTCTGCATGATTATGTGTTTGGCTGTGTTTCTGTATGATTGTCTGCGTGTGCTTCTGTATGATTGTGTGAGTGGGTGTGTAACTGTATGATTGTGTGATTAGTTGTGTATCTGTATGATTGTGTGAGTGTGTCTGTATCTCTCTGAATGTGTGAGTGAGGGGGCTTTCTGTATGATTATGTGAGTGTGAGTATCTGAATGATTGCGTGATTGGCTGTGTATCTGTATGATTGTGTGTCTGTGTATCTGTATGATTGCGTGAGTGGGAGTGTATCTGTATGATTGTGTGATTTTGTGTGTATCTGTATGATTGTGTGAGTAGGTCTGTATCTGTAAGATTGTGTGAGTGGTTGTTTATCTGTTTGACTGTGTGTGTGTGAGTGGGTGTGTGTCTGTATGATTGTGTGAGTGGGTGTGTAAGTGAATGATTGTGTGAGTGGGTTTGCATCTGTATGATTATGTGAGTGTGTGTGTTTCTCTATGATTTTGTGAGTGGGTGTGTATCAATATGATTGTTTGACTATGTGTATCTGTTTGATTATGTGAGTGGATGTGTATCTGTACGTATGTGTGTGTGTGTGTTCTTGCATATCTGTATGATTGTGAGAGTGTGTGTGTATCTGTAAGATTGCATGAGTGTTTGTGTGTATTTGTATGATTGTGTGTGTGTGTGTATCTGTATGATTTTGTGAGTGTGAGTAGATGTATGTCTGTATGATTGTGTGAGTGGGTGTATATCTGTATGATTATGTGAGTGGCTGTGTATCTATATGATTGAGTGAGTGGGTGTGTATCTGAATGATTGTGTGTGTGTGCTTCTGTATGATTGTGTGAGAGTGTGTGTATCTGTATGATTGTATGAGTGTGTGTGTGTATCTGTATGATTGTGTGAGTGAGTGTGTGCGCCTGTATGATTGTGTGTGCGTGGGTGGGTTTGTTTGTGTACGATTGTGTGAGTAGGTGTGTATCTGTATGATTGTGTGTGTGTGTTTCTGTATGATTCTGTGAGTGGGTGTGTATCTGTAAGATTGTGTGAGTGGTTGTTTATCTGTTTGACTGTGTGTGTGTGAGTGGGTGTGTGTCTGTATGATTGTGTGAGTGGGTGTGTAAGTGAATGATTGTGTGAGTGGGTTTGCATCTGTATGATTATGTGAGTGTGTGTGTTTCTCTATGATTTTGTGAGTGGGTGTGTATCAATATGATTGTTTGACTATGTGTATCTGTTTGATTATGTGAGTGGATGTGTATCTGTACGAATGTCTGTGTGTGTGTTCTTGCATATCTGTATGATTGTGAGAGTGTGTGTGTATCTGTAAGATTGCATGAGTGTTTGTGTGTATTTGTATGATTGTGTGTGTGTGTGTATCTGTATGATTTTGTGAGTGTGAGTAGATGTATGTCTGTATGATTGTGTGAGTGGGTGTATATCTGTATGATTATGTGAGTGGCTGTGTATCTATATGATTGAGTGAGTGGGTGTGTATCTGAATGATTGTGTGTGTGTGCTTCTGTATGATTGTGTGAGAGTGTGTGTATCTGTATGATTGTATGAGTGTGTGTGTGTATCTGTATGATTGTGTGAGTGAGTGTGTGCGCCTGTATGATTGTGTGTGCGTGGGTGGGTTTGTTTGTGTACGATTGTGTGAGTAGGTGTGTATCTGTATGATTGTGTGTGTGTGTTTCTGTATGATTCTGTGAGTGGGTGTGTATCTGTAAGATTGTGTGAGTGGGTGTTTATCTGTTTGACTGTGTGTGTGTGAGTCGGTGTGTGTCTGTATGATTGTGTGAGTGGGTTTGTAAGTGTATGATTGTGTGAGTGGGTTTGCATCTGTATGATTATTTGATTGTGTGTGTTTCTCTATGATTGTGTGAGTGGATGTGTATCAATATGACTGTGTGACTATGTGTATCTGTATGATTGTGTGAGTGGGTGTGTATCTGTACGAATGTGTGTGTGTGTGGTCTTGCATATCTGTATGATTGAGTGAGTGTGTGTGTATCTGTAAGATTGTATGAGGGTTTGTGTGTATTTATATGATTGTGTGAGTGTGTGTGTATCTGCATGATTTTGTGAGTGTGAGTGGGTGTGTATCTGTATGATTTTGTGATTGGGTGTGTATCTATGATTATGCGAGTGGGTGTGTATCTGTATGATTGTGTGAGTGGGTGTGAATGTGTATGATTGTGTGAGTGGGGTTGTATCTGTATGATTATGTGAGTGTGTGTGTTTCTGTATGATTCTGTTAGTGGGTGTGTATCTGTATGATTGTGTGAGTGGATGTGTATCTGCATGATAGTGTGAGTGGGTGTGTATCTGTATGATTGTGTGTGTGTGTATCTGTATGATTAAGTGAGAGGGTGTGTATCTGTATGACTGTGTGAGTGGGTGTGTATCTGTATGATTATGTGCGTGTGTTTCTGTATGATTGTGTGAGTGGGTGTGTATCTGTATGATTGTGTGATTGGTTGTGTATCTGTATGATTATGTGAGTGGGAGTGTATCTGTATGATTGTGTGAGTTTGTGTGTATCTGTTTAATTGTGTGAGTGGGTGTGTATCTGTAAGATTGTTTGAGTGGTTGTTTATCTGTTTGACTGTGTGTGTGTGAGTGGGTGTGTGTCTGTATGATTGTGTGAGTGGGTGTGTAAGTGTATGATTGTGTGAGTGGGTTTGCATCTGTATGATTATGTGAGTGTGTGTGTTTCTCTATGATTGTGTGAGTGGGTGTGTATCAATATGATTGTGTGACTATGTGTATCTGTATGATTATGTGAGTGGGTGTGTATCTGTACGAATGTGTGTGTGTGTTCTTGCATATCTGTATGATTGTGTGAGTGTGTGTGTATCTGTAAGATTGCATGAGTGTTTGTGTGTATTTGCTGATTGTGTGAGTGTTTGTGTATCTGTATGATTTTGTGAGTGTGAGTGGGTGTAGGTCTGTATGATTGTGTGAGTGGGTGTGTATCTATATGATTGTGTGAGTGTGTATGTATCTGTATGATTGTATGAGTGTGTGTGTGTACCTGTATTTTTGTGTGTGCGTGGGTGGGTTTGTTTCTGTATGATTGTGTGAGTGTGTGTGTATCTGTTTGATTTTGTGAGTGTGAGTGGGTGTGTGTCTGTATGATTGTGTGAGTGGGTGTATATCTGTATGATTATGTGAGTGGCTGTGTATCTGTATGATTGAGTGAGTGGGTGTGTATCTGAATGATTGTGTGTGTGTGCTTCTGTATGATTGTGTGAGAGTGTGTGTATCTGTATGATTATATGACTATTTATGTATCTCTATGATTATGTGTGTGGATGTTTATCTGTATGATTATGTGAGTGTCTCTGTATCGGTATGATTGCGTGAGTGGCCGTGTATCTGTATGATTGTGTGCCTGTGTTTCTGTATGTTTGTGAGAGTGGCTGTGTATCTGTATGATTGTGTGATTGGGTGTGTATCTATGATTATGTGAGTGGGTGTGTATCTGTATGATTGTGTGAGTGGGTGTGTATGTGTATGATTGTGTGAGTGGGTGTGTATCTGTATGATTATGTGAGTGTGTGTGTTTCTGTATGATTCTGTGAGTGGGTGTGTATCTGTATGATTGTGTGAGTGGATGTGTATCTGCATGATTGTGTGAGAGGGTGTGTATCTGTATGATTGTGTTTGTGTATCTGTATGATTAAGTGAGATGGTGTGTATCTGTATGACTGTGTGAGTAGGTGTGTATCTGTATGATTGTGTGATTGGTTGTGTATCTGTATGATTATGTGAGTGGGTGTGTATCTGTATGATTGTGTGAGTGTGTCTGTATCTCTTGGAATGTGTGAGTGAGGGGGCTTTCTGTATGATTATGTGAGTGTGAGTATCCGAATGATTGCGTGAGTGGGTGTGTATCTGTATGATTGTGTGAGTGTGTGTCTATCTGTTTGATTGTGTGAGTGGGTATGTATCTGTATGATTGTGTGAGTGTCTGTGTTTCTGCATGGTTATGTGTTTGGCTGTGTTTCTGTATGATTGTGTGTTTGTGCTTCTGTATGATTGTGTGAGATTGTGTGTATCTGTATGATTATATGACTATGTGTGTATTGCTATGATTATGTGTGTGGATGTGTATCTGTATGATTGTGTGAGTGGGTGTGTACCTGTATGATTGTGTGTGCGTGGGTGGGTTTGTGTCTGTATGATTGTGTGAGTGTCTGTGTTTCTGCATGATTATGTGTTTGGCTGTGTTTCTGTATGATTGTCTGCGTGTGCTTCTGTATGATTGTGTGAGTGGGTGTGTAACTGTATGATTGTGTGATTAGTTGTGTATCTGTATGATTGTGTGAGTGTGTCTGTATCTCTCTGAATGTGTGAGTGAGGGGGCTTTCTGTATGATTATGTGAGTGTGAGTATCTGAATGATTGCGTGATTGGCTGTGTATCTGTATGATTGTGTGTCTGTGTATCTGTATGATTGCGTGAGTGGGAGTGTATCTGTATGATTGTGTGTTTTTGTGTGTATCTGTATGATTGTGTGAGTAGGTCTGTATCTGTAAGATTGTGTGAGTGGTTGTTTATCTGTTTGACTGTGTGTGTGTGAGTGGGTGTGTGTCTGTATGATTGTGTGAGTGGGTGTGTAAGTGAATGATTGTGTGAGTGGGTTTGCATCTGTATGATTATGTGAGTGTGTGTGTTTCTCTATGATTTTGTGAGTGGGTGTGTATCAATATGATTGTTTGACTATGTGTATCTGTTTGATTATGTGAGTGGATGTGTATCTGTACGAATGTCTGTGTGTGTGTTCTTGCATATCTGTATGATTGTGAGAGTGTGTGTGTATCTGTAAGATTGCATGAGTGTTTGTGTGTATTTGTATGATTGTGTGTGTGTGTGTATCTGTATGATTTTGTGAGTGTGAGTCGATGTATGTCTGTATGATTGTGTGAGTGGGTGTCTATCTGTATGATTATGTGAGTGGCTGTGTATCTATATGATTGAGTGAGTGGGTGTGTATCTGAATGATTGTGTGTGTGTGCTTCTGTATGATTGTGTGAGAGTGTGTGTATCTGTATGATTGTATGAGTGTGTGTGTGTATCTGTATGATTGTGTGAGTGAGTGTGTGCGCCTGTATGATTGTGTGTGCGTGGGTGGGTTTGTTTGTGTACGATTGTGTGAGTAGGTGTGTATCTGTATGATTGTGTGTGTGTGTTTCTGTATGATTCTGTGAGTGGGTGTGTATCTGTAAGATTGTGTGAGTGGTTGTTTATCTGTTTGACTGTGTGTGTGTGAGTGGGTGTGTGTCTGTATGATTGTGTGAGTGGGTGTGTAAGTGAATGATTGTGTGAGTGGGTTTGCATCTGTATGATTATGTGAGTGTGTGTGTTTCTCAATGATTTTGTGAGTGGGTGTGTATCAATATGATTGTTTGACTATGTGTATCTGTTTGATTATGTGAGTGGATGTGTATCTGTACGAATGTCTGTGTGTGTGTTCTTGCATATCTGTATGATTGTGAGAGTGTGTGTGTATCTGTAAGATTGCATGAGTGTTTGTGTGTATTTGTATGATTGTGTGTGTGTGTGTATCTGTATGATTTTGTGAGTGTGAGTAGATGTATGTCTGTATGATTGTGTGAGTGGGTGTATATCTGTATGATTATGTGAGTGGCTGTGTATCTATATGATTGAGTGAGTGGGTGTGTATCTGAATGATTGTGTGTGTGTGCTTCTGTATGATTGTGTGAGAGTGTGTGTATCTGTATGATTGTATGAGTGTGTGTGTGTATCTGTATGATTGTGTGAGTGAGTGTGTGCGCCTGTATGATTGTGTGTGCGTGGGTGGGTTTGTTTGTGTACGATTGTGTGAGTAGGTGTGTATCTGTATGATTGTGTGTGTGTGTTTCTGTATGATTCTGTGAGTGGGTGTGTATCTGTAAGATTGTGTGAGTGGGTGTTTATCTGTTTGACTGTGTGTGTGTGAGTCGGTGTGTGTCTGTATGATTGTGTGAGTGGGTTTGTAAGTGTATGATTGTGTGAGTGGGTTTGCATCTGTATGATTATTTGATTGTGTGTGTTTCTCTATGATTGTGTGAGTGGATGTGTATCAATATGACTGTGTGACTATGTGTATCTGTATGATTGTGTGAGTGGGTGTGTATCTGTACGAATGTGTGTGTGTGTGGTCTTGCATATCTGTATGATTGTGTGAGTGTGTGTGTATCTGTAAGATTGTATGAGGGTTTGTGTGTATTTATATGATTGTGTGAGTGTGTGTGTATCTGCATGATTTTGTGAGTGTGAGTGGGTGTGTATCTGTATGATTTTGTGATTGGGTGTGTATCTATGATTATGCGAGTGGGTGTGTATCTGTATGATTGTGTGAGTGGGTGTGAATGTGTATGATTGTGTGAGTGGGGTTGTATCTGTATGATTATGTGAGTGTGTGTGTTTCTGTATGATTCTGTTAGTGGGTGTGTATCTGTATGATTGTGTGAGTGTGTCTGTATCTCTATGAATGTGTGAGTGAGGGGGCTTTTTGTATAATTATGTGAGTGTGAGTATCTGAATGATTGCATGAGTGTCTGTGTATCTGTATGATAGTGTGAGTAGGTGTGTATCTGTATGATTGTGTGTGTGTGTATCTGTATGATTAAGTGAGAGGGTGTGTATCTGTATGACTGTGTGAGTGGGTGTGTATCTGTATGATTATGTGCATGTGTTTCTGTATGATTGTGTGAGTGGGTGTGTATCTGTATGATTGTGTGATTGGTTGTGTATCTGTATGATTATGTGAGTGGGTGTGTATCTGTATGATTGTGTGAGTGTGTCTGTATCTCTATGAATGTGTGAGTGAGGGGGCTTTTTGTATAATTATGTGAGTGTGAGTATCTGAATGATTGCATGAGTGTCTGTGTATCTGTATGATTGTGTGAGTAGGTGTGTATCTGTATGATTGTGTGTGTGTGTATCTGTATGATTAAGTGACAGGGTGTGTATCTGTATGACTGTGTGAGTGGGTGTGTATCTGTATGATTATGTGCGTGTGTTTCTGTATGATTGTGTGAGTGGGTGTGTATCTGTATGATTGTGTGATTGGTTGTGTATCTGTATGATTATGTGAGTGGGTGTGTATCTGTACGATTGTGTGAACGTGTCTGTATCTCTATGAATGTGTGAGTGAGGGGGCTTTCTTTATGATTGTGTGAGTGTGCGTGTATCTGTATGATTGTGTGAGTGTGTGTGTATCTGTATGATTGCGTGAGTGGGTGTGTATCTGTATGATTGTGTGAGTTTGTGTGTATCTGTATGATTGTGTGAGTGGGTGTGTATCTGTAAGATTGTGTGAGTGGGTGTTTATCTGTTTGACAGTGTGTTTGTGAGTGGTTGTGTGTCTGTATGATTGTGTGAGTGGGTGTGTAAGTGTATGATTGTGTGAGTGGGTTTGCATCTGTATGATTATGTGTGTGTGTGTGTTTCTCTATGATTGTGTGAGTGGGTGTGTATCAATATGACTGTGTGACTATGTGTATCTGTATGATTGTGTGAGTGGATGTGTATCTGTATGAATGTGTGTGTGTAAGTTCTTGCATATCTGTAGGATTGTGGGAGTGTGTGTGTATCTGTAAGATTGTATGAGGTTTTGTGTGTATTTGTATGATTGTGTGAGTGTGTGTGTATCTGTATGATTTTGTGAGTGTGAGTGGGTGTGTGTCTGTATGATTGTGTGAGTGGGTGTCTTTCTGTATGATTATGTGAGTGGCTGTGTATCTGTATGATTGAGTGAGTGGGTGTGTATCTGAATGATTGTGTGTGTGTGTGCTTCTGTATGATTGTGTGAGAGTGTGTGTATCTCTATGATTGTATGAGTGTGTGTGTGTATCTGTATGTGTGTGAGTGAGTGTGTATCTATATGATTGTGTGAGTGTGTATTTATCTGTATGATTGTATGAGTGTGTGTGTGTACCTGTATGATTATGTGTGCGTGGGTGGGTTTGTGTCTGTATGATTGTGTGAGTGTCTGTGTTTCTGCATGATTATGTGTTTGACTGTGTTTCTGTATGATTGTGTGTTTGTGCTTCTGTATAATTGTGTGAGAGTGTGTGTATCTGTATGATTATATGACTATGTGTGTATCTCTATGATTATGTGTGTGGATGTGTATCTGTATGATTATGTGAGTGTCCGTGTATCTGTATGACTTTGTGAGTGGCAGTGTATCTGTATGATTGTGTGCGTGTGTTTCTGTATGATTGTGTGATTGGGTGTGTATCTATGATTATGTGAGTGGGTTTGTATCTGTATGATTGTGTGAGTGGGTGTGTATGTGTATGATTGTGTGAGTGGGTGTGTATCTGTATGATTATGTGAGTGTGTGTTTTTCTGTATTATTCTGTGAGTGTGTGTGTATCTGTATGATTTTGTGAGTGGATGTGCATCTGCATGATTGTGTGAGTAGGTGTGTATCTGTTTGATTGTTTGTGTGTGTATCTGTATGATTAAGTGAGAGGGTGTGTATCTGTATGACTGTGTGAGAGGGTGTGTATCTGTATGGGTATGTGCGTGTGTTTCTGTATGATTGTGTGAGTGGGTGTGTATCTGTATGATTGTGTGAGTTTGTGTGTATCTGTATGATTGTGTGAGTGGGTGTGTATCTGTAAGATTGTGTGAGTGGGTGTTTATCTGTTTGACTGTGTGTGTGTGAGTGGGTGTGTGTCTCTATGATTGTGTGAGTGGGTGTGTAAGTGAATGATTGTGTGAGTGGGTTTGCATCTGTATGATTATGTGTGTGTGTGTTTCTCTATGATTGTGTGAGTGGGTGTGTATCAATATGACGGTGTGACTATGTGTATCTGTATGATTGTGTGAGTGGGTGTGTATCTGTACGAATGTGTGTGTGTGTGTTCTTGCATAACTGTATGATTGTGTGAGTGTGTGTGTATCTGTAAGATTGTATGAGGATTTGTGTGTATTTGTATGATTGTGTGAGTGTGTGTGTATCTGTATGATTTTGTGAGTGTGAGTGGGTGTGTGTCTGTATGATTGTGTGAGTGGGTGTATATCTGTATGATTATGTGAGTGGCTGTGTATCTGTATGATTGAGTGAGTGGGTGTGTATCTGAATGATTGTGTGTGTGTGTGCTTCTGTATGATTGTGTGAGAGTGTGTGTATCTGTATGATTGTATGAGTGTGTGTGTGTATCTGTATGAGTGTGTGAGTGAGTGTGTATCTATATGATTGTGTGAGTGTGTATGTATCTGTATGATTGTATGAGTGTGTGTGTGTACCTGTATGATTGTGTGTGCGTGGGTGGGTTTGTGTCTGTATGATTGTGTGAGTGTCTGTGTTTCTGCATGATTATGTGTTTGACTGTGTTTCTGTATGATTGCGTGTGTGTGCTTCTGTATGATTGTGTGAGAGTGTGTGTATCTGTATGATTATATGACTATGTGTGTATCTCTATGATTATGTGTGTGGATGTGTGTCTGTATGATTATGTGAGTGTCCGTGTATCTGTATGATTGTGTGAGTGGCATTCTATCTGTATGATTGTGTGCGTGTGTTTCTGTATGATTGTGTGATTGGGTGTGTATCTATGATTATGTGAGTGGGTGTGTATCTGTATGATTGTGTGAGTGGGTGTGTATGTGTATGATTGTGTGAGTGGGGGTGTATCTGTATGATTATGTGAGTGTGTGTGTTTCTGTATGATTCTGTGCGTGGGTGTGTATCTGTATGATTGTGTGAGTGGATGTGTATCTGCATGATTGTGTGTGTAGGTGTGTATCTGTATGATTGTTTGTGTGTGTATCTGTATGATTAAGTGAGAGGGTATGTATCTGTATGTCTGTGTGAGTGTGTGTGTATCTGTATGATTATGTGCGTGTGTTTCTGTATGTTTGTGTGAGTGGGTGTGTATCTGTATGATTGTGTGATTGGTTGTGTATCTGTATGATTATGTGAGTGGGTGTGTATCTGTATGATTGTGTGAGAGTGTCTGTATCTCTATGAATGTGTGAGTGAGGGGACTTTCTGTATGATTATGTGAGTGTGAGTGTCTGAATGATTGCGTCAGTGGGTGTGTATCTGTATGATTGTGTGAGTGTGTGTTTGTATCTGTATGATTGTGTGAATGTGTGTGTACCTGTATGATTGTGTGTGCGTGATTGGGTTTGTGTCTGTATGATTGTGTGAGTGTGTGTGTATCTGTATGATTATGTCAGTGGCTGTGTATCTGTATGATTGTGTGTGTATGCTTCGGTATGATTGTGTGAGAGTGTGTATATCTGTGGAATTTTATGACCATGTGTGTATCTGTATGATTATGTGTTTGGATGTGTATCTGTGTGACTATGTGAGTTTGTGTGTATCTGTATGATTGTGTGAGTGGGTGTGTATCTTTAAGATTGTGTGTGTGTGTGTGTCTGTATGAATGTGTGAGTGGGTGTGTATCTGTATGATTGTGTGAATGTGTGTCTATCTCTATGAATGTGTGAGTGGGGGGGCTACCTGTATGATTGTGTGAGTGTGAGTATCTGTATGATTGCGTGAGTGGGTGTGTATCCTTTTGATTGTGTGAGTTTGTGTGTATCTGTATGATTGTGTGAGTGGGTGTGTATCTGTATGTATATGTGCATGTGTTTCTGTATGATTGTGCGAGTGGGTGTTTATCTGTATGACTGTGTGAGTGGGTGTGTATCTGTATGATTATGTGCGTGAGTATCTCTATGATTGTGTGAGTGGGTGTGTATCTGTATGATTGTGTGTGAGTGCTTCTGTATGATTGTTTGAGTGCTTGTTTATCTGTAGAATTATGTGAGTGGGTGTGTATCTGTATGATTGCGTGAGTGGGTGTGTATGTGTATGATTGTGTGAGTGTGGGTGTATCTGTATGATTATGTGAGTGTGTGTGTTTCTGTATGATTATGTGAGTGGGTGCGTATCGGTATGATTGTCTGAGTGGGTGTGTATCTGTATGATTGTGTGACTGGATGTGTCTCTGCATGATTGTGTGAGTGGGTGTGTATCGGTATGATTGTGTGTGTGTGTATCTGTAGGATTATGTGAGCGGGTGTGTATCTGTATGATTGTGTGAGTGGATGTGTATCTGCATGATTGTGTGAGGAGGTGTGTATCTGTATGATTGTGTGTGTGTGTATCTGTATGATTAAGTGAGAGGGTGTGTAGCTGTATGATTGTGTGAGTGGGTGTGTATCTGTATGATTATGTGCGTGTGTTTCTGTATGATTGTGTGAGTGTGTGTGTATCTGTATGATTTTGTGAGTGTGAGTGGGTGTGTGTCTGTATGATTGTGTGAATGGGTGTGTATCTGAATGATTGTGTGTGTGTGCTTCTGTATGATTGTGTGAGAGTGTGTGTATCTGTATGATTGTGTGAGTGTGTATGTATCTGTATGATTGTATGATTGTGTGTGTGTACCTGTATGATTGTGTGTGCGTGGGTGGGTTTGTGTCTGTATGATTGTGT
Organism: Carcharodon carcharias; assembly: GCF_017639515.1. Classification (NCBI taxonomy): domain Eukaryota; kingdom Metazoa; phylum Chordata; class Chondrichthyes; order Lamniformes; family Lamnidae; genus Carcharodon; species Carcharodon carcharias. The sequence continues at coordinate 418,289 of NC_054475.1, read as the reverse complement.
GAGTGTCTGTGTTTCTGCATGATTATGTTTTTGGCTGTGTTTCTGTATGATTGTGTGTGGGTGCTTCTGTATGATTGTGTGAGATTGTGTGTATCTGTATGGTTATAGGACTATGTGTGTATCTCTATGATTATGTGTGTGGATGTGTATCTGTATGATTATGTGAGTGTCTGTGTATCTGTATGACTGTGTGCGTGGCAGTGTATCTGTATGATTGTGTGCCTGTGTTTCTGTATGATTGTGAGAGTGGGTGTGTATCTGTATGATTGTGTGATTGGGTGTGTATCTATGATTATGTGACTGGGTGTGTATCAGTATGATTGTGTGAGTGGGTGTGTATGTGTATGATTGTGTGAGTGGGGGTGTATCTGTATGATTATGTGAGTGTGGGTGTTTCTGTATGATTCTGTGAGTGGGTGTGTATCTGTATGATTGTGTGAGTGGATATGTATCTGCATGATTGTGTGAGTAGGTGTGTATCTGTATGATTGTGTGTGTGTGTATCTGTATGATTAAGTGAGAGGGTGTGTATCTGTATGACTGTGTGAGTGGGTGTGTATCTGTATGATTATGTGCGTGTGTTTCTGTATGATTGTGTGAGTGGGTGTGTATCTGTATGATTGTGTGATTGGTTGTGTATCTGTATGATTATGTGAGTGGGTGTGTATCTGTATGATTGTGTGAGTGTGTCTGTATCTCTATGAATGTGCGAGTGAGGGGGCTTTCTGTATGATTATGTGAGTGTGAGTATCTGAATGATTGCGTGAGTGGGTGTGTATCTGTATGGTTGTGTGAGTTTCTGTGTACCTGTATGATTATGTGAGTTTGTGTGTATCTGTATAATTGTGAGAGTGGGTGTGTATCTGTAAGATTTTGTGAGTGGGTGTGTATCTGTTTGACTGTGTGTGTGTGAGTTGGTGTGTGTCTGTATGATTGTGTGAGTGGGTGTGTAAGTGTATGATTGTGTGAGTGGGTTTGCATCTGTATGATTATGTGAGTGTCTGTGTATCTGTATGCTTGTGTGAGTGGCAGTGAAACTGCATGATTGTGTGCCTGTGTTTCTGTATGATTGTGAGAGTGTGTGTGTATCTGTATGATTATGTCAGTGGCTGTGTATCTGTATGATTATGTGTGTATGCTTCGGTATGATTGTGTGAGAGTGTGTATATCTGTGGAATTTTATGACCATGTGTGTATCTGTATGATTATGTGTTTGGATGTGTATCTGTGTGACTATGTGAGTTTGTGTGTATCTGTATGATTGTGTGAGTGGGTGTGTATCTTTAAGACTGTGTGTGTGTGTGTGTCTGTATGAATGTGTGAGTGGGTGTGTATCTGTATGATTGTGTGAGTGGATGTGTATCTGCATGATTGTGTGAGTAGGTGTGTATCTGTATGATTGTGTGTGTGTGTATCTGTATGATTAAGTGAGAGGGTGTGTAGCTGTATGATTGTGTGAGTGGGTGTGTATCTGTATGATTATGTGCGTGTGTTTCTGTATGATTGTGTGAGTGTGTGTGTATCTGTATGATTTTGTGAGTGTGAGTGGGTGTGTGTCTGTATGATTGTGTGAATGGGTGTGTATCTGAATGATTGTGTGTGTGTGCTTCTGTATGATTGTGTGAGAGTGTGTTTATCTGTATGATTGTGTGAGTGTGTATGTATCTGTATGATTGTATGATTGTGTGTGTGTACCTGTATGATTGTGTGTGCGTGGGTGGGTTTGTGTCTGTATGATTGTGTGAGTGTCTGTGTTTCTGCATGATTATGTTTTTGGCTGTGTTTCTGTATGATTGTGTGTGGGTGCTTCTGTATGATTGTGTGAGATTGTGTGTATCTGTATGGTTATAGGACTATGTGTGTATCTCTATGATTATGTGTGTGGATGTGTATCTGTATGATTATGTGAGTGTCTGTGTATCTGTATGACTGTGTGCGTGGCAGTGTATCTGTATGATTGTGTGCCTGTGTTTCTGTATGATTGTGAGAGTGGGTGTGTATCTGTATGATTGTGTGATTGGGTGTGTATCTATGATTATGTGACTGGGTGTGTATCAGTATGATTGTGTGAGTGGGTGTGTATGTGTATGATTGTGTGAGTGGGGGTGTATCTGTATGATTATGTGAGTGTGGGTGTTTCTGTATGATTCTGTGAGTGGGTGTGTATCTGTATGATTGTGTGAGTGGATATGTATCTGCATGATTGTGTGAGTAGGTGTGTATCTGTATGATTGTGTGTGTGTGTATCTGTATGATTAAGTGAGAGGGTGTGTATCTGTATGACTGTGTGAGTGGGTGTGTATCTGTATGATTATGTGCGTGTGTTTCTGTATGATTGTGTGAGTGGGTGTGTATCTGTATGATTGTGTGATTGGTTGTGTATCTGTATGATTATGTGAGTGGGTGTGTATCTGTATGATTGTGTGAGTGTGTCTGTATCTCTATGAATGTGCGAGTGAGGGGGCTTTCTGTATGATTATGTGAGTGTGAGTATCTGAATGATTGCGTGAGTGGGTGTGTATCTGTATGGTTGTGTGAGTTTCTGTGTACCTGTATGATTATGTGAGTTTGTGTGTATCTGTATAATTGTGAGAGTGGGTGTGTATCTGTAAGATTTTGTGAGTGGGTGTGTATCTGTTTGACTGTGTGTGTGTGAGTTGGTGTGTGTCTGTATGATTGTGTGAGTGGGTGTGTAAGTGTATGATTGTGTGAGTGGGTTTGCATCTGTATGATTATGTGAGTGTCTGTGTATCTGTATGCTTGTGTGAGTGGCAGTGAAACTGCATGATTGTGTGCCTGTGTTTCTGTATGATTGTGAGAGTGTGTGTGTATCTGTATGATTATGTCAGTGGCTGTGTATCTGTATGATTGTGTGTGTATGCTTCGGTATGATTGTGTGAGAGTGTGTATATCTGTGGAATTTTATGACCATGTGTGTATCTGTATGATTATGTGTTTGGATGTGTATCTGTGTGACTATGTGAGTTTGTGTGTATCTGTATGATTGTGTGAGTGGGTGTGTATCTTTAAGATTGTGTGTGTGTGTGTGTCTGTATGAATGTGTGAGTGGGTGTGTATCTGTATGATTGTGTGAATGTGTGTCTATCTCTATGAATGTGTGAGTGGGGGGGCTACCTGTATGATTGTGTGAGTGTGAGTATCTGTATGATTGCGTGAGTGGGTGTGTATCCTTTTGATTGTGTGAGTTTGTGTGTATCTGTATGATTGTGTGAGTGGGTGTGTATCTGTATGTATATGTGCATGTGTTTCTGTATGATTGTGCGAGTGGGTGTTTATCTGTATGACTGTGTGAGTGGGTGTGTATCTGTATGATTATGTGCGTGTGTATCTCTATGATTGTGTGAGTGGGTGTGTATCTGTATGATTGTGTGTGAGTGCTTCGTGTATGATTGTTTGAGTGCTTGTTTATCTGTAGAATTATGTGAGTGGGTGTGTATCTGTATGATTGCGTGAGTGGGTGTGTATGTGTATGATTGTGTGAGTGTGGGTGTATCTGTATGATTATGTGAGTGTGTGTGTTTCTGTATGATTATGTGAGTGGGTGCGTATCGGTATGATTGTCTGAGTGGGTGTGTATCTGTATGATTGTGTGACTGGATGTGTCTCTGCATGATTGTGTGAGTGGGTGTGTATCGGTATGATTGTGTGTGTGTGTATCTGTAGGATTATGTGAGCGGGTGTGTATCTGTATGATTGTGTGAGTGGATGTGTATCTGCATGATTGTGTGAGTAGGTGTGTATCTGTATGATTGTGTGTGTGTGTATCTGTATGATTGTGTGAGTGTGTCTGTATCTCTATGAATGTGCGAGTGAGGGGGCTTTCTGTATGATTATGTGAGTGTGAGTATCTGAATGATTGCGTGAGTGGGTGTGTATCTGTATGGTTGTGTGAGTTTCTGTGTACCTGTATGATTATGTGAGTTTGTGTGTATCTGTATAATTGTGAGAGTGGGTGTGTATCTGTAAGATTTTGTGAGTGGGTGTGTATCTGTTTGACTGTGTGTGTGTGAGTTGGTGTGTGTCTGTATGATTGTGTGAGTGGGTGTGTAAGTGTATGATTGTGTGAGTGGGTTTGCATCTGTATGATTATGTGAGTGTCTGTGTATCTGTATGCTTGTGTGAGTGGCAGTGAAACTGCATGATTGTGTGCCTGTGTTTCTGTATGATTGTGAGAGTGTGTGTGTATCTGTATGATTATGTCAGTGGCTGTGTATCTGTATGATTGTGTGTGTATGCTTCGGTATGATTGTGTGAGAGTGTGTATATCTGTGGAATTTTATGACCATGTGTGTATCTGTATGATTATGTGTTTGGATGTGTATCTGTGTGACTATGTGAGTTTGTGTGTATCTGTATGATTGTGTGAGTGGGTGTGTATCTTTAAGATTGTGTGTGTGTGTGTGTCTGTATGAATGTGTGAGTGGGTGTGTATCTGTATGATTGTGTGAATGTGTGTCTATCTCTATGAATGTGTGAGTGGGGGGGCTACCTGTATGATTGTGTGAGTGTGAGTATCTGTATGATTGCGTGAGTGGGTGTGTATCCTTTTGATTGTGTGAGTTTGTGTGTATCTGTATGATTGTGTGAGTGGGTGTGTATCTGTATGTATATGTGCATGTGTTTCTGTATGATTGTGCGAGTGGGTGTTTATCTGTATGACTGTGTGAGTGGGTGTGTATCTGTATGATTATGTGCGTGTGTATCTCTATGATTGTGTGAGTGGGTGTGTATCTGTATGATTGTGTGTGAGTGCTTGTGTATGATTGTTTGAGTGCTTGTTTATCTGTAGAATTATGTGAGTGGGTGTGTATCTGTATGATTGCGTGAGTGGGTGTGTATGTGTATGATTGTGTGAGTGTGGGTGTATCTGTATGATTATGTGAGTGTGTGTGTTTCTGTATGATTATGTGAGTGGGTGCGTATCGGTATGATTGTCTGAGTGGGTGTGTATCTGTATGATTGTGTGACTGGATGTGTCTCTGCATGATTGTGTGAGTGGGTGTGTATCGGTATGATTGTGTGTGTGTGTATCTGTAGGATTATGTGAGCGGGTGTGTATCTGTATGATTGTGTGAGTGGATGTGTATCTGCATGATTGTGTGAGGAGGTGTGTATCTGTATGATTGTGTGTGTGTGTATCTGTATGATTAAGTGAGAGGGTGTGTAGCTGTATGATTGTGTGAGTGGGTGTGTATCTGTATGATTATGTGCGTGTGTTTCTGTATGATTGTGTGAGTGTGTGTGTATCTGTATGATTTTGTGAGTGTGAGTGGGTGTGTGTCTGTATGATTGTGTGAATGGGTGTGTATCTGAATGATTGTGTGTGTGTGCTTCTGTATGATTGTGTGAGAGTGTGTGTATCTGTATGATTGTGTGAGTGTGTATGTATCTGTATGATTGTATGATTGTGTGTGTGTACCTGTATGATTGTGTGTGCGTGGGTGGGTTTGTGTCTGTATGATTGTGTGAGTGTCTGTGTTTCTGCATGATTATGTTTTTGGCTGTGTTTCTGTATGATTGTGTGTTTGTGCTTCTGTATGATTGTGTGAGATTGTGTGTATCTGTATGGTTATAGGACTATGTGTGTATCTCTATGATTATGTGTGTGGATGTGTATCTGTATGATTATGTGTGTGTCTGTGTATCTGTATGACTGTGTGCGTGGCAGTGTATCTGTATGATTGTGTGCCTGTGTTTCTGTATGATTGTGAGAGTGGGTGTGTATCTGTATGAATGTGTGTGTGTGTGTTCTTGCATATCTGTATGATTGTGTGAGTGTGTGTGTATCTGGAAGATTGTATGAGTGTTTGTGTATATTTGTATGATTGTGTGAGTGTGTGTGTATCTGTATGATTTTGTGAGTGTGATAGGGTGTGTATCTGTATGATTGTGTGAGTGGGTGTATATCTGTATGATTATGTGAGTGGCTGTGTATCTGTATGATTGAGTGAGTGGGTGTGTATCTGAATGATTGTGTGTGTGTACTTCTGTATGATTGTGTGAGAGTGTGTGTATCTGTATGATTGTATGAGTGTGTGTGTGTATCTGTATGATTGTGTGAGTGAGTGTGTATCTATATGATTGTGTGAGTGTGTGTGTTTCTGTATGATTCTGTGAGTGGGAGTGTATCTATATGATTGTGAGGGTGTGCATGTATCTGTATGATTGTATGAGTGGGTGTGTGTATCTGTATGATTTTCTGTGCGTGGGTGGGTTTGTGTCTGTATGATTGTGTGAGTGTCTGTGTTTCTGCATGATTATGTTTTTTGCTGTGTTTCTGAAAGTTTGTGTGTGTGTGCTTCTGTATGATTGTGTGAGTGTGTGTGTATCTGTATGATTACATGACTATGTGTGTATCTCTATGATTATGTGTGTGGATGTGTATCTGTATGATTATGTGAGTGTCTGTGTATCTGTATGATTGTGTCATTGGGTGTGTATCTATGATTATGTGAGTGGGTGTGTATCTGTATGATTGTGTGAGTGGGTGTGTATGTGTATGATTGTGTGAGTGGGGGTGTATCTGTATGATTATGTGAGTGTGTGTTTCTTTATGATTCTGAGAGTGGGTGTGTATCTATATGATTGTGAGGGTGTGCATGTATCTGTATGATTGTATGAGTGGGTGTGTGTATCTGTATGATTGTGCGTGGGTGGGTTTGTGTCTGTATGATTGTGTGAGTGTCTGTGTTTCTGCATGATTATGTTTTTTGCTGTGTTTCTGAATGTTTGTGTGTGTGTGCTTCTGTATGATTGTGTGAGTGTGTGTGTATCTGTATGATTACATGACTATGTGTGTATCTCTATGATTATGTGTGTGGATGTGTATCTGTATGATTATGTGAGTATCTGTGTATCTGTATGCTTGTGTGAGTGGCAGTGAAACTGCATGATTGTGTGCCTGTGTTTCTGTATGTTTGTGAGAGTGTGTGTGTATCTTAATGATTGTGTGATTGTGTGTGTATCTATGATTATGTGAGTGGGTGTGTATCTGTATGATTGTGTGAGTGGTTGTGTATGTGTATGATTGTGTGAGTGGGGGTGTATCTGTATGATTATGTGAGTGTGTGTGTTTCTGTATGATTCTGTGAGTGGGAGTGTATCTATATGATTGTGTGAGTGTGTATGTATCTGTATGATTGTATGAGTGGTTGTTTGTACCTGTATGATTGTGTGTGCGTGGGTGGGTTTGTGTCTGTATGATTGTGTGAGTGTCTGTGTTTCTGCATGATTATGTTTTTGGCTGTGTTTCTGTATGATTGTGTGTGGGTGCTTCTGTATGATTGTGTGAGAGTGTCTGTATCTGTATGATTACATGACTATGTGTGTATCTCTATGATTATGTGTGTGGATGTGTATCTGTATGATTATGTGAGTGTCTGTGTATCTGTATGATTGTGTCATTGGGTGTGTATCTATGATTATGTGAGTGGGTGTGTTTCTGTATGATTCTGTGAGTGTGTGTGTATCTGTATGATTGTGTTATTGGGTGTGTATCTATGATTATGTGAGTGGGTTTGTATCTGTATGATTGTGTGAGTGGGTGTGTATGTGTATGATTGTGTGAGTGGGGGTGTATCTGTATGATTATGTGAGTGTGTGTTTCTTTATGATTCTGAGAGTGGGTGTGTATCTATATGATTGTGAGGGTGTGCATGTATCTGTATGATTGTATGAGTGGGTGTGTGTATCTGTATGATTTTCTGTGCGTGGGTGGGTTTGTGTCTGTATGATTGTGTGAGTGTCTGTGTTTCTGCATGATTATGTTTTTTGCTGTGTTTCTGAAAGTTTGTGTGTGTGTGCTTCTGTATGATTGTGTGAGTGTGTGTGTATCTGCATGATTACATGACTATGTGTGTATCTCTATGATTATGTGTGTGGATGTGTATCTGTATGATTATGTGAGTGTCTGTGTATCTGTATGATTGTGTCATTGGGTGTGTATCTATGATTATGTGAGTGGGTGTGTATCTGTATGATTGTGTGAGTGGGTGTGTATGTGTATGATTGTGTGAGTGGGGGTGTATCTGTATGATTATGTGAGTGTGTGTTTCTTTATGATTCTGAGAGTGGGTGTGTATCTATATGATTGTGAGGGTGTGCATGTATCTGTATGATTGTATGAGTGGGTGTGTGTATCTGTATGATTGTGCGTGGGTGGGTTTGTGTCTGTATGATTGTGTGAGTGTCTGTGTTTCTGCATGATTATGTTTTTTGCTGTGTTTCTGAATGTTTGTGTGTGTGTGCTTCTGTATGATTGTGTGAGTGTGTGTGTACCTGTATGATTACATGACTATGTGTGTATCTCTATGATTATGTGTGTGGATGTGTATCTGTATGATTATGTGAGTATCTGTGTATCTGTATGCTTGTGTGAGTGGCAGTGAAACTGCATGATTGTGTGCCTGTGTTTCTGTATGTTTGTGAGAGTGTGTGTGTATCTTAATGATTGTGTGATTGGGTGTGTATCTATGATTATGTGAGTGGGTGTGTATCTGTATGATTGTGTGAGTGGTTGTGTATGTGTATGATTGTGTGAGTGGGGGTGTATCTGTATGATTATGTGAGTGTGTGTGTTTCTGTATGATTCTGTGAGTGGGTGTGTATCTGTATGATTGTGTGAGTGGATGTGATTCTGCATGATTGTGTGAGTAGGTGTGTATCTGTATGATTATGTGCGTGTGTTTCTGTATGAATGTGTGAGTGGGTGTGTATATGTATGATTGTGTGATTGGCTGTGTATCTGTACGATTATGTGAGTGGGTGTGTATCTGTATGATTATGTGAGTGTGTCTTTATCTCTATGAATGTGTGAGTGAAGGGGCTTTCTGTATGATTTTTTGAGTGTGAGTATCTGAATGATTGCGTGAGTGGGTGTGTATCTGTATGATTGTCTGAGTGTGTGTTTATCTGTATGATTGCGTGTTTGGGTGTGTACCTGTATGATTGTGTGAGTGTGTGTGTATCTGTATGATTGTGTGAGTGGGTGTGTATCTGTAAGAATGTGTGAGTGGGTGTGTATCTGTTTGACTGTGTGTGTGTGAGTGGGTGTCTGTCTGTATGATTGTGTGAGTGGGTGTGTAAGTGTATGATTGTGTGAGTGTGTTTGCATCTGTATGATTATGTGAGTGTGTGTGTTTCTCTATGATTGTGTGAGTGGGTGTGTAACAATATGATTGTGTGACTGTCTGTATCTGTATGTTTGTGTGAGTGGGTGTGTATCTGTATGATTGTGTGCGTGTGTTCTTGCATATCTGTATGATTGTGTGAGTGTGTGTGTATCTGTAAGATTGTATGAGTGTTTGTGTGTATTTGTATGATTGTGTGAGTGGGTTTATATCTGTATGATTATGTGAGTGGCTGTGTATCAGTATGATTGAGTGATTGGGTGTGTATCTGAATGTTTGTGTGTGTGTGCTTCTGTATGATTATGTGTGTGGATGTGTATCTGTATGATTATGTGAGTGTCTGTGTATCTGTATGATTGTGTTAGTGGCAGTGTATCTGTATGATTGTGTGCCTGTGTTTCTGTATGATTGTGAGAGTGGGTGTGTATCTGTATGATTGTGTGAGTGGGTGTGTATCTTTATGATTGTGTGTGTGTGTGTGTCTGTATGAATGTGTGAGTGGGTGTTTATCTGTATGATTGTGTGAATGTGTGTCTATCTCTATGAATGTGTGAGTGGGGGTGGCTATCTGTATGATTGTGTGAGTGTGAGTATCTGTATGATTGCGTGAGTGGGTGCGTATCCTTTTGATTGTGTGAGTTTGTGTGTATCTGTATGATTGTGTGAGTGGGTGTGTATCTGTATGATTATGTGCATGTGTTTCTGTATGATTGTGCGAGTTGGTGTGTATCTGTATGACTGTGTGAGTGGGTATGTATCTGTATGATTATGTGCGTGTGCATCTGTATGATTGTGTGAGTGGGTGTGTATCTGTATGATTGTGTGTGAGTGCTTCTGTATGATTGTGTGAGTTCTTGTGTATCTGCAGAATTATGTGATTGGGTGTGTATCTGTATGATTGCGTGAGTGGGTGTGCATATGCATGATTGTGTGAGTGTATGTGCATCTGTATGAGTGTATGAGTTTGTGTGTCTGTATCTGTATGATTGTGTGCATGGGTGTGTATCTGTACGATTATGTGAGTGGGTATCTATCTGTTTGATTGTGTTAGTGGATGTGTATCTGTATGATTATGTGAGTGGGTGCATATCGGTATGATTGTCTGAGTGGGTGTGTATCTGTATGATTGTGTGAATGGATGTGTCTCTGCATGATTGTGTGAGTGGGTGTGTATCTGTATGATTGGGTGTGTGTGTTTCTGTAGGATTATGTGAGCGGGTGTGTATCTGTATGATTGTGTGAGTGGATGTGTATCTGCATGATTGTGTGAGTAGGTGTGTATCTGTATGATTTTGTGTGTGTGTATCTGTATGATTAAGTGAGAGGGTGTGTTTCTGTATGACTGTGTGAGTGGGTGTGTATCTGTATGATTATGTGCGTGTGTTTCTGTATGATTGTGTGAGTGTGTGTGTATCTGTATGATTTTGTGAGTGTGATAGGGTGTGTATCTGTATGATTGTGTGAGTGGGTGTATATCTGTATGATTATGTGAGTGGCTGTGTATCTGTATGATTGAGTGAGTGGGTGTGTATCTGAATGATTGTGTGTGTGTACTTCTGTATGATTGTGTGAGAGTGTGTGTATCTGTATGATTGTGTGAGTGGGTGTGTACCTTTATGATTGTGTGAGCGTGGGTGGGTTTGTGTCTGTATGATTGTGTGAGTGTGCGTGTGTATCTGTATGATTGAGTGCGTGGGTGTGTTTCTATATGATTGTGTGAGTGTGTATGTATCTGTATGATTGTATGAGAGTGTGTGTGTATCTGTATGATTGTGTGAGTGGGTGTGTACCTGTATGATTGTGTGTGCGTGGGTGGGTTTGTGTCTTTATGATTGTGTGAGTGTCTGTGTTTCTGCATGATTATGTGTTTGGCTGTGTTTCTGTATGATTGTGTGTTTGTGCTTCTGTATGATTGTGTGAGATTCTTGTGTATCTGTATGATTATATGACTACGTGTGCATCGCTATTATTATGAGTGTGGATGTGTATCTGTATAATTGTGTGAGTGGGTGTGTACCTGTATGATTGTGTGTGCGTGGGTGGGTTTGTGTCTGTATGATTGTGTGAGTGTCTGTGTTTCTGCATGATTATGTGTTTGGCTGTGTTTCTGTATGATTGTGTGTGTGTGCTTCTTTATGATTGCGTGAGTGGGTGTGTATCTGTATGATTGTGTGATTGGTTGTTTATCTGTATGATTATGTGAGTGGGTGTGTATCTGTATGATTGTGTGAGTGTGTCTGTATCTCTATGTTTGTGTGAGTGAGCGGGCTTTCTGTATGATTAAGTGAGTGTGAGTATCTGAATGATTGCGTGAGTGGGTGTGTATCTGTATGATTGTGTGAGTTTGTGTGTATCTGTATGATTGTGTGAGTGGGTGTGTATCTGTAAGTTTGTGTGAGTGGGTGTTTATCTGTTTGACTGTGTGTGTGTGAGTGGGTGTGTGTCTGTATGATTGTGTGAGTGGGTGTGTAAGTGTATGATTGTGTGAGTGGGTTTGCATCTGTATGATTATGTGAGTGTGTGTGTTTCTCTATGATCGTGTGAGTGGGTGTTTATCAATATGATTATGTGACTATGTGTATCTGTATGATTATGTCAGTGGGTGTGTATCTGTATGAATGTGTGTGTGTGTGTTCTTGCATATCTGTATGATTGTGTGAGTGTGTGTGTATCTGTAAGATTGTATGAGTGTTTGTGTGTATTTGTATGATTGTGTGAGTATGTGTGTATATGTATGATTTTGTGAGTGTGAGTGTGTGTGTGTCTGTATGATTGTGTGAGTGGGTGTATATCTGTATGATTACGTGAGTGGCTGTGCATCTGTATGATTGAGTGAGTGGGTGTGTATCTGAATGATTGTGTGTGTGTGCTTCTGTATGATTGTGTGAGAGTGTGTGTATCTCTATGATTGTATGAGTGTGTGTGTGTACCTGTATGATTGTGTGTGCGTGGGTGGGTTTGTTTCTTTATGATTGTGTGAGTGTCTGTGTTTCTGCATGATTATGTTTTTGGCAGTGTTTCTGTATGATTGTGTGTGGTGCTTCTGTATGATTGTGTGAGAGTGTGTGTATCTGTATGATTATATGAGTATTTGTGTATCTCTATGATTATGTGTGTGGATGTGTATCTGTATGATTGTGTGAGTGGCAGTGTATCTGTATGATTGTGTGCCTGTGTTTCTGTATGAATGTGAGAGTGGGTGTGTATCTGTATGATTGTGTGATTGGGTGTGTATCTATGATTATGTGAGTGAGTGTGTATCTGTATGATTGTGTGAGTGGGTGTGTATGTGTATGATTGTGTGAGTGGGGGTGTATCTGTATGATTATGTGAGTGTGTGTGTTTCTGTATGATTCTGTGAGTGGGTGTGTATCTGTTTGATTGTGTGAGTGGATGTGTATCTGCATGATTGTGTGAGTAGGTGTGTATCTGTATGATTGTGTGTGTGTGTATCTGTATGTTTAAGTGAGAGGGTGTGTATCTGTATGACTGTGTGTGTGGGTGTGTATCTGTATGATTATGTGCGTGTGTTTCTGTATGATTGTGTGAGTGGGTGTGTATCTGTATGATTGTGTGATTGGTTGTGTAACTGTATGATTCTGTGAGTGGGTGTGTATCTGTATGATTGTTTGAGTGTGTCTGTATCTCTATGAATGTGTGAGTGAGGGGGCTTTCTGTATGATTATGTGAGTGTGAGTATCTAAATGATTGAGTGAGTGGGTGTGTATCGGTATGATTATGTGCGTGTGTTTCTGTATGATTGTATGAGAGGTTGTGTATCTGTATGATTGTGTGATTGGTTGTGTATCTGTATGATTATGTGAGTGTGTCTGTATCTCTATGAATGTGTGAGTGAGGGGGCTTTCTGTATGATTATGTGAGTGTGAGTATCTGAATGATTGCGTGAGTGGGTGTGTACCTGTATGATTGTGTGAATTTGTGTGTATTTGTATGATTGTGTGTGGGTGTGTATCTGTAAGATTGTGTGAGTGGGTGTGTATCTGTTTGACTGTGTGTGTGTGAGTGGGTGTGTTTCTGTATGATTGTGTGAGTGGGTGTGTAAGTGTATGATTGTGTGAGTGTTTGTGTGTATTTGTATGATTGTGTGAGTGTGTGTGTATCTGTATGATTTTGTGAGTGTGAGTGGGTGTGTGCCTGTTTGATTGTGTGAGTGGGTGTGTATCTGTATGATTATGTGAGTGGCTGTGTATCTGTATGATTGAGTGAGTGGGTGTGTATCTGAATGATTGTGTGTGTGTGCTTCTGTATGATTGTGTGAGAGTGTGTTATATCTGTATGATTATATGACTATTTGTGTATCTCTATGATTATGTGTGTGGATGTGTATCTGTATGATTATGTGAATGTCTGTGTATCTGTATGATTGTGTGCCTGTGTTTCTGTATGATTGTGAGAGGTGATGTGTATCTGTATGATTGTGTGATTGGGTGTGTATCTATGATTATGTGAGTGGGTGTGTATCTGTATGATTGTGTGAGTGGATGTGTATGTGTATGATTGTGTGAGTGGGGGTGTATCTGTATGATTATGTGAGTGTGTGTGTTTCTGTATGATTCTGTGAGCGTGTGTGTATCTTTATGATTGTGTGAGTGGATGTGTATCTGCATGAGTGTGTGAGTAGGTGTGTATCTGTATGATTGTGTGTGTGTGTATCTGTATGATTAAGTGAGAGGGTGTGTATCTGTATGATTGTATGAGTGTGTGTGTGTATCTGTATGATTGTGTGAGTGAGTGTGTATCTATATGATTGTGTGAGTGTGTATGTATCTGTATGATTGTATGAGTGTGTGTGTGTATCTGTATGATTGTGTGAGTGGGTGTGTATCTATATGATTTTGTGAGTGTGTATGTATCTGTATGATTGTATGAGTGTGTATGTGTATCTGTATGATTGTGTGAGTGGGTGTGTACCTGTATGATTGTGTGTGCGTGGATGGGTTTGTGTCTGTATGATTGTGTGAGTGTCTGTGTTTCTGCATGATTATGTGTTTGGCTGTGTTTCTGTATGATTGTGTGTCTGTGCTTCTGTATGATTGTGTGAGATTCTTGTGTATCTGTATGATTATATGACTATGTGTGTATCGCTATGATTATGTGTGTGGATGTGTATCTGTATGATTGTGTGTGTGGTTGTGTTCCTGTATGATTGTGTGTGCGTGGGTGGGTTTGTGTCTGTATGATTGTGTGAGTGTCTGTGTTTCTGCATGATTATGTGTTTGGCTGTGTTTCTGTATGATTGTGTGTGTGTGCTTCTGTATGATTGTGTGAGTGGGTGTGTATCTGTATGACTTTGTGATTGGTTGTGTATCTGTATGATTATGTGAGTGGGTGTGTATCTGTATGATTGTGTGAGTGTGTCTGTATCTCTATGAATGTGTGAGTGAGGGGGCTTTCTGTATGATTATGTGAGTGTGAGTATCTGAATGATTGCGTGAGTGGGTGTGTATCTGTATGATTGTGTGAGTGTTTTTGTATCTGTATGTTTGCGTGAGTGGGTGTGTACCTGTATGATTGTGTGAGTTTGTGTGTATCTGTATGATTGTGTGAGTGGGTGTGTATATGATAGTTTGTGTGAGTGGGTGTTTATCTGTTTGACTGTGTGTGTGAGTGGGTGTGTGTCTGTATGATTGTGTGAGTGGGTGTGTAAGTGTATGATTTTGTGAGCGGGTTTGCATCTGTATGATTATGTGAGTGTGTGTGTTTCTCTATGATTGTGTGAGTGGGTGTGTATCAATATGATTGTGTGACTTTGTGTATCTGTATGATTATATGAGTGGGTGTATATCTGTACGAATGTGTGTGTGTGTTCTTGCATATCTGTATGATTGTGTGAGTGTGTGTGTATCTGTAAGATTGTATGAGTGTTTGTGTGTATTTGTATGATTGTGTGAGTGTGTATCTGTATGTGTAAGTGAGAGGGTGTGTATCTGTATGACTCTGTGAGTGTGTGTTTATCTGTATGATTATGTGTGTGTGTATCTGTATGATTAAGTGAGAGGGTGTGTATCTGTATGACTGTGTGAGTGGGTCTGTTTCTGTATGATTATGTGCGTGTGTTTCTGTATGATTGTGTGAGTGGGTGTGTACCTGTATGATTGTGTGATTGTTTGTGTTTCTGTATGATTATGTGAGTGGGTGTGTATCTGTATGATTGTGTGAGTGTGTCTGTATCTCTATGAATGTGTGAGTGAGGGGACTTTCTGTATGATTATGTGAGTGTGAGTATCTGAATGATTGCGTGAGTGGGTGTGTATCTGTATGGTTGTGTGAGTTTGTGTGTAACTGTATGATTGTGTGAGTTTGTGTGTATTTGTATGATTGTGAGAGTGGGTGTGTATCTGTAAGATTTTGTGAGTGGGTGTGTATCTGTTTGACTGTGTGTGTGTGAGTGGGTGTGTGTCTGTATGATTGTGTGAGTGGGTGTGTAAGTGTATGATTGTGTGAGTGGGTTTGCATCTGTATGATTATGTGAGTGTGTGTGTTTCTCTATGATTGTGTGAGTGGGTGTGTATCAATATGATTATGTGACTATGTATACCTCTATGATTATGTGAGTGGGTGTGTATCTGTATGAATGTGTGTGTGTGTGTTCTTGCATATCTGTATGACTGTGTGAGTGTGTGTGTATCTGTAAGATTGTATGAGTGTTTGTGTGTATTTGTATGATTGTGTGAGTGTGTGTATATCTGTATGATTTTGTGAGTGTGAGTGGGTGTGTGTCTGTATGATTATGTGCGTGACTGAGTATCTGTATGATTGAGTGAGTGGGTGTGTATCTGAATGATTGTGTGTGTGTGCTTCTGTATGATTGTGTGAGAGTGTGTGTATCTGTATGATTGTATGAGTGTGTGTGTGTATCTGTATGATTGTGTGAGTGAGTGTGTATCTATATGATTGTGTGAGTGTGTGTGTTTCTGTATGATTCTGTGAGTGGGAGTGTATCTATATGATTGTGTGAGTGTGTATGTATCTGTATGATTGTATGAGTGGTTGTGTGTACCTGTATGATTGTGTGTGCGTGGGTGGGTTTGTGTCTGTATGATTGTGTGAGTGTCTGTGTTTCTGCATGATTATGTTTTTGGCTGTGTTTCTGTATGATTGTGTGTGGGTGCTTCTGTATGATTGTGTGAGAGTGTCTGTATCTGTATGATTATATGACTATGTGTGTATCTCTATGATTATGTGTGTGGATGTGTATCTGTATGATTATGTGAGTGTCTGTGTATCTGTATGATTGTGTGTGCGTGGGTGGGTTTGTGTCTGTATGATTGTGTGAGTGTCTGTGTTTCTGCATGATTATGTTTTTGGCTGTGTTTCTGTATGATTGTGTGTGGGTGCTTCTGTATGATTGTGTGAGTGTGTGTGTATCTGTATGATTACATGACTATGTGTGTATCTCTATGATTATCTGTGTGGATGTGTATCTGTATGATTATGTGAGTGTCTGTGAATCTGTATGATTGTGTGAGTGGCAGTGAAACTGCATGATTGTGTGCCTGTGTTTCTGTATGATTGTGAGAGTGTGTGTGTATCTGTATGATTGTGTGATTGGGTGTGTATCTATGATTATGTGAGTGGGTGTGTATCTGTATGATTGAGTGAGTGGGTGTGTATGTGTATGATTGTGTGCTAGGGGTGTATCTGTATGATTATGTGAGTGTGTGTGTTTCTGTATGATTCTGTGAGTGTGCGTGTATCTGTATGATTGTGTGATTGGGTGTGTTTCTATGATTATGTGAGTGGGTGTGTATCTGTATGATTGTGTGAGTGGGTGTGTATGTGTATGATTGTGTGAGTGGGGGTGTATCAGTATGATTGTGTGTGCGTGGGTGGGTTTGTGTCTTTATGATTGTGTGAGTGTCTGTGTTTCTGCATGATTATGTTTTTTGCTGTGTTTCTGTATGATTGTGTGTGGGTGCTTCTGTATGATTGTGTGAGAGTGTGTGTATCTGTATGATTACGTGACTATGTGTGTATCTCTATGATAATGTGTGTGGATGTGTATCTGTATGATTATGTGAGTGACTGTGTATCTGTATGATTGTGTGAGTGGCAGTGAAACTGCATGATTGTGTGCCTGTGTTTCTGTATGTTTGTGAGAGTTTGTGTGTATCTGTATGATTGTGTGATTGGGTGTGTATCTATGATTATGTGAGTGGGGGTGTATCTGTATGATTGTGTGAGTGGTTGTGTATGTGTATGATTGTGTGAGTGGGGGTGTATCTGTATGATTATGTGAGTGTGTGTGTTTCTGTATGATTCTGTGAGTGGGTGTGTATCTGTATGATTGTGTGAGTGGATGTGTATCTGCATGATTGTGTGAGTAGGTGTGTATCTGTATGATTGTGTGTGTGTGTATCTGTATGATTAAGTGAGAGGGTGTGTATCTGTATGACTGTATGAGTGGGTGTGTATCTGTATGATTATGTGCGTGTGTTTCTGTATGAATGTGTGAGTGGGTGTGTATCTGTATGATTGTGTGATTGGCTGTGTATCTGTATGATTATGTGAGTGGGCGTGTATCTGTATGATTATGTGAGTGTGTCTGTATCTCTATGAATGTGTCAGTGAGGGGGCTTTCTGTATGATTGTGTGAGTGTGAGTATCTGAATGATTGCGTGAGTGGGTGTGTATCTGTATGATTGTGTGAGTGTGTGTGTATCTGTATGATTGCTTGAGTGGGTGTGTACCTGTATGATTGTGTGAGTTTATGTGTATCTGTACGATTGTGTGAGTGTGTGTGCATCTGTAAGATTGTGTGAGTGGGTGTGTATCTGTTTGACTGTGTGTGTGTGAGTGGGTGTGTGTCTGTATGATTGTGTGAGTGCGTGTGTAAGTGTATGATTGTGTGAGTGGGTTTGCATCTGTATGATTATGTGAGTGTGTGTGTTTCTCTATGATTGTGTGAGTGGGTGTGTAACAATATGATTGTGTGACTGTGTGTATCTGTATGATTGTGTGAGTGGGTCTGTATCTGTACGATTGTGTGTGTGTGTTCTTGCATATCTGTCTGATTGTGTGAGTGTGTGTGTATCTGTAAGATTGTATGAGTGTTTCTGTGTATTTGTATGATTGTGTGAGTGTATGTGTATCTGTATGATTTTGTGAGTGTGAGTGGGTGTGTGTCTGTTTGATTGTGTGAGCGGGTGTATATCTGTATGATTATGTGAGTGGCTGTGTATCTGTATGATTGAGTGAGTGGGTGTGTATCTGAATGATTGTGTGTGTGTGCTTCGGTATGATTGTGTGTGTGTGTGTGTATCTGTATGATTATATGACTATTTGTGTATCTCTATGATTATGTGGGTGGATGTGTATCTGTATGATTATGTGAGTGTCTGTGTATCTGTATGATTGTGTGAGTTTCAGTGTATCTGTATGATTGTGTGCCTGTGTTGCTGTATGATTGTGAGAGTGGGTGTGTATCTGTATGATTGTGTGAGTGGGTGTGTATCTTCATGATTGTGTGTGTGTGTGTGTCTGTATGAATGTGTGAGTGGGTGTGTATCTGTATGATTGTGTGAATGTGTGTCTATCTCTATGAATGTGTGAGTGGGGGTGGCTATCTGTATGATTGTGTGAGTGTGAGTATCTGTATGATTGCGTGAGTGGGTGTGTATCCTTTTGATTGTGCGAGTTTGTTTGTTACTGTATGATTGTGTGAGTGGGTGTGTATCTGTATGATTATGTGCATGTGTTTCTGTATGATTGTGCGAGTGGGTGTTTATCTGTATGACTGTGTGATTGGTTGTGTATCTGTATGATTATGTGAGTGGGTGTGTATCTGTATGATTGTGTGAGTGTGTCTGTATCTCTATGAATGTGTGAGTGAGGGGGCTTTCTGTATGATTATGTGAGTGTGAGTATCTGAATGATTGCGTGAGTGGGTGTGTACCTGTATGATTGTGTGAGTTTGTGTGTATCTGTATGATTGTGTGAGTGGGTGTGTATATGATAGTTTGTTTGAGTGGGTGTTTATCTGTTTGACTGTGTGTGTGAGTGGGTGTGTGTCTGTATGATTGTGTGAGTGGGTGTGAAAGTGTATGATTGTGTGAGTGGGTTTACATCTGTATGATTATGTGAGTGTGTGTGTTTCTCTATGATTGTGTGAGTGGGTGTGTATCAATATGATTTTGTGACTTTGTGTATCTGTATGATTATGTGAGTGGTTGTGTATCTATACGAATGTGTGTGTGTGTGTTCTTGCATATCTGTATGATTGTGTGAGTGTGTGTGTATCTGTAAGATTGTATGAGTGTTTGTGTGTATTTGTATGATTGTGTGAGTGTGTATCTGTATGAGTAAGTGAGAGGGTGTGTATCTGTATGACTGTGTGAGTGTGTGTCTATCTGTATGATTATGTGTGTGTGTATCTGTATGATTAAGTGAGAGGGTGTGTATCTGTATGAGTGTGTGCGTGGGTGTGTATCTGTCTGATTATGTGCGTGTGTTTCAGTATGATTGTGTGAGTGGGCGTATATCTGTATGATTATGTGCGTGACTGAGTATCTGTATGATTGAGTGAGTGGGTGTGTATCTGAATGATTGTGTGTGTGTGCTTCTGTATGATTGTGTGAGAGTATGTGTATCTGTATGATTGTATGAGTGTGTGTGTGTATCTGTATGATTGTGTGAGCGAGTGTGTATCTATATGATTGTGTGAGTTTGTGTGTTTCTGTATGATTCTGTGAGTGGGAGTGTATCTATATGATTGTGTGAGTGTGTATGTATCTGTATGATTGTATGAGTGGTTGTGTGTACCTGTATGATTGTGTGTGCGTGGGTGGGTTTGTGTCTGTATGATTGTGTGAGTGTCTGTGTTTCAGCATGATTATGTTTTCGGCTGTGTTTCTGTAAGATTGTGTGTGGGTGCTTCTGTATGATTGTATGACATGTGTGTATCTGTATGATTACATGACTATGTGTGTATCTCTATGATTATGTGTGTGGATGTGTATCTATATGATTATGTGATTGTGTATCTGTCTGATTGTGTGAGTGGCAGTGAAACTGCATGATTGTGTGCCTGTGTTTCTGTATGATTGTGAGAGTGTGTGTGTATCTGTATGATTGTGTGATTGGGTGTGTATCTATGATTATGTGAGTGGGTGTGTATCTGTATGATTGAGTGAGTGGGTGTGTATGTGTATGATTGTGTGAGTGGGGGTGTATCTGTATGATTATGTGAGTGTGTGTGTTTCTGTATGATTCTGTGAGTGTGTGTGTATCTGTATGATTGTGTGATTGGGTGTGTATCTATGATTATGTGAGTGGGTGTGTATCTGTATGATTGTGTGAGTGGGTGTGTATGTGTATGATTGTGTGAGTGGGGGTATATCTGTATGATTATGTGAGTGTGTGTTTCTTTATGATTCTGAGAGTGGGTGTGCATCTACATGATTGTGTGAGTGTGCATGTATCTGTATGATTGTATGAGTGGGTGTGTGTATCTGTATGATTTTCTGTGCGTGGGTGGGTTTGTGTCTGTATGATTGTGTGAGTGTCTGTGTTTCTGCATGATTATGTTTTTTGCTGTGTTTCTGTATGATTGTGTGTGGGTGCTTCTGTATGATTGTGTGAGAGTGTGTGTATCTGTATGATTACATGACTATGTGTGTATCTCTATGATTATGTGTGTGGATGTGTATCTGTATGAATATGTGAGTGTCTGTGTATCTGTATGATTGTGTGAGTGGCAGGGAAACTGCATGATTGTGTGCCTGTGTTTCTGTATGATTATGAGAGTGTGTGTATCTATTATTATGTGAGTGGGTGTGTATCTGTATGATTGTGTGAGTTGTTGTGTATGTGTATGATTGTGTGAGTGGGGGTGTATCTGTATGATTATGTGAGTGTGTGTGTTTCTGTATGATTCTGTGAGTGGGTGTGTATCTGTATGATTGTGTGAGTGGATGTGTATCTGCATGATTGTGTGAGTAGGTGTGTATCTGTATGATTGTGTGTGTGTGTATCTGTATGATTAAGTGAGAGGGTGTGTATCTGTATGACTGTGTGAGTGGGTGTGTATCTGTATGATTATGTGCGTGTGTTTCTGTATGATTGTGTGAGTGGGTGTGTATCTGTATGATTGTGTGAGTGGATGTGTATCTGCATGATTGTGTGAGTAGGTGTGTATCTGTATGATTGTGTGTGTGTGTATCTGTATGATTAAGTGAGAGGGTGTGTATCTGTATGACTGTGTGATTGGTTGTGTATCTGTGTGATTATGTGCGTGTGTTTCTGAATGATTGTGGGTGTGTATCTGTATGATTGTGTGATTGGCTGTGTATCTGTACGATTATGTGAGTGGGTGTGTATCTGTATGATTATAAGAGTGTGTCTGTATCTCTATGAATGTGTGAGTGAGGGGGCTTTCTGTATGATTATTTGAGTGTGACTATCTGAATGATTGCGTGAGTGGGTGTGTATCTGTATGATTGTGTGAGTGTGAGTGTATCTGTATGATTGCATGAGTGGGTGTGTACCTGTATGATTGTGTGAGTTTGTGTGTATCTGTATGATAGTGTGAGTGGGTGTGTATCTGTAAGATGGTCTGAGTGGGTGTGTATCTGTTTGACTGTGTGTGTGTGTGAGTGGGTTTGTGTCTGTATGATTGTGTGAGTGGGTGTGTAAGTGTATGATTGTGTGAGTGGGTTTGCATCTATACGAATATGTGAGTGTGTGTGTTTCTCTATGATTGTGTGAGTGGGTGTGTACCAATATGATTGTGTGACTGTGTGTATCTGTATGATTGTGTGAGTGGGTGTGTATCTGTACGATTGTGTGAGTGTGCATGTATCTGTATGATTGTATGAGTGGGTGTGTGTATCTGTATGATTATGTGAGTGTGTGTGTATCTGTATGATTTTGTGAGTGTGAGTGGGTGTATATCTGTATGATTATGTGAGTGGCTGTGTATCTGTATGATTGAGTGAGTGGGTGTGTATCTGAATGATTGTGTGTGTGTGCTTCTGTTTGATTGTGTGAGAGTGTGAGTATCTCTATGATTATACGACTATTTGTGTATCTCTATGATTATGTGTGTGGATGTGTATCTGTATGATTGTGTGAGTGGGTGTGTACCTGTATGATTGTGTGTGCGTGGGTGGGTTTGTGTCTGTATGATTGTGTGAGTTTCTGTGTTTCTGCATGATTATGTGTTTGGCTGTGTTTCTGTATGATTGTGTGTGTGTGCTTCTCTATGATTGTGTGAGTGGGTGTGTATCTGTATGATTGTGTGATTGGTTGTTTATCTGTATGATTATGTGAGTGGGTGTGTATCTGTATGATTGTGTGAGTGTGTCTGTATCTCTATGAATGTGTGAGTGAGGGGGCTTTCTGTATGATTATGTGAGTGTGAGTATCTGAATGATTGCGTGAGTGGGTGTGTATCTGTATGATTGTGTGGGTTTGTGTGTATCTGTATGATTGTGAGAGTGGGTGTGTATATGTATGTTTGTGTGAGTGGGTTTTTATCTGTTTGACTGTGTGTGTGTGAGTGGGTGTGTGTTTGTATGATTGTGTGAGTGGGTGTGTAAGTGTATGATTGTGTGAGTGGGTTAGCATCTGTATGATAATGTGAGTGTGTGTGTGTCTCTATGATTGTGTGAGTGGGTGTTTATCAATATGATTGTGTGACTATGTGTAACTGTATGATTATGTGAGTGGGTGTGTATCTGTACGAATGTGTGTGTGTGTGTTCGTGCATATCTGTATGATTGTGTGAGTGTGTGTGTATCTGTAAGATTGTATGAGTGTTTGTGTGTATTTGTATGATTGTGTGTGTGTGTGTATCTGTATGATTTTGTGAATGTGTGTGGGTGTGTGTCTGTATGATTGTGTGAGTGGGTGTATAACTGTATGATTATGTGAGTGGCTGTGTATCTGTATGATTGAGTGAGTGGGTGTGTATCTGAATGATTGTGTGTGTGTGCTTCTGTATGATTGTGTGAGAGTGTGTGTATCTGTATGATTGTATGAGTGTGTGTGTGTACCTGTATGATTGTGTGTGCGTGGGTGGGTTTGTTTCTGTATGATTGTGTGAGTGTCTGTGTTTCTGCATGATTATGTTTTTGGCTGTGTTTCTGTATGATTGTGTGTGGGTGCTTCTGTATGATTGTGTGAGAGTGTGTGTATCTGTATGATTATATGACTATGTGTGTATATCTATGATTATGTGTGTGGATGTGTATCTGTATGATTATTTGAGTGTCTGTTTATCTGTATGATTGTGTGAGTGGCAGTGTATCTGTATGATTGTGTGCCTGTGTTTCTGTATGATTGTGAGAGTGGGTGTGTATCTGTATTATTGTGTGATTGGGTTTGCATCTATGATTATGTGAGTGAGTGTGTACCTGTATGATTGTGTGTGCGTGGGTGGGTTTGTGTCTGTATTATTGTGTGAGAGTCTTTGTTTCTGCATGATTACGTTTTTGGCTGTGTTTCTGTATGATTGTGTGTGGGTGCTTCTGTATGACTGTGTGAGAGTGTGTGTATCTGTATGATTACATGACTATGTGTGTATCTCTATGATTATGTGTGTGGATGTGTATCTGTATGATTGTGTGAGTGGCAGTGAAACTGCATGATTGTGTGCCTGTGTTTCTGTATGATTGTGAGAGTGTGTGTGTATCTGTATGATTGTGTGATTGGGTGTATATCTATGATTATGTGAGTGGGTGTGTATCTGTATGATTATGTGAGTGTGTGTGTTTCTGTATGATTCTGTGAGTGGGTGTGTATCTGTATGATTGTGTGAGTGGATGTGTATCTGTATGATTGTGTGAGTAGGTGTGTATCTGTATGATTGTGTGTGTGTGTATCTGTATGATTAAGTGAGAGGGTGTGTATCTGTATGATTATGTGCGTGTGTTTCTGTATGAATGTGTGAGTGGGTGTGTATCTGTATGATTGTGTGATTGGTTGTGTATCTGTTTGATTATGTGAGTGTGTCTGTATCTCTATGAATATGTGAGTGAGGGGCCATTCTGTATGATTATGTGAGTGTGAGTATCTGAATGATTGCGTGAGTGGGTGTGTATCTGTATGATTGTGTGAGTGTGTGTGTATCTGTATGATTGCATGAGTGGGTGTGTACCTGTATGATTGTGTGAGTATATGTGTATCTGTATGATTGTGTGAGTGTGTGTGTATCTGTAAGATTGTGTGAGTGGGTGTGTATCTGTTTGACTGTGTGTGTGTGAGTGGGTGTGTGTCTGTATGATTGTGTGAGTGGGTGTGTAAGTGTATGATTGTGTGAGTGGGTTTGCATCTGTATGATTATGTGAGTGTGTGTGTTTCTCTATGATTGTGTGAGTGGGTGTGTAACAATATGATTGTGTGACTGTGTGTATCTGTATGATTGTGTGAGTGGATGTGTATCTGTACGATTGTGTGTGTGTGTTCTAGCATATCTGTATGATTGTGTGAGTGTGTGTGTATCTGTAAGATTGTATGAGTGTTTGTGTGTATTTGTATGATTGTGTGAGTGTGTGTGTATCTGTATGATTTTGTGAGTGTGAGTTGGTGTGTGTCTGTTTGATTGTGTGAGTGGGTGTATATCTGTATGATTATGTGAGTGGCTGTGTATCTGTATGATTGAGTGAGTGGGTGTGTATCTGAATGATTGTGTGTGTGTGCTTCTGTATGATTGTGTGCGTGTGTGTATCTATCTGATTATATGACTATTTGTGTATCTCTATGATTATGTGTGTGGATGTGTATCTGTATGATTATGTGAGTGTCTGTGTATCAGTATGATTGTGTTAGTGGCAGTGTATCTGTATGATTGTGTGAGTGGGTGTGTATCTTTATGATTGTGTGTGTGTGTGTGTGTGTCTGTATGAATGTGTGAGTGGATGTGTATCTGTATGATTGTGTGAATGTGTGTCTATCTCTATGAATGTGTGAGTGGTGGGGCTATCTGTATGATTGTGTGAGTGAGAGTATCTGTATGATTGCGTGAGTGGCTGTGTATCGTTTTCATTGTGTGAGTTTGTGCGTATCTGTATTTTTGTGTGAGTGGGTGTGTATCTGTATGATTATGTGCATGTGTTTCTGCATGATTGTGCGAGTGGGTGGGTATCTGTATGACTGTGTGAGTGGGTGTGTATCTGTATGATTTTGTGAGTGTGAGTGGGTGTGTGGCTGTATGATTGTGTGAGCGGGTGTTTATCTGTATGATTATGTGAGTGGCTGTGTATCTGTATGATTGAGTGAGTGGGTGTGTATCTGAATGATTGCGTGTGTGTGCTTCTGTATGATTGTGTGAGAGTTTGTGTATCTGTATGATTGTTTGAGTGTGTGTGTGTATCTGTATGATTGTGTGAGTGGGTGTGTACCTGTATGATTGTGTGTGCGTGGGTTGGTTTGTGTCTGTATGATTGTGTGAGTGTCTGTGTTTCTGCATGATTATGTGTTTGGCTGTGTTTCTGTATGATTGTGTGTTTGTGCTTCTGTATGATTGTGTGAGATTCTTGTGTATCTGTATGATTATATGACTATTTGTGTATCGCTATGATTATGTGTGTGGATGTGTATCTGTATGATTGTGTGAGTGGGTGTGTACCTGTATGATTGTGTGTGCGTGGGTGGGTTTGTGTCTGTATGATTGTGTGAGTGTCTGTGTTTCTGCATGATTATGTGTTTGGCTGTGTTTCTGTATGATTGTGTGTGTGTGCTTCCGTATGATTGTGTGAGTGGGTGTGTATCTGTATGATTGTGTGTGAGTGCTTCTGTATGATTGTGTGAGTTCTTGTGTATCTGTAGAATTATGTGAGTGGGTGTGTATCTGTATGATTGCGTGAGTGGGTGTGCATATGCAAGATTGTGTGAGTGTATGTGTATCTGTATGAGTGTATGAGTTTGTGTGTCTGTATCTGTATGATTATGTGCGTGGGTGTGTATCTGTACGATTATGTGAGTGGGTATCTATCTGTTTGATTGTGTTAGTGGATGTGTATCTGTATGATTATGTGAGTGGGTGCGTATCGTTATGATTCTCTGAGTGGGTGTGTATCTGTATGATTGTGTGAATGGATGTGTCTCTGCATGATTGTGTGAGTGGGTGTGTATCTGTATGATTGTGTGTGTGTGCTTCTGTAGGATTATGTGAGCGGGATTGTATCTGTATGATTGTGTGAGTTGATGTGTATCTGCATGATTGTGTGAGTAGGTGTGTATCTGCATGATTGTGTGTGTGTGTGTGTATCTGCATGATTAAGTGAGAGGGTGTGTATCTGTATGACTGTGTGAGTGGGTGTGTATCTGTATGATTATGTGCGTGTGTTTCTGTATGATTGTGTGAGTGTGTGTGTATCTGTATGATTTTGTGAGTGTGAGTGGGTGTGTGTCTGTATGATTGTGTGAGTGGGTGTATATCTGTATGATTATGTGAGTGGCTGTGTATCTGTATGATTGAGTGAGTGGTTGTGTATCTGAATGATTGTGTATGTGTGCTTCTGTATGATTGTGTGAGAGTGTGTGTATCTGTATGATTGTATGAGTGTGTGTGTGTATCTGTATGATTGAGTGCGTGAGTGTGTTTCTATATGATTGTGTGAGTGTGTATGTATCTGTATGATTGTATGAGTGTGTGTGTGTATCTGTATGATTGTGTGAGTGGGTGTGTACCTGTATGATTGTGTGTGCGTGGGTGGGTTTGTGTCTGTATGATTGTGTGAGTGTCTGTGTTTCTGCATGATTATGTGTTTGGCTGTGTTTCTGTATGATTTTGTGCGTGTGCTTCTTTATGATTGTGTGAGTGGTTGTGTATCTGTATGATTGTGTGAGTGGTTGTGTATGTGTAAGATTGTGTGAGTGGGGGTGTATCTGTATGATTATGTGAGTGTGTGTGTTTCTGTATGATTCTGTGAGTGGGTGTGTATCTGCATGATTGTGTGAGTAGGTGTGTATCTGTATGATTGTGTGTGTGTGTATCTGTATGATTAAGTGAGAGGGTGTGTATCTGTATGACTGTGTGAGTGGGTGTGTATCTGTGTGATTATGTGCGTGTGTTTCTGTATGAATGTGTGAGTGGGTGTGTATCTGTATGATTGTGTGATTGCTTGTGTATCTGTTTGATTGTGTGAGTGTGTCTGTATCTCTATGAATATGTGAGTGAGGGGCCTTTCTGTATGATTATGTGAGTGTGAGTATCTGAATGATTGCGTGAGTGGCTGTGTATCTGTATGATTGTGTGAGTGTGTGTGTATCTGTATGATTGCGTGAGTGGGTGTGTACCTGTATGATTGTGTGAGTATATGTGTATCTGTATGATTGTGTGAGTGTGTGTGTATCTGTAAGATTGTGTGAGTGGGTGTGTATCTGTTTGACTGTGTGTGTGTGAGTGGGTGTGTGTCTGTATGATTGTGTGATTGGGTGTGTAAGTGTATGATTGTGTGAGTGGGTTTGCATCTGTATGATTATGTGAGTGTGTGTGTTTCTCTATGATTGTGTGAGTGGGTGTGTAACAATATGATTGTGTGACTGTGTGTATCTGTATGATTGTTTGAGTGGGTGTGTATCTGTACGATTGTGTGTGTGTCTTCTAGCATATCTGTATGATTGTGTGAGTGTGTGTGTATCTGTAAGATTGTATGAGTGTTTGTGTGTATTTGTATGATTGTGTGAGTGTGTGTGTATCTGTATGATTTTGTGAGTGTGAGTGGGTGTGTGTCTTTTTGATTGTGTGAGTGGGTGTATATCTGTATGATTATGTGAGTGGCTGTGTATCTGTATGATTGCGTGAGTGGGTGTGTATCTGAATGATTGTGTGTGTGCTTCTGTATGATTGTGTGAGAGTGTGTGTATCTGTATGATTGTTTGAGTGTGTGTGTGTATCTGTACGATTGTGTGAGTGTGTGTGTACCTGTATGATTGTGTGTGCGTGGGTTGGTTTGTGTCTGTATGATTGTGTGAGTTTCTGTGTTTCTGCATGATTATGTGTTTGGCTGTGTTTCTGTATGATTGTGTGTTTGTGCTTCTGCATGATTGTGTGAGATTCTTTTGTGTCTGTATGATTATATGACTATTTGTGTATCGCTATGATTATGTGTGTGGATGTGTATCTGTATGATTGTGTGAGTGGGTGTGTACCTGTATGATTGTGTGTGTGTGGGTGGGTTTGTGCCTGTATGATTGTGTGAGTGTCTGTGTTTCTGCATGATTATGTGTTTGGCTGTTTTTCTGTATGATTGTGTGTGTGTGCTTCCGTATGATTGTGTGAGTGGGTGTGTATCTGTATGATTGTGTGTGAGTGCTTCTGTATGATTGTGAGTTCTTGTGTATCTGTAGAATTATGTGAGTGGGTGTGTATCTGTATGATTGCGTGAGTGGGTGTGCATATGCAAGATTGTGTGAGTGTATGTGTATCTGTATGAGTGTATGAGTTTGTGTGTCTGTATCTGTATGATTATGTGCGTGCGTGTGTATCTGTACGATTATGTGAGTGGGTATCTATCTGTTTGATTGTGTTAGTGGATGTGTATCTGTATGATTATGTGAGTGGGTGCGTATCGTTATGATTCTCTGAGTGAGTGTGTATCTGTATGATTGTGTGAATGGATGTGTCTCTGCATTATTGTGTGAGTGGGTGTGTATCTGTATGATTGTGTGTGTGTGCTTCTGTAGGATTATGTGAGCGGGATTGTATCTGTATGATTGTGTGAGTTGATGTGTATCTGCATGATTGTGTGAGTAGGTGTGTATCTGCATGATTGTGTGTGTGTGTATCTGCATGATTAAGTGAGAGGGTGTGTATCTGTATGACTGTGTGAGTGGGTGTGTATCTGTATGATTATGTGCGTGTGTTTCTGTATGATTGTGTGAGTGTGTGTGTATCTGTATGATTTTGTGAGTGTGAGTGGGTGTGTGTCTGTATGATTGTGTGAGTGGGTGTATATCTGTATGATTATGTGAGTGGCTGTGTATCTGTATGATTGAGTGAGTGGTTGTGTATCTGAATGATTGTGTATGTGTGCTTCTGTATGATTGTGTGAGAGTGTGTGTATCTGTATGATTGTATGAGTGTGTGTGTGTATCTGTATGATTGAGTGCGTGAGTGTGTTTCTATATGATTGGGTGAGTGTGTATGTATCTGTATGATTGTATGAGTGTGTGTGTGTATCTGTATGATTGTGTGAGTGGGTGTGTACCTGTATGATTGTGTGTGCGTGGGTGGGTTTGTGTCTGTATGATTGTGTGAGTGTCTGTGTTTCTGCATGATTATGTGTTTGGCTGTGTTTCTGTATGATTTTGTGCGTGTGCTTCTTTATGATTGTGTGAGTGGTTGTGTATCTGTATGATTGTGTGAGTGGTTGTGTATGTGTAAGATTGTGTGAGTGGGGGTGTATCTGTATGATTATGTGAGTGTGTGTGTTTCTGTATGATTCTGTGAGTGGGTGTGTATCTGCATGATTGTGTGAGTAGGTGTGTATCTGTATGATTGTGTGTGTGTGTATCTGTATGATTAAGTGAGAGGGTGTGTATCTGTATGACTGTGTGAGTGGGTGTGTATCTGTGTGATTATGTGCGTGTGTTTCTGTATGAATGTGTGAGTGGGTGTGTATCTGTATGATTGTGTGATTGCTTGTGTATCTGTTTGATTATGTGAGTGTGTCTGTATCTCTATGAATATGTGAGTGAGGGGCCTTTCTGTATGATTATGTGAGTGTGAGTATCTGAATGATTGCGTGAGTGGCTGTGTATCTGTATGATTGTGTGAGTGTGTGTGTATCTGTATGATTGCGTGAGTGGGTGTGTACCTGTATGATTGTGTGAGTATATGTGTATCTGTATGATTGTGTGAGTGGGTGTGTAACAATATGATTGTGTGACTGTGTGTATCTGTATGATTGTTTGAGTGGGTGTGTATCTGTACGATTGTGTGTGTGTCTTCTAGCATATCTGTATGATTGTGTGAGTGTGTGTGTATCTGTAAGATTGTATGAGTGTTTGTGTGTATTTGTATGATTGTGTGAGTGTGTGTGTATCTGTATGATTTTGTGAGTGTGAGTGGGTGTGTGTCTTTTTGATTGTGTGAGTGGGTGTATATCTGTATGATTATGTGAGTGGCTGTTTATCTGTATGATTGCGTGAGTGGGTGTGTATCTGAATGATTGTGTGTGTGCTTCTGTATGATTGTGTGAGAGTGTGTGTATCTGTATGATTGTTTGAGTGTGTGTGTGTATCTGTACGATTGTGTGAGTGTGTGTGTACCTGTATGATTGTGTGTGCGTGGGTTGGTTTGTGTCTGTATGATTGTGTGAGTTTCTGTGTTTCTGCATGATTATGTGTTTGGCTGTGTTTCTGTATGATTGTGTGTTTGTGTTCTGTATGATTGTGTGAGTTCTTTTGTGTCTGTATGATTATATGAGTATTTGTGTATCTGCTATGATTATGTGAGTGGGTGTGTATCTGTATGATTGTGTGAGTGTGTGTGTATCTGTATGATTGTGTGAGTGGGTGTGTATCTGTATGATTGTGTGAGTGTGTGTGTATCTGTATGATTGTGTGAGTGTGTGTGTATCTGTATGATTGTGTGAGTGGGTGTGTGTCTGTATGATGTGTGTGTGTGAGTGGGTGTGTATCTGTATGATTGTGTGAGTGGGTGTGTGTGTATGATTGTGTGAGGTTTGTGTCTGTATGATTGTGTGAGTGTCTGTGTTTCTGTATGATTATGTGAGTGGCTGTGTTTCTGTATGATTTTGTGAGTGTGCTTCTGTATGATTGTGTGAGTGGTTGTGTATCTGTATGATTGTGTGAGTGGTTGTGTATGTGTATGATTGTGTGAGTGGGTGTGTATCTGTATGATTATGTGAGTGTGTGTGTTTCTGTATGATTCTGTGAGTGGGTGTGTATCTGCATGATTGTGTGAGTAGGTGTGTATCTGTATGATTGTGTGTGTGTGTATCTGTATGATTAAGTGAGAGGGTGTGTATCTGTATGACTGTGTGAGTGGGTGTGTATCTGTGTGATTATGTGCGTGTGTTTCTGTATGAATGTGTGAGTGGGTGTGTATCTGTATGATTGTGTGATTGCTTGTGTATCTGTTTGATTATGTGAGTGTGTCTGTATCTCTATGAATATGTGAGTGAGGGGCCTTTCTGTATGATTATGTGAGTGTGAGTATCTGAATGATTGCGTGAGTGGCTGTGTATCTGTATGATTGTGTGAGTGTGTGTGTATCTGTATGATTGCGTGAGTGGGTGTGTACCTGTATGATTGTGTGAGTATATGTGTATCTGTATGATTGTGTGAGTGGGTGTGTATCTGTAAGATTGTGTGAGTGGGTGTGTATCTGTTTGACTGTGTGTGTGTGAGTGAGTGTGTGGCTGTATGATTGTGTGATTGGGTGTGTAAGTGTATGATTGTGTGAGTGGGTTTGCATCTGTATGATTATGTGAGTGTGTGTGTTTCTCTATGATTGCGTGAGTGGGTGTGTAACAATATGATTGTGTGACTGTGTGTATCTGTATGATTGTTTGAGTGGGTGTGTATCTGTACGATTGTGTGTGTGTCTTCTAGCATATCTGTATGATTGTGTGAGTGTGTGTGTATCTGTAAGATTGTATGAGTGTTTGTGTGTATTTGTATGATTGTGTGAGTGTGTGTGTATCTGTATGATTTTGTGAGTGTGAGTGGGTGTGTGTCTTTTTGATTGTGTGAGTGGGTGTATATCTGTATGATTATGTGAGTGGCTGTTTATCTGTATGATTGCGTGAGTGGGTGTGTATCTGAATGATTGTGTGTGTGCTTCTGTATGATTGTGTGAGAGTGTGTGTATCTGTATGATTGTTTGAGTGTGTGTGTGTATCTGTACGATTGTGTGAGTGTGTGTGTACCTGTATGATTGTGTGTGCGTGGGTTGGTTTGTGTCTGTATGATTGTGTGAGTTTCTGTGTTTCTGCATGATTATGTGTTTGGCTGTGTTTCTGTATGATTGTGTGTTTGTGCTTCTGCATGATTGTGTGAGATTCTTTTGTGTCTGTATGATTATATGACTATTTGTGTATCGCTATGATTATGTGTGTGGATGTGTATCTGTATGATTGTGTGAGTGGGTGTGTACCTGTATGATTGTGTGTGTGTGGGTGGGTTTGTGTCTGTATGATTGTGTGAGTGTCTGTGTTTCTGCATGATTATGTGTTTGGCTGTGTTTCTGTATGATTGTGTGTGTGTGCTTCCGTATGATTGTGTGAGTGGGTGTGTATCTGTATGATTGTGTGTGAGTGCTTCTGTATGATTGTGTGAGTTCTTGTGTATCTGTAGAATTATGTGAGTGGGTGTGTATCTGTATGATTGCGTGAGTGGGTGTGCATATGCAAGATTGTGTGAGTGTATGTGTATCTGTATGAGTGTATGAGTTTGTGTGTCTGTATCTGTATGATTATGTGCGTGGGTGTGTATCTGTACGATTATGTGAGTGGGTATCTATCTGTTTGATTGTGTTAGTGGATGTGTATCTGTATGATTATGTGAGTGGGTGCGTATCGTTATGATTCTCTGAGTGGGTGTGTATCTGTATGATTGTGTGAATGGATGTGTCTCTGCATGATTGTGTGAGTGGGTGTGTATCTGTATGATTGTGTGTGTGTGCTTCTGTTGGATTATGTGAGCGGGATTGTATCTGTATGATTGTGTGAGTTGATGTGTATCTGCATGATTGTGTGAGTAGGTGTGTATCTGTATGATTGTGTGTGTGTGTATCTGTATGATTAAGTGAGAGGGTGTGTATCTGTATGACTGTGTGAGTGGGTGTGTATCTGTATGATTATGTGCGTTTGTTTCTGTATGATTGTGTGAGTGTGTGTGTATCTGAATGATTTTGTGAGTGTGAGTGGGTGTGTGTCTGTATGATTGTGTGAGTGGGTGTATATCTGTATGATTATGTGAGTGGCTGTGTATCTGTATGATTGAGTGAGTGGTTGTGTATCTGAATGATTGTGTATGTGTGCTTCTGTATGATTGTGTGAGAGTGTGTGTATCTGTATGATTGTATGAGTGTGTGTGTGTATCTGTATGATTGTGTGAGTGACTGTTTATCTATATGATTGTGTGAGTGTGTATGTATCTGTATGATTGTATGAGTGTGTGTGTGTACCTGTATGATTGTGTGAGCGTGGGTGGGTTTGTGTCTGTATGATTGTGTGAGTGTCTGTGTTTCTGCATGATTATGGTTTTGGCTGTGTTTCTGTATGATTGTGTGTGTGTGCTTCTGTATGATTGTGTGAGAGTGTGTGTTTCTGTATGATTATATGACTATGTGTGTATCTCTACGATTATATGTGTGGATGTGTATCTGTATGAATATGTGAGTGTCTGTGTATCTGTATGATTGTGTGAGTGGCAGTGAAACTGCATGATTGTGTGCCTGTGTTTCTGTATGATTGTGAGAGTGGGTGTGTATCTGAATGATTGTGTGATTGGGTGTGTATCTATGATTATGTGAGTGGGTGTGTATGTGTATGATTGTGTGAGTGGGAGTGTATGTGTATGATTGTGTGAGTGGGGGTGTATCTGTATGATTATGTGAGTGTGTGTGTTTCTGTATGATTCTGTGAGTGGGTGTGTATCTGTATGATTGTGTGAGTAGGTGTGTATCTGTATGATTGTGTTTGTGTGTATCTGTATGATTAAGTGAGAGGGTGTGTATCTGTATGACTGTGTGAGTGTGTGTGTATCTGTATGATTCTGTGAGTGTGAGTGGGTGTGTTTCTTATGATTGTGTGAGTGGGTGTATATCTGTATGATTATGTGAGTGGCTGTGTATCTGTATGATTTAGTGAGTGGGTGTGTATCTGAATGATTGTGTGTGTGTGCTTCTGTATGATTGTGTGAGAGTGTGTGTATCTGTATGATTGTATGAGTGTGTTTGTGTATCTGTATAATTGTGTGAGTGAGTGTGTATCTATCTGATTGTGTGAGTGTGTATGTATCTGTATGATTGTATGAGTGTGTGTGTGTACCTGTATTATTGTGTGTGCGTGGGTGGGTTTGTGTCTGTATGATTTTGTGAGTGTCTGTGTTTCTGCATGATTATGTTTTTGGCTGTGTTTCTGTATGATTGTGTGTGGGTGCTTCTGTATGATTGTGTGAGAGTTTGTGTATCGGTATGTTTATATGACTATGTGTGTATATCTATGATTATGTGTGTGGAAGTGTATCTGTATGATTGTGTGCCTGTGTTTCTGTATGATTGTGAGAGGTGATGTGTATCTGTATGATTGTGTGATTGTGTGTGTATCTATGATTATGTAAGTGGGTGTGTATCTGTATGATTGTGTGAGTGGCAGTGAAACTGCATGATTGTGTGCCTGTGTTTCTGTATGATTGTGAGAGTGGGTGTGTATCTGTATGATTGTGTGATTGGGTGTGTATCTATGATTATGTGAGTGGGTGTGTATCTGTATGATTGTGTGAGTGGGTGTGTATCTGTATGATTATGTGCGTGTGTTTCTGTATGATTGTGTGAGAGTTTGTATATCTGTATGATTGTGTGATTGGTTGTGTATCTGTATGAATATGTGAGTGTGTCTGCATCTCTATGAATGTGTGAGTGAGGGGGCTTTCTGTATGATTATGTGAGTGTGAGTATCTGAATGATTGCGTGAGTGGGTGTGTATCTCATAGTTTGTGTGATTGTGTGTGTATCTGTATGATTGCTTGAGTGGGTGTGTACCTGTATGATTGTGTGAGTTTGTGTTTATCTGTATGATTGTGTGAGTGGGTGTGTATCTGTAAGATTGTGTGAGTGGGTGTGTATCTGTTTGACTGTGTGTGTGTGAGTGGGTGTATGTCTGTATGATTGTGTGAGTGGGTGTGTAAGTGTATGATTGTGTGAGTGGGTTTGCATCTGTATGATAATGTGAGTGTGTGTGTTTCTCTATGATTGTGTGAGTGGGTGTGTACCAATATGATTGTGTGAATGCGTGTATCTGTATGATTGTGTGAGTGGGTGTATATCTGTATGATTATGTGAGTGGCTGTATATCTGTATGATTGAGTGAGTGGGTGTGTATCTGAATGATTGTGTGTGAGTGCTTCTGTATGATTGCGTGAGAGTGTGTGTATCTGTATGACTGTGTGAGTGTCTGTGTATCGGTATGATTGTGTGAGTGGAAGTGAATCTGTAAGATTGTGTGCCTGTGTTTCTGTATGATTGTGAGAGGTGATGTGTATCTGTATGATTGTGTGATTGGGTGTGTATCTATGATTATGTGAGTGGGTGTGTATCTGTATGATTGTGTGAGTGGATGTGTATGTGTATGATTGTGTGAGTGGGAGTGTATCTGTATGATTATGTGAGTGTGTGTGTTTCTGTATAATTCTGTGAGTGGATGTGTATCTGCATGATTGTGTGAGTAGGGGTGTATCTGTATGATTGTGTGTGTGTGTATCTGTATGATTAAGTGAGAGGGTGTGTATCTCTATGATTGTATGTGTGTGTGTGTGTATCTGTATGATTGTGTGAGTGAGTGTGTATCTATATGATTGTGTGAGTGTGTATGTATCTTTATGATTGTATGAGTGTGTGTGTGTATCTGTATAATTGTGTGAGTGGGTGTGTATCTATATGATTGTGTGAGTGTGTATGTATCTGTATGATTGTATGAGTGTGTGTGTGTATCTGTATGATTGTGTGAGTGGGTGTGTACCTGTATGATTGTGTGTGCGTGGGTGGGTTCGTGTCTTTATGATTGTGTGAGTGTCTGTGTTTCTGCATGATTATGTGTTTGGCTGTGTTTCTGTATGATTGTGTGAGATTCTTGTGTGTCTGTATGATTATATGACTCTGTTTGTATCGCTCTGATTATGAGTGTGGATGTGTATCTGTATGATTGTGTGAGAGGTTGTGTACCTGTATGATTGTGTGTGCGTGGGTGGGTTTGTGTCTGTATGATTGTGTGAGTGTCTGTGTTTCTGCATGATAATGTGTTTGGCTGTGTTTCTGTATGATTGTGTGTGTGTGCTTCTGTATGATTGTTTGAGTGGGTGTGTATCTGTATGACTGTGTGATTGGTTGTGTATCTGTATGATTATGTGAGTGGGTGTGTATCTGTATGATTGTGTGAGTGTGTCTGTATCTCTATGAATGTGTGAGTGAGGGGGCTTTCTGTATGATTATGTGAGTGTGAGTATCTGAATGATTGCGTGAGTGGGTGTGTATCTGTATGATTGTGTGAGTGTTTGTGTATCTGTATGATTGCGTGAGTGGGTCTGTACCTGTATGATTGTGTGAGTTTGTGTGTATCTGTATGATTGCGTGAGTGGGTGTGTATCTGATAGTTTGTGTGAGTGGGTGTTCATCTGTTTGACTGTGTGTGTGTGAGTGGGTGTGTGTCTGTATGATTGTGTGAGTGGTTGTGTAAGTGTATGATTGTGTGAGTGGGTTTGCATCTGTATGATTATGTGAGTGTGTGTGTTTCTCTATGATTGTGTGAGTGGGTGTGTATCAATATGATTGTGTGACTATGTGTATCTGTATGATTATGTGAGTGGATGTGTATCTGTACGAATGTGTGTGTGTGTTCTTGCATATCTGTATGATTGTGTGAGTGTGTGTGTATCTGTAAGATTGTATGAGTGTTTGTGTGTATTTGTATGATTGTGTGAGTGTGTATCTGTATGAGTAAGTGAGTGGATGTGTATCTGTATGACTGTGTGAGTGGGTTTGTATCTGTATGATTATGTGCGTGTGTTTCTGTATGATTGTGTGAGTGGGTGTGTATCTGTATGATAGTGTGATTGGTTGTGTATCTGTATGATTATGTGAGTGGGTGTGTATCTGTATGATTGTGTGAGTGTGTCTGTATCTCTATGAATGTGTGAGTGAGGGGACTTTCTGTATGATTATGTGAGTGTGAGTATCTGAATGATTGCGTGAGTGGGTGTGTATCTGTATGATTGGTGTGAGTTTGTGTGTATCTGTATGATTGTGTGAGTGGGGGTGTAACTGTATGATTGTGTGTGTTTGTGTGTATCTGCATGATTGTGTGAGTGGGTGTGTATCTGTAAGATTTTTTGAGTTGGTGTGTATCTGTTTGACTGTGTGTGTGTGAGTGGGTGTGTGTCTGTATGACTGTGTGAGTGGGTTTGTAAGTGTATGATTGTG
Source organism: Carcharodon carcharias (assembly GCF_017639515.1). Taxonomy (NCBI): domain Eukaryota; kingdom Metazoa; phylum Chordata; class Chondrichthyes; order Lamniformes; family Lamnidae; genus Carcharodon; species Carcharodon carcharias. Next base: position 381,008 of record NC_054475.1, on the reverse strand, counting down.
TGAGTGGGTTTGCATCTGTATGATTATGTGAGTGTGTGTGTTTCTCTATGATTGTGTGAGTGGGTGTGTATCAATATGATTGTGTGACTATGTGTACCTGTATGATTATGTGAGTGGGTGTGTATCTGTACGAATGTGTGTGTGTGTGTTCTTGCATATCTGTATGATTGTGTGAGTGTGTGTGTATCTGTAAGATTGTATGAGTGTTTGTGTGTATTTGTATGATTGTGTGTGTGTGTGTATCTGTATGATTTTGTGAGTGTGAGTAGATGTATGTCTGTATGATTGTGTGAGTGGGTGTATATCTGTATGATTATGTGAGTGGCTGTGTATCTATATGATTGAGTGAGTGGGTGTGTATCTGAAAGATTGTGTGTGTGTACTTCTGTATGATTGTGTGAGAGTGTGTGTATCTGTATGATTGTATGAGTGTGTGTGTGTATCTGTATGATTGTGTGAGTGAGTGTGTGTGCCTGTATGATTGTGTGTGCGTGGGTGGGTTTGTTTGTGTATGATTGTGTGAGTGTGTGTGTATCTATATGATTGTGTGATTGGATGTGTATCTGCATGATTGTGTGAGTGGGTGTGTATCTGTATGATTGTGTTTGTGTATCTGTATGATTAAGTGAGAGGGTGTGTATCTGTATGACTGTGTGAGAAGGTGTGTATCTGTATGATTGTGTGATTGGTTGTGTATCTGTATGATTATGTGAGTGGGTGTGTATCTGTATGATTGTGTGAGTGGATGTGTATCTGCATGATTGTGTGAGTGTGTGTCTATCTGTTTGATTGTGTGAGTGGGTATGTATCTGTATGATTGTCTGAGTGTCTGTGTTTCTGCATGGTTATGTGCTTGGCTGTGTTTCTGTATGATTGTGTGTTTGTGCTTCTGTATGATTGTGTGAGATTGTGTGTATCTGTATGATTATATGACTATGTGTGTATTGCTATGATTATGTGTGTGGATGTGTATCTGTATGATTGTGTGAGTGGGTGTGTACCTGTATGATTGTGTGTGCGTGGGTGGGTTTGTGTCTGTATAATTGTGTGAGTGTCTGTGTTTCTGCATGATTATGTGTTTGGCTGTGTTTCTGTATGATTGTGTGCGTGTGCTTCTGTATGATTGTGTGATTTGGTTTGTAACTGTATGATTGTGTGATTAGTTGTGTATCTGTATGATTATGTGAGTAGGTGTGTATCTGTATGATTGTGTGAGTGTGTCTGTATCTCTATGAATGTGTGAGTGAGGGGGCTTTCTGTATGATTATGTGAGTGTGAGTATCTGAATGATTGCGTGAGTGGGTGTGTATCTGTATGATTGTGTGAGTGTTTGTGTATCTGTATGATTGCGTGAGTGGGAGTGTATCTGTATGATTGTGTGAGTTTGTGTGTATCTGTATGATTGTGTGAGTGGGTGTGTATCTGTAAGATTGTGTGAGTGGTTGTTCATCTGTTTGACTGTGTGTGTGTGAGTGGGTGTGTGTCTGTATGATTGTGTGAGTGGGTGTGTAAGTGTATGATTGTGTGAGTGGGTTTGCATCTGTATGATTATGTGAGTGTGTGTGTTTCTCTATGATTGTGTGAGTGGGTGTGTATCAATATGATTGTGTGACTCTGTGTATATGTATGATAATGTGAGTTGATGTGTATCGGTACGAATGTCTGTGTGTGTGTTCTTGCATATCTGTATGATTGTGAGAGTGTGTGTGTATCTGTAAGATTGCATGAGTGTTTGTGTGTATTTGTATGATTGTGTGTGTGAGTGTATCTGTATGATTTTGTGAGTGTGAATGGGTGTATGTCTGTATGATTGTGTGAGTGGGTGTATATCTGTATGATTATGTGAGTGGCTGTGTATCTGTATGATTGAGTGAGTGGGTGTGTATCTGTATGATTGTATGAGTGTGTGTGTGTATCTGTATGATTGTGTGAGCGAGTTTGTATCTATATGATTGTGTGAGTGTGTATGTATCTGTATGATTGTATGAGTGTGTGTGTGTACCTGTATGATTGTGTGTGCGTGGGTGGGTTTGTTTCTGTATGATTGCGTGAGTGCCTGTGTTTCTGCATGATTATGTTTTTGGCTGTGTTTCTGTATGATTGTGTGTGGGTGCTTCTGTATGATTGTGTGAGAGTGTGTGTATCTGTATGATTATATGACTATGTGTGTATCTCTATGATTATGTGTGTGGATGCGTATCTGTATGATTATGTGAGTGTCTGTGTATCTGTATGATTGTGTGAGTGGCAGTGTATCTGTATGATTGTGTGCCTGTGTTTCTGTATGATTGTGAGAGTGGCTGTGTATCTGTATGATTGTGTGATTGGGTCTGTATCTATGATTATGTGAGTGGGTGTGTATCTGTATGATTGTGTGAGTGGGTGTGTATGTGTATGATTGTGTGATTGATTGTGTATCTGTAAGATTGTGTGAGTGGGTGTTTATCTGTTTGACTGTGTGTGTGTGAGTGGGTGTGTGTCTGTATGATTGTGTGAGTGGGTGTGTAAGTGTATGATTGTGTGAGTGGGTTTGCACCTGTATGATTTTGTGAGTGTGTGTGTTTCTCTATGATTGTGTGATTGGGTGTGTACCAATATGATTGTGTGACTATGTGTATCTGTATGATTGTGTGAGTGGGTGTGTATCTGTACGATTGTGTGTGTGTGTTCTTGAATATCTGTATGATTGTGTGAGTGTGTGTGTATCTGTAAGATTGTATGAGTGTTTGTGTGTATTTGTATGATTGTGTGAGTGTGAGTGTATCTGTATGATTTTGTGAGTGTGAGTGTGTGTGTGTCTGTATGATTGTGTGAGTGGGTGTATATCTGTATGATTATGTGAGTGGCTGTGTATCTGTATGATTGAGTGAGTGGGTGTGTATCTGAATGATTGTGTGTTTTTGCTTCTATATGATTGTGTGAGAGTGTGTGTATCTGTATGATTATATGACTATTTGTGTATGTCTATGATTATGTGTGTGGATGTGTATCTGTATGATTATATGAGTGTCTGTGTATCTGTATGATTGTGTGAGTGGCAGTGTATCTGTATGATTTTGTGCCTGTGTTTCTGTATGATTGTGAGAGTGGGTGTGTATCTGTATGATTGTGTGATTGGGTGTGTATCTATGATTATGTGAGTGGGTGTGTATGTGTATGATTGTGTGAGTGGGTGTGTATGTGTATGATTGTGTGAGTGGGGGTGTATCTGTATGATTATGTGCATGTGTTTCTGTATGATTGTGTGAGTGGGTGTGTATCTGTATGATTGTGTGATTGGTTGTGTATCTGTATGATTATGTGAGTGGGTGTGTATCTGTATGATTGTGTGAGTGTGTCTGTATCTCTATGAATGTGCGAGTGAGGGGGCTTTCTGTATGATTATGTGAGTGTGCTTAATTGAATGATTGCGTGGGTGTGTGTGTATCTGTATGATTGTGTGAGTGTGTGTGTATCTGTATGATTGTGTGAGTGGGTATGTATCTGTATGATTGTGTGAGTGTCTGTGTTTCTGCATGATTATGTGTTTGGCTGTGTTTCTGTATGATTGTGTGTTTGTGCTTCTGTATGATTGTGTGAGATTGTTTGTATCTGTATGATTATATGACTCTGTGTGTATCGCTATGATTGTGTGTGGATGTGTATCTGTATGATTGTTTGAGTGGGTGTGTACCTGTAAGATTTTGTGTGCGTAGGTGAGTTCGTGTCTGTATGATTGTGTGAGTGTATGTGTTTCTGGTTGATTATGTGTTTGGCTGTGTTTCTGTATGATTGTGTGTGTGTGCTTCTGTATGTTTGTGTGATTGGGTGTGTATCTGTATGATTGTGTGATTGGTTGTGTATCTGTATGATTATGTGAGTGGGTGTGTATCTGTATGATTGTGTGAGTGTGTGTGTATCTGTATGATTTTGTGAGTGTGAGTGGGTGTGTGTCTGTATGATTGTATGAGTGGGTGTATATCTGTATGATTATGTGAGTGGCTGTGTATCTGTATGATTGAGTGAGTGGGTGTGTATCTGAATGATTGTGTGTGTGTGCTTCTGTATGATTGTGTGAGAGTGTGTGTATCTGTATGATTATATGACTATTTATGTATCTCTATGATTATGTGTGTGGATGTGTATCTGTATGATTATGTGTGTGTCTGTGTATCGGTATGATTGTGTGAGTGGCCGTGTATCTGTATGATTGTGTGCCTGTGTTTCTGTATGATTGTGAGAGTTGGTGTGTATATGTATGATTGTGTGATTGGGTGTGTATCTATGATTATGTGAGTGGGTGTGTATCTGTATGATTGTGTGAGTGGGTGTGTATGTGTATGATTGTGTGAGTGGGGGTGTATCTGTATGATTATGTCAGTGTTTGTGTTTCTGTATGATTCTGTGAGTGGGTGTGTATCTGTATGATTGTGTGATTGGATGTGTATCTGCATGATTGTGTGAGTGGGTGTGTATCTGTATGATTGAGTTTGTGTATCTGTATGATTAAGTGAGAGGGTGTGTATCTGTATGACTGTGTGAGTAGGTGTGTATCTGTATGATTGTGTGATTGGTTGTGTATCTGTATGATTATGTGAGTGGGTGTGTATCTGTATGATTGTGTGAGTGTGTCTGTATCTCTATGAATGTGTGAGTGAGGGGGCTTTCTGTATGATTATGTGAGTGTGAGTATCCGAATGATTGCGTGAGTGGGTGTGTATCTGTATGATTGTGTGTGTGTGTGTCTATCTGTTTGATTGTGTGAGTGGGTATGTATCTGTATGATTGTGTGAGTGTCTGTGTTTCTGCATGGTTATGTGCTTGGCTGTGTTTCTGTATGATTGTGTGTTTGTGCTTCTGTATGATTGTGTGAGTTTGTGTGTATCTGTATGATTGCGTGAGTGGGTGTGTATCTGATAGTTTGTGTGAGTGGGTGTTTATCTGTTTGACTGTGTGTGTGTGAGTGGGTGTGTGTCTGTATGATTGTGTGAGTGGTTGTGTAAGTGTATGATTGTGTGAGTGGGTTTGCATCTGTATGATTATGTGAGTGTGTGTGTTTCTCTATGATTGTGTGAGTGGGTGTGTATCAATATGATTGTGTGACTATGTGTATCTGTATGATTATGTGAGTGGATGTGTATCTGTACGAATGTGTGTGTGTGTGTTCTTGCATATCTGTATGATTGTGTGAGTGTGTGTGTATCTGTAAGATTGTATGAGTGTTTGTGTGTATTTGTATGATTGTGTGAGTGTGTATCTGTATGAGTAAGTGAGAGGGTGTGTATCTGTATGACTGTGTGAGTGTGTGTGTATCTGTATGATTATGTGTGTGTGTATCTGTATGATTAAGTGAGAGGATGTGTATCTGTATGACTGTGTGAGTGGGTGTGTATCTGTATGATTATGTGAGTGTCTGTGTATCTGTATGATTGTGTGAGTGGCAGTGTATCTGTATGATTTTGTGCCTGTGTTTCTGTATGATTGTGAGAGTGGGCGTGTATCTGTATGATTGTGTGATTGGGTGTGTATCTATGATTATGTGAGTGGGGGTGTATCTGTATGATTGTGTGAGTGGGTGTGTATGTGTATGATTGTGTGAGTGGGGGTTTATCTGTATGATTATGTGAGTCTGTGTGTTTCTGTATGATTCTGTGAGCGTGTGTGTATCTGTATGATTGTGTGAGTGGATGTGTATCTGCATGATTGTGTGAGTAGGTGTGTATCTGTATGATTGTGTGTGTGTGTATCTGTATGATTAAGTGAGAGGGTGTGTATCTGTATGACTGTGTGAGTGGGTGTGTATCTGTATGATTATGTGCATGTGTTTCTGTATGATTGTGTGAGTGTGTGTGTATCTGTATGATTGTGTGATTGGTTGTGTATCTGTATGATTATGTGAGTGGGTGTGTATCTGTATGTTTGTGTGAGTGTGTCTGTATCTCTATGAATGTGTGAGTGAGGGGGCTTTCTGTATGATTATGTGAGTGTGCGTAACTGAATAATTGCGTGAGTGGGTGTGTATCTGTATGATTGTGTGAGTGTGTGTGTATCTGTATGATTGTGTGAGTGGGTATGTATCTGTATGATTGTGTGAGTGTCTGTGTTTCTGCATGATTATGTGTTTGGCTGTGTTTCTGTATGATTGTGTGTTTGTGCTTCTGTATGATTGTGTGAGATTGTTTGTGTCTGTATGATTATATGACTATGTGTGTATCGCTATGATTATGTGTGTGGATGTGTATCCGTATGATTGTTTGAGTGGGTGTGTACCTGTATGATTTTGTGTACGTGGGTTAGTTTGTGTCTGCATAATTGTGTGAGTGTCTGTGTTTCTGGTTGATTATGTGTTTGGCTGTGTTTCTGTATGATTGTGTGTGTGTGCTTCTGTATGTTTGTGTGAGTGGGTGTGTATCTGTATGATTGTGTGATTGGTTGTGTATCTGTATGATTATGTGAGTGGGTGTGTATCTGTATGATTGTGTGAGTGTGTGTGTATCTGTATGATTTTGTGAGTGTGAGTGGGTGTGTGTCTGTATGATTGTGTGAGTGCGTGTATATCTGTATGATTATGTGAGTGGCTGTGTATCTGTATGATTGAGTGAGTGGGTGTGTATCTGAATGATTGTGTGTGTGTGCTTCTGTATGATTGTGTGAGAGTGTGTGTATCTGTATGATTATATGACTATTTATGTATTTCTATGATTATGTGTGTGGATGTGTATCTGTACGATTATGTGAGTGTCTGTGTATCGGTATGATTGTGTGAGTGGCCGTGTATCTGTATGATTGTGTGCCTGTTTTTCTGTATGATTGTGAGAGTGGCTGTGTATCTGTATGACTGTGTGAGTGGGTGTGTATGTGTATGATTGTGTGAGTGGGGGTGTATCTGTATGATTATGTGAGTGTGTGTGTTTCTGTATGATTCTGTGAGTGGGTGTGTATCTGTATGATTTTGTGAGTGGATGTGTATCTGCATGATTGTGTGAGTGGGTGCCTATCGGTATGATTGTCTGAGTGGATGTGTATCTGTATGATTGTGTGACTGGATGTGTCTCTGCATGATTGTGTGAGCGGGTGTGTATCTGTATGATTGTGAGTGTGTGTATCTGTAGGATTATGTGAGCGGTTGTGTATCTGTATGATTGTGTGAGTGTGTGTGTATCTGTATCTTTGTATGAGTGTGTGTGTGTATCTGTATGATTGTGTGAGTGGGTGTGTACTTGTATGATTGTGTGTGCGTGGGTGGGTTTGTGTCTGTATGATTGTGTGAGTGTCTGTGTTTCTGCATGATTATGTGTTTGGCTGTGCTTCTGTATGATTTTGTGTGTGTGTGCTTCTTTATGATTGTGTGAGTGGGTGTGTATCTGTATGATTGTGTGAGTGTCTGTGTTTCTGTATGATTATGTGTTTGGCTGTGTTTCTGTATGATTGTGTGTTTGTGCTTCTGTATGATTGTGTGAGATTGTTTGTATCTGTATGATTATATGACTATGTGTGTATCGCTATGATTATGTGTGTGGATGTGTATCTGTATGATTGTTTGAGTGGGTGTGTACCTGTATGATTTTGTGTGCGTGGGTGTGTTTGTGTCTGTATGATTGTGTGAGTGTCTGTGTTTCTGGTTGATTATGTGTTTGGCTGTGTTTCTGTATGATTGTGTGTGTGTGCTTCTGTATGTTTGTGTGAGTGGGTGTGTATCTGTATGATTGTGTGATTGGTTGTGTATCTGTATGATTATGTGAGTGGGTGTGTATCTGTATGATTGTGTGAGTGTGTGTGTATCTGTATGATTTTGTGAGTGTGAGTGGGTGTGTGTCTGTATGATTGTGTGAGTGGGTGTATATCTGTATGATTATGTGAGTGGCTGTGTATCTGTATGATTGAGTGAGTGGGTGTGTATCTGAATGATTGTGTGTGTGTGCTTCTGTATGATTGTGTGAGAGTGTGTGTATCTGTATGATTATATGACTATTTATGTATCTCTATGATTATGTGTGTGGATGTGTATCTGTATGATTATGTGAGTGTCTGTGTATCGGTATGATTGTGTGAGTGGCCGTGTATCTGTATGATTGTGTGCCTGTGTTTCTGTATGATTGTGAGAGTGGGTGTGTATCTGTATGATTGTGTGATTGGGTGTGTATCTATGATTATGTGAGTGGGTGTGTATCTGTATGATTGTGTGAGTGTCTGTGTTTCTGCATGATTATGTGTTTGGCTGTGTTTCTGTATGATTGTGTGTTTGTGCTTCTGTATGATTGTGTGAGATTGTTTGTATCTGTATGATTATATGACTCTGTGTGTATCGCTATGATTGTGTGTGGATGTGTATCTGTATGATTGTTTGAGTGGGTGTGTACCTGTAAGATTTTGTGTGCGTAGGTGAGTTTGTGTCTGTATGATTGCGTGAGTGTATGTGTTTCTGGTTGATTATGTGTTTGGCTGTGTTTCTGTATGATTGTGTGTGTGTGCTTCTGTATGATTGTGTGATTGGTTGTGTATCTGTATGATTATGTGAGTGGGTGTGTATCTGTATGATTGTGTGAGTGTGTGTGTATCTGTATGATTTTGTGAGTGTGAGTGGGTGTGTGTCTGTATGATTGTATGAGTGGGTGTATATCTGTATGATTATGTGAGTGGCTGTGTATCTGTATGATTGAGTGAGTGGGTGTGTATCTGAATGATTGTGTGTGTGTGCTTCTGTATGATTGTGTGAGAGTGTGTGTATCTGTATGATTATATGACTATTTATGTATCTCTATGATTATGTGTGTGGATGTGTATCTGAATGATTATGTGAGTGTCTGTGTATCGGTATGATTGTGTGAGTGGCCGTGTATCTGTATGATTGTGTGCCTGTGTTTCTGTATGATTGTGAGAGTGGGTGTGTATCTGTATGATTGTGTGATTGGGTGTGTATCTATGATTATGTGAGTGGGTGTGTAACTGTATGATTGTGTGAGTGGGTGTGTATGTGTATGATTGTGTGAGTGGGGGTGTATCTGTATGATTATGTGAGTGTGTGTGTTTCTGTATGATTCTGTGAGTGGGTGTGTATCTGTATGATTGTGTGAGTGGATGTGTATCTGCATGATTGTGTGAGTGGGTGTGTATCTGTATGATTGAGTTTGTGTATCTGTATGATTAAGTGAGAGGGTGTGTATCTGTATGACTGTGTGAGTAGGTGTGTATCTGTATGATTGTGTGATTGGTTGTGTATCTGTATGATTATGTGAGTGGGTGTGTATCTGTATGATTGTGTCTGTATCTCTATGAATGTGTGAGTGAGGGGGCTTTCTGTATGATTATGTAAGTGTGAGTATCCGAATGATTGCGTGAGTGGGTGTGTATCTGTATGATTGTGTGAGTGTGTGTCTATCTGTTTGATTGTGTGAGTGGGTATGTATCTGTATGATTGTGTGAGTGTCTGTGTTTCTGCATGGTTATGTGCTTGGCTGTGTTTCTGTATGATTGTGTGTTTGTGCTTCTGTATGATTGTGTGAGTTTGTGTGTATCTGTATGATTGCGTGAGTGGGTGTGTATCTGATAGTTTGTGTGAGTGGGTGTTTATCTGTTTGACTGTGTGTGTGTGAGTGGGTGTGTGTCTGTATGATTGTGTGAGTGGTTGTGTAAGTGTATGATTGTGTGAGTGGGTTTGCATCTGTATGATTATGTGAGTGTGTGTGTTTCTCTATGATTGTGTGAGTGGGTGCGTATCAATATGATTGTGTGACTATGTGTATCTGTATGATTATGTGAGTGGATGTGTATCTGTACGAATGTGTGTGTGTGTGTTCTTGCATATCTGTATGATTGTGTGAGTGTGTGTGTATCTGTAAGATTGTATGAGTGTTTGTGTGTATTTGTATGATTGTGTGAGTGTGTATCTGTATGAGTAAGTGAGAGGGTGTGTATCTGTATGACTGTGTGAGTGTGTGTGTATCTGTATGATTATGTGTGTTTGTATCTGTATGATTAAGTGAGAGGATGTGTATCTGTATGACTGTGTGAGTGGGTGTGTATCTGTATGATTATGTGAGTGTCTGTGTATCTGTTTGATTGTGTGAGTGGCAGTGTATCTGTATGATTTTGTGCCTGTGTTTCTGTATGATTGTGAGAGTGGGCGTGTATCTGTATGATTGTGTGATTGGGTGTGTATCTATGATTATGTGAGTGGGGGTGTATCTGTATGATTGTGTGAGTGGATGTGTATGTGTATGATTGTGTGAGTGGGGGTTTATCTGTATGATTATGTGAGTCTGTGTGTTTCTGTATGATTCTGTGAGCGTGTGTGTATCTGTATGATTGTGTGAGTGGATGTGTATCTGCATGATTGTGTGAGTAGGTGTGTATCTGTATGATTGTGTGTGTGTGTATCTGTATGATTAAGTGAGAGGGTGTGTATCTGTATGACTGTGTGAGTGGGTGTGTATCTGTATGATTATGTGCATGTGTTTCTGTATGATTGTGTGAGTGGGTGTGTATCTGTATGATTGTGTGATTGGTTGTGTATCTGTATGATTATGTGAGTGGGTGTGTATCTGTATGATTGTGTGAGTGTGTCTGTATCTCTATGAATGTGTGAGTGAGGGGGCTTTCTGTATGATTATGTGAGTGTGCGTAACTGAATGATTGCGTGAGTGGGTGTGTATCTGTATGATTGTGTGAGTGTGTGTGTATCTGTATGATTGTGTGAGTGGGTATGTATCTGTATGATTGTGTGAGCGTCTGTGTTTCTGCATGATTATGTGTTTGGCTGTGTTTCTGTATGATTGTGTGTTTGTGCTTCTGTATGATTGTGTGAGATTGTTTGTATCTGTATGATTATATGACTATGTGTGTATCGCTATGATTATGTGTGTGGATGTGTATCCGTATGATTGTTTGAGTGGGTGTGTACCTGTATGATTTTGTGTGCGTGGGTTAGTTTGTGTCTGTATAATTGTGTGAGTGTCTGTGTTTCTGGTTGATTATGTGTTTGGCTGTGTTTCTGTATGATTGTGTGTGTGTGCTTCTGTATGTTTGTGTGAGTGGGTGTGTATCTGTATGATTGTGTGATTGGTTGTGTATCTGTATGATTATGTGAGTGGGTGTGTATCTGTATGATTGTGTGAGTGTGTGTGTATCTGTATGATTTTGTGAGTGTGAGTGGGTGTGTGTCTGTATGATTGTGTGAGTGCCTGTATATCTGTATGATTATGTGAGTGGCTGTGTATCTGTATGATTGAGTGAGTGGGTGTGTATCTGAATGATTGTGTGTGTGTGCTTCTGTATGATTGTGTGAGAGTGTGTGTATCTGTATGATTATATGACTATTTATGTATCTCTATGATTATGTGTGTGGATGTGTATCTGTATGATTATGTGAGTGTCTGTGTATCGGTATGATTGTGTGAGTGGCCGTGTATCTGTATGATTGTGTGCCTGTTTTTCTGTATGATTGTGAGAGTGGCTGTGTATCTGTATGACTGTGTGAGTGGGTGTGTATGTGTATGATTGTGTGAGTGGGGGTGTATCTGTATGATTATGTGAGTGTGTGTGTTTCTGTATGATTCTGTGAGTGGGTGTGTATCTGTATGATTGTGTGAGTGGATGTGTATCTGCATGATTGTGTGAGTGGGTGCCTATCGGTATGATTGTCTGAGTGGATGTGTATCTGTATGATTGTGTGACTGGATGTGTCTCTGCATGATTGTGTGAGCGGGTGTGTATCTGTATGATTGTGAGTGTGTGTATCTGTAGGATTATGTGAGCGGTTGTGTATCTGTATGATTGTGTGAGTGTGTGTGTATCTGTATCTTTGTATGAGTGTGTGTGTGTATCTGTATGATTGTGTGAGTGGGTGTGTACTTGTATGATTGTGTGTGCGTGGGTGGGTTTGTGTCTGTATGATTGTGTGAGTGTCTGTGTTTCTGCATGATTATGTGTTTGGCTGTGCTTCTGTATGATTTTGTGTGTGTGTGCTTCTTTATGATTGTGTGAGTGGGTGTGTATCTGTATGATTGTGTGAGTGTCTGTGTTTCTGTATGATTATGTGTTTGGCTGTGTTTCTGTATGATTGTGTGTTTGTGCTTCTGTATGATTGTGTGAGATTGTTTGTATCTGTATGATTATATGACTATGTGTGTATCGCTATGATTATGTGTGTGGATGTGTATCTGTATGATTGTTTGAGTGGGTGTGTACCTGTATGATTTTGTGTGCGTGGGTGAGTTTGTGTCTATATGATTGTGTGAGTGTCTGTGTTTCTGGTTGATTATGTGTTTGGCTGTGTTTCTGTATGATTGTGTGTGTGTGCTTCTGTATGTTTGTGTGAGTGGGTGTGTATCTGTATGATTGTGTGATTGGTTGTGTAACTGTATGATTATGTGAGTGGGTGTGTATCTGTATGATTGTGTGAGTGTGTGTGTATCTGTATGATTTTGTGAGTGTGAGTGGGTGTGTGTCTGTATGATTGTGTGAGTGGGTGTATATCTGTATGATTATGTGAGTGGCTGTGTATCTGTATGATTGAGTGAGTGGGTGTGTATCTGAATGATTGTGTGTGTGTGCTTCTGTATGATTGTGTGAGAGTGTGTGTATCTGTATGATTATATGACTATTTATGTATCTCTATGATTATGTGTGTGGATGTGTATCTGTATGATTATGTGAGTGTCTGTGTATCGGTATGATTGTGTGAGTGGCCGTGTATCTGTATGATTGTGTGCCTGTGTTTCTGTATGATTGTGAGAGTGGGTGTGTATCTGTATGATTGTGTGATTGGGTGTGTATCTATGATTATGTGAGTGGGTGTGTATGTGTATGATTGCGTGAGTGGGTGTGTATCTGTATGATTGTGTGAGTGTGTGTGTATCTGTATGATTGTGTGAGTGGGTATGTATCTGTATGATTGTGTGAGTGTCTGTGTTTCTGCATGATTATGTGTTTGGCTGTGTTTCTGTATGATTGTGTGTTTGTGCTTCTGTATGATTGTGTGAGATTGTTTGTATCTGTATGATTATATGACTATGTGTGTATCGCTATGATTATGTGTGTGGATGTGTATCCGTATGATTGTTTGAGTGGGTGTGTACCTGTATGATTTTGTGTGCGTGGGTTAGTTTGTGTCTGTATAATTGTGTGAGTGTCTGTGTTTCTGGTTGATTATGTGTTTGGCTGTGTTTCTGTATGATTGTGTGTGTGTGCTTCTGTATGTTTGTGTGAGTGGGTGTGTATCTGTATGATTGTGTGATTGGTTGTGTATCTGTATGATTATGTGAGTGGGTGTGTATCTGTATGATTGTGTGAGTGTGTGTGTATCTGTATGATTTTGTGAGTGTGAGTGGGTGTGTGTCTGTATGATTGTGTGAGTGCCTGTATATCTGTATGATTATGTGAGTGGCTGTGTATCTGTATGATTGAGTGAGTGGGTGTGTATCTGAATGATTGTGTGTGTGTGCTTCTGTATGATTGTGTGAGAGTGTGTGTATCTGTATGATTATATGACTATTTATGTATCTCTATGATTATGTGTGTGGATGTGTATCTGTATGATTATGTGAGTGTCTGTGTATCGGTATGATTGTGTGAGTGGCCGTGTATCTGTATGATTGTGTGCCTGTTTTTCTGTATGATTGTGAGAGTGGCTGTGTATCTGTATGTCTGTGTGAGTGGGTGTGTATGTGTATGATTGTGTGAGTGGGGGTGTATCTGTATGATTATGTGAGTGTGTGTGTTTCTGTATGATTCTGTGAGTGGATGTGTATCTGTATGATTGTGTGAGTGGATGTGTATCTGCATGATTGTGTGAGTGGGTGCCTATCGGTATGATTGTCTGAGTGGATGTGTATCTGTATGATTGTGTGACTGGATGTGTCTCTGCATGATTGTGTGAGCGGGTGTGTATCTGTATGATTGTGAGTGTGTGTATCTGTAGGATTATGTGAGCGGTTGTGTATCTGTATGATTGTTTGAGTGTGTGTGTATCTGTATCTTTGTATGAGTGTGTGTGTGTATCTGTATGATTGTGTGAGTGGGTGTGTACTTGTATGATTGTGTGTGCGTGGGTGGGTTTGTGTCTGTATGATTGTGTGAGTGTCTGTGTTTCTGCATGATTATGTGTTTGGCTGTGCTTCTGTATGATTTTGTGTGTGTGTGCTTCTGTATGATTGTGTGAGAATGTGTGTATCTGTATGATTATATGACTATTTATGTATCTCTATGATTATGTGTGTGGATGTGTATCTGTATGATTATGTGAGTGTCTGTGTATCGGTATGATTGTGTGAGTGGCCGTGTATCTGTATGATTGTGTGCCTGTTTTTCTGTATGATTGTGAGAGTGGGTGTGTATCTGTATGATTGTGTGATTGGGTGTGTATCTATGATTATGTGAGTGGGTGTGTATGTGTATGATTGTGTGAGTGGGGGTGTATCTGTATGATTATGTGAGTGTGTGTGTATCGCTATGATTATGTGTGTGGATGTGTATCCGTATGATTGTTTGAGTGGGTGTGTACCTGTATGATTTTGTGTGCGTGGGTGAGTTTGTGTCTGTATGATTGTGTGAGTGTCTGTGTTTCTGGTTGATTATGTGTTTGGCTGTGTTTCTGTATGATTGTGTGTGTGTGCTTCTGTATGTTTGTGTGAGTGGGTGTGTATCTGTATGATTGTGTGATTGGTTGTGTATCTGTATGATTATGTGAGTGGGTGTGTATCTGTATGATTGTGTGAGTGTGTGTGTATCTGTATGATTTTGTGAGTGTGAGTGGGTGTGTGTCTGTATGATTGTGTGAGTGGGTGTATATCTGTATGATTATGTGAGTGGCTGTGTATCTGTATGATTGAGTGAGTGGGTGTGTATCTGAATGATTGTGTGTGTGTGCTTCTGTATGATTGTGTGAGAGTGTGTGTATCTGTATGATTATATGACTATTTATGTATCTCTATGATTATGAGTGTGGATGTGTATCTGTATGATTATGTGAGTGTCTGTGTATCGGTATGATTGTGTGAGTGGCCGTGTATCTGTATGATTGTGTGCCTGTGTTTCTGTATGATTGTGAGAGTGGGTGTGTATCTGTATGATTGTGTGATTGGGTGTGTATCTATGATTATGTGAGTGGGTGTGTATCTGTATGATTGTGTGAGTGGGTGTGTATGTGTATGATTGTGTGAGTGGGGGTGTATCTGTATGATTATGTGAGTGTGTGTGTTTCTGTATGATTCTGTGAGTGGGTGTGTATCTGTATGATTGTGTGAGTGGATGTGTATCTGCATGATTGTGTGAGTGGGTGTGTATCTGTATGATTGTGTTTGTGTATCTGTATGATTAAGTGAGAGGGTGTGTATCTGTATGACTGTGTGAGTAGGTGTGTATCTGTATGATTGTGTGATTGGGTGTGTATCTATGATTATGTGAGTGGGTGTGTATCTGTATGATTGTGTGATTGGGTGTGTATCTATGAATATGTGAGTGGGTGTGTATCTGTTTGATTGTGTGAGAGTGTGTGTATCTCTATGAATGTTTGAGTTTTGGGGCTTTCTGTATGATTGTGTGAGTGTAAGTATCTGTATGATTGCGTGAGTGGGCGTGTATCAGTATGATTGTGTGAGTGGGTGTGTATCCGAATTATTGTGTGTGTGTGCTGTTGTATGATTATGTGAGAATTTGTGTATGTGTATGACTGTATGAGTGTATTTGTGTATCTTTATGATTGTGTGAGTGCGCGTGTGTATCTGTATGATTGTTTGAGTTGGTGTGCACCTGTATGATTGTGTGTTTGTGTATCTGTAGGATTATGTGAGTTGGTGTGTATCTGTACGATTGTGTGAGTGTGTGTGTATCTGTAACTTTGTATGAGTGTGCGTGTATTTCCGTATGATTGTGTGAGTGGGTGTGCACCTGTATGATTGCGTTTGTGTGAGTGGTTGTGTGTCTGTATGATTGTGTGAGTGGGTGTATATCTGTATGATTGTGTGTGTGTGATTCTGTATGATTGTGTGAGAGTGTGTGTATATGTATGATTGTGTGAGTGTGTGTGTATCAGTATGATTGTATGAGTGTGCGTGTGTATCTGTATGATTGAGTGAGTGGGTGAGTACCTGTATGATTGTGTATGTGCGAGTGGGTGTGTGTCTGTATGATTGTGTGATTGGGTGTATATCTGTATGATTATGTGAGTGGCTGTGTATCTGTATGATTGTGTGTGAGTGCTTCTGTATGATTGTGTGAGTGCTTGTGTATCTGTAGGATTGTGTGAGTGGGTGTGTATCTGTATGATTGCGTGAGTGGGTGTGTATATGCATGATTGTGTGTGTGTATGTGTATCTGTATGCGTGTATGAGTGTGTGTGTGTGTATCTGTATGATTGTGTGAGTGGGTGTGTATCTGTACGATTATGTGAGTGGGTATCTATCTGTTTGATTGTGTTAGTGGATGTGTATCTGTATGATTATGTGAGTGGGTGTGTATCGGTATGATTGTCTGAGTGGGTGTGTATCTGTATGATTGTGTGACTGGATGTGTCTCTGCATGATTGTGTGAGTGGGTGTGTATCTGTATGATTGTGTGTGTGTATCTGTAGGATTATGTGAGCGGTTGTGTATCTGTATGATTGTGTGAGTGTGTGTGTATCTGTATCTTTGTATGACTGTGTGTGTATCTGTATGATTGTGTGAGTGGGTGTGTACTTGTATGATTGTGTGTGCGTGGGTGGGTTTGTGTCTGTATGATTGTGTGAGTGTCTGTGTTTCTGCATGATTATGTGTTTGGCTGTGCTTCTGTATGATTGTGTGAGAGTGTGTGTATGTGTATGATTATTTGACTATGTGTGTATCTCTATGATTATGTGAGTGTCTGTGTATCTGTATGATTGTGTGAGTGGGAGTGTATCTGTATGATTGTGTTCGTGTGTTTCTGTATGATTGTGAGAGTGGGTGTGTATCTGTATGATTGTGTGATTGGGTGTGTATCTATGATTATGTGAGTGGGTGTGTATCTGTATGATTGTGTGAGAGTGTTTGTATCTCTATGAATGTGTGAGTTGTGGGGCTTTCTGTATGATTGCGTGAGTGGGCGTGTATCTGTATGATTGTGTGAGTGGGTGTGTATCTGTATTATTGTGTGTGTGTGCTTTTGTATGATTGTGTGAGAATGTGTGTATGTGTATGACTGTATGAGTGTATTTGTGTATCTGTATGATTGTGTGAGTGTGTGTGTGTGTCTGTATGATTGTGTGAGTGGGTGTTCACCTATATGATTATGTGTGTCTGTATCTGTAGGATTATGTGAGTGGGTGATTATCTGTACGATTGTGTGAGTGTGTGTGTATCTGTATCTTTGTATGAGTGTGCGTGTATGTCCGTATGATTGTGTGAGTTGGTGTTCACCTGTATGATTGTGTTTGTGTGAGTGGTTGTGTGTCTGTATGATTGTGTGATTGGGTGTATATCTGTATGATTATGTGAGTGGCTGTGTATCTGTATGATTGTGTGTGAGTGCTTCTGTATGATTGTGTGAGTGCTTGTGTATCTGTAGGATTGTGTGAGTGGGTGTGTATCTGTATGATTGTGTGAGTGGGTGTGTATCTGTACGATTGTGTGTGTTCTTGCATATCTGTATGATTGTGTGATTGTGTGTGTATCTGTAAGATTGTATGAGTGTTTGTGTGTATTTGTATGATTGTGTGAGTGTGTGTGTATCTGTATGATTTTGTGAGTGTGAGTGGGTGTGTGTCTGTATGATTGTGTGAGTGGGTGTATACCTGTATGATTATGTGAGTGGCTGTGTATCTGTATGATTGAGTGAGTGGGTGTGTATCTGAATGATTGTTTGTGTGTGCTTCTGTATATTGTGTGAGAGTGTGTGTATCTGTATGATTGTATGATGTGTGTGTGTATCTGTATGATTGTGTGAGTGAGTGTATATCTATATAATTGTGTGAGTGTGTATGCTTCGGTATGATTGTATGAGTGTGTGTGTGTATCTGTATGATTGTGTGAGTGTGTGTGTAACTGTATGATTGTGTGTGCGTGGGTGGGTTTGTGTCTGTATGATTGTGTGAGTGCCTGTGTTTCTGCCTGATTATGTGTTTGGCTGTGTTTCTGTATGATTGTGTGTTTGTGCGTCTGTATGATTGTTTGAGAGTTTGTGTATCTGTATGATTATGTGACTATGTGTGTATCTCTATGATTATGTTTGTGGATGTGTATCTGTATGATTATGTGAGTGTCTGTGTATCTGTATGATTGTGTGAGTGGGAGTGTATCTGTATGATTTTGTGCGTGTGTTTCTGTATGATTGTGAGAGTGGGTGTGTATCTGTATGATTGTGTGATTGGGTGTGTATCTATGAATATGTGAGTGGGTGTGTATCTGTTTGATTGTGTGAGAGTGTGTGTATCTCTATGAACGTTTGAGTTGTGGGGCTTTCTGTATGATTGTGTGAGTGTAAGTATCTGTATGATTGCGTGAGTGGGCGTGTATCTGTATGATTGTGTGAGTGGGTGTGTATCCGAATTATTGTGTGTGTGTGCTTTTGTATGATTGTGTGAGAATGTGTGTATGTGTATGACTGTATGAGTGTATTTGTGTATCTTTATGATTGTGTGAGTGTGCGTGTGTATCTGTATGATTGTTTGAGTTGGTGTGCACCTGTATGATTGTGTGTGTGTGTATCTGTAGGATTGTGTGAGTGGGTGTGTATCTGTACGATTGTGTGAGTGTGTGTGTATCTGTATCTTTGTATGAGTGGGCGTGTATTTCCGTATGATTGTGTGAGTGGGTGTGCACCTGTATGATTGCGTTTGTGTGAGTGGTTGTGTGTCTGTATGATTGTGTGAGTGGGTGTATATCTGTATGATTGTGTGTGTGTGATTCTGTATGATTGTGTGAGAGTGTGTGTATATGTATGATTGTGTGAGTGTGTGTGTATCAGTATGATTGTATGAGTGTGCGTGTGTATCTGTATGATTGTGTGAGTGGGTGTGTACCTGTATGATTGTGTATGTGCGAGTGGGTGTGTGTCTGTATGATTGTGTGATTGGGTGTATATCTGTATGATTATGTGAGTGGCTGTGTATCTGTATGATTGTGTGTGAGTGCTTCTGTATGATTGTGTGAGTGCTTGTGTATCTGTAGGATTGTGTGAGTGGGTGTGTATCTGTATGATTGCGTGAGTGGGTGTGTATATGCATGATTGTGTGTGTGTGTATGTGTATCTGTATGCGTGTATGAGTGTGTGTGTGTGTGTGTCTGTATGATTGTGTGAGTGGGTGTGTATCTGTACGATTATGTGAGTGGGTATCTATTTGTTTGATTGTGTTAGTGGATGTGTATCTGTATGATTATGTGAGTGGGTGTGTATCGGTATGATTGTCTGAGTGGGTGTGTATCTGTATGATTGTGTGACTGGATGTATCTCTGCATGATTGTGTGAGAGTGTGTGTATCTGTATGATTGTGTGAGTGGGTGTGTATCTTTATGATTGTGTGAGGGTGTATGTATCTGTATGATCGTATGAGTGTGCGTGTGTGTCTGTATGAATATATGTGTCTGGGTGTTTATCTGTATGTTTGTGAGGGTGGTAGTTTACCTGAATGATTGTGTGAGTGTCTGTGTATTTGTATGATTGTGTGAGTGTGTGTGTATCTGTATGATTGTGTGAGTGTGTGTGTATTTGTTTGATTGTGTGTGTGTGTGTGTGTGTGTGTGTGTATCTGTATGATTGTGTGAGTGGGTGTGTTTCTGTATGCCTGTGTGTGTGTGTGTGTGTGTATCTGTAAGATTATATGAGTGTGTGTGTGTATCTGTATGATTGTGTGAGTGGATGAGTATCTGTATGATTATGTGAGTGGCTGTGTATCTGTATGATTGTGTGAGTGGGTGTGTATCAGTATGATTGTGGGTGTGTGCTTCTGTATGATTGTGTGAGGGTGTGTGTATCTTAATGATTGTATGATTGCGTGTGTATCTGTATGATTATGTGAGTGGGTGTGTATCCGTATGATTGTGTGACTGTGACTATCTGTATGATTGCGTGAGTGGGTGTGTATCTGTATGATTGTGTGAGTGTGTCTGTATCTCTATGAATGTGTGAGTGAGGGGGCTTTCTGTATGATTATGTGAGTGTGAGTATCTGAATGATTGCGTGAGTGGGTGTGTATCTATATGATTTTGTGAGTGTGTGTCTATCTGTATGATTGTGTGAGTGTGTATGTATCTGTATGATTGTGTGAGTTTGTGTGTATCTGTATGATTGTGTGAGTGGGTGTGTATCTGTTTGACTGTGTGTGTGTGAGTGGGTGTGTGTCTGTATGATCGTGTGAGTGGGTGTGTAAGTGTATGATTGTGTGAGTGGGTTTGCATCTGTTAAATTATGTGAGTGTGTGTGGTTCTCTATGATTGTGTGAGTGGGTGTGTATCTGTACGATTTTTTGTGTGTGTTCTTGCATATCTGTATGATTGTGTGATTGTGTGTGTATCTGTAAGATTGTATGAGTGTTTGTGTGTATTTGTATGATTGTGTGAGTGTGTGTGTATCTGTATGATTTTGTGAGTGTGAGTGGGTGCGTGTCTGTATGATAGTGTGAGTGGGTGTATACCTGTATGATTATGTGAGTGGCTATGTATCTGTATGATTGAGTGAGTGGGTGTGTATTTGAATGATTGTTTGTGTGTGCTTCTGTATATTGTGTGAGAGTGTGTGTATCTGTATGATTGTATGATGTGTGTGTGTATCTGTATGATTGTGTGAGTGAGTGTGTATCTATATGATTGTGTGAGTGTGTATGCTTCGGTATGATTGTATGAGTGTGTGTGTGTATCTGTATGATTGTGTGAGTGTGTGTGTAACTGTATGATTGTGTGTGCGTGGGTGGGTTTGTGTCTGTATGATTGTGTGAGTGCCTGTGTTTCTGCCTGATTATGTGTTTGGCTGTGTTTCTGTATGATTGTGTGTTTGTGCTTCTGTATGATTGTGTGAGAGTGTGTGTATCTGTATGATTATATGACTATGTGTGTATCTCTATGATTATGTTTGTGGATGTGTATCTGTATGATTATGTGAGTGTCTGTGTATCTGTATGATTGTGTGAGTGGGAGTGTATCTGTATGATTGTGTGCGTGTGTTTCTGTATGATTGTGAGAGTGGGTGTGTATCTGTATGATTGTGTGATTGGGTGTGTATCTATGAATATGTGAGTGGGTGTGTATCTGTTTGATTGTGTGAGAGTGTGTGTATCTCTATGAATGTTTGAGTTGTGGGGCTTTCTGTATGATTGTGTGAGTGTAAGTATCTGTATGATTGCGTGAGTGGGCATGTATCTGTATGATTGTGTGAGTGGGTGTGTATCCGAATTATTGTGTGTGTGTGCTTTTGTGTGATTGTGTGAGAATGTGTGTATGTGTATGACTGTATGAGTGTATTTGTGTATCTTTATGATTGTGTGAGTGTGCGTGTGTATCTGTATGATTGTTTGAGTTGGTGTGCACCTGTATGATTGTGTGTGTGTGTATCTGTAGGATTATGTGAGTGGGTGTGTATCTGTACGATTGTGTGAGTGTGTGTGTATCTGTATCTTTGTATGAGTGTGCGTGTATTTCCGTATGATTGTGTGAGTGGGTGTGCACCTGTATGATTGCGTTTGTGTGAGTGGCTGTGTGTCTGTATGATTGTGTGAGTGGGTGTATATCTGTATGATTGTGTGTGTGTGATTCTGTATGATTGTGTGAGAGTGTGTGTATATGTATGATTGTGTGAGTGTGTGTGTATCAGTATGATT
The DNA here is from genome assembly GCF_017639515.1 of Carcharodon carcharias. Lineage (NCBI taxonomy): Eukaryota > Metazoa > Chordata > Chondrichthyes > Lamniformes > Lamnidae > Carcharodon > Carcharodon carcharias. Next base: position 359,266 of record NC_054475.1, on the reverse strand, counting down.
GTATGAGTGTGCATGTGTATCTGTATGATTGTGTGAGTGGGTGTGTATCTGTATGATTTTGGGAGTGTGTGTGTATTTGTTTGATTGTGTGTGTGTGTGTTTGTGTGTGTGTGTATTTGTATGATTGTGTGAGTGGATGTGTATCTGTATGACTGTGGGCGTGTATATCTGTATGATTGCTTGAGTGGGTGTTGATCTGTATGATTATTTGATTGGGTGTGTATCTGTATGATTATGTGAGTGGGTGTGTATCTGTATGATGGAGTAATTGTGTGTGTATCGCTATGAATGTGTCAGTGGGGGGTTATCTGTATGATTGTGTGACTGTGACTATCTGCATGATTGCGTGAGTGGGTGTGTATCTGTATGATTGTGTGAGTGTCTGTGTTTCTGTATGATTGTGTGAGTGGGTTTGTAAATGTATGATTGTGGAGTGGTTTTGTATCTGCAAGATGGTGTGAGTGTGTGTGTATCTGTATGGTTGTGTGAGTGGGTATGTATCTGTATGATTATGTGAGTGGGTATATATATGTATGATTGTGCGAGTGGATGTGTATCTGTATAATTATGTGAGTGGGTGTGGATCTGTATGATTGTGTGAGTGGGTGTGTATCTGTATGATTGTGTGAGTGGATGTGTGTATCTGTATGATTATGGGAGTGGGTGTGTTTCTGTATGCCTGTGTGAGTGTGTGTGTATCTGTAAGATTATATGAGTGTGTGTGTGTATCTGTATGATTGTGTGATTGGATGTGTATCTGTATGATTATGTGAGTGGCTGTGTATCTGTGTGATTGTGTGAGTGGGTGTGTATCAGTATGATTGTGTGTGTGTGCTTCTGTATGATTGTGTGAGAGTGTGTGTATCTGTATGATTGTGTGAGTGGGTGTGTATCTGTATGATTGTGTGAGGGTGTATGTATCTGTATGATTGTATGAGTGTGCGTGTGTGTCTGTATGAATATATGTGTCTGGGTGTTTATCTGTATGTTTGTGAGGGTGGTAGTTTACCTGAATGATTGTGTGAGTGTCTGTGTATTTGTATGATTGTGTGAGTGTGTGTGTATCTGTATGATTCTGTGAGTGTGTGTGTATTTGTTTGATTGTGTGTGTGTGTGTGTGTGTGTGTGTGTGTATCTGTATGATTGTGTGAGTGGGTGTGTTTCTGTATGCCTGTGTGTGTGTGTGTGTGTGTATCTGTAAGATTATATGAGTGTGTGTGTGTGTATCTGTATGATTGTGTGAGTGGATGAGTATCTGTATGATTATGTGAGTGGCTGTATATCTGTATGATTGTGTGAGTGGGTGTGTATCAGTATGATTGTGGGTGTGTGCTTCTGTATGATTGTGTGAGGGTGTGTGTATCTTAATGATTGTATGATTGCGTGTGTATCTGTATGATTATGTGAGTGGGTGTGTATCCGTATGATTGTGTGACTGTGACTATCTGTATGATTGCGTGAGTGGGTTTGTATCTGTATAATTGTGTGAGTTTGTGTGTATCTGTATGATTGTGTGAGTGTTTGTGTATCTGTAAGATGGTGTGAGAGGGTGTGAGTCTGTATGATTGTGTGATTGGGTGTGTATCTGTATGATTGTGTGAGTGGGTGTGTATCTGTATGATTATGTAAGTGTATGTGTATCTGTGTGATTGTGTAAGTGCGTGTGTATCTGTATTATTGTGTGAGTGTGTGTATCTCTATAATTGCATGAGTGGGTGTGTATCTGAATAATTTTGGGAGTGTGTGTGTGCCTGTATGATTGTGTGAATGTGTGGGTATAGGTATGATTGTGTGAGTGCTTGTGTATCTGTACGATTGTGTGAGTGGGTGTTTATCTGCATGATTGTGTGAGTGGGTGAGTATCTGTATGATTGTGTGGATGTGTGTCTATCTGTATGATTGTGTGAAATGGTGTGTATCTGTATGATTGTGTGAGTGTGTGTGAATCTGTATGATTGTGTGAGTGGGTTTGTATATGTATGATTGTGTGAGTGGTTTTGTATCTGCAAGATTGTGTGAGTGTGTGTATATCTGTATGATTGTGTGAGTGGGTGTGTATCTGTACGATTATGTGAGTGTGTATGTATCTGTATGATTACGTGAATGGGTGTGTATCTGTATGACTGTGTGAGTGTGTGGGTATTTGTAAGATTGTATGAGTGTGTGCGTGTATCTGTATGATTGTGTGAGTGGGTGTGTATCTGTATGATTGTGTCAGTGTGTAAGAGTGTGTGTCTGTATGATTGTGTGAGTGGGTGTGTATCTGTTTGATTTTGTGTGTCTGTGGGTGTGTGTCTGTATGATTGTGTAAGTGTGGGTGTATCTGTATGATTATGTGAATGTGTAAGTACCTGTATGATTGTGTGAGTGGGTGTGTATCTGTACGATTGTGTGTGTGTGAGTGCTTGCATATCTGTATGATTGTGTGAGTGTGTGTGTATTGGTATGATCGTGTGAGTGCTTGTGTATCTGTACGATTGTGTGAGTGTGTGTGTATGTGCATGATTATGTGAGTGGGTGTGTATATGTATGATTATGAGACTGGGTTGTATCTGTAAGAATGTGTGAGTGGTTGTGTATCTGTATGATTGTGTGAGTGGATGTGTATGTGTATGATAATGTGAGTGTGTGTTTATCTGTATGATTATGTAAATGGGTCTGTATATGTATGATTGTGTGAGTGGGTGTGTATCTGTATGATTATATGAATGTGTGTGTGTACCTGTATGATTGTGGGGGTGTGTATCTGTCTGTATGATTGTGTGAGTGTATGTGTATCTGTACGATTTTGTGAGTGTGTGTGTATCTGTATGATTGTGTGAGTGTGTGTGTATCTGTATGATTGTATTTGTGTGTGTGTATCTGTATGATTGTGTGAGTGTTAGTTTACCTGTATTATTGTGTGAGTGTGTGCCTAACTGTATGGTTGTGTGAGTGTGTCTGTATCTGTATGATTGTATGAGTGGGTGATTATCTGTATGATTATGTGATTGGGTGTGTATCTGTATGATTGTGTGAGTGTGTGTGTATCTGTATGATTATGTGTGTTTGAGTGGGTGTGTACCTGAATGATTGTGTGAGTATTTGTGTATCTGTATGCTTGTGTGAGTGTGTGTATCTGTATGATTGTGTGTGTGTGCCTGTGTATCTGTATGATTATGTGATTGGGTGTGTATCTGTATGATTGTGTGAGTGTGTGTGTATCTGTATGATTGTGTCTGTGTGAGTGGGTTTCTATCTGTATGGTTGTGTGAGTGTGTGTGTATCTGTATGATTGTATGAGTGGATGATTATCTGTATGATTATGTGATTGGGTGTGTATCTGTATGATTATGTGTGTGTGAGTGGGTGTGTACCTGAATGATTGTGTGAGTATTTGTGTATCTGTATGCTTGTGTGAGTGTGTGTATCTGTATGATTGTGTGTGTGTGCCTGTGTATCTGTATGATTATGTGATTGGGTGTGTATCTGTATGATTGTGTGAGTGTGTGTGTATCTGTATGATTGTGTCTGTGTGAGTGGGTTTGTATCTGTATGATTGTGTGAGTGTGTGTGTATCTCTATCATTGTGTGAGTGAGTGTGTATCTGTATGATTGTGTGAGTGGGTGTGTTTTCTGTATGATTGTGTGAGTGTGTATGTATTTGTATGATTGTATGAGTGTGCGTGTGTGTCTGTATGAATATATGTATCTGGGTGTTTATCTGTATGTTTGTGAGGGTGGTAGTTTACCTGAATGACTGTGCGAGTGTCTGTGTATTTGTATGATTGTGTGAGTGGGTGTGTATCTGTATGATTCTGTGAGTGTGTGTGTATTTGTTTGATTGTGTGTGTGTGTGTGTGTGTGTGTGTGTATCTGTATGATTGTGTGAGTAGGTGTGTATCTGTATGATTATGTGAGTGGGTGTGTATCTGTATGATTGTGTGAGTGGGTGTGTTTCTGTATGCCTGTGTGTGTGTGTGTGTGTGTGTGTATCTGTAAGATTATATGGGTGTGTGTGTGTATCTGTATGATTGTGTGAGTGGATGAGTATCTGTATGATTATGTGAGTGGCTGTGTATCTGTATGATTGTGTGAGTGGGTGTGTATCAGTATGATTGTGGGTGTGTGCTTCTGTATGATTGTGTGAGGGTGTGTGTATCTTAATGATTGTATGATTGCGTGTGTATCTGTATGATTATGTGAGTGGGTGTGTATCGGTATGATTGTGTGACTGTGACTATCTGTATGATTGCGTGAGTGGGTTTGTATCTGTATGATTGTGTGAGTTTGTGTGTATCTGTATGATTGTGTGAGTGTTTGTGTATCTGTAAGATGGTGTGAGAGGGTGTGAGTCTGTATGATTGTTTGAGTGGGTGTGTATGTGTATGATTGTGTGAGTGGGTGTCTATCTGTATGATTATGTAAGTGTGTGTGTATCTGTGTGATTGTGTGATTGGGTGTGTATCTGTATGATTGCATGAGTGGGTGTGTATCTGTATGATTATGTAAGTGTGTGTGTATCTGTGTGATTGTGTAAGTGCGTGTGTATCTGTATTATTGTGTGAGTGTGTGTATCTCTATAATTGCATGAGTGGGTGTGTATCTGAATGATTTTGGGAGTGTGTGTGTGCCTGTATGATTGTGTGAGTGTGTGTGTACCTGTAAGATTGTGTGAGTGGGTGCTTATCTCTACGATTGTGTGTGTGTGAATGCTTGCATATCTGTATGATTGTGTGAATGTGTGGGTATAGGTATGATTGTGTGAGTGCTTGTGTATCTGTACGATTGTGTGAGTGGGTGTTTATCTGCATGATTGTGTGAGTGGGTGAGTATTTGTATGATTGTGTGAGTGTATGTGTATCTGTATGATTGTGTGGATGTGTGTCTATCTGTATGATTGTGTGAAATGGTGTGTATCTGTATGATTGTGTGAGTGTGTATGAATCTGTATGATTGTGTGAGTGGGTTTGTATATGTATGATTGTGTGAGTGGTTTTGTATCTGCAAGATTGTGTGAGTGTGTGTATATCTGTATGATTGTGTGAGTGGGTGTGTATCTGTACGATTATGTGAGTGTGTATGTATCTGTATGATTATGTGAATGGGTGTGTATCTGTATGACTGTGTGAGTGTGTGGGTATTTGTAAGATCGTATGAGTGTGTGTGTGTATCTGTATGATTGTGTGAGTGGGTGAGTATCTGTATGATTGTGTCAGTGTGTAAGAGTGTGTGTCTGTATGATTGTGTGAGTGGGTGTGTATCTGTTTGATTTTGTGTGTCTGTGGGTGTGTGTCTGTATGATTGTGTAAGTGTGGGTGTATCTGTATGACTGTGTGAGTGTGTGTGTATTGGTATGATCGTGTGAGTGCTTGTGTATCTGTACGATTGTGTGAGTGTGTGTGTATCTGCTTGATTATGTGAGTGGGTGTGTATATATATGATTATGAGACTGGGTTGTATCTGTAAGAATGTGTGAGTGGTTGTGTATCTGTATGTTTGTGTGAGTGTATGTGTATCTGTATGATAATGTGAGTGTGTGTGTATCTGTATGATTATGTGAATGGGTCTGTATCTGTATGATTGTTTGAGTGGGTGTGTATCTGTATGATTATATGAGTGTGTGTGTGTACCTGTATGATTGTGGGGGTGTGTATCCGTCTGTATGATTGTGTGAGTGTATGTGTATCTGTGCGATTTTGTGAGTGTGTGTGTATCTGTATGATTGTGTGAGTGTGTGTGTATCTGTATGATTGTATTTGTGTGTGTGTATCTGTATGATTGTGTGAGTGTTAGTTTACCTGTATTATTGTGTGAGTGTGTGCCTATCTGTATGGTTGTGTGAGTGTGTGTGTATCTGTATGATTGTATGAGTGGGTGATTATCTGTATGATTATGTGATTGTGTATGTATCTGTATGATTGTGTGAGTGTGTGTGTATCTGTATGTTTATGTGTGTTTGAGTGGGTGTGTACCTGAATGATTGTGTGAGTATTTGTGTATCTGTATGCTTGTGTGAGTGTGTGTATCTGTATGATTGTGTGTGTGTGCCTGTGTATCTGTATGATTATGTGATTGGGTGTGTATCTGTATGATTGTGTGAGTGTGTGTGTATCTGTATGATTGTGTCTGTGTGAGTGGGTTTGTATCTGTATGATTGTGTGAGTGTGTGTGTATCTCTATCATTGCGTGAGTAGGTGTGTATCTGTATGATTGTTTAAATGTGTGTGCATCTGTATGATTGTGTGAGCGGGTTTGTATCTGTATGATTATGTGAGAGTCTCTTTATCTGTATGATTGTTGTGGTGGATGTGTATCTGCATGATTGTGTGAGTGGTTGTGTATCTCTATGATTACGTGATTGGGTGTTTATCTGTATGATTGTTGTGGCGGATGTGTATCTGCATGATTGAGTGAGTGGGTGTGTATCTGTATGATCGTGTGTATATGTAACTATGATTTTGTGAGTGGAAGTGTATCTGTATGATTATGTGTGTGGGTGTGTATCTGTACGCTTGTGTGAGTTGGTCTGAATCTGTATGAGCATGTGAGTGTGTGTGTATGTGTATGATTGTGTGAGTGGGTGTTTTTCTGTATGATTGTGTGAGTGGTTGTGTATCTCTATGTTTATGTGAGTGGCTGTGTATGTGTATGATTGTGTGAGTGGATGTGTATCTGCATGATTGTGTGAGTGGTTGTATATCTGTATGATTATGTGAGTGGGTTGTATCTGAATGCATGTGTGAGTGGGTGTGTATCTGTATGATTGTGTGTGTGTGCATCTGTATGATTGTGTGTGTTGGTCTGTATCTATATCATTGTGTGAGTTTGTGTGTAACTGTATGATTGTGTGAGTAGGTATGTATCTGTATGATTGTGTGAGTGGATGAGTATCAGTATGTTTGTGTGAGTGGGAGTGTATCTGTATGATTGTGTGAGTGGGTGTGTATCTGTATGACTGTATGAGTGTGTGTGTATCTGTAAGATTATATGAGTGTGTGTGTGTATCTGTATGATTGTGTGAGTGGATGAGTATCTGTATCATTATGTGAGTGGGTGTGTAGCTGTATGCCTGTGTGAGTGGGTGTGTATCTGTAAGATTGTATGAGTGTGTGTGTATCTGTATGATTATGTGAGTGGGTGTGTATCTGTATGCCTGTGTGAGTGTGTGTGTATCTGTAAGATTATATGAGTGTGTGTGTGTATCTTTATGATTGTGTGAGTAGATGAGTATCTGTATGATTATGTGAGTGGCTGTGTATCTGTATGATTGTGTGAGTGGGTGTGTATCAGTATGTTTGTGTGTGTGTGCTTCTGTATAATTGTGTGAGATTTTGTGTATCTGTATGATTGTATGAGTGTGTGTGTGTATCTGTATGCTTGTGTGAGTGGGTATGTATCTGTATGATTGTGTATGTATATATCTGTGTGATTGTATGAGTGTGCGTGTGTATCTGTATGATTATGTGTGTCTGTGTGTTTATCTGTATGTTTGTGTGAGTGGTAGTTTATTTGATTGATTGTGTGTGTGTGTGTGTGTGTATCTGTATGATTTTGTGTGTGGGTGTGTATCTGTATGATTCTGTGAGTGTGTGTGTGTCTGTATGATTGTGTGAGTGAGTGTTTATCTGTATGATTGTGTGAGTTTGTGTGTATCTGTATGATTGTGTGAGTGTTTGTGTATCTGTAAGATGGTGTGAGTGGATGTGTTTCTGTCTGATTGGATGTGTGTGAGAGGGTGTGTGTCTGTATGATTTTGTGACTGGGTGTGTATCTGTATGATTGTGTGAGTGGGTGTGTATCTGTATGATTATGTAAGTGTGCGTGTATCTGTGTGATTGTGTAAGTGCGTGTGTATCTGTATTATTATGTGAGTGTCTGTATCTCTATAATTGCATGAATGGGTGTTTATCTGTATGATTTTGGGAGTGTGTGTGTATTTGTTGGATTATGTGTGTGTGTGTGTGTGTGTGTTTGTGTGTGTGTATTTGTATGATTGTGTGAGTGGGTGTGTATCTGTATGATTGTGGTCGTGTGTATCTGTATGATTGCTTCAGTGGGTGTTTATCTGTATGATTATTTGATTGGGTGTGTATCTGTATGATTATGTGAGTGGGTGTGTATCTGTACGATGGTGTAAGTGTGTGTGTATCACTATGAATGTGTGAGTGGGGAGTTATCTGTATTATTGTGTGACTGTGACTATCTGCATGATTGCGTGAATGGGTTTGTATCTGTATGATTGTGTGAGTGTGTGTGTTTCTGTATGATTGTGTGAGTGGGTTTGTATATGTATGATTGTGTGAGAGGTTTTGTATCTGCAAGATGGTGTGAGTGTGTGTGTATCTGTATGGTTGTGTGAGTGGGTATGTATCTGTATGATTATGTGAGTGGGTATATATCTGTATGATTGTGTGAGTGGATGTGTATCTGTATGATTATGTGAGTGGGTGTGGATCTGTATGATTGTGTGAGTGGGTGTGTATCTGTATGATTGTGTGAGTGGATGTGTATCTGCATGATTGTGTGATTGGATGTGTATATGTATGATTGTGTGTGTGTGTGTATCTGTATGATTATGTGAGTGGGTGTGTTTCTGTATGCCTGTGTGAGTGTGTGTGTATCTGTAAGATTATATGAGTGTGTGTGTGTATCTGTATGATTGTGTGATTGGATGTGTATCTGTATGATTATGTGAGTGGCTGTGTATCTGTGTGATTGTGTGAGTGGTTGTGTATCAGTATGATTGTGTGTGTGTGCTTCTGTATGATTGTGTGAGAGTGTGTGTATATGTATGATTGTATGAGTGTGTGTGTGTATCTGTATGATTGTGTGAGTGGGTGTGTATCTGTATGATTGTATGAGTGTGTATGTATCTGTATGATTGTATGAGTGTGCGTGTGTGTCTGTATGAATATGTTTGTCTGGGTGTTTATCTGTATGTTTGTGAGGGTGGTAGTTTACCTGAATGATTGTGTGAGTGTCTGTGTATTTGTATGATTGTGTGAGTGGGTGTGTATCTGTATGATTATGTGAGAGGGTGTGTATCTGTATGATTGTGTGAGTGGGTGTGTTTCTGTATGCCTGTGTGAGTGTGTGTGTATCTGTAAGATTATGTGAGTGTGTGTGTATCTGTATGATTGTGTGAGTGGATGAGTATCTGTATGATTATGTGAGTGGCTGTGTATCTGTATGATTGTGTGAGTGGGTGTGTATCAGTATGATTGTGGGTGTGTGCTTCTGTATGATTGGGTGAGGGTGTGTGTATCTGTATGATTGCGTGTGTATCTGTATGATTATGTGAGTGGGTTTGTATCCGTATGATTGTGTGACTGTGACTATCTGTATGAATGCGTGAGAGGATTTGTATCTGTATGATTGTGTGAACGTTTGTGTATCTGTATGATTGCATGAGTGGGTGTGTATCTGTATGATTATGTAAGTGTGTGTGTATCTGTGTGATTGTGTAAGTGCGTGTGTATCTGTATTATTGTGTGAGTGTGTGTATCTCTATAATTGCATGAGTGGGTGTGTATCTGTATGATTTTGGGAGTGTGTATGTGCCTGTATGATTGTGTGAGTGTGTGTGTACCTGTAAGATTGTGTGAGTGGGTGTTTATCTCTACAATTGTGTGTGTGTGAGTGCTTGCATATCTGTATGATTGTGTGAATGTGTGGGTATAGGTATGATTGTGTGAGTGCTTGTGTATCTGTACGATTGTGTGAGTTGGTGTTTATCTGCATGATTGTGTGAGTGGGTGAGTATCTGTATGATTATGTGAGTGGGTGTGTATTTGTATGATTGTGTGAGTGTGTGTATATCTGCATGATTGTGTGAGTGTATGTGTATCTGTATGATTGTGTGGACATGTGTCTATCTGTATGATTGTGTGAAATGGTGTGTATCTGTATGATTGTGTGAGTGTGTGTGTATCTGTATGATTGTGTGAGTGTGTTTGTATATGTATGATTGTGTGAGTGGTTTTGTATCTGCAAGATTGTGTGAGTGTGTATGTATCTGTATGATTGTGTGAGTGGGTGTGTATCTGTATGATTATGTGTGTGTGAGTGGGTGTGTACCTGACTGATTGTGTGAGTATTTGTGTATCTTTATGCTTGTGTGAGTGTGTGTATCTGTATGCTTGTGTGTGTGTGCCTGTGTATCTGTATGATTTTGTGATTGTGTGTGTATCTGTAATATTGTTTGAGTGTGTGTGTATCTGTATGATTGTGTCTGTGTGATTGGGTTTCTATCTGTATGGTTGTGTGAGTGTGTATGTATCTGTATGATTGTATGAGTGGGTGATTATCTGTATGATTATGTGATTGGGTGTGTATCTGTATGATTGTGTGAGTGTGTGTGTATCTGTATGATTATGTGTGTGTGAGTGAGTGTGTACCTGAATGATTGTGTGAGTATTTGTGTATCTGTATGCTTGGGTGAGTGTGTGTATCTGTATGATTGTGTGTGTGTGCCTGTGTATCTGTATGATTATGTGATTGGGTGTGTATCTGTATGATTGTGTGAGTGTGTGTGTATCTGTATGATTGTGTCTATGTGAGTGGGTTTGTATCTGTATGATTGTGTGAGTGTGTGTGTATCTGTATGATTGTGTGAGTGGGTTTGTATCTGTATGATTATGTGAGAGTCTCTTTATCAGTATGATTGTTGTGGTGGATGTGTATCTGCATGATTGTGTGAGTGGTTGTGTATCTCTATGATTACGTGATTGGGTGTTTATCTGTAAGATTGTTGTGGTGGATGTGTATCTGCATGATTGTGTGAGTGGGTGTGTATCTGTATGATCGTGTGTATACGTATCTGTATGATTTTGTGAGTGGATGTTTATCTGTATGATTATGTGTGTGGGTGTGTATCTGTACGCTTGTGTGAGTTGGTCTGAATCTGTATGAGCATGTTAGTGTGTGTGTATGTGTATGATTGTGTGAGCGGGTGTTTATCTGTATGATTGTGTGAGTGGTTGTGTATCTCTATGTTTATGTGAGTGGCTGTGTATGTGTATGATTGTGTGAGTGGATGTGTATCTGCATGATTGTGTGAGTGGGTGTGTATCTGTATGATTGTGTGAGTGGGTTGTATCTGAATGCATGTGTGAGTGGGTGTGTATCTGTATGATTGTGTGTGTGTGCATCTGTATGATTGTGTGTGTTGGTCTGTATCTGTATCATTGTGTGAGTTTGTGTGTAACTGTATGATTGTGTGAGTAGGTATGTATCTGTATGATTGTGTGAGTGGATGAGTATCAGTATGTTTGTGTGAGTGGGAGTGTATCAGTATGATTGTGTGAGTGGGTGTGTATCTGTATGCTTGAGTGAGTGGGTCTGTATCTGTATGAGCATGTGAGTGTGTGTGTATCTGTATGATTGTGTGAGTGGGTGTGTATCTGTATTATTGTGTGAGTATGTGTGTATCTCTATGATTGTATGAGAGGGTGTGTATCTGCAAGCTTTTTGAGTGTGTCTGTATCTGTATGATTGCATGAGTGTGTGTGTGTGTGTGTGTCTGTATAGTTGTGTGAGTGGATATGTATCTGTATGAACGTGTGAGTGGGTGTGTATCTTTTTGCTTGTGTGAGTGTGTCTGTATCTGTATGATTATGTGACTGGGTGTGTATCTGTAGAATTTTGTGACTGGGTGTGTATCCGTATTATTGTGTTTGTGTGTATCTGTATGATTGTGTGACTGTGTCTGTATCTGTATGATTGTGTGAGTGCGTCTGTATCTGTGTGATTGTGTGAGTGGTTGTGTATCTCTACAGTTATGTGAGTGGGTGTGTATCTGTATGATTGTAGTGGTGGATGTGTATCTGCATGATTGTGTGAGTGGTTGTGTATATGTATGATTATGTGACTGGGTTGTATCTGCATGATTGTGTGAGTGGTTGTGTATATGTATGATTATGTGACTGGGTTGTATCTGTATGTTTGTGTGAGTGGTTGTGTATCTATATGATTGAGTGGGTGTGTATCTGTATGATTATATGAGTGTGTGTGTGTATCTGTATGATTATGTGAGTGGATGTGTATCTGTATGATAATGTGAGTGTGTGTGTATCTGTATGATTATGTGAATGGGTCTGTATCTGTATGATTGTGTGAGTGGGTGTGTATCTGTATGATTATAAGAATGTGCGTGTGTATCTGTATGATTGTCTGGGTGTGTCTATATTTGTATGATTGTGTGAGTGGATGTGTATCTGTATGATTGTGTGAGTGTGTGTGTATCTGTATGATTGTGTGAGTGTGTGTGTATCTGTATGATTGTTGTGGTGGATGTGTATCTGCATGATTGTATGAGTAGTTGTGTATCTGTATGATTATGTGAGTGGGTTTGTATCTGAATGCTTGTGTGAGTGGGTCTGTATCTGTATGAGCATGTGAGTGTGTGTGTGTATCTGTATGACTTTGTGAGTGGGTTTTTATCTGTATGATTGTGTGATTGGGTGTGTATCTTTATGATTTTGTGAGTGGGTGTGTATCTCTATGATTAGGTGCGTGGGTGAGTATCTGTATGAGTGTGTGAGTGGGTGTGTATCTGTATCATTATATGAATGTGTGTGTATATCTGTATGATTGTGTGAGTTGATGTGTAGCTGTATGATAATGTGAGTGTGTGTGTATCTGTACGATTGTGTGTGTGTGAGTACTTGCATATCTGTATGATTGTGTGAGTGGGTGTGTATCTGTATGATTATGTGAGTGGGTGTGTATCTGTATGCTTGAGTGAGTGGGTCTGTATCTGTATGAGCATGTGAGTGTGTGTGTATCTGTATGATTGTGTGAGTGGGTATGTATCTGTATTATTGTGTGAGTGTGTGTGTATCTCTATGATTGTATGAGTGGGTGTGTATCTCTATGATTGTGTGAGTGGGTGTGTATCTGCAAGCTTTTTGAGTGTGTCTGTATCTGTATGATTGCATGAGTGTGTGTGTGTGTCTGTATGGTTGTGTGAGTGGATATGTATCTGTATGGATGTGTGAGTGGGTGTGTATCTTTTTGCTTGTGTGAGTGTGTCTGTATCTGTATGATTATGTGACTGGGTGTGTATCTGTAGAATTTTGTGACTGGGTGTGTATCAGTATTATTGTGTTAGTGGCTGAGTACCTGTTTGATTATGTGACTGGGTGTATATCTGTATGATTGTGTGACTGTGTCTGTATCTGTATGATTGTGTGAGTGCGTCTGTATCTGTGTGATTGTGTGAGTGGTTGTGTATCTGTATGATTGTTTGAGTGGGTGTGTATCTGTATGATTATATGAGTGTGAGTGTGTATCTGTATGATTATGTGAGTGGATGTGTATCTGTATGATAATGTGAGTGTGTGTGTATCTGTATGATTATGTGAATGGGTCTGTATCTGTATGATTGTGTGAGTGGGTGTGTATCTGTATGATTATGAGAATGTGCGTGTGTATCTGTATGATTGTGTGGGTGTGTATACATTTGTATGATTGTGTGAGTGGATGTGTATCTGTATGATTGTTGTGGTGGATGTGTATCTGCATGATTGTATGAGTAGTTGTGTATCTGTATGATTATGTGAGTGGGTTTGTATCTGAATGCTTGTGTGAGTGGGTCTGTATCTGTATGATTTTGTTAGTGTGTGTGTATTGGTATGATTGAGTGAGTGATTGTGCATCTGTATGATTGTGTGAGTGTGTGTGCTTCTGTATGATTGTGTGAGTGGATGTGTATCTGTGTGATTGTGTGAGTGGGTGTGTATCTGTACGATTGTGTGTGTGTGAGTGCTTGCATATCTTTATGATTGTGTGAGTGTGTGTGTATTGGTATGATTGTGTGAGTGCTTGTGTATCTGTACGATAGCATGAGTGTGTGTGTATCTGCATGACTGTGTGAGTGGGTGTGTATCTGTATGATTGGGTGAGTGTGTGTATCTGTATGATTGTTTGAGTGGGTGTGTATCTGTATGATTATATGAGTGTGTGTGTGTATCCGTATGATTGTGTGAGTGGATGTGTATCTGTATGATAATGTGAGTGTGTGTGTATTTGTATGATTATATGAGTGTGTGTGTGTATCTGTATGATTGGATGAGTGTGTGTATCTGTATGATTGGGTGAGTGTGTGTATCTGTATGATTGTGTGAGTGGGTGTGTATCTGTATTATTATATGAGTGTGCGTGTGTATCTGTATGATTGTGTGGGTGTGTATATATTTGTATGATTGTGTGAGTGGATGTGTATCTGTATGATTGTGTGATGGGTGTGTATCTATACGATTGCGTGAGTGTGTGTGTATCTGTATGATTGTTGTGGTGGATGTGTATGATTGTGTGAGTGTTAGTTTACCTGTTTGATTGTGTGAGTGTGTGTGTGTTTGTTTGATTGTGTGTGTGTGTGTGTGTGTGTGTGTGTGTATCTGTATGATTGTTTGAGTGTGTGTGTATCTCTATGATTGTGTGATTGGGTGTGTATCTGTATGATTATGTGAGTAGGTGTGTATCTGTATGATTGTGTGAGTGTGTGTGTGTATCTGTATGCTTGTGTGAGTGTGTGTATCTGTATGATTGTGTGTGTGTGGTTGTGTATGTGTATGATTCTGTGCTTGGGTGTGTATCTGTATGATTGTGTGACTGGGTCTGTATCTGTATGATTGTGTGAGTGGGTGGGTATCTGTATGAATTGTGTGAGTGGGTGTGTATCTGTTTGTTTATGTGACTGCGTGTGTATCTGTATGATTGTGTGAGTGGGTGTGTATCATTATGATTATCTGAGTGGGTGTGTATCTGTATGATAATGTGACTGGGTGTGGTTACATCTTCATTCAGGGGCTGAATAATAAACATTTTTCTCTCCTTTTTTGAAACATAAAAGAAAACCTATCTTTTGTCTGTTCTTGACAGTTACAGCACTGTAGGGGTCAAAACACATTGTTTTTAAAGACATCGGTCTCTGGTCAGTCGACAGGTGGGAAACGTCCGTATCATTTCTTCCCTGCCCATAACAATTGCCTAACCTATAGGCTAGGAGAGGGATGGGGGTGTGGGTCACTGGTACAAAATAGTTAAAGGTAAATTTAGAACTGATATCAACAACAACTTATAGCATCTTTCATGTAGTAAAACATGTTAAAGCACTTCACAGAAATACCATCAAAAAAAACTTGACACTGAGTCACATAAGAGATATTTGGACAGATGACCAAAAGCTTGCTCATAGTGCTAGATTTTACATGTGTTTTTGCCTCAAAACAATGCAGAGATGACACTAGTTTTTAAATATTCAGGAACTTTATTTTACAGCGTTTTATAGAATGTAAAATGTCCACCCCATGCCTCCAGCTCAGCTTCTAGTAGCTTGTGTTTTGTCTCTTTACTTACCTCTGAGTCCACACCCAGGCTTAACCAATCAAGCACAGTGAGCATAGCTCAGTTACCAGACTCAGATAATCAAACACAGAGCAATTGAACCATTGAGAACTGCAGGTTTTAAAGACCATGCTAATGGAGAGAGAGAGTGAGAGAGAGAGAGAGAGGGAGAGAACAGCAGAGGTGTTTAGGGAAGGGATTTCAGAACTTATGGCCGGGGCAGCTGGAAGCACGGCCGCCAATGCCTGAGTGATTAAAATCAGGGATGTGCAAGAGGATAGAACTGGTGGAGCACAGAGTCCTTAGAGGAGATTACAAAGAAAGGGAGGAACAAGGCGATAGAGAGATTTGAAAACAAAGATAAGAATTTAAAAACTGAGGCATTGCTGGAAAAAAAGCTAGCGTTGTCCATTGAGCTCAAGGCTGGTGCTGGTCTTAGTGCGAGATAAGGTATGAGCAGCAGAGTTTGGGTGGAGTTCAAGTTGATGTGGTGTGGAAGATGGGAGACCAGCTAGGAAAGCGTCAGCATAGTCAATACCAGAGCATTCATCTTCACACAGTGAATAGTCAGCATTTGGGATGGACTCCCAGATGGGATGATGGGACAAAAATACTGGATACATGTAAAATACAACAGTCGGCGTCCATCCATCTTGAGAGATGAAGGGGTGTGCCCAGGATGTTTGTCACTTCTGGATTTAAGACTCTATTGTGACTGTAGAGGACGACTTGTGAGTGGCAATTGCTTCCACAGCTGGCAAAATGAACAGCATTGGCCCGAGATCAACTGATTCCCCCCCACCCACCCCTGCCCATCCCCTTCTTTTGTGCTTTCTTTTCTAATATCTGGTCATTTCTTTACTCTTTTTCGACATCCTGCCTGACTGCTTGTCCCCTGACAGTCCAGTCAGCAGAGAGGACTTCCCATGCATCGCTTCCCATCCCAGTCAAGTTGAGATCACACTTGTAGCCATCCTTGTGTGTAGCAACAAAGAGGAGAATAGGTTTGTTCAGGACAAACCCTCTAGAAATTCACTGTGACCTCGAGAACAGAGAGAATCTAAACATCTTCTCAGTGCTGCCACCTTGTGTATTTACATGAAAACTGTGGGTGAGTATTATAGCGGCACCATTTAGATCAGTGCAAGGAAATGTTTGCAGAGGGTGTGCATGTGTATATATTCCCAAAAAGTTAAAGTTATACTGTACACCTGCCACCCAGACATGACTGAAGGACAGCACAGGGGTAAACTGTGAAAATGCAGCTGAAGACTATGGCAGCCGGGGATCATTGGACACTTAACTGACCCGTGAAGTGGCCCTAACGAGACACTCAGTTGTATCAAACTACTACAAACCTCACACAATGCAGTGGCTGAAGGAGAAGAGCCACCATTACCTTATCAACAGAAACCTGAGGGAATTGGCAATAAATGACGGCTATAAAAGTGATGGCCATACCTGGAGAATGAATAAAAATGAATGCCGGGAAATCTCCCCTTCACTGTCCTTGCTAACCCACTGCTCCCTTGAGCAAGGCAGCAAAGGGTGGTCAGCACTTGTGGACCCCTACCCTGTGTCGGTCAGGATAGGATAGGAGGGGAGACGACAGGAGGGACAATCTGACATTACAGTATTACGTGCAGAGCTCACCCTGGCCTGAAACTCATCAGAATATAAGGGAAGTTAAGTTCAAGGAGAGGTCCTTTCAATTTCATATTCGAAATACTTGCTCATTATTGCACCCAGCTGCATTTTCACAGTTTACCCCTGTGCTGTCCTTCAGTCATGTCTGGGTGGCAGGTGTACAGTATAACTTTAATTTTTTGGGAATATATACCCATGCACGCCCTCTGCAAACACCTTCCTTGCGTTGATCTAAATGGTGCCGCTATAATACTCACCCACAGTTTTCATGTAAATACACAAGGCGGCAGCACTGAGAAGATGCTTAGTTTCTCTCCGCTCTCAAGGTCACAGTGCCTTGAATTTCTAGAGAGTTTGGCCTGAACAAACCTACTCTTCCCTTTGTTGCTACAAACGAGGACGGCTACAAGTGTGACCTCAACTTTATTGGGATCAGAGGCGATGAATGGGAAGTCCTCGCTGCTGACTTTAAAAAATATTTGTTTATGGGATGTGGGTGTTGCTGGCTGGGCCAGTATTTATTGCCCACCCCTAATCACCCTTGAGAAGGTGGTGGTGAGCTGCCTTCTTGAACCGCTGCAGTCCATGTGGTGTAGGTACATCTACAGGGCTGTTAGGGAGGGAGTTTCAGGATTTTAACTGAGCGACAGTAAAGGAACGGCGGTATGTATCCATGTCAGGATGGTGAGTGTCTTGGAGGGGAACTACCAGGTGCTGGTGTTCCCATGTGTCTGCTGCCCTTGTCCTTCTAGATTGTTGTGGTTGTGGGTTTGGAAGGTGCTGTCTGAGGAAATTTGGTGAGTTCCTGGAGTGTCAGGAGACAAGCAATCAGTATGGCTAGAGGTTACAAAAATAATAAAAGGACAAAATTAAAGCTCTGTATCTTTATGCACATAGCATTCGAAACAAAACAGATTTTTTCTTACTTTCCTACTTGAAACAGATAACTTTATTACAGAGCTTGTTTAGAAGCTCCATGCTTGAACCAGGTCCATGACTAGAAAGCTCCACCCCTAAGATTACCCAACGCTTAGGGCTCATTCATTGGGACAATCACGTGACCCCTAAGGGCAGTAGGACAGGTTATGCCTATGATCACTACATTCCTTCTCCCTTTCGTTTTATTCACATTTTCTATTTGCACAGAATATTTGAATCCACAATGTATATATATATAAATATACAGGTCATGTGATTAAAGATTACGGCTCTGAAGTGGTTTTCTGATTTAGTTAGAGAAGTGTAGCTCTACCATTCTCCCACAGGATCGACATGGTCAGGAACTGCAGCATCAGAGGTGGCAATTCAGGATTAGGTAGTTCATCAGAGACACCAGATATGTCTATTATCGGTCAATCTGGTACCTCAGGGAATGAAGGTTTTCATCAATTACAGGCGGAATAGCTGGTTGTTGGAATGTTTCTCTACTCCTTAGATAATCCACATGTTTTTGAACAATCTGTCTTCCACTTCCACCTGGAACGACAAAGTCTCAGAGATAATTATACCAGGAACCCTATACGACTAGATCCATTTCCAAAATTCCGCATGAAAACTGTATCTCCCACAGTAAATCTTTGAGCTTTGCTACGAATATAGTGATTCAATTTCTGACTACACTGATTCTTCTCTATTTTGCCCTCTAAGCTTGGAAACACCAGATTTAACCTAGTATGAAGTCAGCATTTCTTCAGTAATTCAGACGGTGTTGAACCCGTAGTTGCACGAGAAGCCACACAATAATTCAAAAGAAAACCTGAGAGTCAAGTTTCTAAAGTACCTTCGGATAACTTCTTCATTCCTGATTTGATAGTTTGCACTGCTCTTTCTGCTAATCTATTTGATGAGGGATCTGTTTTAATATGTTTAATTCCATTTAAACTCATGAATCTGAAATCCTGTACTAGTGAAGACAGTACTGTTATCCAAAACAATGACTTCCAGTAGGCCATGTAGACTAAAACATTGGCGCAGCTTTTCAATAGTTACACACGATGTCGGGGATTTAACTTGATACACATCCATCCAGTTAGAATGCGAGTCGATGATCATTAAAAACATGGTGCCTAAAAAGGGACCGACATAGTCCGTATGTAGTCTAACTCAGGGTCGACCAGGCCAGTCCCACGGATACAGTGGAGCTGAATTGGGAAACTTCTGTGTTGCTGCCACTGTGTCTGGTGGCACTGGCAATGTCACTGTCTATGTCTGGCCACCAGACAGAGCTTCATGCAAACATCTTCATCTTTGAAATGCCTGGATATGCACTGTGAAGCTCTGTCGAGAGTGGTTCTCTTCGTTGCAAAGAGACAACAACTCTTGATCCCCACAACAAGATTTCATCTTGACAACTTAACTCTGTTTTCTGAGCATGGAATGGTCTTATCCCTTCAGACACTGGTGAATTCGACCATCAGTGCAATACCTGGTCTCAGACTTTTAACAACATTGGATCCCAGTTTGTCTAATTCTTTATTTGCTTCACACAGACCAATGAAGAGTCCAAGAAATTCAACACAAGCTTAACTTCTTGTAGCACTGCAGCATGTACAATTTTACCTGGTAATGGAAGACGATTGAATGTGCCTGCATTTGCAATATGCATAAAGGTGTGTTTATTTACCGATAAAATCAGAGCCCAATGTTGAATTCTTGCTGAGGCTACTGGGGGAATGGCTTTATCCTCACTAAACAAATGCATTAGTGATTTATGGTCTGACACTATGGTGAAATGTCATCTGTATAGATACTGATGGAATTTCTTCACCCAAATATTACTGATAAACCTTCCTTTTCAAGTTGTGAGTAACCCTTCTCAGCTGCAGAGAGGGTTCTGGAGACATAGCCTTTTGGTCTTTTGGAACCATCTTCCATCCTGTGGGACAACACAGCTCCCACACTGTAGGGAGATGCATCACAGGATAATATTAATTCTTTTGATGAGTCATAATATATGAGTAGATATGATGAGTGGAATAGCTTCTTGAATTTTATGAAGGCTCCTCCTTGTTGCGCTTTCCATGACCAACGATGGTTCTTTTTCAATAGTAAATGTAAAGGTGCTAACGCTATTGACAAGTTTGGCAAGAAGTGACTGTAATAATTTTTCATACCCAAAAAAGACTTGAGCTCAGTGACATTGGTCAGGGAGGGAGCCGCTTTGATTGACCTGACTTTCTGCTCCACTGGATGCAACCCCTGCACATTCACATAATGACCCACGTAAGTGACTTCAGTCACTTGGAATGAACATTTCTCTTTCTTTAATGTAATACCAGCTTCCAAAAATCTCCTTAAAGCCTCTTCTAGGTTGGCCAAATGTTTGGCTTCCATTGATCCGGTGATCAGGATATCATCCAGGTACACTACTACTCAGGGAAGCCCTTGCAATAGGCCTCCCATAGTCCTTTGGAAGATTGCACAGGCAGATGATACACCAAAGGGTAGGCGTGTATATTGGTACAGGTCCTTGTGTGTGTTGATGGTTACACACCCTCTAGACGTTCTGTCCAGCTCTAGCTGTTGGTATGCATGGCTCGTGTCCAGTTTAGTGTTGGATTTACCTCCCGCTAGCTTAATATACAAATCTTCAATCTTTGGGATAGGGTATTTATCTAGTTTGGCAGTCTTGTTCACAGTTAATTTGTAGTCTGCGCAAATACGAATAGTTTGATCAGGTTTCATCTTAGGGACTATGGGCACTGCCCATTCTGAAAACTGGACTGGCTGGATGATGCCCAGCTTCTCTAAGTGAGACAATTCTGCACCCACCTTCTCCTTTAGGGAATAAGGCACATTTCTGGCCTTAAAGGACTGGGATGTCGCCTCCGAATCTACATGTATTTTTGCTTGTAAACCTTTTATCTTTCCCAATTTGTCACGAGATGTGCTGTCGTATTTCCTTATCAGCTCAGGAACTCCTCCCATTCTCACTTGAAATATTTCTGACCAGCTGACCTTGAGTTTTTGTAACCAATTGTGGTCCAGAAGACCAGGTCCTTCACCTGTCACTGTGATCACTGGAAGCTGGGCTGTCTGTTGCCTGTAGGACACAGGTATTGTGGCGATGCCCATTACCTGTATTGACTCTCTAGTGTATGTCTTTAGTTGAGCCGTGGTTTTCTCCAGATTCAGTGGCTGGGCACCTTCATTTAGGTATTTAAATGTGTGTTCTCCCACCACTGTGGCCGAGGCTCCCGTGTTTACTTCCTGACTAGAAGCTTCCCATTCACTTGAAGGATGACGGTTATTGATTCAGTTTTTACAGCTTTGACATCGTATTGGGAATAGATATCAGTATCGGCAGCTTCTGGTTCTGTTATACCGTGCTGTCTGAGGGGCTGTCTCAATTTCACCCTGCATCACTTTATTACATGCTCTCTTTTGTGGCAGTAATGGCATTATGTGTCCTTAACTCTGCAGGTTTCCAGTACATGGTTACCCCACATCGGTAACAGATTGATTTCTGAATCGCTGCTGAAACACTTGCACTCGGCCTTTTTGTTTTTTGAGCAGCAGAGACTGTCTCCTGCTTTGTGGCTGTCTCTCTGGTTTTCACACCATGCCCAGTGATAGGTTCCTGCCCCAGCTGAAGAACGGCACCATATTGAACGCTCTGTAAAGCCTGCAAGTCTCTCGCTGCACTCTTCATTCCTAATGTTATTTCCATGGCGTGCTTCAAATCGATGTTAACTTCTGCAAGTAAACGGAGCTGAATGGCGTCGGCGTGAATGCCATAAACCGACTGATCCTGCAACACTTCACTGAGAGTATCTCCAAAGTCACAGTGCTCAGTCCACTGTTTCAACTTCACTATATAAATTGTGATGGACTCTCCCGGGGCCCTGACTCTGGAGTTGAACTTAAATCTTTGCCGATGGCTTCGGCTGAAAATGCGTCTTCATGAGGTCTACCAATTTGTTAAAAAATTTAGAATTGGGCACATTCGGGGCCGCCAGACTGCAGATGAGGTTATATGTTTTGCTACCGCAGACACTTAAAAGAATTGCTTTCTGCTTCTCCTCCACGTTTATTTCATTCACCACAAAATAAAAACCTAGGAGCCTGATGTACTGGGTTCAGTCTTCCATGGACGAGTCATAAGGGTCGATTCCTTTGAAAAGGGGTATGACAGGTGAGCATACTTTTCTTTCTCTCCTGAAGAATTAATGTGCTCAGATTCACAAGGTGAGGTGCAGCGTCGGAGCTGTTTATCCTCGTCACCATTGTAATAAACTTGATGTACCGGACAGGTTTCTTACCCGAAACAGATAATTTTCTAACAGAGCTTGTTTAGAAGCTACATGTTTGAACCAGGTTCACGACTAGAAAGCTCTGCCCCTAAGATTACCTGCGCTTAGGACTCATTTGTCAGTACAATCACGTGACCCCCTAAAGGCAGTAGAAAAGGTTATACCTACAATCACTACACAGATGAACTGATAGCGCAAATAGAAATAAATAAGAACGATCCGATAGCCATTACAGAGACGTGGCTGCAGGATGACATAGATTGGGACCTAAATATTGAAGGGTACATGACATTTAGGAAGGACAGGAAGTTAGGAAAAGGGGGAAGGGTGACCCTGTTAATTGAAGATGATATTAGCACAATAGAGAGAGATGACCTAAGTTAGGAAACCAGAATTTAGAAGCAGTTTGAGCAGAGATGCAAAACGATAAATGCAAGAAATCATTTGTGGGAGTGGTGTACAGACCCCCTTACAGTAACCACATGGTAGGACAGAGTATGAAAGAAGAAATAATGGGAGCTTGCCTGAAAGGTGTGGCGATAATCATGGGGAATTTTAATCTACATATAATGGAAAAATCAGATGGGCAAAGGTAGCCCAGATGAGGAATTCATATAATGTTTTTGGTATAGTTTCTTAGAACAGCACATTCTGGAGCCAGAGAGCAGGCTATACCAGACTGGTATTGTGCAATGAGCTAGCTAAAGTGGACTGGCAAATTGGGTTAAGGGATAGGTGAATTGAGATGCAGTGGCAGAGATTTAAGGGGATAGTCCAGATTAGACAGAACAGGTATATTCTGACCAGAAAGAAAAGTTCCAAGAGGAGGACCATTGGTTAACTAAAAGAGTTAATGATAGTATCAAACTTAAAGAAAAAGCATATAATTGCACAAAGATAACTGGAAGATAGGACAGAATATAAAAAACAACAAAGAATGACTAAAAGATTAATAAGGGAAGAAATATTAGAGTATGAGAGAAAGCTAGCTAGTAATATAAAGAAAGATAGTAAAAGTTTCTATAGATATTTAAATAAGAAAAGAGTCAACAAAGTGAGCTTTGGCCCTATAGAAAGTGAGTCTGGGGAATTAACATGGAAAATAAGGAGATGGCAGATGAATTGAGCAGGTATTTTGCATCAGTCTTCACTACAGAGGATACAAGTGGCATCCAAGAAATAGCCATAAATCTTGAATTAGAAGGAAGGGAGGAACTCAAGAAGATTAAAGAAAATCAGCAGCGAAGTGATACTTAGCAAATTGTTGGAACCGTGGGTTGACAAGTCCCTGGATCTTGATGAATTTTATCCTAAGGTCTTAAAAGAGATGGCTACTGAGAAGTGTGTTGGTTTTAATTTTCTAAAGTTCCCTAGATTTGAGGAAGGTTCCATTAGATTGGAAATTACCTATTGCAACTCTTTTATTCAAAAAGGGAAGGAGACAGAATACCTGGAATGGGTGGATTGTCATCTGGGGAAATGCTAGACAAGCTAGGTTTGTACCCACTGGAGTTTAGAAGAGTAAGAGGCAACTTGATTGAACCATATAAGATCCTGAGGGGACTTGACAGGGTGAGTGTGGAAAGGATGTTTCCTTCATAGGAGAATCTAGAACTCAAAATAAGGAGTCACCCATGGAAAACAGAGATGAGGAAAAGTTTTTCTCTTGGAAAGTTGTGAAACTTTGGAATTCTTTTCCTCAAGAGATGGTTGAGGCAGAGTGTTTGAATATCCTTAAGGCAGATTCTTAATAAACAAGGGGTTGAAAGGTTATCGGGGATAAGCAGGAATGTGGAGTTGAGGTTAAAATTAGACCAGACATGATTGTATTGAACATCAGAACAGGTTCACTGGGTCAGGTGGCCTACTCCTGCTCCTAATCTGTACCTCTGGATGTCAATGGCAGCCGTGCTTTCAGCTGCCAGGGCCATAAGATCTGGAATTCCCTCCCTAAACATCTCTGCTGCTCTCTCTCATTCAAACCATGAAGTTGCACAACTTTGTGAATAAGTTGTTCTCCCATGTTTAAGAAAAAGAGAAATTTGACCCCACAAAACAATCAGATCAGCCGCTCTTTACAGGTTTGGTGATTCATTGGCGGAGACTTGGAGAGCTTCATAGATTAAATAGGAGCATTTGGTGAGATACATGTGACCCATCATGACAGCAAAGCTAAAGCAGTTTATCAATATGCTGAGACTGCGCTGCTAAATACTTCCAGTGCTTTTTCATATTTACACACAAAACACAGGAGAAGAGTTTTAATGACAACAGTGCAATTGACTCTCAAATAGCAGGAACGTACCACAGGACACAAACTGTCAGAGCGGAACTTCTGCAGGAGCATTTCATTAAGTTGAGTAACAAAGTGTGTGATTTCATCAGACCAACAACTGACCTATTACATCTGTTAAAATGTTAAAATAAATGCACTAATATTTAAGCAGAGTGCAGGTTCGAGACCTGCCCTGGTCGTCCTAGTAACAATGTCCTGATGGTAGAGCTGCTGGGTCCAGTGTTACTTTGCCAATGATTTGGTTTAGCAAATCTCAATGGGGAATAACAAGGTGTTAATGTTAATTAGCAGAATCAATCATACTCAGGGCAGAATTGTCCAGTTCCCCTGACCCTTGGCGGGTTTAATGCTGGGCACGGGGGTGACAATGCGGTGGGAGCTGAAAAATCAGTTTCCCACTGGTGCAAAATGACTGCTGGATCATGTGATCCCACCCACCATGGTGGGTGGCCATTCCCACCAGATGCCACCATGAAACTGACTTGCATCTTGTCAATAGGATGCAGATGAAGGACCAACCGTAATCGCTCCCTCCCTCGCCCAATCATCAGAGCTGCCAGCGGGAAACTACGCAGGTCTGGAACACATCTGGACCAATGTGGCATGTACATGTCAGCACTTACCTGATGAAGGTCTGGGGCAGCCTCCACAGACCGGACCCTGGAGCAGCAGACGCAGCAGCAGGTGGGTAGAGCATCAACAAAGTGGATCTTGTCACTGCAGCAGCCTCTCCCAGGAGGTGGAGCTTCAAGTTGCAGATGAAGTTTAACAGTCATAGTGTGCCCGTGCAACCACTTGTGAAGTCAAAACTTCTTGATTTTTCTTTCCCTACCACTTCTTCCAGCTGCTCCCCCCGCATCTGCAGCAGGGATGGGGGCAGCCTGCTGACCAGTTTGCCCTGTTACCTTGGATGGCCTTGGCGACTGTCCTCTGGAGACCGGAGGCCTGGAGGGCTCCGGCTTACTTTGGCTGCCCTGCTCTGGAGCAGCTGCTCTCTCTGCGGTTATGGAGGGTGAGATTGAAGGGGTCGCAGGCAAGGGGGATTTGGAAGGGGCAGACACCCTCAGAGAGCTCTGAGTGGAGGTCCCAGGGGTGTCCAGTGGCTGCTCCCCCTCCCATTGGGTGCCTGAGGTCCCCTGCCTGACTCCTTGAGGGTAAGGAGCACCTGGAGGGAGTTTGAGGTACCCCCTCCCCCTCTCACGTAGCCACTGTGAACGCTCACCCATGGCTACAGTGATGGAGTGCAGGTCTATGTGCATCCCTGACAGAATCTGCTGGACCAGGTTCTCCATGGAGTCCGCCACTCTCCCCATGGAGGCCTCCATGCGCACACAGGTTAGCACCACTTCATCAGAGAGCACGCGGACAGTCTCCTCCACCTCGTGTGCCACTCTGCTGAAAGCCTCTGCCACCTCTGCATGATGTTGTCCTGCCTCTTTCTGCCTCACCAGCATCTTGTGGGTGACCGATTCCAGAGGCAGCTCATCCCACTCTACCGTGGTAGGTGCCTCTTCCTCAGCAGTCCTCCGAGTGCTGGTGAGCTTGGCTGACCCTGCCTCCTCCTGCTGCTGACACATGTCTGTGCAGTGACCACCAGAATGTGAGACCCTTCTTAAACTTGATATGATACCCACGTTGAACTGGTGGAAATGCAGGTAACTGCTGCGATGCCTCGACAGGTGCACTTTCTTCTTCTGCAATGTCCTCGGCCCTCTCTAGACTTGTCTGAGTGTTGGACAGGACTTCATCTTCTTCGGACCTTGCCCTCTCCCTGCTAGTACCTGTAAGTGAGGGAGGAGAGAGCGAGTGACTGCGTGAGCTGTCTCCAAGTTGGAGGAATGTGCAACCCTCAGGTTTCAATGTGACGTGCATGGATTCTTACTGGATGGTAGCTGTGCCCTGACCTCTCCACCTCCATAGGCTCTGTCTCGGTCTAACCCTCCCAGCTGGGCTGTCTGCTCCTCAAAGCTGGTTAGGTTTTGAAGTGTAGCCAGTGCCCTCCCCTCTTCTCCCTCTCTCCGGTTATGTCTTAACTTACCCTGCACAAAGAGAGAAGCTGGGGTTGAGAGCAATTAGGTTTCATGTATCTTTCTCAGACTTCCAGCCATACAAATATCCCTGAATTTGAAGAAAAGTCATACGGACACTAAACGTTAACTCTGTTTTTCTCTCCACAGAGGCTGTCAGACCTGCTGAGTTTTTCCAGCATTTTCTGTTTTTGTTTCAGATTTCCAGCATCCACAGTATTTTGCTTTTACAGATAACCCACTGAATTGTGTGCCATGCGATTGATGCACGGTAGGTTGTCCCTCCAGAGTGGTTAAAAAGGCTCACAGAGGCATGTCATTAGTGGTGTTTGCTGGTGCCCTCAGCACCTGAACCCCTTCACCCCAACCCCCTTCCGGTCAGCATATGAGGTCTCTGTGTGAAAGGGTCACGGACCCACAGTGGTCTCCCCACCTACAGGCTAGATGGACTGCAGTGGGACTATAAGACATCACTTTACTACGTTGAGTAACTCTCTTATGCATGGACTTCACGGATGGTGCCCTTGCCAATGAGGCCCATGTCCTCTCTACCATTCAGTGAGGTGATTGTGAGCAGTTGAGGGTTCACTTACCCTGGCAGAGAGGGTGGGCTCACTCATTCTCTCTCTGCACTGCAGGGCAGTCCTCCAGTGCACACCTTGGGCACTAACTTTATCCCATGCTGGGTTCATCTCCCTGACCGGCCTCCTCCTCCAACCTCTGGATAGAGGACATCCCTCCTCGCCTCCACTTCATCAAGCAGGATGCCGAGGGAGGCAGTGCAAAATTTAGGCACCGGAGCTCCCTGTCCTCTTTGCACCACCTCCTCCCTGGACATTGGTTAAGCTGATGTCCAGGCACCTTTTAAGCATGGTGCCCAGATACGATGGCTGGGCATGGTCAGGTAACCCTCATCACCAAACCGCCAACTGCATAATTACTGAGGGCCGGGTCTCATGCTACTGTGACAATTCGCAGAGGCCTCTACAGCAGGAAATGCTCCCTGTCCCCACCACGGAACTTAATTCCACCAGCATTATTTAAGCACCAGTTACTGGAATCAAGGTCGGATATACTGTGTCTGAGTCTCTGGAAAGCAATGCTGCATGGCAAGCCTTGTTCAAATCGGCTGTGTTTGGTTCTCTTCATTTATATCATTTTTCTTATGGATCTTTTGTCCACGTCTGTCCTAGGACTAGGATCAGCCAAAACTCATTTGCTCCAAACTGTCTGGTTTCAACCAACCATTATCTTACACAACCACTGCCCAGAATGAGGTGTAAACTTCCACCAACCAAATGTCAAATCATCCAAATATAAATTATTAAAGGTTAGCAAGATTAAGGCCATCCAAGTCCATCTAACCATTGAAAAGGTTCACACATCCTGACTGTGGCTCCACTCTGCCTAGCTTCAGTCAGTCATTATCTTGTCCCATTGCTACCCTCTTTTGCCTTGCAACATCATTCTTTTTTCCATTTACATTTAATCACTCTTACTTTCCACTCTAGCATAGGCATCCCCTTTTCTTACCTCCCCTCCCCTCCCATCTTTCTCTGTCTCTGTACTGCTTAAAATCGGTTACATCTCTAACCTTGACTATGCTGCCTCACATTCCACCTCCTGTAAGGACTTTACTGTATTTTCCCAGTTTCCCCATTTCCATTGCAACTGTTTGGTTGATCCAACCTTCCATATCAGTGCTTCTGACCTTTTTTCTCAACTGAGGATTCTTCCCCACTGTGGTTGACAGAGTCCTCAACTGTATCCATTCTATCTCACACACTTCTACTCTCACCCCTTCCCCTCCCTCCCAGAACCATAAGATTGTTCCCCTTTACTATCCAACCTGCCTCCATTTTCAAAAGATCTTCTACTACTTCCCTCACCTCTTGTATGATGCTCCCTTGAAATGCATGTACCCGTCCCCTATTGCCATTTCAAAGTAACAGTTTTCCCCTGCTCAGCCCTTTCCTTTCTGAGGCACTCTACCAGGTAAGCAGAGGAGGTGTGACACCTGTCTTTTTACCTCTTTCCTTCTCTCTGTCCAAGGCCCCAGATACTCTTTCCAAGTGAAACAGTGATTTCCTTGTACTTTGTTCAATTTATTACATTGTATTCACTGTTCACAATGTGGTTTTATCTATACGGGGGGGAGACCAAATGCAGACTGAGTAACTGCTTTGCTGAGCATTGCCGTTCAGCCCACAAGCATGAACCCAAACTTCCTGATACTTGTCATTTTTATTCTCAACCTTGCTCCTACTCTGATCATTATGTATTCTTAGCTGAGAGCCTAGACAGCCATTAGAATAAAAGAACACCTGCCCCCCAGAGGAGACATCATTTGGCTGACAGCTCAGACTCTGATCTCTGTGGCTAATTTCACAATATTTGTTGACATAAGTAAGTGGTTTTAAGTGTTTGTGGCTTTTGAAACAGACACAGATCGTTCACTAATTTGTCTTCAAATCCTTCCATAATCTTGCTTTATCCTACCCCTCTGCACCCTTTTCTGTCTGATACACCTTGGGGAGAGAGTTTCTGCTGCCTATAACTCACTGCCTGGAACTTCCTCCCTAAACTCTGCACTGTCTGTATGTCACCGTTGTCCAATTTACACTTTAATTTTTGTCTTTTAAAAAGCTTCTAAGGAACCAATGTTTTCATCCAACCTTCAAAAACACCTCTTCATGTCTTTCCCCAGTTTCCATTCCAAATATCTGAGTGTTTTGCTGTTGCTATATTCACAGAATGTTGCTGCTGTTGCATATTTAAGCAAACCAAATAAATTGATGATGTAACAGATGAACATTGTTTAAAATCACCAGAACACTCAGAAAGAAACATTGCCAAGGTTTTGGACATCAGAAAGTTTGGCAAAGATTTAATCAGACGTGATGTCAGTTTCCTGACATTGTTTCTATTTCAGCTACAATAGGGAGCAGAATGACAGTGTGGATGGAAACGGTCTTCACCAGGAGCCCATTGTCTGCAGTGCCCAATCTTCTTTTCTATTGAAATCTCTGGAACATTTCACCCTCAGTATCTGCAAGGGAGTGAGTTCTGCCCTTTGTCTTCTTTGTTCTAGATTAAACTGTGGAAAACACTGAAATTCTTCCAAATATGTAAGCCTTCAGATTCAGATTCAAGGGTGGAATTTTCCATTCTGGAAATTAAGTGTGGTGCCAGGTGGGAAAGTCAGCATGAACTCCCCTGGGTGGCCGGGCAGATTATCGTGCCCAATTTTTCACTTTCCAGCTCATTAGTTATGCATCAGCAAGGAGCTCGTTGAATCTCGTGGCAAGACGACCAGTGACACGTCCATCCAGCTATTATCTCTTGGAACTGGAGGTCCTGGTGCCATATCTAAATGGCACCCACACACATTCACTCACTGCAGGCCAGGTGTGCGCTGAAGGCCTAAACTCCAATGCCGACCAAACATTCAAAACTGTCTGCTTCATGGTTCAGCGAGTGTGCTCCCTGGAGATTCTCCTCCAGGCTGTCCAGGAAAGGTGGGAAGTCCTCTTTCAGGAATGGGAGCAGAAGATCCTCCCACCTGACCATGCCGTCCTGGGAGGAGCTCACTAGAGAGGTCAGCAACTGTGGCCCCCAAAAAAACAACAGCCCTGCAGCCCAGGAAGATAATCAATGTCCTGATGTGCTCCGCCAGGTTAAGTGAAAAGTCTACTCATTTCAAAATCACACTCTCATAAGGGCATCAGTCTGTCTAAGTGTTAATGTCCACAGGGGTGTCACACACTACCAGCAGATGGGAGATCAGCACTGAATGTCTGCCAGCTACTATAAGATCCTCATCTCATGTTAGATCCTGCACTAGTGGCGTCTTAATACATTGATGGGGAGGGCTTGGTACACACAACTGGCATGCTTGCTTCTGAACTGCTCTCTCATCCATCGCGCTCACAGTCAATCCATCTTTCTTTATGCAGGACAAGGTTGCCCATAATCGACAGGAGAGAGCCAAGACCAGAGGGGCTACCCCGGAGCTGAGGATACTCCCGTCACATGAAGTGCAGGACTGCAGAGCTAGCTGGAGAGGACAGAGATCGTTCCTGTGTGGAAGACAAAATCAGCCTTCTCAACAAACCTGTATACATCACAGTATCACAGCGTCTTCACAGTGCAAAAGGAGGCCATTCAACCCATCAATTCTGCACTGGCTCTCTGAAAGCGCATTTTACCTAGTCCCACTCCCTGCCTTATTCCCATAACCTTGCACATTCTCTCTTTCCAGGTAGCAATCCAATTCCCTTTTGAATACCTCAATCGAACCTGCCTCCACCACCCTCTCAGGAAGTTTGTTCCAGACTCCAACCGCCCTCTGGCTGAAAAAAATATTTCCTCACATCACATTTACTCCTTTTGCCAATTATTTTGAATCTGTGCCCTCCAGTTTTTAATGTTCTCTTGTGTGGGAACAGTTTCTCACTATTTACCCTGTCCAGACGCCTCAGGATCTTGAATACCTCCATCAAGTCTCCTCTTATCCTTCCTTTCTCCAAGGAAAAGAGCCCCAACCTCTGCAGTATATCCTCAAAGCTACAGTTCTTCATCCTTGGAATGATTCTTGTGAATCTCCCCCCATATTCTCTCCAATGCCTTTACATCCTTCATCAAGTATGACACCCAGAATTGGATGCAGTACTCCAGATGAGGCCTAACTAGTGTCTAATACAAGTTCAACATGACCTCCTTACTCTTGTACTCAATGCCCCTATTAATAAAGCCTCAGGTTCTATATGCTTTATTAACTGCGCTCTCAACATGCACTGCCATCTTCAATGACCGATATATGTATACACGGAGGTCCCTCTGTTCCTGCACCTTCTTCAGAGTCTCTCTCTTTGTTTTATACTGTCTCTCCATATCTTTCCTGCCAGAACAAATCACTTCACACTTCTCTGCATTGAACTTTATCTGCCACTTGTCTGTCTAATCCACCAACATATCTATGTCCTTTTGTAGTTTAAAACTATCCCCATCACAGCTGACAATCTTCGTATAATCTGGAAATTTTGAAATCATGCCCTGAACACCACAGTCTAGATCATTAATATATATCAGGAAGAGCAAGAGTCCCAACACTGACCCCTGGGGAACTCCTCTACAAACCTTCCTCCAATCTGAAAAACAATAATTTATCACTACTCTCTGTTTCCTGTCACTCAGCCACTTTCTTAACCAAGTGCCTCCTTTCCCTTTTATTCCATGACCTAGGATTTTGGTCACAAGTCTGTTGTATGGCACTGGATCACATGCCTTTGAAAACCCACATACACCATATCAACAGTGTTTCCTTTATCAACCTTCTCTGTTATCTACTCAAGCTAGTTAAACATGATTTTCCCTTGATGAACCCATGCTGGCTTTCCTTAATTATCCTGCACTTGTCTAAGCAATTATTGATTTTATCCCGTACTATAGTTTCTAGAAGTTTCTCTATCACTGAGGTTAAACTGACTGGCCCATAGTTGCCAGCTTTATCCTTATACCCCTTTTTAAACAAAGGTGTAACACCCGTGGCACCTGTGTATTCAAAACTTCTTAATTTTCCTACTCTACCCCCACGTTTAGGTGCAGCCCCACAAGCAGATATGGAGGCAGCCTGATGATGACTTTGGCAGGTGTCCTCCAGAGGCCTGAGGCCTGGATGGCCCTGGTCTGTAAAGAGTCTCCTGTTCTGGGGCAGGTGCGCCCTCTTCGGCCTGACCTGCTGGAGTTGATGGGGTCACAGGCAGAGGGGATTTGGAGCAGCAGGACACCGTCAGCCTTCGAGTGCCCAGGGTGGATCCAGGGTTACTAGCTGGTGCTTCTTCTCCCTTTGGATGCCTGAGGGTATACTGCAGAGGTTGGATTTGTCCTGCTTTTTGTGCATAGGACATACCTGGGCAATTTTCCACATAGCCGGGTAGATGCCTGTGCTGTAGCTGTACTGGAACAGCTTGGATAGGGGCACGGCAAGTTCTGGAGCACAAGTCTTCATTACTATTGCCGAAATATTGTCAGGCCCCATAACCTTTGCAGTATCTATTGCCTTCAGCCGTTTTTTTATATCACCTGGAGTGAATTGAGTTGGCTGAAGGCTGGGGACCTGCGGAAGAGGTTGAGATGGGGGATCGTCCATGCAGCACTTCTGGCTGAAGCTTGTTGTGAATGCTTCAGTCTTACCTTTTGCACTGATGTGCTGGACTCCCCGTCATTCAGGATCGGGAAATTTGTGATTCCTGACATAGATCATGGAAACTCAAACTTGCCTTTGAGCTGCCATCAAGGTCAGGAGAACAAAACTCCAGACGAGTTCCCCACTGGCAGTAACTGACATTTTCCATCTTGTCAAATTTAGTCTCCCTGTCTGCCACGATTCTGCCCAAAATGTTTGCAGTCAGGCAGTGTAGTTAACACTAAGCTCCAGATCAGTCATGGTCTAACTGAATGCTGGAACATGCTCAAGGGGCTGAATGGTCTCCTCTTATTCCCAGCAGTGATAGTTTACACGAGGCTGCTGATGCCATGGAGAACCTGGATCTAATTTCAGAAATGAAAGCAGTTAAATTCAAGCAGTGATATAGAAAGAGGGCAGGTAACTGTCACTCAAACTTGCTCGAATGGAGGGTAAATGCCATCACAGACTGATTGGGCTGAATGGTCTCATCTCATGTGGCATCTTTGCCAAATTTCTTTTTAACTGTCAATGGATACAGAATTGGATAGTCACAACTAACAGTCTCTGCACTTAAGGTAATTCTCTGCACAGAGCATTGTGGTGTACAGTGTTACTGAAATGCAAGCATTATAATTTTTAAAGAAAATACAAAGTAATTAGATTTGCAACTTATTTTATTTTTCTATTTCAATCATTATCTTTCCTTGGGACAGAATTCTTTGAGCCAGTATCTTGATTGTCGATGACAAGTGGTGATATTTTCACTGATTAAACTGAAGGTCAGTTAGAGCTTCATTGTTGTAAATCAGCGACAGGCTGGAAAAATATTCAAGATTTTGTTAGAATTTGACAGTAAAACTTTAAAATTAAGCCAGTGACATGAGATTGAAATAAACAATATTCCCGCCTGAAGTCAATGGACCTTTTGCTGGTCCGTCAAATCTTCCATCCCGCCTGTGAAGATTCCAGTGGAGGATGGGACTGGAAATGTGTTTTGCTCAGTCAGTTGTGCTTTTGCCTCTTCTGCCTGAACGTTCTGGGTTCATAGTCGTACTCCAGAGACTTCAGTGCAAAATTGATACTGACATTCTGGTGCAGTGCTGAGAGACCCCTACACTGTCACAGATGCCACCGTTCAGGCAAGACAAAAAAACCAAGGCCTTGCTTGCTCTCCCAGGAGGATGTAAAAGATCTCATGGTATTATTTTCCTCCCCAGTTTTGGTCAAAATTTATTCCTCAGCCAATATCACGAAAAAAAAAGGCAGATTATCTGCTCATTATTACATTTCTGCTTATGGGATCTTCCTGTGCCCTAATTGGTTATTGTGGTTTCTACATTACAGCAATGCCCACACTTCAAAAGTACTTTCTTGGCTGTAAAGTCCTTTGGGACATGTGAAGATCATGAAAGGTGCTATATACTCCTCCTTTCTTGCTGGACTGTCGAGAGCCAAAGGACACAGGTTTAAAGTGATTGACAAAAAGACCAAAGGCAACCTGAGGAAAAGCTTCTTTAAGCAGCACGTAATTACAATTTGGAATGCACTGCCTGAGAGGGCAGTGGAGGTAGATTCACCTGTGGCTTTCAAAAGGGAAGCAGCTGAAGGGGAAAAAAGGACTGTAGAATTAAGCAGAGAGGGTGAGGAAGGGTCAATTTGCAACAGGCTCGATGGAGCTCTTTCTGTGCTGGAACCATTTCATGTGACTACCAGGATGGTAGAAGGCAAACTGGTTGGACATTGGTATTTTTTGTCTAGAAATTCTTCTGTCCCTATGATAGTTTACGGCACCTGAATTTAGAATGAACCCTGACCTGCACTGATCCAGCCAACAACGTTAGTTATGTCAGTGGAGCACATGTACTCATTCTATTTCAAGGCCAGTTGCAGCATTTACAGGAAGGATCAAACTGTGCCTAATCCAGAGGCACAGCTTTCCACGTAGGTCACTCTATCAGAGCATTGATAGTATGTTCTTATTCTGTGGATCAGGGTAGAGGCCACTGGCTTTGCCAACGCAAAAATGAGGGCTACCAGGATTCGTCTTATGCCCAGGAGTAGCAGCAGTGGTGGTAGCAGGAGGGGTAGTCTTAACCACAGGAGGACCAGCAGTGGTGGGACCGGGAGGCACACATTCTGGAAGGAAGTAAGATCCATTAATTCACCGTTTGTTTAAAAATTGATGTGAGTTGACATATTAAATATGTAAATACAGCGAATTTCAATTCCACCATTAACAGGTTTGAGGTCAGAGGTTGTGGCTCTGCTACATGCCCGAACTCAGCATTGTTTGACTGCTGCCAATGAGCAGTAGGCACCAAATGGACACCCCACCACATTCGCCAATTGTGAGGGCAGGAAATCAGCCTTCCTCCGCAGACTGGGCCAGGGGGAGGTTAAGTCCCAGCTGGCAGAGGCCACATTATTTTCTGTGGAACCAATAACAGTTCCTCTTGCCCCAGAAAAACCCTCACAAGGAAATCGTGACCTGTTCCTATCCTGAGCAATTATTTATGTACCGCACGTTAGGCTGATGAATACCTCTGACCACTCTGTTTGTATTCTCCGGATATCTCAGCAGCTCATTCTCTCGAGCTGTCTATTTCAATGATGTGATATATGCAAGAATTTCCAAAGCAAGCACAGGCTTCAGCAGACTTCAAACATCAGTCTGCAAATGAACATGAGGAAGAAGGGGTAGTAGGGATGTAGTCAGGGCGTTGGGAGGCCAATCAGCGTAATGGGGGTGTAGTAGGGTGGTGGAGAGGGTAGTTGGGGTGGGGTGTCCCTTGGAGTTCGGGGGACAGGGGTGGAGTCAGGGGATCCCATGAAGGAGTCGTGGGTGGATCAATACTATAATTACCAGAATTTAGATGTGGTTTTAATTTTTCTAACTTTTTCTGGGTAACTATTACTGTGAGACAGAACCATCCAAAGTTTGCAATTTAAATCATACTTTTGAATGGTTCCCAGTGCAAGTCAATTGCCAAATGGAAATTTGAACTTCCCAGGCTATTGCCATGTAATCCTTTTGTGGAGACCTCTGGGCCGGGGCAGGGGGCTTCCCCAGCTCATCTTTAGGCAACCCCCAGATGCGAAACCCCGGGGAATGGAATTTATGGGCCATAATGTTTGGCTCAGTATTGTTGAGTCACTTATGGTTCAGGAGGCTAATGCGAACAATGCACATGGATGTTCTTCTGGTTGGTTAATCAGAAGCAAAGCACAATTAAAGGATGATTTTCAGTCTTACTTAGTAATGTTAATGGCTATTCATACTGATTTTCTATTAAGCAGCAACAAGTAGATGGTTTAGGTCAGTCAGTCACAACAAGGAATTAATTCCAAGACCACTTTGTATTTTAGTGATGAGAGGATACTTTCCCTGGTGGCAGAAAGTGCCACTGAAATCAACCAGAGAAAGGGTCCACCCCATTGCTCCTCCAATTTTGCTTTGCTTCAGCCACTTGACCTGGAATCCAATTTCGAAAAAAAGACCACTGTTAGCCTGAAGACTTCTCTTCAACTGTGACTGTAAAAACCAGAGCATCTCAAATCATGAAGGCAAAAACACTTCCATTCTTACAAGTTATGAATGAGAAAATACTAAGTTTGTTCCAGCATTAACCAACTACATTTATTTCCAGATCCTCTGAAATATCCTGTCAACAATAAAGCAGAGCAAGAAAGATCTTGGAGCGTAATTGCTCCAATTTGCTTCAGCTTGTCATTAGAGCCACCCAGTGGTCAGTTAATAACATGAAAGGGTCTCATCTGTTATTATGGGAGTGCAGAGCCCCATTGCAACATTGATATTGCTTCTTATGGGAGTCCAGGGGGAATATGGAAAGTAATCCTTCCCGGAGCATTTATGTTTCAATCATCAATAATATAACTGCATTTGTAACTCTGAGTCAATTCTTTACAGCCTGGCTCTCTCCCTGTATCCATCCAAGGTTGTAGTTTGGACATGAAGAGGTGAGTTGAAAATTAGATATGAATTTCCTGCAATATTGTCAAGTGAAGGAGTGAATCAGAAATAAAAAGAGCAGAAATTGCAAATGTCATCATGCCTGATTATGACTAACAAATTTGAAAAAAATGTTCATTCTCTAAATCTACTTCTTGAAAATGCTCATGATTAAAATAACTGATCAGAAAATGATGCCTGCATTTTAGTTCATGATATGTGGAGCTGTTGGGTGGAGCTGTTGGGTGGGGGCTCCTCACTGATCATATGTATTCGGAATGTCAATCCTAAAGTATAGAGCAGTATATATAGCAGACCTTGTCTTCATAGCTTCGAGGATTATCGTATCCAACCCACTCACGTCCCTTATAGGCATAAGGAACCATCTGTGGAACATCCCATTTTTCAGTAGCACCTTTTAAGAAGAGGCAACTCTGTCAAAAGAATGAGACATAAGAATGCAACCTTTGTACTGTAAATAAAATTTGTCACTGACTTGCAGTAACTTAAATGCAGTTAAAATCTACTTAAATTGATTGGTTCCTGTTAAGTTTACCCAGCTCTTCCAGCTCTTCTAGATTTTTCTTATATAATGCACAAGACATTCTACGCTGAAGCTAATGAGTGATTTGACTTTGGGTAGTTGTGTAAAATGGTGATATTGATTCAGGCACCTGTCACAGAGCTCTGCGTATAATAGGTGGATAAATTGATCAGCCTCATTTTATAATGTCACCTGAAGTCAAAAATACCCCCCAGCAAAATTTAATCCAAATATTTTGCTTCTGTAAAAAGAAAATCACCCTAAGTTCTATTAAGTTAAATTGTCCGCCCTCCTTTTATGAATTTTGATATAAAGGAAATGCCAATCGATCTTATTAATGCTCATGGAAAAATACAAGATTTTCAAGGAGGTTGAATATTTGCCATACTTGCAGCAGCATGAATACCTCAAAGTAACCCAGGAAACCAGATTGTTGTGTGTAATGCCCAGCTGGTCCACCACCACTTGCTGGGGCACCGGGAGCAGTGTTGGATGTGCTCAGTCTGAATGTGTGACCATAGGCAGCAAAACCAGCGTTCAGCTTCTCTGCAGGAGCTCCAAGATGCATCCAGACTTTTACGTTGCCAGCCTGTGCAGAGATTTATAATGTTAATGTTTAGATTGCAAGCACCTTATCCAATTGTAAAATTGAAATAGGTAATATTGTGAAACTGAAGTAAGTAATACTCATGAATACGAACCATATTATATAAATAGTTATTGCCATAGGTATAAGGGAGAGCAAAAAGAGGACTATTTTCTCCAACGAAGCTATTTCATGGACCATAGATATCATATGTCCTCAGATTAAAAATGTCTAGAGTTCTGTAAGAAAGAAGTAACGTTGATATCTTACAAATAAAGAAGTTATTTATTCGTAGTTTTATTTGCAATCTTCTCACCCTCCTTAATCTAAAGCTCAACTTATGTTTCACCTCCTTTATTAGCTGGTCTTATCTCTTAATTTTGGCGGCTGTGTTACAATCCTAAAAATTGGGTCATGGCCCATCATACAGATTATTTAACAACAAAATTATGGAATGTTTTGACAAGGAGATCCCTGATAATATGATTGATGAACAAGCATGCTGCTTTGTGACACAACTGCAGTGCTTGCAAAGGAAAGAAAATAACAGGCACATTTTCTTGAATCCTCCAGTAATACTTTCTGAATACTTTGACTTAATTTACAAATTTTAATCTAAGCACTGAATCCAAGGGACAAACCATCAAACAGCGATATCTATGCTTCACTGTGGACTTGATGCTACTTGCCAATTGTCTACAATAAATTCAGGGGTAGATCAGTGAAAGTGACACTTTTCTGTCAAACTTCTGCTCAAGTTACAGCAGAAGGTCACGGAACCTGGATAGAAATTCCACGCCGCTACCTTAAGAGAAAGATGCATATTATATGTGGGCTGAAATATGGCAGATCAATTTTAGTTTTAATAAGTGCAGTGCAATACATTTTGGAATAGATAACAGAAAACATGTATAACAGGAAATGGTCTCTGCTGGTAAGAATCAAAAATAAAATACAATTGAGAGTGATCATTGATCAGACCCTCAAAGTAGCTGGTCAGTCTGAATAATGGAGCAAATCTATCAGCAGGATATATCTAAAGACATTGTAATGTAAGTTAGGGAAAGTAATAATGACATTGTACAGATCAATGCTGAAGACAATTCCCGAGCAAGGCCAAAGGTTTGGTTATCCTATCACAAATGCGATATAGATAGATTAGAAATGGCTTAAAGAAGAGCAATCAGACAGATTTTATAATTCATTCTTGGTGTGTAGGTATTGTTGGCCGGGCCACTATTCATTCCCCGTCCCTAATTGCCATTGAGATGGTGACGGCGAGATTCCAGATCTTAGGAATGAAGAAAACATGATTTGAAGAAACTTATTTCCATAGGGGCAATGACTGAGAGGAGACATTGTACCGGGTTTGAAAATAATGGAAGGTATAGATGTGACTGAAGAGAATACATTATTCAGCTTTGATGTCCCAGAGGAAACAAGTACATCCATAAGCCTTAGAAATTGGACAAAGGAAAGCACAGAATATGGTGGTTATGTGTAACTAGCTCAAATGCAGACAGTTGATTTTGAGTGAGCTGAGCTCCCCCATGTTGGTGCAATATTAGATCGATACCAATACTCACTGTCATAGGCACTTACAATTATGGGCTTTCCAGCTGCCACTGCAGCTGAAAGGAGCAGTCTTGGTTTCCCAATACTCTTTCCTTCTGCTTCAAAGGCAGCTATCAGTTCCTAAATATCAAAAATATCATAGTTTGTCTTATTAACTGACTTGCACAACATGGAATCTTCAAATTATGGCCAAAGAAGGATTAAGTTATTTGTTTTGCAAATGCAAGGGCATTGGAGCTACAGAGCTTTACCTGGGTTTAAGCAAAGCCCCGATTAACATCAGTTAAAACAAATATTTTTATCACAATGGGCTATAGAACAGAGGAGAAAAATCAACAGGAGTTCCTGTTCCTGTTCAATATCCAGGGACCATTGCTGGTGTCTATATGGGGGTATCAGATGAGGACAGATGCAAATAGAGATGTTCCACCATGACTCTCTAATAGGGTAACATGTATTGTTTTGGATGATACATAAAAGCTAGCCAGACAGTTAAGGGACTGAGAGAAAAGAATACTGCAGCGTGAGTCAGTGCCTTCAAGAGTGGAGGTGAAGAAATTGGGGGTAAATGTATTCCAAAAAAAGACTTGTTGGGAAACTAGCTAAAAAATAAAATTAAACCTAATTATAATGATTTAAATGAAGTATCAGAATCTTATTGAATGGTGGAATAGACTCGAAGGGTACTCGTTCCTAATT
Source organism: Carcharodon carcharias (assembly GCF_017639515.1). Lineage (NCBI taxonomy): Eukaryota > Metazoa > Chordata > Chondrichthyes > Lamniformes > Lamnidae > Carcharodon > Carcharodon carcharias. The sequence goes on along the minus strand of NC_054475.1, from coordinate 319,150 downwards.
CACAACAAGATATTGCATCACTTTAACATTAAGATTTATTTGTTGTACATTTTTTGGATGATGGTAAAGGCCACCAAAAACATTATCTCTAGATTTGCTTTCCACATTCACGCAAGGATATGTCACTGACACTAAGTCATGTGTTTCATTTAGTTATTCAAAAGGTGTAACATTTTTCTACAAATGTCAAGCAAATTAATCTGTAGGTAGTATTTAGTTTTTGACAATTCTTAAACTAAGTGACTTGCCAGTTGGGTTCCTACCTGTGTTAAGACTGTGAAGAGATGCAGTCTTTGGAGGGGTTTCCTCTTGACCCAGGATACTCCTAGTCTATGTCCAAACCATTGAACCCATATTTGCGCAGGAAACTAATTGTTGATTTTATGAATGTTTGGCGATTTTCAGCTGTGGAAACCATAGCACTGAATCTATAGAGAAAGTTAATGAAAAATCATTATCGATAGCAAAATTAGCTATTGTAAAATTGAACTTGCTTAGTTCTATTCGAGCCTCCTACATATATTGGTGACTCATGCCAATGTATGTTTAGAAGCAAAACAAAATTTGTTAGTCAACCATTCTTAATTTATTTCATGAAGAATTTGAAAAAAATGCTTCCATAAACCAATAATCTTTCCATCTTACATTTGAGTTCCAAAATTCCAGTCTCCGATGGAGAGAAGGGTTTTAAGGTTTCCATTCCTGTTGTGAATTAAACAAATAGTTGAATTAGAAAAATATAGTTGAGGGAATAAAACACATTCAATACTATTCGAATAATTGCTGAAATTACTCTAAAATATCACAGCCCTAATCTTTTTAGAGCATGCTTCTTGATACTGCATCTAATGAAGCTTCCGTACCTCAATCCAATTGACAGAGTGCACAGGTATATTAAGAACAGAATCTATGATAATGTGACAGGGCCCTGATTTGTATTTTTTGTGCAAGTTTGTAATTGTCTCTACAACAGTTTCCTATTTTTTCCTGAGCTGTTAAAATGGAGGTGTGATTCTGCCTCACATGAAGCAAAGGTCAGTGAATAAGTTTCCCCCCACCAAACACATACTTAGTCCCCTTACAACAAGACTGATTAGGACCACATAGCTTGCTGGTCCTCTTAGAATGGAAATGATAAGTGTAAATTAACAAACATGGAAGAAGTAAAATGTGGAAATTTAATTGTAGAGCAATATTTCTTTTGTATAAGGCCAAATAATGTTCAGTTGATTGAAACAAGACTTAGAATTCAGGATAAAAATAAAAAACTGCGGATGCTGGAAAGCCAAAACAAAAACAGAAACAGAAATACCTGGAAAAACTCAGCAGGTCTGGCAGCATCGGCAGAGAAGAGTACAGTTGACGTTTCGTCCATCAGTTCTGCTGAAGGGTCACGAGGTCTTGAAACATCAACTGTACTCTTCTCCGCCGATGCTGCCAGACCTGCTGAGTTTTTCCAGGTATTTCTGTTTCTGATTTTGCTTAGAATTCAGGAGTTTGTTACCAATGTACATTACCTGGTTTTAAGAGCATTAAATGACTTTAGAGAGTCACATCATTCCATTCAATAGTGACAATTTCATTGTTGTTCATGCCAGCAAAAGCATAGATCAGATGAGTGCACATGCAAGGGTCGATATCATCTGGGGTGTACTTTGCTCTTCCTGGTCTGTACTGAGCCCAGTTTTGAAAGTAACAGGCCAGTCTGTAGGCAGAGCCTGTCCAAGGAACGAAATGGAAATCAGGACAGTGCTTAGACTCATCACATTAAATTAATAAAAGCTTGAAATGCGCAAAGACTTACCCAGTTCCAGACATGCCAACAAGACCACTGCTGGAATAAAGGATATAGGACAAGTCTTAGAATTATGATCAAATGAGGCTTGAAGGTTCAGAGATTCACAGTCGTATATTAGCTCAAGTTGCTTAGATTATGTTTTTGGTTCTAATAACTTAACCCAATGAAACATGCATGGATCCATGTTTGGTTCTCTTACCTGAGCTGCTATGATGAGGTGCTCAGTGCATGAATGTATCATTGATATATTGACATTTGTTGAAATAAACCTGGCATTGCAGCATGGTTAAACTGATGGCTGAGTTTGCTGACTGCTCTTTGCTGAGCAAGTACATCATGGGGCACGAATGTACAAAGGGTTAATGCTTTTGCTTCAAATACTTCTGCCCATTATTTTAGCCAAAGTATAACACACTGTATTGTTCAGTCTCCATACAAGGAAGTTGCAACATTCCATCGCTGGCATTCAATGGAAGACCTTTGATTTATAAAGTATTTTTGTGAAATAATGTTATTGTGTAAAGAGGACAAAATTATGCAGCCTGAACTTCAAAAATTTCACCACACACACAGCTTTTCAATGAATGTCAAGGTGAGGCATGACAGGAATAAAAAGCATAAGAAAATAAATACATGAAGTGCTGAAAGAATAGTTGGTCCACTGGGATAGCTTCTTTAGGTTGATCTATTTACTCTCACAAATGTAGTTAATCTCTGAGAGTAAGATTTCAAGACGATTCCCCCATAAACTTTGCAATAAAAAAAAAAGACTCTTAGACTTTAATCTAACAGGCCAACCACAACTTGCATTTGCATTGCACCTTTAATGTTACAGGAGCAATTGTCAAACAAAACTTTCAAACTGAGCCACCTAAAGAGAAATTAGGGCAGATGAGGAAAAACTTGATCAAACAGATAGGATTTAAGTCCTGAGGAAGGAGAGAGAGGGAGAGTGACAGAGATGTTTAGGGACAGAATTCCAGAGCTTAAGGCCTAGGCTTCTGAAGGCAAGGGCATAATGGTGTTGTATCTAAAAGTGGGAATGTGCAAGAGCCAGATTTGGAGATGTGGAGAGGATCTTGGAGGGTTGTAGGGCTGGAGCACACTAAGGATGTAGGAAAGGGTGAGGCCATGGAGTGATTTGAGTACAAGGATGAGAATATATAATTGGGTTGTTGCCAGACAAGAAGCCAGAGCAGGTCAGTGAGCACAGGGGTGATGTGTGAACAGGTCTTGGTGTGAGTTAGGTTAAGGACAGTTTCAGATGAGCTCAAGTTTATGTAGGATGGAAGAACATTGGAATAATCAAATCCAGAGGGAACAAAGACGTGAATGAAGTTCACAGGAGCAGATCAACAACCTGAATTCTATAACAGCCTAGTCCCATTTCAGATCAACAACCTGAGTTCTATAACAGCCTAGCCCCATTTCATGACAAAAAGTGAAACTCTTATGAATTTGTCTACAAGAGGACTACAATCTCAAAAGGCCATTTTTTTGGTTAAATAACTGGAAGTTAAATCACAATTGACTGCAATTCACAGAAATCATTTTACCTTAAACATTATGTGTAGATTCCACACTTGTCTTTGGTACAAAGTGTTGTATAACTTCTGTTGTCAGAGTCAGGTTACATGAAGTGTGTAATAAGGAATGTGCAAAATAATATGTATTTCAGAAAATTTGCTCTTTCAATCAGAAGTGAAAAATAAACTGTGAAACTTCTTGAGTAATTCCACAGCAGCTAACATTCAGCACTGAATGGATTCACCAAGCAGGATAAACCTGAATCATCCTAAATATCACTACATTAGAAACATAGAACCATAGAAAAGTTACAGCACAGAAGGAGGCCATTCGGCCCATCTTGTCCATACCAGCCTGAGGACACCCAGGTACCCTTTCTAATCCCACCTTCCTGCACCCAAAGCCCTGCAGCTTACAGCACTTTAGGAGCAGATCCAGGTACTTTTTAAAAGAGTTTAAAGTTTCTGCCTCTACCACCTACTTGGGCAGCGAATTCCACCCTCTGCGTAAAAAAGTTCTTCCTCATGGCTCCCTTACACCTTCTGCCACTTATCTTGAATCTATGTCCCCTGGTTCAAGAATTCTCTGTCAAGGGAAACAATTTTATCCTGTGACAAAATAAACATGTACCCATACAAGGGTTTGGTTCCAAAAAAGACCAAAACCTTCAACAAGAATTGATTTCATTACAATAAATCCTGGAAAGGGGTCTTCACTTTGTTCTATCCCCAATTTAATTCCTGAGAATTTTGTAATAATTCTAAAGCATAAAATATATTTATATGACAAAGCAAACTCACCTGTCCCAAGTAAAAGCTTTGTCATTTTGCAGCTAGTGTACTGCAGGTGCTCTGCTTCGCCTTAATATACTGAGCTTATCGCTATTTACTAATAACTTTGTGTGTTGAGAGCTTTATATCTTAGGATAAATAACCAGGCTTGTATCTGATATTTCTAATGAAAGATAAGCACACTTCAGTGTTGGTCTTCATAATTGTATTGTGAACCTTATCTTGAATAACACTTTTGTCTCCAGCTAGAACATTGTCCTTCACTGTAACCCTGCACTTGTATTTGTCCTGGAGGTAGTGATCGGAAGCCTGGGAGGTGTGCAGAGCAACATAGAATCTTCGGTGTAAAATGACGCGGGGTGAGGTTGGGCGTGTGTCCTGATGTCACCGAGCGTTATGTAGATTTACAGTTCGGCGGATACACATCCGACTCGGCCCACTGAACTGTCAAAGGCCTATTGAGGCCTGTTAAAAAGCAATTCAGGCAATCAGCTGAGCTGCCCGTCCAACCTTAAGGTCAGGGGGCAGGGGAAGAGCCCAGTGGCCTTCGCATTTTTCATGGAACCTCATCCACGGCCGGGATGATGTTTCACGAATGATTTAAAATTTTCAGAAAAATTTTTATTAAAATCAATGCACATTCCTCAGCTCATGTGACAATTTCACACGAGGGAACATGTCATGAAATATTTTTCAACACTTTACTAAACTGTTTAAACTTAAAACTAATCTCGCTGAAACACCTCTGTGCCTCAGGGAGATTTCTGCATTCTTTCATGCACACACGCACTCCTGACTCACGCAACCCCACCACCTCCACCCACACAAGGGAGAGCACTGCCCTTCCCGGCATGCGTCATGCTGGGCGGGCCTTGATTGGACTGCTCACGTAAAATGGCGACGCCCAGCCGATTGGGGGCACCAATTGGCTGCATGCCCACCTGCCTCCGCCCCTGCTCAACCCACCCCCCCCCCCACCGATGGGGAGAAAATTCTCCCTCATGGGTAAATGAAATTAAAAATGATTGCTTGGAAAATGGTGGATGGCGGGCATGAGGGACTGAGACCTAATATGGCTGAATCTATATCTGTGACCTCAAACAAAATAAGCTACCTGGCAGTATTAGGGAAACCCGCACATCGCAGTCCCTGAAACGCCACTAACGACCATGGGCAATGCAGAACAAATTCAAAGAGAGCTACACAAGGGCCATCGGCATTTCATAACTCAGGCTGGGCAACAGGAGTCTGCTCGTCTTCTAAGACAAAGGGCCCTGCAACCTTTCTTTCAATTCTTAATGGTTGAGACATTTAACAATCTCGGGAACCCAGAAGGGGAATACACCTCCTCTGTCAAAGATAGTATGGAGAGTTGGAAGTCATACGACATGGGTCTCTGACTGTGGAATCAGCTGCCTTTTCACCATTTGACTAGCAGCATTACAGTCAAGGAGCTCTGGCCCACCGGGCCCCATCTACACTGCTTCTGCTGGTCCCATCACTTACAGGATTGATTTATCTCTGCATGCCTATCTCATCATGTGAAGTCAACACCATCAGAAAAGTGAATTGTCCAGCATCGGTTCTCAGCTCACCATCCTCTATGAAGGAGTACCTCACTGGACTTTTCTTCTGGACTCTGGAGTCCACGTGAAACAATATTTATTTTCTCTCTGGTCCCTACACTGTGAATATTTCTTTTCTCTATCCCTTTTTTACTGCAGGACTGTAAAGGAGGCAATGCTGTGATCCTCCTCCCGCTTTTTGAATGTGTGCAAATAAACTAACCCCTTGGGCAGAAAAATACCATCGGCATATGGGGGTAGGGCCCGATACGCCGATGTGTAAAATGATACGAGATGACATCAAGCGTGCGTCCCAACATCATTGCCCATCATTTCGATATTTCATTTGGCGGGCACGCACTGGAGATCTGTGCCTCAGCGAGATTTCTGTGCTCTGTTGTGCACAGAATCTCCCTCCTCTCCCCCACCCACACAAGTAATGCTGAGCGCTACCGGCTGGGCATTATGCTGGGCGGGCCTTAATTGGCTCACCCACGTAAAATGACGGCGTACAGCCAATCACGAGCAGCCCACCCCTGTCCACTCCCGCTCAGCTGCCCACCATAGGAAACAGGAAAAATTTTCTCCTTTGAGTTCATCCTACCCTGAGTTTGCTGTGGAGTTACTAATAGAAATGGGATCCACTGAAATATTGCTTATAAGGGGGAATCATATCAAAACACATTTCAATTGAGGGATAGGTGGTGAGAGAATGTATTCATGCTGTTTAAATTAACCCCCTCCTGTCCATAACACAAGTGACCTCATGGTTGGAGCCTAGTGCTGTCAATTTGCCGTACAATCATGTGGGATAGTTTCAGGAGAGGAGCAGACAACATGCTTAAGGTGAAACCATCTTGCAAGGATGTACAGGTTGTCAAAGAAGAGGACTTCATTAGTTCAACACCAGGAGGAGAGTGAGACACTGCATGCTTACACCATCATGAGTGGTAAAGCACCAGGTCATTTTAAGGAATGTTCAGTCAAGATCAAGGGCACTTAGGGATGGGTGATAACTGCTGGTCTAGCCACGAATCAGTTAAAAATAAAATTGCAGTGTCTCTCTTCTAGATATTGGCATGAAGATGTATATTTTGAGCGACAAACTCCGGCATTGGAATTTTTTGCAATGTTCTCTCCCTCCTGCTCCAGATACACTTCAAGCCTATGACAACTCTACCATTCCGGTTTCAGGAATGATCACAGCTTCTGTCCACTATGAAAACATCACCTAGACAGGTTCACTTTCTACATAGCTGGAAGCAGAGGTCTTGTGGGAGTGAGTCTTTTCGATATGCTTGGATTCAAACATGAAGACCCCACTGGAGCACACATGAACATGATAGGTGGCACAGACTATACATTGTGAGTATCCTTCCATATTTACCAGATTTGGGGAGATGAAGGTGTATTAATCATACTCCTCATGTTGACACATCAATTTCACCACATTCACAAAATTTGAGTTTGTTGTCAGTTGTAGTCCATGCTCAAGTGTCTCAGGAGCTGAAAGGACTAGAGGCTGATGGTGTCATTGAGAAAATTGACTCATTGCCATGGATATCAAATCTAGTCATTGTACAGAGGAAAAATGGTGAACTTAGACTATGCATCAACGTTAAGGTGGCCAACAAGGCAATAATTCCAGACAAGGATCTACTTCATACAATCCAAGAACTTTCAGTGTCATTTCAGGATTCCACAGTTTTCACAAAGTTCAATATCTGATGGAGCTACCTTCAGATACCTCTAGCAGGACAAAGTCAACATCTTACAGCCTTTGTCATCACAAACGTGTATCTCAGTACCTCAGAATGCCCTATGTATTAAGTTCAGCACGTAGCGTATACCAGAAGATTATTTCTTTAGTCTTGTCAGGTGTTGAGGGGACACTCAACCTACTTGACGATGTCCTTGTCCATGGAAGGACAAAGTAGAACATGATCAACAATTATCAGCAATGTTAACTCGATCGCAAAACACAATTTGACACTGATCAAGGAGAATGCAAATCCCTGCCTCCCGAGCTGACTTTCTAGGGCACCGAGTGGCAGTAGTTGGAGTAAAGCCTACACATGACAGTATCAAAGCCATTCATGTGCTCTTGACACTGGCTAACAAAAGAAGTTGTTATCCTATCTCAGCACTGCCAACATTTATCACAAATTCCTTCCTACCCAGTGATTGGGGAGCCTCTTAGGAAGCTACTGTACAAGGATCGACATTGGGAATGAACAATGGCAAGGCAAGCAGCATTTGAAATATTAAAGATGAAGATAGTATCTCCTACAGTCCTCATGGATTTCAACCCTCATGTGCAAAGGTCTATCACAACAGGTGCATCAGGAAATACAATTTGAGCTGTCTGCTCAAAGTCCATTAAAAGCAGTCAATGACCAACCATTTCTGTGTCATGCACGTTGTTGCAAATGGAATGAAAAGACTCTACTGGAGAGTGGGAAGCACCAGCCTGATTCTACACTTGTGAACATTGGCACATGTATCTCTAACGTAGAATGTTCACTCTCCACACCGATCACCAAAGTGCTGATGACATTGTTAGCTACATCAGGATCAGGACATCGACATCTATGCACCTGCAGATGGTCAGATCACCTTCATCAGTAAAACTTCAAGGTTGAGTTCATACAATCGAGTTGACCATGCAGAACCACAGCCTTAAGTTCATATCTCTAACCTAGACCTCAGAGACATTCGTATCTCAAAGACTATTTCTGTACTTCGAGAAAACAGACAAGTTGAACTCTAACTTGATGTATACATGTTTGTTGTTCAGGATTATTTAATTTAAAATAAGGACATTAGTTAAAAGGAGAAAAATATGTCAGGCAGAATCGTCCCAAATTTGCGGAAAGTGTAGTAATGGACGGGAAATAGGACATTTTACCGGCCAGTCACAAAGACGGCTTTTTGTGCCACATCATCCCATTCCCGGCACATCCTGCCTCATTAATTCTGCTTTCATGCGGGGCACACCGGATTGCTGGCAGGGGGCCTTGGATTTTCCCACCATGCCGTGACCTCAGCGCTTCCTTCTGGACACCATATTTAAAATGTCCCAGAACGCAGCCTACTTCATATCTTCAGACCAAGACTGCTCCAGGCAACAGATGGCCCTGAAAGCAAAGACGACAGCGGCACCCAGGTTTAGTGACATGTTTCTGGGGCACCTGCTGGATGCAGTGGGAGGCTGTTTCAATGTCCTCTACCTCCACTCTGACCTCAGGAGGTCCACCAGAGTCACCAATCCGGCCTGGGGGGCTGTGGCTGTGGTGGTCATCGCCACCAGAGCACAGACGAGGTCAGCCATCCAGTGCAGGAAGAGGACGAATGGTCTCATCCGTTCCACCAGGATAAGTCAACCACCTCATCACTCTCAACTCACACACTCACAAACCCATCACACATCCACAGGGATCTCTGACATCAAGGGACAACACCACTAACTCTCACACACACTCTCACATCTCCATCAGGCTCATATCTTCTGGAGCTCACTTCTCGTCCATGGCTCCGCTCACATAAACATTCCACACAGTGTCATGCATCCTGCTCACGCTCTCTCCATCTGTTTTTATGCAGGAGAAGCAGGTTCACAACAGGTGGGAGAGGTCCCAGGCCGCAGGTGGAGTGACCCACATTAGGTCCCTCACTCATTTTGAGTAGCGTGCCATCTCGCTGACTGGTGAGGGTGTGGACCGTGCCTGCAGTGACGGTGAGGCCGGTGGTGAACATCCACCTGATGATCCTGCACCACGTTATCCCTCTCTCAACACAACTGTGAGTGTCTCTCTCCTGCTTTTGAATCTGCTGCCATGCACTAATTATCACTACTTTGGTTCACAGGGAGCTCTGCCAAGCGACTGACACCCTCAGCCAACCAATCCCTCAGCTCCACCTAGCTCCACACCTCCAGCCAAAAGGAACTCTTTCAAACCACCTAACACTGTAATAACCAAACTTCATAGAAGCAGTGGAAACATGCTGAGAGCTGAGGAATGCAATTAACTCTGAAAGTTGAACTACGGAATCACAATACATTTTATAGCTCCAATGCTTTGATGCAACAATTCTGATAATTTATGACCTTTTACATAAGACTTTCAATCCATTTTATGGTAACATTCAGGGAATTTTATTGTACTAATTTGTATTGTCTGTCTCCTAAATCTGCATCTCTGTTTGGGATATTCCTAATTCTGAAAGAAATAAATGGTTTATACTGCTCTGTCAAAAGGTCAAAGTATTGTCACATTAATAGCATAACATCACAGTTAACATTGAGATATATCGGAGCATTTTCACACCACCGACGACATCTGCAGAATATGATCAGTGTTAAATAACTTGTTTATCTTTGTTGTGTTAAAGTATTTAAATAGAGCTCACATAACCAAAAACATGGGTTCAGCTTTCACATGTACATTGACGACATCAGGTTTCCATCACCTTTCCATCACCTCTTCCGACCCCTCCACTGAGAGCTGTATTCCTGCAACACCAACCTCCAAGACCGAACTCCTGGGATTATTCAACTGAGAAACAGGTAGCCGGAAGTTATTCCTGTGATTTCCTGCTAGTTCATTACTGTGTAATCTCCCACATCTCCCACGCATGGAACAGATAACCTTATGCATGGAATATTAAGTGGTCACCAGGAAACCTGTCCTTATGTTACAACAGCACCATCTTGTGTATCAGTTCAGTGAGGACAATTGATGTCTGCTTGTATTTTGCTCAGTTTGCTAAACTATAGCCTCAGCAGCCTGTGTTCCTGCTATGGTTATGCAAGTCCTAATTAAAGAATTCAAGGAAGAGTTAGTAGAAAAACTTCATAATATTAGAATGTGGAATTCTCTATCAGAAACAGATGTTGGAGCAGAGTGCATGAATTACTTTAAATGGGAACTAGATTGTTGTGTTTAAAAGTGGAACATTGGAAAGTATGGGAATAGAGCAGGAGAGCTGAATTAAACTTTTAACATCATTTTTTAAAATCTGTGTCCTTTTACAGCGCAGAAGGGACATGATTGGGATTTAAATTTGGCTTCATGTCAGTCAACTTGTGCAAAGCATTGAAGCTCCTCATTTTAAAGGGGCCAAAGAATTATGTCATTATATTTTATAGTTTGCAGGTGAAACAAGCGCCAAGTCCCTAGTATTTTCCACAAGGACCCACCGTTGACCTGGTTGAGATGACACTTTTTTGCTGAGCAGAATTACAGCAATGAGTTTAAATTGGAGTGCTATTGACAGGATTTTCACCAACCAGTTCAAAAGCATTAAGCAGTGATAGAGGCTGAAGGTGAAAATCACCCCCAGAATCTCATGGAGCACGGAGAACAGAGTTTTTTTTAAATTCATGGATTGTGGGTGGCTTGGTGCCTATTCCTAATTGTCAGTGAAAGTGTGACAGTTGTTGTAAGGTGTTGAGTGTAGTTCAGTAGGTCTTATTAAGATTTATTCTCAGATAGTTCAACCGTAAGTACTTATTAACTGCTAGAAACTATATACATAGGTACAGTAAAGGTCCAAGCTAGGAGCTGTTTCCATGCTTGATACTACGCACAGCTCTGTCCAATGCTTGACTGGCCCCGAGGTGTGGGTCACATGTTTTCTTACATTGCTCTGTGGTGGTACTGTCCCTCAATCTCACATTAATCCTTTATGTGCCGGACCCTGTGATTTTCACCAGTTCTAAATCATTAAGAACTGACTGAAGCCTGAAGGTGAAAATTACCCATTAAACACGAGTACAGATTTTTTTTATTCACTCAAGGGATGAGAGTGGCTTGTTGCCCATTACTAATTGTCCAACTATACGAATATACGAATTAGGAGCAGGAACAGGCTGCCCAGGCCTGCAAACCTGCTTCACCATTCAATAAGATCATGGCTGCTCTGATTGTAACCCAACCCCACATTCCTGCCTATCCCCAATAACCTCTCATCCCTTTGTTAATCAACAATCTATGTAGCTCTGCCTGAAAAATACTCAAAGACCCTGCTTCTGCGACCTTTTGAGGAAGAGAGTTCAAAAAACTCATGACTCCCTAGGAGAAAAAAATTGTCCTCATCTCTCTCTTAAATGACCAACGATCCCTAGTTCTAGATTCTCTCACAAGTGGAAACATCCTCTCCACATCCACCCTGTCAAGATCCCTCAGGATCTTAAAGGTTTTGATCAACTTACCTCTTACTGACCTAAACTCCAGTGGCTACAAAACCTACCCTGTCAGTCTTTCTCCATAACACAACCTGCCCATTCCTGGCATTAGTCTAGTAAACCTTCTCTGAACTGTTTCTAATGTATTTACATCTTTCCTTAAATAAGGAGACCAATACTGTACACAGTATTCCAGATGTGGTCTTACTAATGCTCAGTACTACTGAAGAAAAATGTTATATTTCCAAAGAGATATATGAAGATTGAAAATTAAGAACCTAGAGCGGAAAGAGAGAGTAAATTTTTTCATAACAGAATGCGGGGAGTCTTAGAAAAATTTAACGTGCGAACATACGAGTTAAGAGTAGGCCAAACAGCCCCTCGAGTCTCCTCCGCTATTCAGTAAAATCATGGCTGATTTGATTTTAACCTCCCGCCGACCCCCCCGATAAACTTTCACCCCCTTGTTTATCAGAATCTATCCAGCTTTGCCTTAAAAATATTCAAAGTCTCTGCTGCCAATGCTTTTTGAGGAAGGGAGTTCCAAAGACTCACAGCCCTTTGAGAGAAAAAGTCCTCCTCAATTCTGTCTTAATTGCTGACCTTGTATTTTTAAACAGTTTTAGGTTCACTCACAAGAGGAAACATCCTGTCCATGTCCACCTTGCAATGATCCCTCAGCATCTTTAAGGTTTCTTACTCTTCCTCGTCTAAACTCCAGTGGATAGTAGCCTAGCTTGTCCAACCTTTCCTCATAAGACAACCTGCCCATTCCTTGTGTTAGTCTAGTAAACATTCTCTGAACTGCTTCTAATGCATTTACATCCTTCATTAAATAAGGGGACCAATAATGTACCCAGTACTCCAGATGCGGTCTCACCAGTGCTCTGTACACCGGAAGCATAACCTCCCTACTTTTATATTCAATTCCCTTTGCAATAAATGCTAACATTCTATTAACTTTTCCAATCACAGATCCAGAGTCATAGAATTTTAATGTCACAAAAGGAGGCCATTCAGCCCATTCGTGTCTGCACTGGCTCTCCAAATGAGCATTATGATCTAGTGCCATTGCCCTGTTTTGTCCCTGTACCCCTGCACATTGTTTCTGTTCAAATAATCATCTGATTGAATGCCTCGATTGAACCTGCCTCTGCCACACTTCTCAGAAGTAAATTCCAGACCCAAACCACTCTCTGTGTATCTCACATCTCATTTGCTTCTTTTGCAAATCACTTTAAATCTGTGCCCTCTCATTCTTGATCCTTTTTACGAGTGGGAACAGCTTCTCCCTACCTACTCTGTCCAGCCCCCTCATGATTTTGAATATCTCTATCAAATCTCCTCTTAGCCTTCTTCTCTCCAAGAAGAACAGCCCCAGCCTCTCCAATCTATCCTCACAGCTGAAGTTTCTCATCCCTGGAACCATTCTTGTAAACCTCCTCTGCACCCCCTCCAATGTGTTCACATCCTTCCTATAATGTGGCATCCAGAGCTGTACGCAATACTCCAGCTGAATTCTCAGTGTCTTATGTAAATTCAGCATAACCTCATTGCTCTTATACTATCTTCTACCCTATTAATAAAGCCGAGGATACTGAATGCTTTATTAACTGCTCTCTCCACCTCTCCTGCCATCCTCAATGATCTATGCACATATACATCCAGGTCTTTCTGCTCCCGCACCCCCTTCAAAATTTCACCCCTTATTTTATATTGTTTGTCCATGTCCTTCCTACCAAAATGCATCACCTCACAATTCTCCGCATTGAACTTCATCTGTCACCTATCTGCCCACTCCATGAACTTGTCTAATTATTTGCTGTACCTGTGGGCTAGCCTCTTGTGATTCATGCACAAGGACACCCAGATCTCTATGAATCTCAGAACTCTGCAATCTCCCACCATTCAGGTAATAAGCTTCTTTTATATTCATCCTGCCAAAATGGACAGTTTCACATTTACCCACATTATACTTCATTTGCCAGATCTTTGCTCACTTGCTTAACCTATCGATGCCTCTTTGTAGCCTCCTAATATCCTCCTCACAATTTACTTTCCTACCTATCTTTGTGTTATTATGCCACAGCAGTGGTAAAGACTGAGTTGTTTAAATCCCAGAGGGAAACTTGAACAATTGTCATAACCTATATTTTCAGTTGGTATGTTTGAGATGCAGCTCTGGATTCAAGAATAAGACCTCCAAGCCTCAAGAGGTTTTTTATATAAAACTAAATTAAATGTTTATTAATTTGACAACAAATTAAACACATACACAATATATCAATTACTACCATAATAACTTTCAAACAAATCCCCAAGTTAATCACTCCCAGGTAAATCTTCACCAAAGCAACAGTAACCCACAGACTTTAAACAGACATCAGACAAAGCACATTTGACCTTACAAATTCAAAATGAGGTTCCTTGCCATTTGGTTTCTTTGCAGACACAGGTGTAGGCTTACAGGCTCCTTACACATACAAACTCCTTTCTGTTTTTACCTAGCTTTTCCTTTGAGTGTATATTTTCCATTGTATTACTAGCTTCCTAATTTATATCTCCTTATAATTCTATCCTTTCATTCCAATAATTTAATTTGTAAGCTCAAAAAATACACACATTGCCTGGCATCTTCTAGCTAGGTAGAAGATTTTACTCCCACTTGAATGCTTCTTTCAACAAATGCAAATGTAGACTTTACCTCTTATCCTCCTTATGTTTACCTAATTAACATTTCAAACTATGATACATCAAAACACCCAGACCAACTGGCTTCAATCCAGTTAAAATGCACACAGACACACACATGGACATGGACCCCACTACAATTCCACTTTAAAAAGTTGGGGCTGTGTCACATAAATCTCATAGATGGACATGCAGGAGGGTTAAACAGAATAAAGTGGGAGGAGGTTTGTGTGAAATGTATATACTGGCACTGAGCAGTCAGGTTGTAAATTCTATGAAACCTATGATCTTACCTGGCAGGGGAGAGACCTTTATCGTGTTTCTGCCAGGGAAAGAGCAAAGGCTATAACCAGTCAAACCACTTACCATGGGGTACCTAACACCATCCGAGTCATGGTGAAGGGCAGCGAGCAAGGAACAGGAATGGATAGGACCTTCTTCACCAAGACGATCCTATTCAAGCTGTGTGGTTTTGAGGCTGTGGATATCTACTGCCTACAGGATTTCCCCAGCACTGGTTTCTTTGATGCGACCTTCAAGCATGTGGCAGCTTGTGTCAAACTCCTGAAGGTGTTTGAGGAAAAGAAAGACCTGCCAGAAATGAAGATCCTGACGGCGGAGCCACTCTTTGTTCTACCGTTGCATCGTGAACGGGTTGCGACAGTGCATCTGTACAACCCCTACGTCCCTGTCGCTGACGTGCTCACCTTCCTTACCAGGTACTTCGATAAGGTTGGAAGCTGCACTGAAGTTAAAGATAATTTGGGGATCTGGACATGTAAACGCCAGGTTAAGGTAACGCTCAAGACCGACAGTAAGGGAGCCGTTTTCCACCCCCCTTCCAGATTCGCTATCGGGGGAAGCCGTGGGTACCTTGTCTACGCTGGGCAACCCAAACTTTGTCGCTCATGCGAGAACAACAAGACAAAGGAGGACACAGAGAGAGACAAGGTGGAGGAGGCAGCAGTGGGAAAGCAGCAGGGGGAGTGGCAGCTGGTGAAGAGAGCCAAAAGGAATAGGGGCAAAAAAGAAACCAAGCCTCTTCCCAGACAAGAGTCAAGAGGAGTCTCCTATCCGACACAGATAACAAGAGCAGCAGCTCTTTGGACGAAGAAGTGCCAGGGCGGCGCCAACAGAAGAAGCGGCAAAACGCTAGGGAGTTGGAGGACAAGACACCCAAGCTCCAGAACATTGGAGAAAATGAGGAGACCAACGCACCCCAACTTTGCCCACAACATGAAGAGGCCAGTGCACCACAACCCCAGGAATCTGGGAACAGTGAAGCGCCCAGTGCACCCCAGCTCCGGGAAGCCGGGAGCAGCAACGCCCCAGAGGGGGAGAGGATTGGAGAAGCTTCTCCAACAGAGGACATTTCAAACCCCGCTCTCTGCACGGACCCCCAGATGCCACCCGAGCAGAACATCTCCAATGGGGAGGTTCAGGACGCTTTCCTCAGCCCGTCCCAAGTGAGGCAGTTTGAGCACACCACGGGCATGAAGGAACTCTCAGAGACAACAGGTTTGGTAAGCGACTAACTGCTTTAAAAATGGGTGTAAAGATTGTATCCATAAATGTGCGTAGCATTAAATCTACTACGCGATGTGTTGCGACCTTGGACTACCTTGCCAAGGTCAAAACTGACCTGCTGTTTCGACAGGAGTGTGCGATACCGCACCTCAGCTCCTACAGGCAATGGTCACGATGGTGGTCCCATGGGCCATCGATCTGGTCGGGAGGAAACGACTCTCGTTCCTCCGGCCTGGAGATTCTGCTGCGGGGAGGCAGCTTCACCATCTCCCAGGTTAAGGAGGTGGTGGGCGGGCGCCTCCTCGTAGCAGACGTAATGTATAAGAATGCTCCACTCCGGTTAATTAACGTCTACGCCCCGTCACAAGGGGCTGAGCGGCTGGAGGTTTTTCAGCAGCTCCCACTGCTGCTGGCAACCTACAGACCGGTCATTCTGGGTGGTGACTTCAACTGCATCATCGATGCGGCTGGACGATCCGGCAGGGCCGACAGCAGATTGGACACTACGTCCAGATCCCTGATGGAAACAGTAAAGGATGCCAAGATGCACGACGTCTTCAGCAACCCTGCAGACGGAGAACAGCGTAGATACACCTGGTCGCGCCAGATGGGTCCATCTGTTCCAGGATAGACTTCCTGTTTGTTTCCCGTGCTTTCACAGTCAGATCCACCGATGTCAAGCCGGTGTTCTTCTCTGACCACTGCCTCCTACTGGCTGACTGTCACTTAGAGAAGGGCCAGAGGGTTGACAGGGGGGCATGGAAGCTAAACGTGCAGCTGCTGACCCCAGAGAACATTGAGGAGATCAAGATGGATTACAAAGGTTGGAGAACCATGAAACCCCACTTTGAGTCACTGACACACTGGTGGGAAGCGATCAAGGGAAACATCAAGAGGTTTTTCGTCCTCAAAGGCACCCAGAAAGCTAGAAAGGAACAGAGGGAAATGTCCCGACTCCAGAAAAACATGCAGAACCTGCTCTGGCTGCAGTCGATGGGGGTCAATGTCAAGGAGGAACTCCAAGAGGTGAAGAGCCAGCAAGCCTCGGTCTTTGCCTCGGAGGCCTCCAAGATCATCTTCCGTTCCAGAGTCCGCTCCGTGGAGCAGGATGAGACGTGCTCACGTTTATTCTTCCAAAAGGTACACAGAGAGAGCTCTGTGATCAGCAGCCTGAAGGAAAAAGACAGCTCAGTAAAGTCATCGCAATCTGACATTTTGAGGATTAGCAAATCCTTCTATGCCGGATTATATGACGTGATGCCCACAGACAGCACGGCCTCCCAGTCCTTACTGTCCTCTATCACGGAGGTCTTAGATGACAGTACACGGGAGAGTCTGGACAAAGCGCTAACTCCTGACGAACTGACTGCGGCCCTTGAGTCCTTCGAGAAGAGTAAAACTCCCGGAAGCGACGGCTTGCCGGTGGAGTTGTATTTGGCTCTGTGGGACTAGATCAGCCCGGACCTGCTAGAAGTGTACGAGAGTATGCTCCTGGCTGGCAGTATGTCAGAATCCATGAGGAAAGGCATTATCACCCTCATCTATAAGCACAAGGGGGAAAGGGAGTAAATTAGAAATTGGCGACCCATTTCACTGTTGAATGTGAACTATGAAATTTTTTCCAAGGTTATCGCCAATCGGGTCAAATCTGCTCTGGAATTGGTGATCCACCCTGACCAGACCTGCACTGTGCCGGGCAGGAAGATCTCTGACAGCCTCGTGCTGCTCAGGGATACGATTGCCTATGTACAGGACAGGGGTGTGGACACCTGCCTCATCAGCCTGGATCAGGAGAAGGCCTTTGACAGAATATCGCACACCTACATGGTGGATGTGCTCTCCAAAATGGGGTTTGGGGAGGGAATTCGCAATTGGATCCAACTGCTCTACACTAACATCAGTAGTGCAGTCTCAATCAATGGGTGGGAATCAGATAACTTTCCTATTAAATCTGGAGTCAGGCAGGGCTGCCCTCTCTCGCCTGTTCTTTTCGTGTGTTGCATAGAACCCTTTGCTGAGTCCATCAGGAAGGATCCGGGCATAAGAGGAGTGACGATCCCAGGTAGTGGAGGCACTCAGGTCAAAGTCTCCCTGCACATGAACGATGTCGCCGTCTTCTGCTCGGATCCGCTGTCGGTGCACAGACTTATCCACATCTGCGACCAGTTCGAACTGGCCTCGGGAGCCAAGGTAAATCATGGGAAAAGCGAGGCCATGTTCTTTGGGAACTGGGCTGACCAATCCTTTGTCCCCCTTCACTGTCAGGGCTGACGGCCCGAAGTTGCTGGGGATATGGTTCAGAGGGACCAGGGCACGCGTTAGAAACTGGAAGGAGCGAGTGTCTATGGTGAAACGGAAACTGGGCATGTGGGAGCGACGCTCCCTCTCCATTGCGGGTAAGAACCTGGTCATCAGGTGTGAGGCACTCTCGCTGTTGCTGTACGTGGCGCAGGTCTGGCCCATTCCACACTCCTGTGTGGTGGTGATCACCCGAGCCATCTTCCGCTTTACCTGGAGGTCGAAAATGGATCGTGCCCGCAGCGACACGATGTACAAGCCTCTAGATAAAGGGGGAAAAAATGTGCCCAACATCGCCCTCATACTGATGGCCACCTTTGTGTGCGGCTGCATCAAGCTGTGCGTAGACCCTCGGTATGCAAACACCAAGTGTCACTACCTGCTTAGGCTCTACCTGTCCCCGGTGTTGCGAAGGATGGGTCTGGCCACGCTGCCGCGGAACGCACCAAGTAGTTGGACCGTGCCGTACCACCTGTCCCTCGTGGGAAAATCTATGCAGGGAAACACCTTCGACCACAAGTCCGTCAGGCAGTGGTTGGCACGTAACATCTTAAAGGCCCTGAGGGAAAAGGAGAGGGTGGATCCTGTGGGATGATTCCCTGAGCAGACTGACAAAGTCATTTGGCAGAATGCCTCATCACCAGAACTTTCCAACAAACACCAAGATGTAGCTTGGCTGGTGGTGAGAAAGGCCCTCCCTGTAAGATCCTTCCTACACGCCAGGAGTCTCACCCCCTCAGCACGTTGCCCTCGAGGTGGCTGTGGTGGGGAAGAGATCGTTGTTCACCTCCTTGTGGATTGTGTCTTTGCGAAGAAGGTCTGGAGAGAGATGCAGTGGTTGCTGTCGAGGTTCATCCCGAGTAGTTCTGTGACACAGGACTCTGTGCTCTATGGGCTGTTCCCAGGGACACACACCGAGACAAACATCAACTGCAGCTGGAGGATCATCAACTCGGTGAAAGACGCTCTTTGGTCTGCCTGAAACTTGTTGGTTTTCCAGTGCAAAGAGTTGTCCCCGACCGAGTGTTGCAGACTGGCACATTCCAAGGTCCAGGACTACGTGCTGAGGGACACAGTTAAGCTTGGGGCAGCCGCCACAAAGGCGCAATGGGGAAGGGTCGCTGCCTAAGACCTTTCTGCCACAGTGCACTGAGGGGCTGGGAACTGCAAAGAGCCCCTCAGGCTGTACAGATTAAAATGTATGTCTGCCAATGATTGAAATTTTCATTGATTTTTCTGATACACCTTGTGTTTCATGTTGTAAAAGTTGAACCTGTTTGTATTTTTGTAATGGTGATTTGAAATGTTTCGAAATGTTTTTGAAGATTTATGAATAAAGTATATTTTTGCAAATAAAAAACCTATGATCTTACCTGGCAGGGGAGAGATCTTCATCGCGTTTCTGCCAGGGAAAGAGAAATGGCTATAACCAGTCGAACTCCTTACCATGGGGTACCTAACACCATCCGAGTCATGGTGAAGGGCAACGAGCAAGGAACAGGAATGGATAGGACCTTCTTCACCAAGACGATCCTATTCAAGCTGTGTGGTTTCGAGGCTGCGGAGATCTACTGCCTCCAGGATTTCCCCAGAGCTGGTTTCTTTGATGTGACCTTCAAGCATGTGGCAGCTTGTGTCAAACTCCTGAAGGTGTTTGAGGAAAAGAAAGACCTGCCAGAAATGAAGATCCTGACGGCGGAGCCGCTCTTTGTTCTACCGTTGCATCGTGAACGGGTTGTGACGGTGCATCTGTACAACCCCTACGTCCCTGTCACTGACGTGCTCACCTTCCTTACCAGGTACTTCGATAAGGTTGGAAGCTGCACTGAAGTTAAAGATAATTTGGGGATCTGGACATGTAAACGCCAGGTTAAGGTAACGCTCAACACCGACGGTAAGGGAGCCGTTTTCCACCTCCCTTCCAGATTCGCTATCGGGGAAGCTGTGGTTACCTTGTCTACGCTGGGCAACCCAAACTTTGTCGCTCATGCGGCAAGTCTGGTCATGTGGCGGCCAACTGCAGTGCCATCCTCTGCTAGAACTGCAAAAAGAAAGGGCACCAGACAAAAGACTGTAAACAGGCTAAGTGCTGCAACCTGTGTGGCGAGGCAAGTCACCGTACAAGACCTGCCCCAAACGTTGCCGTGCTTATGCACAGGCAGCTAAAGCCAACGAGGGGGAAGCAGAAGAAATGCTTCGTGTCACACCAACCACCAAGGCCCCCAGGGAGAACAACGGGACAAAGGAGGACACAGAGAGAGACAGGGTGGAGGAAAAGATTGGGGCAACAGACAGCCAGTCAACAGCACTGCCCCCTGATCCTCCCACTCCTCAGGAGAGCGAATCAACAGAGGAGGAGGAGGCAGCAGTGGGAAAGCAGCAGGGGGAGTGGCAGCTGGTGAAGAGAGCCAAAAGGAAGAAGGGGCTAAAAAGAAACCAAGCCACTTCCCAGACAAGAGTCAAGAGGCGTCTCCTATCCGACACGGATAACAAGAGCAGCAGCTCTTCGGATGAAGAAGGGCCAGGGCGGCGCCAACAGAAGAAGCGGCAAAACGCTAGGGAGTTGAAGGATGAGACACCCGAGCTCCAGAACATTGGTGACAATGAGGAGACCAGCGCACCCCAACTTTGCCCACAACCCAAAGAGGCCAGCGCACCACAACCCCAGGAATCTGGGAGCAGTGAGGCGCTCAGCGCACCCCAGCTCCGGGAAGCCGGGAGCAGCAATGCCCTAGAGGGGGAGAGGATTGGAGAAGCTTCTCCAACAGAGGACATTTCAAACCCCGCTCTCTGCACGGACCCCCAGATGCCACCCGAGCAGAACATCTCCAATGGGGAGGTTCAGGACGCTATCCTCTGCCCATCCCAAGTGAGGCAATTTGAGCACACCACGGGCATGAAGGAACTCTCAGAGACAACAGGTCTGGTAAGCGACTAACTGCTTTAAAATGGGTGTAAAGATTGTATCCATAAATATGCGTAACATTAAATCTACTACGCGATGTGTTGCGACCTTGGACTACCTTGCCAAGGTCAAAGCTGACCTGTTGTTTCTACAGGAGTGTGCGATACCGCACCTCAGCTCCTACAGGCAATGGTCACGATGGTGGTCCCATGGGCCATCGATCTGGTCGGGAGGAAACGACTCTCGTTCCTCCGGCCTGGAGATTCTGCTGCGGGGAGGCAGCTTCACCATCTCCCAGGTTAAGGAGGTGGTGGGCGGGCGCCTCCTTGTAGCAGACGTAATGTACAAGAATGCTCCACTCCGGTTAAGTAACGTCTACGCCCCGTCACAAGGGGCTGAGCGGCTGGAGGTTTTTCAGCAGCTCCCACTGCTGCTGGCAACCTCCAGGCCGGTCATTCTGGGCGGTGACTTCAACTGCATCATCGATGCGGCTGGACGATCTGGCAGGGCCGACAGCAGATTGGACGCTACATCCAGATCCCTGATGGAAACATTAAAGGATGCCAAGATGCACGACGTCTTCAGCAACCCTAAAGATGGAGTGCAGCGTAGATACACCTGGTCCCGGCCTGACGGGTCCATCTGTTCCAGGATAGACTTCCTGTTTGTGTCCCATGCATTCACAGTCAGATCCACCGACGTCAAGCCGGTGTTCTTCTCTGACTACTGCCTCCTACTGGCTGACTGTCACTTAGAGAAGGACCAGAGGGTTGGCAGGGGGGCATGGAAGCTAAACGTGAAACTGCTGACCCCAGAGAACATTGAGGAGCTCAAGATGGATTACAAAGGTTGGAGAACCATGAAACCCCACTTTGAGTCACTGACACACTGGTGGGAAGCGATCAAGGGAAACATCAAGAGGTTTTTCGTCCTCAAAGGCACCCAGAAAGCTAGAAAGGACCAGAGGGAAATGTCCCGACTCCAGAAAAACATGCAGAATCTGCTCCGGCTGCAGTCGATGGGGGTCGATATCAAGGAGGAACTCCAAGAGGTGAAGAGCCAGCAAGCTTCACTCTTTGCCTCGGAGGCCTCCAAGATCATCTTCCGTTCCAGAGTCCGCTCCGTGGAGCAGGACGAGACATGCTCACGTTTATTCTTCCAAAAGGTACACAGAGAGAGCTCTGTGATTAGCAGCCTGAAGGAAGAAGATAACTCAGAAAAGTCATTGCAATCTGACATTTTGAGGATTAGCAAACCCTTCTATGCCGGATTATATGACGTGAAGCCCACAGACAGCACGGCCTCCCAGTCCTTCCTGTCCTCTATCACGGAGGTCTTAGACAACAGTACACAGGAGAGTCTGGACAAAGCGCTAACTCCTGATGACCTGACTGAGGCCCTTGAGTCCTTCGAGAAGAGTAAAACTCCCGGAAGCGACGGCTTGCCGGTGGAGTTGTATTTGGCTCTGTGGGACTGGATCGGCCCGGACCTGCTAGAAGTGTACGAGAGTATGCTCCTGGCCGGCAGTATGTCAGAATCCATGAGGAAAGGCATTATCACCCTCATCTACAAGCACAACGGGGAAAGGGAGTAAATTAGAAATTGGCGACCCATTTCACTGTTGAATGTGGACTATAAAATTCTGTCCAAGGTCATCGCCAATTGGGTCAAATCCGCTCTGGAATTGGTGATCCACCCTGACCAGACCTGCACTGTGCCGGGCAGGAAGATCTCTGACAGCCTCACGCTGCTCAGGGATACGACTGCCTATGTACAGGACAGGGGTGTGGACACCTGCCTCATCAGCCTGGATCAGGAGAAGGCCTTTGACAGAATATCGCACACCTACATGGTGGATGTGCTCTCCAAAATGGGGTTTGGGGAGGGTATTCGCAATTGGATCCAACTGCTCTACACTAACATCAGTAGTGCAGTCTCAATCAATGGGTGGGAATCAGATAGCTTTCCTATTAAATCTGGAGTCAGGCAGGGCTGCCCTCTCTCGCCTGTTCTTTTCGTGTGTTGCATAGAACCCTTTGCTGAGTCCATCAGGAAGGATCCGGGCATAAGAGGAGTGACGATCCCAGGTAGTGGAGGCACTCAGATCAAAGTCTCCCTGCACATGGACGATGTCGCCATTTTCTGGTCGGATCCGCTGTAGGTGCACAGACTTATCCACATCTGCGACCAGTTCGAACTGGCCTCGGGAGCCAAGGTAAATCGTGGGAAGAGCGAGGCCCTGTTCATTGGGAACTGGGCTGACCGATCCTTTGTCCCCCTTCACTGTCAGGGCTGACGGCCTGAAGGTGCTGGGGATATGGTTCGGAGGGACCAGGGCACGGGTTAGAAACTGGAAGGAGCGAGTGTCTATGGTGAAACGGAAACTGGGCATGTGGGAGCGACGCTCCCTCTCCATTGAGGGTAAGAACCTGGTCATCAGGTGTGAGGCACTCTCGCTGTTGCTGTACGTGGCGCAGGTCTGGCCCATTCCACACTCCTGTGTGGTGGTGATCACCCGAGCCATCTTCCGCTTTACCTGGAGGTCGAAAATGAATCGTGTCCGCAGGGACACGATGTACAAGCCTCTAGATAAAGGGGGAAAAAATGTGCCCAACATCGCCCTCATACTGATGGCCACCTTTGTGTGTGGCTGCATCAAGCTGTGCGTAGACCCTCGGTATGCAAACATCAAGTGTCACTACCTGCTTAGGTTCTACCTGTCCCCAGTGTTGCGAAGGATGGGTCTGGCCACGCTGCCGCGGAACGCTCCAAGTAGTTGGACCGTGCCGTACCACCTGTCCCTCGTGGGAAAATTTATGCAGAGAAACACTTTTGACCACAAGTCCGTCAGGCAGTTGTCGGCACGTAACGTCTTAAAGGCCCTGAGGGAAAAGGAGAGGGTGGATCCTGTGGGATGATTCCCTGAGCAGACTGACAAAGTCATTTGGCAGAATGCCTCATCACCAGAACTTTCCAACAAACACCAAGATGTAGCTTGGCTGGTGGTGAGAAAGGCCCTCCCTGTAAGATCCTTCCTACACGCCAGGAGTCTCACCCCCTCGGCACGTTGCCCTCGAGGTGGCTGTGGTGGGGAAGAGACCGTTGTTCACCTCCTTGTGGATTGTGCCTTTGCGAAGAAGGTCTGGAGAGAGATGCAGTGGTTTCTGACGAGGTTCATTCCGAGCAGTTCTGTGACAGAGGACTCTGTGCTCTATGGGCTGTTCCCAGGGACACACACCGAGACAAATATCAACTGCAGCTGGAGGATCATCAACTTGGTGAAAGACGCTCTTTGGTCTGCCTGAAACTTGTTGGTTTTCCAGCGCAAAAAGTTGTCCCCGACCGAGTGTCGCATTCCAGACTGGCACATTCCAAGGTCCAGGACTACGTGCTGAGGGACACAGTTAAGCTTGGGGCAGCCGCCGCAACGGCGCAATGGGGAAGGGTCGCTGCCGAAGACCTTTCTGACACAGTGCACTGGGGGGCTGGGAACTATAAAGAGCCCCTCAGGCTGTACAGCTTAAAATGAATGTCTGCCAATGATTGTAATATTCATTGTTTGTACTGATACACCTTGTGATTCATGTTGTAAAAGTTGAACCTGATTGTATTTTTGTAATGGTGATATTGAAATGGTTCGAAATGTTTTTGAAGATTTATGAATAAAGCATATTTTTGCAAAAAAAAACCTATGATCTTTAGTATTTGCTAAGTTCACTTATCTGAGTGTACTGGGGATGGTACAAATCATTTCAATGCCATTAGGCAAAAGTTCATAGGGATCAGCCAGAATTCCCAATCCTTGTTGCTATTCCTGTGAAAAACTGCGTGTATAATGATGTGGGATCAGGTAGGATTAATTGTGATGCTCCCAGTCCCTCACTGTGATTAAAATGTCTGACAGTCAAAGGAAGCCTTTGATACTCCTAATGCACTGTGGTGGTTATGCTACAGGACTTTTAATTCAGAGAGCATGAGTTCAAATCCCTTCATGAGAGTTTAACAATGTGAATTCAGTTTAATACAATCCATAAATTAAAAAAAAACTGGTATGAGTAGAAGATACAATGGAACTGTCAGGTTGTCATACAAACTCAACTGGTTCACTGGTGTCCCTTTAAGCAGCCTACATGTGACTCCAGTGCTGTGCCAATGTAGTTGACATTTAACTGACCTCTGAAGTGGCCTAACGAGAAACTCGGCTGTACAAACCTCACACAATGCAATGGTTGAAGGAGAAGACCCACCACTACTTTATCAACAGAAACCTGGCTATAAACGATGGCTGCAAAAGTGATGTTTTTATGACTGGTCCCTGGGTGAGGTTCCCCAATTTGTTAACTTCCTGAATGGAACCCCAATTTTTTTGTGCCCCCAGGTGAGGAGGAATGAGCTGGCCCCCCTTCTTTTTTCACCCCCCTCGATTGGTCACAACAAAGTTAATTTAAACGGGATCCCTTATCCTCGTGGTTACCTTTTCTCAATCCAAATGTAGTTATTTTTAGAGTGAGCCAATTTAACCAGGCTTACCTTGATTCAAAGAAAGACTCAGTTTATTAGTTACTAAAACCCAAGAAAACTAATAAAAGTGCAATACACAGACACACACAGACACACACACACACACACACAGACACACATACACACACACACACACATCACAAAGGAGAAGTTAAGAGTTCAAAAATAAAAGTTTTTTTTACAAAGTGCTAATCAGCTTTGGCTTGTGCGTGAGGTGTAGATGGCGGTAGGATACAGCCGTTAAGTTGGGTGATTCCCATCAAGCTGACTTTGGCAGTTTCCCCAATTGGTTTGGAGATACTTGGTCCTGCAGGGTAGCTAGAGATGCTGTCCTGTTTCCTTTTGGATTGTGGTTTCTGCTGAGCCTCGCCTCCAGCAACAGAGAGAATGAGGGTGAGACTTCACCTGCATCTGAAGGAGTGACTAGTGGCCTTGTTGTGCTGTCACACACACAGCACTCCAGCACACAATCCACTGCTCAGCTTGCTTCTTAACCCTGTTTTTCCCTGTCTTTTCCAGGAGAATCTTGTATTCATGTCAGAACTATTTACATATTCTAAGATATAAATCAACAGGAGATGGATTTTTGGGTGACTGCTGAGGCGTACAAATCAGTCTTTTGTCTCCACAACTACAGGGGATGAAAGCTCAATCTTTTGCATCTTTCCTATCTCCCTTTCGAGCGTCTCTGCCTGAACAAGGCCATGACACCTCATCAGATATGACATCCCATGTCCTCTCAGGGCAGGTCTGTAACTGTAATCCACATGGGAATTTTCCAGAAAGTGATCACTTTGCATTATCAGCCATCTTTTGCTTGGTGTCCTTTCTCATATTTCTCTAAAGAAAAAACAAAGGTCTTCATTAAAAAGTTCAATATGCCCATAAGTAGTTTGTGGATGTGATAGTTTTTTCATGCCAATGGCCATATCTGGAGAATGAATAAAAATGAATGCCGGGAAATCTCCCCTTCACTGTCCTTGCTAACCCACTGCTCCCTTGAGCAAGGCAGCAAAGGGTGGTCAGCACTTGTGGACCCCTACCCTGTGTCGGTCAGGATAGGATAGGAGGGGAGACGACAGGAGGGACAATCTGACATTACAGTATTACGTGCAGAGCTCACCCTGGCCTGAAACTCATCAGAATATAAGGGAAGTTAAGTTCAAGGAGAGGTCCTTTCAATTTCATATTCGAAATACTTGCTCATTATTGCACCCAGCTGCATTTTCACAGTTTACCCCTGTGCTGTCCTTCAGTCATGTCTGGGTGGCAGGTGTACAGTATAACTTTAATTTTTTGGGAATATATACCCATGCACGCCCTCTGCAAACACCTTCCTTGCGCTGATCTAAATGGTGCCGCTATAATACTCACCCACAGTTTTCATGTAAATACACAAGGTGGCAGCACTGAGAAGATGTTTAGATTCTCTCTGTTCTCGAGGTCACAGTGAATTTCTAGAGGGTTTGTCCTGAACAAACCTATTCTCCTCTTTGCTGCTACACACAAGGATGGCTACAAGTGTGATCTCAACTTGACTGAGTTCGAAGGCAATGCATGGGAAGTCCTTGGGTGCTGATTTTTAAAATATTCGTTCATGGAAAACATGGGTCACTGGCTGGGCCCAGCATTTATTCCCCATGCCTAGTTGCCCCTTGAGAAGGTGGTGGTGAGCTGCCTTCTTGAACCGTTGCAGTCCATGTGGTGTAGGTACACCCACAGTGCTGTTAGGGAGGGAGTTCCAGGATTTTGACCCAGCGACAGTGAAGGAACGGCGATATATTTCCAAGTCAAGATGCTGAGTGGTTTGGAGAGGAACTTGCAGATGGTGGTGTTCCTATCCATCTGCTGCCCTTGTCCTTCCAGATGGTAGGGGTCGTGGATTTGTAAGGTGCTATCTGAGGAATCTTGGTGGCCTGAATATAGAAGGATACATGATATTTAGGAAGGACTGGAAGCTATGAAAAGAGGGAGGTGTGGCTCTCTTAGTTAAAGGTCATATTAGCACAATAGAGAGGGATGACCTATGACCTAAGCTAAGGAAACCAGAATATAGAAGCGGTTTGAGGTGAGATGAGAAATGATGAAGGCAAGAAGTCACTTGGGGAATGATGTACAGGCCTCCTAACAGTAACCACACGGTAAGACGGGTTTTAAAGAAGAAATAATGGGAGCTTGTCAGAAAGGTATGGCAATTATTACGGAGGATTTTAATGTACATATAGACTAGAAAAATCAGATGGGGAAAAGTTGCCTAAATAAGGAGTTGATAGAATGTTTTTGGGATCGTTTCTTAGAACAGCATGCTCCGGAGCCAACCAGAGAGGGTATACTAGACTTGGTATTGTGCAACCAGATAGGATTAATCAATGACTTCATTGTGAAGGCATCCCGAGGTAGAAGTGATCATAATATGATTGAATTTTACACCCAATGTGAGGGAGAGAGGCAGTTTCTAACACTAGTGTTTTTAACTTAAATAAGGGCAATTATGAGGGCATGAAAGCAGAGTTAAAGTGGACTGGCAAATTAGGTTAAGGGTTAGGGCAATAGAGATGCAGTGGCAGATATTTATGGGAATATTCGAGAATACACAGAATAGATAAATAATATTCCTCTTTGAGCCTCCTTGCGACACTGCTGCTATGCAGACATCAGTGCATCTATGTGCACAACAGCATTTCAGCCTCTTGAAGGATGCCTTGGCCACTGACTTGTTGATGCCATTGTTGGAAGGACTGCGCTATGTGTCGTTGTTTGAGGATGTGCACTTGTGTAGTGCAAAACACATTCCACTGTGGCCACATTGTCCCTAGGCTGATGCACTTTCCCAGGATTCCCCATCGTTAGGGTTCATAGTGGCTTATGCATCCTCCATGTACATTGCGAGATTGGTGATCTTTCTTAGCGTGTTGAAGATGACAGTGCAGGTGTTGTAGTGTCACCTACATCAAAGCATGACGAGAACTGCACGAGTAACAACTTGTCTTCATCTTATTCCTCCTAGAATCTTGTCACGGGCATGTCTTCCTTGCCGTACTTGTGCAATCGCCTCCTCATGTGGCTCACCTGAATCCTCGGCCCTCTTCAGATTAATCTCCTTCAGTGCCCTCCTTGCCTGATGAGATGTCTAGCTGTGGCAAAACACCCCCCACTTTGTAGTGCAAGCCTGTGCAGGACACAGCAAACAATGATGATGTGTGACCCCATATGTGGTGAGTACTGGAGAGCCCCACCTGATCGGTCCAAACATCTGAAACACGTTTTTAAAAGGCTAACAGTCTGCTCTTTTAAGGACCTTGTGGCTGAATGTGCAGAATTGTATTCTTCCTCAGGTGCACTCTGTGGATGATAAACAGGCCTTATCATTGATGTCTTTAGAAGATACTCCTATTCACTGAGGAGCTAAGCCTCTAAGCACCAAGCTCCATCAAATACCTAAGGCACCTGGGAATGGCTCAAAATAAGTCATGTGAGCTCTCAGGTTACCTAGCACAACATGCATGATCTGTTTCCTATGATCACAAATGAGCTGGATGTTCAGAGAGTTAAATCCTTTTCTATTACTGAATCTCACAGGCTGCAGCCAGGGAGCTCTCAAGGCCACATGTGTGCAGCCTATAGAGCTCTGCACTAGCAGAAAGCCTGAGACCACTGTGAATCCCACAGCTCTGGCAGCCGGGCTTGCTTCATCCATGTGGAACTGAATGGAAAGGTGAGCTGTACTGAAAAGGGCATCTTTCACCTCCCTTATGCATTTGTGTGTCACCGATTGTGAGATTCCACAGAAGTCCCACTGGAGCCCTGGAAGGACTTGCAGGCAAAAAAAATTCGGTGCGGCAGTAAGTTTCAGAACAACCAGCATGAGATGCCCTCCTGGGGATGCCCTTCTGGAATATTAGTCCAGTGACAATACCACTATGCCACCACCTCCCCCCAGCCCTCCTTGGGATGTCCTAGATAAAACTTCAGTAATAAAGGTAATTAAATTCAAGCAAGGATATGGAAAGAGGACAGGTAACTGTGACTCGAACTTACTCGTGTCGAGGGTAAATGCCAACACAGATTGATTGGGCTGAATGGTCTCACCCCATGTTGCAAATTTGTTTTTTTTTTAACTGTCAATGGATACAGAATTGGATAATCACAGCCAACAGTCTCTGCACTTAAGGTGATTCTTTGCACAGAGCATTGTGGTGTACAAAGTTTTACAAAAAAAAGCAAGTATTATAATTTTTTTTTAGAAAATACAAAGTAACCAGAGCTGCAAATTATTTTATTTTTCTATTTCAGTCATTATCATGATGAGACAGAATTCTTTGAGCCAGTATCTTGATGGTCGATGATAAGTGGTGACATTTTTATTGATTAAACTAAAGGTCAGTTAGGGCTTCATTGCTGTAAATAAGTGACAGGCTGAAAAAATTCAAGAGTTCGTTAGAGTTCAACAGCAAAACTTTAAAATTAAACATGAGCATAAAATGTACAATGTGTTTAGCTCAGTCATGACTCTCGTGTCAGAAGGTTTTGGATTCATAGTTGTACTCTAGAGTCTTGAGTAAAATCAAAGTTGACTTTCTGGTGAAGTGCTGAGAGAGCCCTACACTGTCCCAGATGCCTTATTTCAGATAAGACACAAATCCAAGGCCTTGCTTGCTCTCTCAGGTGGATATAAAAGATCTCATGGTACTACTTTGTTACCAAACATTTGGTCAATATTTATTCCTCTACCAACATCACTGAAAAAAAGGCAGATTATCTACTCATTATTACATTTCTGCTTATGGGAACTTCCTGTGCCCTAAATGGTTGCTGTGGTTTCTACATTACAGCAATGCCCACACTTCAAAAGTACTTCCTTGGCTGTAAAGCCCTTTGGGACATGTGAAGATAATGAAAGGTGCTAGATACTCCTCCTTTCTTGCTGGACTGTCGAGAGCCAAAGGACACAGGTTTAAAGTGATTGACAAAAAGACCGAAGGCAACCTGAGGAAAAGCTTCTTTAAGCAGCACGTAGTTACAATTTGGAATGTGCTGCCTGAGAGGGCAGTGGAGGTGGATTCACATGTGCTTTCAAAAGGGAACTGGAAGCAACTGATGGGGGAACAAAACTGCAGGATTAAATGGAAAGGATGAAGAAGGGTCAGTTTGCAACAAACTGACACAGGCTCGACTTGGCCCTTTCTGTGCTGGAACCATTTCAGGTGACTACCAGGATGGTAGAAGGCAAACTGGTTGGACCTTGGTATTTTTTGTCTAGAAATTCTTATGTCTCTATGATAGATGACAACACCTGAATTTAGATGTGAACCCAGACCTACAGCAATCCAGCCAACACTGTTAGTTATGTCAGTAGAGTACATATGAATATACATTTGAAAATACGAACAAGGAGCAGGAATAGGCCATTCAGCCCCTCAAGTCTGCTCCACCCTTTAATAAGACCATGGCTAATCTGATGGCAACCTGAAATCTGCATCCCACCTTCCCCCCATAACCTGTCACCCTCTTGATTACCAAGGATCTATCCACCTCTGCCTTACAAATATTCAAAGGCTCTGCTTCCACCACCTTTTCAGAAAGAGTTCCAAAGGCTCATGACCCTCTGGGTGAAAAAATTTCACCTTATCTCTGTTTGAAATGTGCTACCCTTTATATTTAAACAGTGACCTCTAGTTCTAGGTTCTCCCACCAGAGGAAACATGTTTTCCACAGCCACCCTGTCAAATACCCTCAGGATCTAATACGTTTCAATCAAGTCACCTTTAGTGTTCTAAACTCCAGTGGATACAAGACTAGTCTGTCCAACCTTCCCTCATAAGACAACCCACCCACTCCACGTATTAGTCTGGTAAACCTTCTCTGAACTGCTTCCAATTCATATACATCCTTCCTTAA
This sequence comes from Carcharodon carcharias, assembly GCF_017639515.1. Lineage (NCBI taxonomy): Eukaryota > Metazoa > Chordata > Chondrichthyes > Lamniformes > Lamnidae > Carcharodon > Carcharodon carcharias. The sequence goes on along the minus strand of NC_054475.1, from coordinate 287,442 downwards.
ATAAGGTGACTAATACTGTACATAGTACTCCAACTGTGGTCTCAACTTGCCAACCTGAAAAAATACCCATTTATGCCTACTCTCTGCTTCCTATTAGCCAGCTAACCTTCTATCCATGCTAATTTACAACTGAACCATAACCTCCCTATTTTTGTATTCAATTCCCTTCACAATAAATGATAACATTCTATTAGCTTTCCTAACTACTTGCTGTACTTGCAAACTAGCCTTTGTGATTCTTGTACTAGGACACCCAGATCCCTCCGCATCTCAGAGCTCTGCAATCTCTCACCATTTAGATAATATGCTTCTCTTTTATTCTTCCTGCCAAAATGGACAATTTCACATTTTCCTACATTAAGCTCCATCTGCCAGATCTTTGCCCACTCACTTAACCCATCCATATCTGTTTGTAGCCTCCTTATGCCCTCTTCACAACTTACTTTCCTACCTATCTTTGTGTCATCAGCAAAATTGGCAACTATCCCTTCAATCCCTTCATCTAAGTCATTTATATAAATTGTAAACAATTGAAGTCCCAGCACTGATCCCTGTAGCACACTAATCATTACATCCTGCCAACCTGAAAAAGACCCATTTATGCCTACTCCCTGTTTCCTGTTAGCCAGCCAATCTTCTATCCATGTCAATAGGTTACCCCTACACCATGAGCTTTTATTTCCAGCAATAACCTTTGATGTGGCATTTTATCAAATGCCTTCTGGAAATCTAAGTACAGTACATCCAGCGGTTCCTCTTTATCCACAGCACATGTTACTGCCTCAAAGAAATCCAGGAAGTTGTTTAAACACAATTTCCCTTTTACAAGACCATGTTGACTCTGCCCGATGACTTTGAGCTTATCTAAGAGCCCTGCTATAATTCTTTAACAATAGCCTGTAACATTTTCCCTATGACAGACATTAAGCTAACTGGCCTGTAGTTTCCCCGCTTTCTGTCTCCCTCCCTTTTTGATTAATGGAGTTACATTTGCTATCTTCCAATCTAATGGGACCTTCCTCGAATCTAGGGAATTTTGGAAAATTAAAACCAATGTATCAACTATCCCACTAGACACTTCTTTGAAGACCCTAGGATGAAGTCCATCAGGACCCCGGCTCTTGTCAGCCGCAGGTCCAACAATTTATTCAGTACCACTTCTCTGGTGACTGTAAGATTCCTGACTTCCTTCCCCACTTCCATTTCCTGGTTTATAGCTGCTTCTGGGATGTTATTTGTAGCCTCTTTAGTGAAAACTGATGCAAAATACCTGTTCAATTCATCTGCCATCTCCTAGTTTTCCATTATCAATTCTCCAGACTCACCTCCTTTCATATCAGGGCCAGTTGCAGCATTTACAGGAAGGATCAAAGACTAATCCAGTGTCATAGTTTTCCACATAGGTCATGCCATTAACACATTCATAGTAGATGTTCTTATTATGTACATCAGGGTACATACCATCGGCTTTGCCAGAGCAAAATTGTAGGTTACCAGGACTTCTCTTACCCCCCAGCAGGTGTAGGAAGAGGAGGAGCCACACATTCTCGAAGGAAGGCAGTTCCACAGAATCACAGGTTATTTAAAAATTGACGTGAATTGACATATTAAAAACGTAAATAGGTGAATTTCGATTCCATCCTAAACAGGTATGAGGTCAAAGGTTGTGGCTCTGCTATATGCCTGAACTCTGTTGTTTGACTGCCGCCAATGAGTAGTGGGCACCAAATGGACACCCCACCACATTCACCAATTGTGAGAGGGCAGGAAATCAGCCTTCCCCCACAAACTGGGTCAGGGGGAGGTTGAGTCCCAGTTGGCAGAGGCCACATTATTTTCTGTGGAACCAATAACAGTTCCTCTGGCCCCAGAAAAACCCTCAAAGGGAAATTGTTTGTCTTTTCCTGCCTGCAGCAACCATTTATGTGCTGCGGGTTAGGCTACTGAATACCTTAGAACTCTCTGTTTGTGTATTCTGGGTATCTCAGCAGCTCATTCTCTTGTGCTGCCTTTTTCAATGATAAGATATATGCAAGAATTGCCAAAGCAAGCGCAGCCATCAGCAGACTTTGAAAATCAGTCTGCGAATGAAGAGGAGTAAGTTTGCTTACTAAATATAAAGTCTATAGGTCAATAGCTCTGCCCACTCCACTCTAACCATGAGAGACTTGGACTGTGTACCAGCATCACACCAAGAAGCTCAACCACTTTACTTAAGCTGCCTTAGGAAGCTTCTATGGATCAGATGGCTGGATTAAATAGCCATAAGACCATAAAACCATAAGACATAGGAGCAGAAATTAGGCCATTCGGCCCATTGAGTCTGCTCCACCATTCAATCATGGCTGATAAGTTTCTCCACACCATTCTCCCACCTTCTCCCAGTAACTTTTGATCCCCTTACCAATCAAGAACCTATCTATCTCTGTCTTAAATACACTCAATGACCTGGCCTCCACAGCCTTCTGTCGCAAAGAATTCCATAGATTCACCACTGTCTGGCTAAAGAAGTTTCTCCTCATCTCTGTTCTAAAAGGTTTTCCCTTTACTCTGAGGCTGTGCCCTCGGGTCCTAGTCTCTCGTACTAAGGGAAACATCTTCCCCACGTCCACTCTATCCAGGCCTTTCAGTATTCTGTAAGTTTCAATCAGATCCCCTCTCATCCTTCTAAACTCCATCGAGTATAGACCCAGAGTCCTCAAACATTCCTCATATGTTAAGCCTTTCATTCCTGGGATTGTTCTTGAAAACCTCCACTGGACCCTCTCCAGGGCCAGCACAACCTTCCTGAGATACGGGGCCCAAAATTGCTCACAATATTCTAAATGTGGTCTGACCAGAGCCTAATAAAGCCTCAGCAGCACATCCCTGCTTTTATATTCTAGTCCTCTCGAAATAAATGCCAACATTGCTTTTGCCTTCCTAACCACTGACTCAACCTGCAAGTTAATCTTACGAGAATCCTGGACTAGGACTCCCAAGTCCCTTTGCACTCCAGATTTCTGAATTCTCGTCCTCATTTAGAAAATAGTCTATGCCTCTATTCTTCCTACCAAAGTGCATGACCTCACACTTCCCCATGTTGTATTCCATCTGCCACTTCTTTGCCCATTCTCCTAACTTGTCCAAATCCTTCTGCAGCCTCCCTGCCTCCTCAATACTACCTGTCCCTCCACCTATCTTTGTATCATCTGCAAACTTAGCCAGGATGCTCTCAGCTCCTTCATCTAGATCATTAATGTATAAAGTGAAAAGTTGTGGTCCCAACACTGAACCCTGCGGAACTCCACTAGTCACTGATCTGAGAAGGATCCCCTTATCCCCACACTCTGCCACCTGCCAGACAGCCAATCTTCTATCCATGCTAGTACCTTGCCTCTAACACCATGGGCTCTTATCTTACTGAGCAGCCTCCTGTGCGGCACCTTGTCAAAGGCCTTCTGGAAGTCCAAGTACATAACATCCATTGGCTCTCCTTTGGCTAACCTACTCGTTACCTCCTCAAAGAATTCTAACAGATTTGTCAGGCATGACCTCCCCTTGATGAAACCATGCTGACTTTGTCTGATTTTACCATACACTTCCAAGTATTCTGAAAACTCATCCTTAATAATGGACTCTAAAATCTTACTAACGGCCAAAGTCAGGCTAAGCGGCCTGTAATTTCCCGTCTTTTACCTCACTCTCTTCTTAAACAGGGTGGTTACACTAGCAATTTTCCAGTCCTCTGGGACTCTCCCTGACTCCAGTGATTCCTGAAAGTTCACCACTAACGCTTCCACTATCTCTTCAGCTATCTCCTTCAGAACTCTGGGGTGTAATCCATCTGGTCCAGGTGATTTATCCACCTTCTGACTTTTCAGTTTTCCTAGCTCCTTCTCCTTGGTAATGGCCACCATACTCACCTCTGCCCCCCGACTCTCTTGAACTTTGGGGATGTTACTCGTGTCTTCCACCGTGAAGACTGACGCAAAGTACCTATTCAGTTCCTCCGCCGTTTCTTTGTTCCCCACTACTACTTCTCCAGTGTCATTTTCCAATGGCCCAATGTCCACTTTTGGCTCTCTCTTACCCTTTATCTATCTAAAAAAACTCTTTCAATCTTCTTTTATATTACTGACTAGTTTGCCCTTATATTTAATCTTCTCCCTCCTTATTTCTTTTTTAGTTGTCCTCTGTTGGTCTTTGTAGGCCTCCCAATCCCCTGGTTTCTCACTGCTCTTCGCCACATTGTATGCTTTCTCTTTACCTTTTATGCTCTCCCTGACTTCCCTTGTCAGCCATGGTTGCCTCGTCCTCCCTTTAGTATGCTTCTTCTTCCTAGGGATGTTTCTCCCAAATTCCTCCCAGAAACTCCTGCCATTGCTGTTCCACTGTCTTTCCTGCTAGGCTCATCTCCCAGTCAATTCTGGTCAGCTCCTCCCTCATGCCTCTGTAGTTGCCTTTATTCAACTCTAATACCGTTACATCTGATTCCAGCTTTTTCCTCTCAAATTGCAGGGTAAATTCTATCATATTATGGTCACTTCCTCCTAAGGGTTCCTTCATCTTAAGCTCCCTTATCAAATCTGCCTCATTACACATCACTAAATCTAGAATTGCCTGTTCCCTAGTGGGCTCCACTACAAGCTGCTCCAAAAAGCCATCTCGTAGACATTCCACAAATTCCTTTTCTTGGGATCCACTACCAACCTGATTTTCCCAGTCTACCTGCATATTGAAATCCCCCATGATCACTGTAACCTTGCCTTCCTTACACGCCTTCTCTATCTCCTGGTGTATGTTGTGCCCCACATCCTGACTACTGTTTGGAGGCCTGTACATAACTCCCATTATGGTTTTTTTACCTTTGCGGTTCCTCAACTCTACCCAAACAGATTCTACATCATCTGACCCTACATAATTTCTTGCTATCGATTTAATTTTATTTCTTACTAACAAAGCAACCCCACCCCCTCTGCCAACCTGCCTATCTTTTCGATAGGATGTATATCCTTGGATATTTAGCTCCCAGTCCTGATCCCCTTGCAGCCATGTCTCCATGATGCCCACCACATCATACCTGCCAATTTCAATCTGCGCCACAAGCTCATTTACCTTATCTCGTATACTGCGTGCATTCAAATACAACACCTTCAGTCCTGTATTTCCCATCCCCCTTCTCATTGTCATCCCTTTATCTGATGTGCTTGAAGTTAGATTCCTAGCCCTTTCCAAACACTCTGTCCTATTTTGTGTTGTGGGCACTTTAATAGCCTCTCCTGGGCTCTCCTTTCTTTTCAGTCTTTTCATAATTTTCCATGAAGTTGAATCCATCCCCCCACACGCTAACCTGCTGCTTTGTTTCCCATTAGTCATATTTCTTGGAGTTTTACCCTTCCCTCTCCCCCACCACTTTCTAGTTTAAAGTCCTGTTGACCACCCTATTTACCCTTTTCGCTAGAACATTGGTCCCAGATCGGTTCAGGTAGAGACCATCCCAACGGTACAGATCCCTCCTGTTTCAATACTGACGCCTTTGCCCCACAAAATGGAACCTCTCTTTCCCACACCACTCCTTTAGCCACGTGTTTACTTCCCTTATTCTCGAGTCCCTATGCCAATTTGCATGTGGCTCGGGTAGTAATCCAGAGATTATAACCCTTGATGACCTGTTCTTTAATTTAGTTCCTAGGTCCTGATAATCCCCAAACAGGTCCTCTTTCCTAGTTTTACCTATGTTATTTGTCCCAACGTGGACCACAACAACTGGATCCTCCTCCTCCCTCTCCAATATCCTTTCAAGCCGGTCAGAGATGCCCCACACCCTGGCACCGGGCAGGCAACATATCATGTGGGACTCTCACATGTTCACATACAATTTGTGTACGGAGTACCTGACCATTTGGTCCCACCGCGGATACACCTCAGCCTACAGGAGACCCCTCACAGTGAAACCCTTGCTGGAGAAAATCTTAGCAGTGGTGAGGGAGGAAGGGGGGGTTTGCATCCATAAAGTGAAAGCCCATTCCTCCACAGAACCCTGGAGTGAGGGCAATCGGCAGGCCGAGGTGCTAGCTAAGGAGGGTGCCGCACAGGCATTTCCTGGGACCCATATGGGTTCTGTCCTATAGCAGCAGTCATGGGTAGGAATGGGACACGGGGGAGTGCAGGGGCAGCTTTAACCCTGGACCTTAAGACGGTCCAAACCCAAGACCCCATCCTCAAGGCAGTCCTCAGTGCAGTGGCAGAAGGGAAAAGGGTAGAGGGCCCTTACAGCACAGCAGCCCTCTCTGTAAAGGGAGTCATGCTGGTTAAGGGAGAGCAATGGGTTGTACCGCAGCAGCACAGGAGGGAATTCCTTCAAGTGGCCCATGAGGGTCCAGGAGTGGGGCATCCCAGGCCTGAGACCACCTGGCAGCGGGTGGAACAGGCAGGATGGTGGCCAGGACTCAGGGAAGATGTCCGCGAGTTCTGTGCCAGCTGTCTGGCGTGTGCTGCTAACAACCCTGACCTGCACAAAAGGGAAGTATCTATGGGACACATCAGGAGGGTAGAGGGACCATGGCTGTCGATCCAGGTCGACTACATCGGGCCCCTACCCACCGCCCAGCGAGGCTATAAGTACTGCCTAGTCCTGGTGGATGTGTTCACAAAGTGGGAAGAAGCCTTCCCCTGCCGAACAGCCACGGCTCTGGGTACAGCCAGGATCCTGGTCAGGGAGGTGTTCTCACGATGGGGGCTACCACAGTACGTGCAGTCTGACCAAGGGAGACACTTTACCGGGCAGGTCATGCAGAATACCCTTATGGTACTCGGCATAGAGGGGAAATGGCACATTGCACACAACCCAGAGTCCTCAGGGATTGTAGAGAGGATGAACAGAACCTTGAAAGAAAGGCTGAGAAAAGAGAGGGTTGACTCACCTCGAAAGTGAGTAGAAGTCTTACCGTTGGTCCTAATGGGGATCTGAGCCAGCCGGTGAAAAAGCATGGGGTATTCCCCACACGAGCTCGTGACTGGTAGGGTTATGCAGACCCCCACCCATATGCTAGCCCTGGTGCTCACGGAGGGTCAGCTCAGAGAGGTGAACCGGGACACTTTGTCAGGAATCTGTTTGAACACCTTAAACAGGTCCACTGGCAGGCTGCTAGCATCATGGGAAAACAGCATCGGAGTAACCGACTGCTGCTAGAACCCCGTACGCACCAGGAATGGGAGATAGGGGGTCAGGTTATGGTTAGGAATTTTGCTCGGGTAGGCAGTCTAGAACCTTTATACATGGGGCCCTACAGTATTGTAGATAAGGCCAGCCCCATGGTATACACCATAACGCAGCCTTGGCACACCAAATGGTTCCACATTAACCAATGTAAGTTGTTTAAATCTGAGAGAAGGGAACAGCCAGTTGGGGCAAGGTCTGAGGATAAACACCCTCAGCCTGCAGCAGAAGCAAACTCAGACCGCACAAGCAGGTGCAGCAGCTTGTTTAAAGGGAAGGGCCATCCCACCCACCATTTGGGACACTCCCCCCGCTCATCTGGGACTCAGAAGAGGTGGGACCTGAGGGCAGAGAGTTAGCTGCCCCTGACACAGGATTAGAAGAGGTACAGCCTGTGGATAGAAATCCCCATCCAGCTGCAGTGGAGTCTCCACAGGCCACACAAGAGGGGACAATGGCTCAGGTTGAAGCCCACCAGCCAGAAAACCCCCACCAACCAGATGCACAGGAGATCCAGCTGCTCCTTCTTCTTGAGGGTGCTGTCCCTCTGTCTGCCCAGCCAAGTGCCTCCAACACCCTCTGCTCCTTCACCTCCACTCCCTATAAGCCATGAGGCATACAGCTGGATCACCAGGTTCGATGCTGTTGATGTACTGCTCCTGCAGGATGAAAGAGAGACATGCATGGGTTAGCATTGGTCTCTGAGGGACCTCTCATGGTTATGATTGTGGCTCCGGCTCCGTCTCAAGGCCCCTCAACACATGTCAGCGAGTGCTGGCCACCATTTGGATGGCCGGAGAGTAGTGCGCTGCCTGGATGACCGAGAACGTACCCACCTCCTCCCAAGTCCACCTGACCAATTGGCAGCAGCTTTGCCCATTGGACTGCAGGCTGTACTCTCAGCTCAGGCACAGACATTCTCCTAACCCGCGCTGCAAGGCTGCACTGTTAGCTTGGACCATGGGGGAGACTGGTCCAAGCTTGATGAAGGCATTGCCATGGGCTGTGAGTGTCTCTGCCAGTGACTGATCCGTGACCAGATTTCACAGGGGGACTGTACAACTTGCCCAGTTGTCCAATTGTTCTGCAATCCACTAAAACATTGATTACTCTGCAGTCTGTGCCCGAGGGGGTGAAAGGTCTGGAGCATTTGGTGGCAATTTAATGCCTCTGCGTTGCTCGAGTGGGCAGATAAGCTAGAAACCCGACTACACGCATGTCAATGTAACCACGCCTGAACTGTCTCAGCATTGGAAGAACGCTTACTTTCTACAAGGTTTCCATAATGAGTGGGCTGCTTCCCTCTGCCCCCACCCCCAACTCACCTCAACCACAGTGAAGCCCCCTTTCCCCGGCATGGCACTGTCAGCCAGCCGGGATGAAGCGACTTGCCTGTGCCCTCACCTGAACGCACGGCACCTCAACCTTGAAATGGACCCTTGCGAGTGCTGTGCCATGTTAGTGTGCACTCACTTCTATGTTCCCCTCAAAGTTCAGCTCACCAGGCTCATGCCTTTTAAATGCTGTTATGAATCACGCTGTCCTGAAATTACACTGATGTGGGAGGTAAATTTGATGTGGGGGGGGATGATTCTGGAGGGCAGGCAAGATGACCAGGTGCAAATGCATTGAAATTATGTTCCCAATGTTGGATGGTGGGAAAGGGGGTCCACAGTTGACCAGTGGAGTGGACGATTGCTAACTGGTTTCACCAAGTCACGAAACCAACTTTTGGCCTTCCCGCTATATTGCTCCCCCATGGCCCCGCCTCCCACACCAGGCATGATACCCACCGCCTATGGGGGCTAAAAATTCTGGACACAGTGTAGATGAGGATGAGGCAACTTCAACCTGGAGCAGGGATCTTAATTGCTGCCTGTTGGGTGGTAAATGGTAGACTGCTTGGGTTCAGCACCAAATGGTAATATTACAGGTTCTACTTCTCTTTAGTTCTGAAGAAGTGCACTACGGACTCAAAACATAAACTGTCTTTCTCTTCCCACTGATGTTGCCCGACCTGCTGTGTATTTCCAGCATTTCATGCATTTATTACAGGTTCTAGCAGCTTGGGGGAGGTCATGTAGCATTCCTTCCCATTCCTTCCCATTCCTTCCCATTCCTTCCCCTGGGTTTTGGACAGAGGATGTGTTCTCCAGGTCTGGAATCTTGAGATATCTAATAGGGGAGTCAAGGTCCTGTTTGGCTCTGGTGACACGGTGTCTCTGCTGGCCAGAATTCTTCTTTAGAAATAGAAAGAGGCTTTGTGCAGTTGTGGGGTGGGCAGTGATGGTGACGGGGGAGGGGGAGAAGTTCGAACCTTTTTCAGATAACGAGTCTCTGCAAACTGAAACTGTTGTCTGAAGTCTAGAAATTCCTCTGGTGTGAGTCATGACTGGTCAGGCATGTCAAGGTAAAGCCTTCGCCCATTAACAGAAATCATCATTTTATAAGGTAGCAAGGTTGATATTTTCTTTCATGTCTTCTGATCATGACAGATGTAAACGCAGGGCAGGAGCTGATCAACACCTCCTAGCTCAATTTGCCTTGGGAATGATGGCAGTTTAGACAATCTACTAGAATCTAGACAATCACCATCATTAGAGAAGAAGTACTGAGCAAACTATTGAGATTAAAGGGTGTCAAGTCCCCAGGACCTGATGGCCTACATCCCAGAGTCTTAAAGGAAGTAGCAGTGGAGATAGTGGATGCATTGGCTATAATATTCCAAAATTCCCTGGATTCTGGAAAGGTTCCAGTGGATTGGAAATTGCTAACGCCCTTATTCAAAAAGGGAAGCAGGCAGAAAGTAGGCAACTATAGACCCATTAGTTTAACATCTGTCATTGGCAAATTGTTGGAATCCATTATTAAGGAAGTAGTAATGGGGCATTTGGAAAGTCAAAATGCAATCCATCAGAGTCAGCATGGTTTTATGGAGAATAAGTCGTGTTTGACTAATTTGCTAGAGTTCTTTGAAGATTTGACAAGCAAAGTGGATAATGTGGATCCTGTAGATGTAGTATATCTGGACTTCCAGAAGGCCTTTGATAAAGTGCCGCACAGAAGATTAATACACAAGATAAGATCACACGGAGTTAGGGGTAATATATTAGCTTGGATAGAGGATTGGCTAACCAACAGAAAGCAGAGAGTCGGGATAACTTGGTCTTTTTCTGGATGGCAAGCTGTAACTAATGGGGTGCCACAGGGTTCAGTCCTATTTACAATCTATATTAATGACTTGGATTCAGGTATAGAAGGTACTATAACTAAATTTGCAGATTACACCTAAATAGGTAGGAAAGTAAGTTGCAATGAAGAAATAAGAAATTTACAAATGGATCTGGGCAGGTTAGGTGAATGGGCCAAAATGTGGCAGATGGAGTTTAACGTGGATAAGTGTGAGGTTATCCATTTTGGTCAGAAGAATAAAAAGGCGACTTATTATTTAAATGGAAAGAAACTTCAGAATGCTTCAGTGCAGAGGGATCTGGGTGTCCTCGTGCATGAATCGCTGAAAGCTAGTATGCAGGTACAGCAGGTAATAAGGAAGGCAGATGGAATTTTGGCATTTATTGCTAAAGGAATAGAGTATAAAAATAGGGAAGTGTTGTTGCAACTGTACAAGGCATTGGTGAGACCGCACCTGGAGTACTGTGCACAGTTTTGGTCTCCTTACTTGAGGAAGGATCTGGTTGCACTGGAGGCGGTTCAGAGGAGGTTCACTAGATTGATTCCAGAGATGCGGGGCTTGTCTTATGAGGAGAGATTGAGCAGTTTAGACCTATACTCAATAGAGTTTAGAAGGATGAGAGGCTATATAATTGAGGTATATAAGATGCTAAAGGGGAGAGACAAAGTAGATGTGGAGCAGATGTTTCCCCTTGTGGGGCATTATAGAATGAGAGGCCATTATTTTAGGCTAAGGGGTGGTAGATTTAAATCAGAGATGAGGAGGAATTACTTTTCTCAAAGGGTCGTGAATCTGTGGAATTCACTACCTCAGAGTGTAGTGGATGCCGGGACGCTGAATAAATTGAAGGAGGAGATAGACAGATTTTTAATTAGTAACGGGTTGAAAGGTTATGGGGAGAGGGCGGGAAATTGGATTTGAGGCCAAGCTGAGATCAGCTATGATCATATTGAATGGCGGGGCAGGCTCGAGGAGCTGAATTTCCTAATCCTGCTCCTAGGTTTTATGTTCTTATGTTCTGATATTTGACAGGGTACTGTAGAAAGTGTCACTGGCCCTCACATCTGGACCCCTCAGACTAATGGGTCTGAGGGGGTAGCTAATTGGTTAAAGGAAGCTTACAAAGATGTGATAGCTTTCTTTCCAACATGGGCCATTGAATTGTTGGGGCTGAATTCAGGTCCGATGAGTCACTGTGCACTTTGAATACATTATGGTCAGGGTATCAACATGTAGGTGAACATCACTGTGTATAACCACAAAGGTTACTAACTACACATGTGTATAACCACAAAGGTTACTAACTCCTGGATGTTCCTCACTTGGGCTGAATTTTCCCCCCATCATTGGGGTTGTGCGGGGGTGATAGGGAGCGAGCGCGAACCCAATCGGTGGGCGGGACAATTTAAGGCGGGCCCGGCGTGACGCTCGGCCGGAAGCGCTGACCACTCCCTGTGCCGGCTGGGGGGAGAGATTCCTTGAGTCAGGGCCTGTGTGGGAAAGAGTGCAGAAATCTCCCTGAGGAACCTTATTGCAGAGCTAAAATCCAGAATCTGTGAAAAAAATTACAGGCAATATTACTATTTGAACTCATCATTGTAAGTGTTGCTGTTTCAGTGGTTACAATAATCAAAGTCTGATTCCCAGTCAGATCTCCAGATTTGCATCCTATCTTTGACTATTGGACCTGAGGTGACCCTTGATGATTGGGCTGCTTTATTTCTCATTAGGCCACCAGATGGCAGTGTTCACTAGGTTGGAGAAGAGTATCTCAGAAAATGGGAAATATCAAGCGGCCTCATTCTCCACCCTCCAGCCTCCATGTTGCTTCATTCAGAGAAGCACAGGGAATCTGGACAGCAGTTACAACTAAAGCAGGAAATTGGGGAGCTGAGCAGACAGAATAAAACTGAATAAAATCAAAATAACAAATATTGTTCTGTAGACAGAATGTTGTGTTATTTCCAGAGCTACTTTGTGTGAAACTTCATTCAGGGATGTTTGACCAATGCTGCTTGTTGCCAGTATTATAGGAAGTATCATTAAAACAGGCCCCATGCTTGAACCCTCAGTTGTTTAATGATGTTCAGTGAGGAGCATTGAAGGAGGAAGAAGATGATTTAAAATGGATGCTTGGACCATGATTGGGAGGAAGGAAGAGTACTAAGCCACCACATTCAAAATTAACATTGTTCAAAATGCCTGGTTGACTTCACATGGTGAATAATTTGCCTTCAATGGGTTTGTTTATAATATTGTAACTGATCCAGGATGAGAGCTTTTTTCAAAGGTTGTAAATTTCAATCTTTCAATACATTGTGATTAAAAAAAAATACTGCGATGTTGGAAATCTGAAACAAAAATAAAAATAGCTGGAAAAACTCAGCAGGTCTGACAGCATCTGCGGAGAGGAACACAGTTAACGTTTCGAGTCCATATGACTCTTCATCAGAACTAAGAAATATAGAAATGAGGTGAAATATAAGCTGGTTGAGGGGGGTGGGACAGGTAGAGCTGGATAGAGGACCAATGATAGGTGGAGATAACCAAAAGATGTCATAGACAAAAGGACAAAGAGGTGTTGACAGTGGTGATATTATCTAAGAAATGTGCTAATGGTGATATTAAGGGTAGAAAGCAGGACGAGCAAGATACAGATAGCCCTAGTGGGGGTGGGGTAGGGGAAGGGATCGAAATAGGCTACAATCCCCCACATCAACATCCTGGGAGTTACCATTGACCAAAAACTGAACTGGACTAGCCATATAAATACTGTGGCTACAAGAGCAGGTCAGAGGCTAGGAATCCTGCAGCAAGTAACTCACCTCCTGACTCCCCAAAGCCTGTTCACCATCTACAAACACTAGTCAGGAGTGTGATGGGATACTCTCCACTTGCCTGGATGAGTGCATCTCTAACAATTTTTAGGAAGCACAACACTGTCCAGGACAAAGCAGCCCGCTTGATTGGCAACCCATCCATCACCTTCAACGTCAAACTCTCTTTACCACCGATGCACAGTGACAGCAGTGTCCACCATCTACAATGTACACTAGCAACTCACCAATTCTCCTTTGACAGCACCTTCCAAACCTGTGACTTCAGCCACCTAGAAGGACAAGGGGAGCACCACCACCTGCAAGGTCTCACCCAAGCCATTGCACTATTCAGACTTGGAACCATGTCACTGTTCCTTAATTCTATGTGAGTCAAAATATTGAAAACCCCTTTCTAACAGCATTGTGGCTGCCCTGATACCACATGGACTGTAGCGGTTCCAGAAGACAGCTCTCAACACCGTCTCAAGGGCAATTTAGACTGTGCTACAGGGCGTGACACAACCTCAACATTTTGGTCAGATCACAACCCAGCCACAGAGTTGGAGAGTGTTGAAAGTGCAGACTGCTGACTGAGCAGGAAAGTTATGAAGTCATGGTGCTCAAGTGAAGAACTTCGTAAGCAGATGGAACCCTCCAGGAAAGCAGCTCCAATCTTCAGGCTCCCAGAGCAGGAAAAGTAATGAGAGGTCATCAACCTGAGAAACTTTAACTCTGTTTCTCTCTCCACAGATGCTTCCTGGTCTGCTGAGTATTTCTGGCATTTTCTGTTCTTATTGCTTTTGGTTAAACTGTTCGTTGTGTCTTGGTCACCAAGGGGACCAATCAGAATTCTTATCCAAGCACCCTCGTAGTGCAAATTCACATGGCCGCTCCTTGCCCATTGGTCAGGTGCCCAAAAATCTTCCATGCCTCCTTAAAAGGCCCTCTCGTTTAACATCAATTGATGCTCCAAATGTACTTGATGTGAGGTTCCTTCTCACCGTCCTCCAGGCTTGACATAATGGCGATCCTGACAATTTAACTGCCAATTTATTTAATCTAATGTTTCCTACAAGACTTTGCAAAGAATCAGGAGTTGCCCTGATATCCTATATAGTTATTGTGATTACTGGCTGGTCTGTTCATCTATTTCCTGCCCCTCCATTGTTCCAGATAACCTCCAATATTAGCACATATCCTTACCCGACAATGACCTCAATGACACTACAGAGGCATGTTTGAACGGTTAATGCTTTACATGGATAGTCTCACAGTTCTCAGCACTGTCCAGCACACAGGCCCATTCTACTCTGTCTCACCTCATGGCCCAAGGCCCCAATTCTTCAAAGATGTCTGATGTGCTTTTGTTGCAAATCCTTTAAACAGGACATACTGCCACCACTAGATACAAGAAGCTGCAATTGGTTAATGGATCACAGACCTAAAAATGGTTAACTGACTTTTGTGTCAGCCGGCGTAAAGCCCAACTTGTGTATTTCAATCCAGCAGCTGCCTGGGACAGCAGTGTGGGTGATGTTACAGGCTCTGACACTGACACTGCATGTGCAGCAAATGCCTGTCACCTAGTGTTCTAGCACAAGTAGAAACATAAGAACAGAAGTAGATCATTCAGCCCATTGAGTCTGCTCCACCTTTCAACTTGATCATAGCTGGCCATCTACCTCAATGCCAGTTTCTCACAGAATCTCCACATCCCTTGATGTCGTTACTCTCCAGAAATCCATCGATATCTGTCTTGAACGTGCTCAATGATTGAGCTTTCACAGCCCTCTGAGGTAAAGAATTCCAAAGATTCACCACCGACCGAGTGAAGAAACCCCTTGTCATCTCAGCCTTAAATGGTATCCCTCTTATTCTGAGATTATACACCCTGGTTTTAAACTCACCAGCCAGGGGAAACATCCTATATACATCTACCCTGTCACACACTGTACAAATGTTGTAAGTTTCAACGAAATCAACTCTCATTTTTCGAAACTCTAGAGAATACAGGTTCAGTTTCCTTAATCCCTCCTCATAAAACAATCCTGCCATCCCAGGTATCAGTCTGGTGAGCCTCTGTTGCACCCTCTCTATGGCAAGTATATCCTCCCTTAGGAAAGGAGACCAAAACTGTACACAATACTTCAAGTGCAGTCTGAACAAGACTCTATACAATTGCAGGAAGACATCTTTACCCCTGTACTCAACTCCCCTTGTGATGAAGACCACTGTGCCATTTGCCTTCCTTATTGACTGTTGTACCCACATGTTAGCTTTTAGTGACTCATGAACAAGGACATCCAGGTCCTTCTGGTTATCAACACTTCCCAACCTCTCGTCATTTAAAAAATATTCTGTCTTTCTGTTTTTTTTCTACCAAAGTGGATAACTTCATACTTATTCATACCATATTCCATCTGCCATGTTCTTGCCCATTCACTGAACCTATCCTTGCATCCCCCTCACAACTTACATTCCCACCTAGTTTTGTGTCATCAGCTAATTTGAAAATTTTACAACTCGTCCCCACATCCAAACCATTTATAAGGATTGTGGCCGTAGCTCAGATTCTTGTGGTGCCCCACTAGTAGCAGCCCTGCCATCCTGAGAATATTCCGTTTATTCCACCTGCCTGCTTTCTGTCTGTTAACCAATCCATACTGGTGCATTACCCCCAATCCCATGGGGTCTATATTTGTTTACTCATTGATTGGCTAGCAGCTCTTGGAGCTAGGGACTTCTTCCCAGATGAAGGTGGGATTCTCACCCTGAATCAACTAATGCCCCAAAAGCCCTCCATGTTCAGGAACCCTGTGCCTAATGGAGGCCACCCCCCCCCCTCCCCCTGATCATAACCATGTACCTGGGTGCCTGCCCCCTCCACCCTCCTGATCCTGGCTCCTCACCCCCCACCTGCCCCCTTTCTCTGGGGCTTGTCAGACTGGCCCTGGTGAGAGACCCCACACACCTAATCCGCCTCCTGTGACTAATGCCTTTGGGGACTGCCTGTAGTCCTAGGAGTTGTCACTGCTCCCAGTGGCACTGCTGGGGCTGGAAACCAGCCATCAATTTGATTGGCTATCAGTTGTCAGGGGGAGGACTTCCTCCCAGATGAGGGTGGGATTCTCACCCTGAGTCAACTAGTGACCCAAAAGCCGTAAAATCGGCTTGGGGCTTCCTAGCCACACAGAGCTGGGCTCCCACTGACCTTTAAACCCCATGAAGGAGGGGCCCCCACATCCACATGAAAGTCCACTGCCTATTTCCACAAGAACAATAAATGATCCTAAAATCCTTTGTATTGTAGAATAATCAATTGTCTGAGGCACTGATTCTGGGTGTAGGGATTTGAGAGGTGGGGTTTGGATTTTAATTGCCAACCAGTGAGGTGACTTCATTTTGAGGCAACTTCTTCTTGTCCTGATAGGATGAAGGCCCAAGCTACATTTTAAAGTTCTTTATTTTTAATGTTTATAATTTCCATCTCCCTGAGGCAGCGTGAAGTTCCCTGCTCGCTCTCCTCCCACCCCAAGCTACAGACAGTGTGGAGCACTGCAGCACCTATTTCACGCTGGGCTGTTTACCTTCCCTCCCCAGAATGTCCTGCAGACGCTCTGTGACATCCCGGACCCTGGCATCAGGGAGGTAACATTCATGTTTGAAGCCACAGAAGCGTCTGTCTGTGCCCCTAACTATTGAATCCCCTATCACTATAGCCCTGCCACTTGTTTTCCTCCAGCCCCTCTGAACAGCAGAGCCACCCACGGTGCCGTGAACTTGGCTGTTGCTGCTTTCCCCTGAGAGGCCATCCCCCCAACAGTATCCAAAGCGGTATCTGTGTTAGAGAGGGGGATGACCACAGGGGACTCCTGCACTACCTTCCTGAGTCTTTTACTGTTCCTGATGGTCACCCATTCCATTTCTGCCTGTGTAATCTTCACCTGCGTTGTGACCACCTCGCTAAACGTGCTATCCACGCCTTGCTCAGCATCACGAATGCTCCACAATGAGTCCACCCACATTCTCCTAACCCACACAGCAAGACTGCGCTGTTAGCTTGAACCATGGGGGAGACTGGTCCAAAGCTGAATGATGACTTTGCCATGGGCTGTCAGTTCACCCACCACTGGTTACTCCATGAGCAGCTTTTGCAAGGAGATTGTTCAACGTGCGCAGTCGTCCAATTGTTCTGCAGACCACTAAAATGCTCATTGGTTTGTAATCTGTGCCCGAGGGGCGCAGAGTTCTGGAGCATTTGCTGAAACTTTCAGGCCTCTGCATTGCTTGTGTGGGCAGGTAAGCTAGAAGCCCGACTTCAAGTGTGTCAGTGTGGTCACGCTGATCTGTCTCAGCTGTCAGATGAGCAGGGACATGTTACTGCTGGAAACCTCATCCCACCCGTGGATGAGGTTTCCTAAAAAAATCCAAAGGCCGCTTGGCCTTTTCGCCTGCCCGGCAACCATAAGGCTGGATGGGCAGTGAAAAAGTTAATTAAATTATTACTTAAATGGCCTTAATAGGTCTTTTAATTGTTGGTGGGCACGCTGCCAACTCTCGCACATGCCCACCAGCCAAAATTCCACGCGAGTGTGCAATGGCGTCACAATGCTCACCCAACATCATTGTACAATCGCTGTAACTCGCAACTTGGTGGGACAGACCATCGGGATGCTGAAGATGAGGTTCCGGTGCCTGGGCTGGTCTGGTGGAGCCCAGCAATACAGTCCACAGAGGGTGTCACACATCATCATTGTCTGCTGCACCCTTTACAATCTGGCACTGCAACGGGGAGAGGAAATGCCTGAGGAGGAGATGGAGGAGCTGCACGTCTCCACTGATGAGGAGGAGGACGCCGACAAGGATGAGGGTGAGGAGGGCCTCGAAGATGACGATGATGACGATGAGGCCCTCGCACTGGCCAGACGAGGCAGGCCCACTTGGAAGGCCCTCATAGATGCTGGATTTGTGGAGGATGATGACAAGATGCAGTGAGGAGACCTCATAGATCCTCACATTGCATCTGTGAACATTTGACTTCAGTCTGGCTTATGGCAGTGTGAATACCCTCCTGTCATGGAGACACAATGGAGGCCCTAATAGTTGCTCGATTGTGGGAGGGTGTGATGACATTCAGTGAGGACACTCTGTAGATCTTCATACAGCCTCTGAGAATGTTTGACTCCTGTCTGTCCGTGGGCAGCTTGCTTGTGATGGACACATTAATCAACAACACTTTGAAGGCTCTTTGTGGCCCCGGGTTCCTTTCAGGGCTATGCCTGCCTGAGGGCCGCTTGACAATCATTAGCACTTGCCTCGCCGGCAAGAGCGTGGCTTGGGTGTCACAGAGGGTGTCTCTCTGGTCCCCTAAGTGCAAACCCAGAGTTCTCTGTGTCAGAGAGTTTGACCTGTGGTATTTTTGGTATGGCCTCAAGGCATGTTGGCACCAATCGTGGTCCTTCCACCCTTGTTCCTGACGTAGCTGTCATTGGGTTGCAAAATGATTTGACTGCTTGGCTGTTGGGACTGCTCACCCCTTGAGGTTTGGGCCAGGGTTGACTCCCTGTGGTGCTGGGAAAGAGGCAGAGTTGGATGGTGTATTGGCATAGAGAGAAACGAGAGAGATTGTTGCTGGTTGTCTTTGGACGCAGCTTTAGTGTGTGGTTCATCCTCGGTACCTTTTGGTGGTCACTGTGGCTTCTGGTGTTTGGTGTTGGGCAAGGAGGAGAGCTTGACTCAGTGACTCGGCTTGCTGTCTTGTGGTACCATGTGCACTTTAGTGGTTGTATTTTGTCAAGAGACTCTGCAGCGGTCATGCACAGCTGTGTGTTACACTGGAAATGGTCTCCTTCCACACATTGTAACCTTCCCACCCCTTTTGGCTCTATCTGACTTGCCCCACTGGCCAGAGTGTGTCTACGTTGGTCCCGACACGTCTTTGGCCTGTCCCTGTTACCTGCTTTCGATGCTCCGACTGCAGGTCCTACTCCATCCGTACCTTCTATTGCTTCCACCCTTCGTTCCGGACCTGGCACATCCAGTCCTTCTGGCCTTTCCAACTTGCTCACACTCTCGAGCACTGTCGCTACCACTTACTTTCTCTCCCACACTGTATCAGTGCAGTGGAATATTTGAGCTGAGTCCAGTCTTTCTAAGGACCAGCAGACGTGTGCACATCTGCTGCCATTATTAGGTGAAGCTGGTCAGACAGCCTGTGCATACGTGCACACACATGTTCCATGCTCAACCTCAGGCATGGCAACTCACTGAATTTAAGCACATTATTAAGCAGAGGAAAAGAAACTAACAAGAATTCCCATAGTAACTGCAAATAAAGAGAGAAGACCCCAGTGCCAAATCCCTGCTCGACTGGTGGGGTTGGGTGGGAAGGCCAGTGGGGAAGGTGACTCGTCAATCCAGTGGCAAGTGTTACAGCCGCCCGGCAGGAACCTTCACCCTTTCCTGGGGTGGAGGAAAGGGACCACTCTCGCTCCTTCTCCCCTCGTGAGTCAGAGGTGGTAGTCTCCCAGCACCCCTGGTGTGACTGTCGACAGGGACTGACTGTCCTCAGTGCACCCAACCGTGTCTCGCCACAGAGTCAGAAGAGCCATGAGCCAGTGCCAGGGTTCATGCCCAATCTGTCTTGCAATAGGGACCAAGGAGTCTAACATGGGCACAGGTCAAAGTGTGCCATGAAACCCCAAAGTGCAATGAAAGTGAAGGGCGCTTTTGACCAAGGTGCCATCCTCTCTCCCCGCATGGCAGGCACACCGTCGGGGAGGTGGAGCAGGAGCGTACCTGATAGGACCCAAAAAATGGTGAACTATGGCTGGGCAGGGCGAAGCCAGAGGAAACTCTGGTGGAGGTCCGTAGCGGTCCTGACGTGCAAATCAGTCGTCCAACCTTGGTATAGGGGCGAAAGACTAATCGAACCATCTAGTAGCTGGTTCCCTCCGAAGTTTCCCTCAGGATAGCTGGTGCTCGTCCACACGCAGTTTTATCTAGTAAAGCGAACAATTAGAGGTCTTGGGCCCGAAACGATCTCAACCGATTCTCAAACTTTAAATGGGTAAGAAGCCCGGCTCGCTGGCTTGGAGCCGGGCGTGGAATGCGAGTACCCAGTGGGCCACTTTTGGTAAGCAGAACTGGCGCTGAGGGATGAACCGAACGCTGGGTTAAGGCGCCCGATGCCGACGCTCATCATACCCCACAAAAGGTGTTGGTTGATATAGGCGGCAGGATGGTGGCCATGGAAGTCGGAATCCGCTACGGAGTGTGTAACAACTCACCTGCCCAATCAACTAGCCCTGAAAATGGATGGCGCTGGAGCGTCGGGCCCATACCCGGCCATCACTGGCAATGCAGAGCCCGCGGGGGCTATGCCGCGACAAGTAGGAGGAGCCGCTGCGGTGAGCACGGAAGCCTAGGGTGTGGGCCTGGGTGGAGCCGCCGCAGGTGCAGATCTTGGTGGTAGCAGCAAATATTCAAACGAGAAGTTTGAAGGCCGAGGTGGAGAAGGGTTCCATGTGAACAGCAGTTTTATTCATTAATGGAATGTGGGCTTCACTGGTTTGGCCAGAATTTATTATCGATCCCTAAATGTTCTCAAGAAGGTGGTGGTGAGCTGCCTTCTTGAACTGCTGCAGTCCATGTGGTGTAGGTACACCCACAGTGCTGTTAGGAAGGGAGTTCCAGGATTTTGACCCAGCGACAGCGAAGGAACAGCGATATATTTCCAAGTCAGGATGGTGAGTGATTTAGAGGGGAACTTCCAGGTAGTTGTGTTCCCATCTATCTGCTTCCCTTGTCCTTCTATGGGGTAGTGGTTGTGGGTTTGTTTAAGGAGCCTTGATAAGTTCCTGTACTGCGTGTTGTAGATGGTACACACTGCTGCTACTGTGTCGGCGGTAGAGAGAGTGAATGTTTGTGGATATGGTGCCAATCAAGTGGGCTGATTTGTCCTGGACTGTGTCAAGTTTCCTGAGTGTTGTGGGAGCTGCACTCATCCAGGCAAGTGGGAAGTATTGCATCACTGACCTCACTTGCACCTTGTCGATGGTAGACAAGCTTTGGGGAGTCAGGAGTTGAGTTACTCGCTGCAGGATTCCTAGCCTCTGACCTGCTCTTGTACCCACAGTATTTATATGGCTGGTCCAGTTCAGTTTCTGGTCAATGGTCACCTCCAGGGTGTTGAAAGTATGAGATTCAGCGATGGTAATGCCATTGAATGTCAAGGGGTGATGGTTAGATTCTCTTTTGTTAGAGATGGTGATTGCCTGACACTTGTGTGGTGCAAAAGTTACTTGCCGCTTGTCAGCCCAAGCCTGAATATTGTCCAGGTCTGGCTGCACTTGGATATGGACTACTTTAGTATCTGAGGAGTCGTGAATAGTGCTGAACATTGTGCAATAATAGCGAACATCCCCACTTCTGACCTTATGATGGAAGGGAGGTCATTAGTGAAGCAGCTGAAGATGGTTGGGCCGAGTTCACTACCCTGAGGAACTCCTGCAGTGATGTCCTGGAACTGAGATGACTGACCTCCAACAACCACAACCATCTTCCTTTGTGCTGGGCATGACTCCAACCAGGGAAGAGTTTTTCTCCTGATTCCCATTGACTCCAGTTTTGCTAGGGCTCCTTGTTGCCACAATCGGTCAAAAGCTGCCTTGATGTCAAGGCCAGTCACTCTGACCTCACCTCAGCTCTTTTGTCCATGTTTGAACCAAGGCTGTAATTTGGTCAGGAGCTGAGCGGCCCTGGCGGAACCCAAACTGGGCATCGGTGAACAGGTTATTGCTGAGCAAGTGCTGCTTGATAGCACTGTTGATGACCCCTTCCATTACTTTACAGATGATCGAGACTAGGCTGATGGGGCAATAATTGGCCGGGTTGGATTTGTCCTGCTTTTTGTGTACAGGACATAACTGGGCAATTTTCCATATTTCTGGGTAGATGCCAGTGGCGTAGCTGAACTAGAACAGCTTGGCTATGGGTGCAGCAAGTTCTGGAGCACACGTTTTCAATGCTATTGCCAGAATATTGTCAGGACCCATAGCATTTGTGCTCTCTGATGCCTTCAGCAATTTCTTGATGTCACATGCACTGAATCAAATTGGCTGAAGATTGGCATCTGTGATGCTGCAGACCACTGGAGGAGGCCCAGATGGATCCTCCACTTTGCACTTCTGGCTGAAAATTGTAGCAAATGCTTCAGCTTTATCTTATGCACTGATGTGCTGGGCTCCTTCATCATTGAAAAGGTGATATTTGTGAACCCTCCTCTTCCAGCAAGTTGTTTAATTGTCCACCACATTCATGATGGAATTGAGCAGGACTGCAGAACTTAGATCCGATCCATTGATTGTGGGATCGCTTAGCTCTGTCTATCACTTGCTGCTTATGCTGTGATTGGCTGAGTTGGATTTGCCCTGCTTTTTTTGTGCACTGATCTCACCATGGCACTGGTGAGATACTGTGTACAGTACTGGTCTCCTTATTTATGGAAAGATGTAAATGTGTTAGAAGCAGTTCAGAGAACGTTCGTGCCACCACCGGTAATGGGCAGGTTGTCTTATGGGGTAATGTTGGACAGGTTAGGCTTGTATCGACTGGAGTTGAGGAGATTAAAAGGCGAATGATTGAGATCTTTAAGTGCCTGACGGGTTTTGACAGAGTGGTGTGGAGAGAATGGCCTACTCTGCTCCTAATTCATAGGTTTGCCTATTTGTATGTTGGTTTTCCTATCACAAATGCAGTTACATAGGATCTCGCATAGAGGTCTGGCTGCAATTCACTCACAGCTTCATGCATTGGGGTGGTCACTGACTGTACTGGTGGTTTTCGGGCATTATTTGGCCCAGGCACTGTGTATATACCTTGCTCACGTTAAACTAGGACTTTGAGCTAAATAGTGGGAGCAAACGATCTAGTGAGGGAAGAGGTGATAAATTAAAGAGAGAGGAGAAGGTAAGAGAGCTAGGTAGCAATAGGGGATAATCAGTGTGCCAGGATGGAACAGAGCATAGAAACTTAACAGTGTGCCAGCGGATAAGGTTAAAGGTTGCGAAAATAATTAAAAGATGGCATATGAGGCACTTTATCTGAATGCACCCAGCGTTTGCAACAAGGTAGATAAATTGACAGCACAAATAAAAGCCCTCAGCTTTGATCTGATTTCCGATATAGAGACCTGGCTGTAGGGTGACCAAGGCTGGGAATGGAATGTTCAGGGGCAGAATCTTTAGCTTGGTGAGCAGGAGCTGGGCCCACTCGCTGAGGTGTAAAATGACGCGGGGTGAGGTTGGGCGTGTGTCCTGATGTCACCGAGCGTTATGTAGATTTACAGTTCGGCGGATACACATCCGACTCGGCCCACTGAACTGTCAAAGGCCTAATGAGGCCTGTTAAAAAGCAATTCAGGCAATCAGCTGAGTTGCCCGTCCAACCTTAAGGTCAGGGGGCAGGGGAAGAGCCCAGGCGGCCTTCGCATTTCTCATGGAACCTCATCCACGGCCAGGATGATGTTTCACGAATGATTTCAAATTTTCAAAAATTTTTTTACTGGAATTGATGTACATGTCCCAGCTCATGTGACAGTTTCACACGAGGGGACATGTCATAAAACTTTTTAAAGCACTTTATTAAACTGTTTAAAGTTAAAACTAATCTCCCTGAAGCACCCCTGTGCCTCAGGGAGATTTCTGTGCGAGAGAGCGGACTCCCGACTCAGGCAACAACCTCCCTACCCACCCCGGCCTGCCCAAGGAGCGCTCAGCACTTCCAGGCACGCATCATGCTGGACGGGTCTTAATTGCCCCGCCCACGTCAAATGGCGGTGCCCAGCCGATCGGGGTCGCTGATTGGCTCCTCACCCACCCTCACTCGCCCCTGCACAACCCCCCCCGGACAGGGAGAAAATTCTCCCCCAGAGGCATTCGACATTTTGGAAGGATAGGCAAAAAGGAAATGGAAGTGGGGCGTGCTGTTGATGAATAATGAGTTCCATACATTAGTGAGAGACAATCTTAGATCAGAGATCAAGATGTAGATTCAGTTTGGGGGAAGCTAGGACACAGCAAGGGGCAGCAAACATTGCTGGGAGTTGTTTTTGGCCATCAAACAGTGGTGGCAATGTAGGGTATGGTGTAAAGCAGGAAATTAGAGGTGCATGGAACAAGGATAGGACAATTATCATTGGAAACTGTAACCTGCATATCAACTGAATTAGTACTAATGCTGTGGAAAAAAATCCTGGAATGGAAAGGAGATGGTTTTCCTGAACAGTATGTGAAGAACTAGAGAATGGGCTATATCAGATCTAGGACTGTACAATGAGGCAGGGGTAAGTAATAATCTCATTGTAAAGGAGCCTTTGGGAAAAGTGACCATCATATGGAAGAAGGTTACATAGGCCTGAGTTTCACGCTCACCTGCTGATGGGTTTGTAGGTGGTGATTAAGTGTGAAATAGCACAAATGGCCTTCCTGCCGGCTTCTTGCCTGTCCTGATCTCTCAGCAACTTTACGCTGGGGTGAGGGAGGCCATGGACCGGCCACTCACCCTTATCCCAATTGAGGCCCTTAAGTGGCCAATTATTGACCAATTTCCTGCCCAACCTCAATTTTTAGGCTGGCAGGAGGAGTTCCTGGGCATGGGGGAAACCTGAAAATAAATGGGTTTAGGTTTCAGGCACCAAGGGCAGGAGGAGCCTCCATCAAAAGCCCCCTTTTAACCTCAGGCATCCCACCCTTCTAAAGGCCTGGTGGCTGCTGGATCTCCCTTCCCTGGCCTCTCCCCTGACACCATCCCCATTATCCACTCCCTCCTCAGGCCTCCCATACTCTCCCCACCCTGAGATACTGAAAACTTACCCTTTCCTGGACTCCCAGGGCTCAGGTCAGGGGACTGCGTGTAATCCCAGTTCTGTTCATTGCAGTTTCTGGTGCTGCAGGGTCTAGAGAGCTGCCGACCAATCAGATTGACTGGCAGCTCTCTCAGTTGAGACTTCTCTTGAGTGAGGGGCAGACGTCCCACCTGCAGCCAGTTAATGTGGGACAGATGGTGTCGGAGGGGCCGGGGGTGAGTTCCCCGCCGACCTTTTGGACGGTGGGACAGGAAACTCGGCCATCCTAAAACTCCTGGCCAAACAGTTTCAAAGCAATGTCGTTCAATCCAAAACCTGGTTCGAAAATCTAACAAAAGAAACTATGAACCAAGAAACCAATAAAGAATAGAGAAAATGCAACATGAGAGTAAACTAGTGAGAAATATAAAAACGGACTGTAAAAGTTTGTATGGGTATGCAAAAAGGAAAGGATTATAAAAGACGAACGCGGGCCCATTACAGACATAGACAGGTGAATTTATAACGCGGAATAAGGAAATGGCAGAGAAACTCAACAAATATCCTGAGTGGAATTTTCCCTTTATGCCAGTGCAGGTTTTGTGGTGGGTGGGAGAGGAGAATTTAAACAAAGGCCAAAAATCAGATTCCTACCGGCATGAGAACAGTTTGCAATTCTCCAGACAACTCTTTAATGACAGGTCGATGGTGGGTCGGGTATCTCGCTGACTAGTGACGTGAATGCCATTTGCATTCATTTCCATCTTATGTCCGCTTATTAATTACGCTTCTTGCTGGGATTATGTGGTTCCATTCCAATCTAGCATCGCGCCAATCAGAATTCATACCGGTTTGAAAAAGTCTGGTGTGTAGTGGGTCAGGCCTGACTTTGCTCACAACATTGAGGTGAGTGCAACATTCATCTCCTACCTGCCGCAGTGCTATGCTGGTCTCGTTGCTATGCCAGTCAAACGGTAGACTGCTGGGGGTGTGGGGTTGGTCTGCTCCTGGTGGTTGCCCCGTTGTCCTGGAGGACACAACTGTGAAGTGGCACCCAGGCAAGGCTCTGCACTCAAACAGAGGCCAGCATTGTGAACAAGGTGGGGGAAAGAATGCTGGACATATGGTGGGGTCAAAGGGGCAGGAAGGCATTGCAAGGGGGTTGAAGGGTAGGGGGAATAATGGCAGGCAGAGGGAAGACTGAGGGGTGGGAAGCTGGAGCCTGACAAGGGAAACTGAAATGCTGACAAACAAGGGGGTGGATGGGCACCACATGTATGAATGGGAGGGGATGCACACTGACTCCGGAATAGGAAAGTGTGGGTTGTGCGTTAGTGTGGCACAAGAGGGATGGGCCCCCCAGAAACACATCGGGTATTGAGATGTGGGTGTGGGGGTGGTGGAGGTATGGGAAGGGAGACAGTGTAGCAAATGGTCATAAGGGCAATGGGGAACTCACTGAAAGTCAAAGTCCTTGGCCTGGAAAATCTCTCTTGGGGAGTGGGGGCAGGGGAGGCAGGGGAGAAGATTTCCTCAGAAGGTGACCATTCACAAAGCCTCTAGATGGGGAGGGATGATGTCCACACGGTGCATGGGCGTGGCAATAGTGATGGGTTCAGGGGAAAGGGTTGGAATGTTGACTACAACAACAGTGGGATCCAGTATTACTGGGGGAGGCTGGAAAATAACAGGAGGGATCCCTGCCTGAACATCATGAAGCTCCAGGTAAATTGCAGGGGGAGCCAAGCAGTGACAAGGGAGCATCAAAGCTCAAACTAATAGTAAAGAACCACCATCTTGCACACACAAAGTAATGATGCAGTTTAAAATCAAAACTAGAAACTAATCTGCATGGGACGGGTCAGAGGCAGTATGGGAGGAGAGTGGGAGGGGTCGGAGGCAGTGTGGGAGGAGCACACTGCTGGACTAAGGGATCCTTTCTGAGGGCACTCTCTAACCTGTTGGAGCCACAGATTGAAATTGAGTCAGAGCTGAGAGAAAGTAGGAAGACTCCCTCGAGAAGGGATTCAAAATTGGTTTAGTTGTAGGAGGCAGAGTGTGATGAAGGATAGTATGTGACTGGAAGCCAGTGTCCAGTGGCGTACCACAGGTATCTGTGCTGGGTCTCCCATTATTCGTCACTTATGTAAATAACATAGATGACTATGTGGGGGGTAGGATTAGTAAGTTTGAGGATGACACAAAGATTGGCCGGGTGGTTAACAGTGAGGTTGAGTGTCTTGGGTTACAGGAAGATATAGACGGGATGGTCAAATGGGCAGATAAGTGGCAGATGGAATTTAACCCTGAAAAGTGTGAGGTGATACACGTTGGAAGTAGTAATTTGACAAGGAAGTATTCAATGAATGGCATGACAATAGGAAGTTCTGAGGAACAAAGGGACCTTGGCGTGTGTGTCCATAGATCTCTGAAGGTTGAGGGGCATGTTAGTGGGGTGGTGAAAAAGGCATATGGGATACTTGCCTTTATCAATCGAGGCATAGATTACAAATGTAGGGAGGTCATGTTGGAATTGTATAGAACCTTGGTGAGGCCACAGCTGGAGTACATTATAGGAAGGATGTGATTGCACTGGAGGGGGTGCGGAGGAGATTCACCAGGATGTTGCCTGGGATGAAACATTTAAGTTATGAAGAGAGGTTGGATAGACTTGGGTTGTTTTCGTTGGAGCAGAAGAGACTGCGGGGCGACCTGATCGAGGTGCACAAGATTATGAGGAGCATGGACAGGGTGGATAGGGAGCAGCTTAGTTGAAGGATCAGTCATGAGGGGGCATAAGTTCATAAGTGAGGGGTATAGGTGGGATGTGAGGAAAAAAATTTTTTACCCAGAGGGTGGTAACGGTCTGGAATGCACTGCCTGAGAGGGTGGTGGATTTGGGTTGCCTCACATCCATGAAAACGTATCTGATGAGCACTTGGCACGTCATGAAATTCAAGGCTATGGGCCAAGTGCTGGTAAATGGGATTAAGGAGGTAGGTCAGGTGTTTCTCAAGTATCAGTGCAGACTCGATGGGCCGAAGGGCCTCTTCTGCACTGTGTGATTCTGTGATCCTGTGAAGAATAATGCCCTAACCTTCACCCAATTAACAATAGCCATTTTCACTTAGAATTAGGGTATGCATTTCATTGTGATAGGATTGCAGTATTAAGAATTCTAAGCTGAGGTGTCAAGGTTTAAAAGGCTAATGATGACTATGTTGGACAGGAAGTCTCCAATCATCTGATGGTTGGAGAAGGTTTGAAGGGAAAACCTTGCTGGAAGTTTGCGGATGTCTCAAGGAACATAAACCCTTATATAAATCTTTGGAGCAGTACTTGTATACATTTAGGAAGCGGTGTTTGATAAATTTAGATTTGAATTAATTTAGCTGTGCATGGCCTAATTACTGAAATCTCAAATCAACGCTTTAAACTGATTTAGCTCAACAGAGAAATAACCATCAAGCATAGACTTGGAGACAGAATTGGTGAATATTACCAAGTTTTATTGAAATTAAGCAAAATAAAAAAATAGGCTTACCAATTAACTAAAGACTGAACAATACAATTTCTCGATCTACTACAGACTTAGTAAATAACTAATAAATAAAAGTATACTTTTTAACCAAACACTATAGACTTCATGCCTTCAAATACCTGGCCAATTCAGAAGAAGCAAAAGACAATTGTCACAACCATGTTATCTGTGTTTCCTCATAGCAGACCTTGAGCTGAGAATGTGTGTGTGTTATGCAGCCTCCATTTTTAATTTGCAAATGATTCAATTTATAAATAACCCAGCAGACAAATTTAGTATTAATCATGATAAAGTTATGTTTATTACAAAACTACTGCTGAAAACTACCTCAGTAAAAGTGATCAAATTGTTAACTAAAATACAGGTACAAAGATTAGAATGCAGATTAAAGAAAACAAGTACATTTCAAGATGAATTTTTAAAACCATTCTCTGTGAGATATCATTGCAGGCCTGTTACCTGAATTTCTTCTTTCCGAAGTGAAGAGGTTAAAACTTAAGGTTCGCTTTAGCAGCTGTAATGGCTTCTGCAGTTGACTAGTTGGTGTTTGCTTTTTTCAGATGGACTCAGGAGGTCAGTAGGTTTTTAGGAAAGGGGGAAAGTTTCCTATTCCTCTCTAATTCTATGGCTATAGATCTTACAGATTGCCTGGACTCTTTTAGCAGAACAGCAGTTTATTTCTTAATACCTTCCTTTTTGTCCTCCCTTAGCTAAGAACCCGCTCAGATGTTGTCTCTCAGAGTTCTCCCTGGGGGTGATGTACCCTGCCACACAACCCTTTTCATCATTGATGCCTTTAAAGAATGTGTCAGACAATTCTAAAGCTAAATCAATTGCTGCTTCTTCAGCTGGACGTGTTTCCTCTATACTTCCCAGAATTAAACCTCTTAGGTTCTCCCTTTGAATGAGCAAGTTAGCAATGGCCTCCTTGTGTGCCAGTAACTTGTCCCTTCTTTGGTCAAAGTCTCTTTCTGCTGATAAAAAAAATGTTATTAAAATGCTTGTTATGTTCTGGTAAGAATGCTTGATATTCTTACCTGGTTTGTTCTTTGAACAGTTTAAAATCTTTCAGCTTTTCCTGATTCTAATCGGATCAGACCTTATTTAATTCTTTTCAACTTAGGTTGACATCTTCTGTATTTTGAATTTTTGCTTTTTCCTCTAACACACTAAATCTACCCCATAACCTCACAAGTTACTTTATCAAAGACAATGCTTTGAATGGCATTCAGTAACTTCTATTTCTGCGGCTGCAAACTGTGATTCCACACTGATGGGTGTGGCTAGCTTCTAAGATGTCAGTGCTATGTACTTTAGTGTTGGCTGCTTTTAACCCTTTAGGATCACTCTGAGATCTCAATCCTTTCTGCGGCATTTTGATTTAGGAATTGAGTAAATCCCTTTTCTACCTCATTTAACTCAATTGGATTGGCATCGGCACTTTAAATATCCAAATCACTTCCTTCAAGCTCTTCGCCTAAGTGGAGCATCGCCCTCTCTGTCTGTTGACCAGTTTGTGGGTTTCTTTGGACCCTGTTTAATTCTGTGGGCTCTGGCTGAAAACTCAATCATAGCCTGCCATACAAGAATGTTAATGAAAGAGGGCAAGTTAGCGGCTCCTCACTCCAAAGTCCAAGAAGATGACTACCTCACCTGGTGCCCGCCAGTTAGATGCAGTTATGAAACTGAAGGGGCTGAATTTTCTGGCTGACGTGTGGGTAGCGGAGCCCACACGTCAGCGTTTAATATGTCGTGTGCTGATTTCACACGAGTGTCATTGCGATGTTTAGGTGGGTGGGCAGGCGCTATGCAGCGCGATGCACACCCACCATCAACTAAAGGCCCTGTTAAGGTCGCTAACTCGGCAATTGAAGCCGATTTTGAGGAGTCCGTGTGATCTTCGGGTCGGCTTCATACGGGCTCCTCAAAATCGGCTTCAGTTGCTGAGTTAATGGCCTCAACAAGGCCTTTAATTAAAGGCAGGTATGCGTCGCACTGCATACGCCCACCCACCCACCTAAACATCGCGATGCCTCACGCTGACATCGGGACACTCACACGACATTTTAAGGGCTGATGTGTGGGCTCCACCACCCACCTCGTCATCCAGAAAATTCAGCTCCTGGTCTGGCCTACATGTGACTCCAGACCCACAGCAATGTGGCTGCCTTTTAAATGCCCCCTGAACAAAGGCAATTAGGGATGGGCAATAAATGCTGGCCTAGCCAGCGATTCCCACATCCCATGAATGAATTAAAAAAAACTGACATTAAAATGAGGCCCTATTAGCTGAGACAAGTCAGTCAGCATTCAGCTTTCTTTGCACATAACAGCTCGAGTTCCTTTGTCAAATTCCCCACTGGGTCAAGACAGAGATACTTCAAAATCTAATATAACCAGACTGGATTTGTGATTATAACTTTCTTGTCATCATTGTTTGAAGGTCCAAGATTTGCCGATAAGGTTGTATTAAAAACTGCATGTATCTTTACCACATTATTGATGTGTTATTCTTTACTATCTATAACCTCATGTATAAGCTGTAATTTATAATTGGGGGCTTGTGCAGTGGTGTTGGAATTTAATTCCAGTAGATTTCTGATGGGAAACTGCTGGTTTCCAGTAAGGCAACTTTATTTTCAAGCAGTTTCCACTTACCTGGGTATTTAGGCCCAAGCTACTGAGTATTTTGCCCGTGTATTTATCACCCCTGCATCTGAATGTTTCTGTGTGGGGTGCAGATAAGTCAATGACAAAAAATCCAAAACATATAGCAGAAAATGTTCAATCCAAGATCTTTTAACTTACTCTCACATTTTATAATTGGTCTAGTGCTAAGAAGGGGAGAAAAAAACTGAAGGAGTGAACAAAGGAATGTATGGAAAATAAGACAGCAATCATGAATCAAGCTTATGTGTCCAGAGGCTGATTCTAAAATTACATAACTGCCATGCTCTGGTTCTTTGTTGATTCCATTGTATCTGTTTCCATTAACACAGTCAAACTATTCTCTTTTGTGCAATTCTCTATTTATTTTTTAATCATAAATCATATTCCCTCATAAGGAAGTCATTCAATACAACAATAAGTTTGTTAAAACTAAGTATAGCTGTGGTTATTTATGAAGCAAACATACATGGACTACATTGAATTCTGGCAATACAATGTCAAACTAGCTCATTATCAAATTCATTTTCATTTTCATGCTTTAATTTCTCATTCATTTTGCAACACTGACAACTATCATCATAACGCAATTTACTAGGACAAATCAATATGTGGGTTTCTCTACCAGTACAATTGTAATATGCATGAGGATAACCTGGGAAAGGATATACCCCATTAGGCTTGCCATAGCACCAAAATTTAATTTTGGCTTCTGTCATTGACTTACTGCATGGCTTTGGCGTTCCTGGTGATGTCTCACATCCTGCAAAACAAATTGTAAACAGTATTTTAATGATTTGGGTTTCGTTACGATTTTCATTCTCATTTTAGACTTAATTGCCTCGACAAATAATTACATTGTAACAACAGGACAAGTGGGAAATATTGTATGAGAATAAAAATTTAGACCTGATATCAAGAAGTTCTACTTTACAAAAGCTTGCACTGATGTAGCACCTCACAGAGACAGGAAATGATAGAGCAGCAATAGGAGAAAAATTGAGGAGGTGACTGAAGCCATGGACCATGAAGAAGGATTTGAGGTGGCTCTGTGGAGGGAACAGCATGAAGAAAACTTTAGGAATAGAACTCCAGAGTGTACGCCCAAGACAGTTGAAGGCTCTGCTGTGGTAAGGGGAATGAGCGAGGGATAAAATAGGATGAATAGGATAAAACAGTGACTGGACCTGGAAGATTAAGACATGACTGATAGCATGTAGGCCGACAGGAGATTACAGAGCAAGAATGGGCTGAGGCCATGGAGGAAGATGAAAAGCAGTTTGAGAACTTTGCTTTTTCATTTGGCCTATCAACACCGATTCCCAAGATAACATAAACCACTTCTTGTCATTTGAAATCTCTACGTATTTAGAGAGATTGACATTGTCATTATTTGCTTGGCATTTAACTATTTACAATAATACTACTCAGCCTGCTATGGCTTTTCACATGAGCAGTAAAGACTAAATGGAGACGTCAGACAGAGGAACTGTGTTATTAGCAAGGGAGGTTCCCAAGCAGGTGAAGAGGCAGTGAGGGAGATGCCTCACTTAGTTGAAGAGCCACAGGGGAGTACAGAAGGAGCTGAGCAGTCACTGGAGCAATAGCATTCCAGAGGACTCAACCTCCCATGGCTTTACACGTGAGCTGTAAAGACCAAGTGGATCCTTTAGGCAGGAGCTGGGTTATTGGATGGGGAAGAGTCGAACCAGGGGCTGGAGATGTTATACAGTCCTCATTGAGAGTCAAACAATCTGACATTGCTTTTGGAAAATACCTTTCTATTATGTTATTATTGATAGTAAAAGCGCAAATCTTATGGCAGTTTGGGAAGCAGAGAAGTAGAGTTTGTTGGTGCAGAGGAGTTTCTTTGCAGTATATTCTTTGGAAGAGTCAATTACTAGGGGACATAGATTTAAGGTGAGAGGGGAAAACCATAGAGGAGATGTGCGGGGCAAGTTTTTAACACAGAGGGTAGTGAGTGTCTGAAATTCGCTGCCAGAGGAGGTGGTGGAAGCAGGTACGATAGTGATGTTTAAGAGGCAGCTTGACAAATACATGAATAGGATGGGAATAGAGGGATACGGACCCCGGAAGTGCAAAATGTTTTAGTTGACGGGCAACATGATCGGCGCAGGCTTGGGGGGCCGAAGGGCCTGTTCCTGAGCTGTACTTTTCTTTGTTCTTTGTTCTATATGTCAGGAACTGGGAGGCGCAGTGATAAGTCATGACAGCGCCACCACTGATGGGAGCATGTGGTCACAGGGTGAGAAGTTTATTGAGGCAGTTTACATTATAACTGTGGACATCAGAATTTAGAATAGACAATGTAGGCAAAAGCATGACAACAGGAAGTGAGGTTTTGTGTACAGCAAATACGTGTAAGAACAAGATTTATTAAAATATACACAATTGCAATGGAATGCAGTTCAAGATTAATTGGATCAAATAAATTACCAGATGCATCAATGCCAAGGATGGACTTCAATGTATTGGTCAAAGGGGAAAATCCTTCGTTGCATCGAGTTCCATCATAATCATCTAGATTCAAAGCCCACACCATGGCACCTCCAAAGTTGTTGTCCTTCACCCACTGAGCCTACAAATAACACGATATAAAAACACAAATAAGAAACTTTTTTTTTTAATGTGTAGATTTGTATTTCCCTGAACAAAAAAAATGCAGGATACATTGGCTCTGATATTGCTCCTTAATACCTCTGGGGAATATTCAGTTCCCAAACATGTGTATGAAGTGAAAGGAAGGAGGCCTATGGTACTTTAGCATTACTTTGAGATTCTTAGGGCTTTTCCTTGGGAAGAAGAATAACAAACGCAGACATTGTGATGCCATGGGAATGAGAGGGTATCCGCCAATCAATTCTTCATACCTCAGTTTTCCTTGGAAATGATAGCTATCTGGTGGGATACCTGTCGAAACTGTCACTGGCCCTCACATCTGGTCCCTCTCAATCCAGAAGGTCTGGGAGGGTAGGCAATAGGTTAAAGGAAGCTTACAAAGATGTGATAGCTTTCTTTCCAACATGGGCCATTGAATTGTTGGGGCTGAATTCAGGTCAGATGAGTCACTGTGCACTTTGAACACATTGCGGTCAGGATATCAAGGAATGGATGAATATTCATTTTCAGTCTTATTCTTCATAATCAGTTTGTTTTTGAAAGCTCATCTCAAGCTCTTACACCTTGAAATAAGGTTTTTCCACTTGACCACAGTGAATAATGGTGGAGGACAGTATTCTGTTCAAAAGAAATCCATTATATTTTGCTTCATCTCAATTACACAATCGGCTTTACACATGTTCTCGAGCTCTTACACCCATATGATATCTTGTTGCTCAGAGCCTATTATAATAATGATCTGCAAAATATATTTTTGTATCAAATCCAAAATATGGAATAGATACATCCCAGATTATGAAATATGGAATAGGTCCATCACATGGAGTGTGGATTAGATTATACAATATGAAATTAACGTGTAACACTACAAGAATTACCAACTTCTGGATGTTCCTTACTTATAATGTCGATGCTGCAGTCAACTACCCCACCCCACCCCCGTCTTCTTTATGTAGATCTGTTAGTATTGCAACTTCAGTTTGAATCTACTTTTTTTTGCAATGATCAGAACAGATTATCAGCTATAAATTACACTGAGTTAAAGCCAACTTTTACATTTTCGTATTCAGATCATGTTTAAACTATGTGATTAAGTCCTCTGTTAGGAGAAATATTGTCTTAACATAATGTGGGACATGAGCCTGTACAGAGTGAGACTTGTTGTATTTAGACAACATTCAGTGTTGTGAGAGTCACCACTGGACAATCCCTTTCACCAGACAAGACCGATTTTCTTCAGCCTTTACTACAATCTAGGAATATTACTCTGGCTCTTTATTTTGCAGGATCCAAATGATATAACACAATCAGTGCTGTTTTTTAAGAGAACAGTATCACTATACTCTAAGCTGATGACTGAACCATTGATTTAACTTTATTGATAAAATTATCCAATTTGAACAAATGCAGATCTCTGCTATTAATGAAGTATAAACACGTTAAATTACAGAGTTAAATTCAAAGCTCCTACTTTGGCTGTAACGCTCTGCCAATTGTCATATCCAACCCAT
The DNA here is from genome assembly GCF_017639515.1 of Carcharodon carcharias. Taxonomy (NCBI): domain Eukaryota; kingdom Metazoa; phylum Chordata; class Chondrichthyes; order Lamniformes; family Lamnidae; genus Carcharodon; species Carcharodon carcharias. The sequence goes on along the minus strand of NC_054475.1, from coordinate 252,025 downwards.
TGATCACCCTTGAATGCATAAGGAACCTTCTGGTCATCAATTAATTTAATGGTGGCATTTTCCAAAAATGGACAGATCTGTCAATCAAAACCAATAAGTACAATTAGCATGTCAGATAAATGAATCCTCTTCTCCTAGTTTCAATCCCATTCATACTCAGTATTTAAACAAATTCTATTCATAATTAATAAAATTTACTTTGTACAAGAAGAAGAATACTGAAGTGTTATCAGGAATGAAAGAATCCTTATGCAAAGAAAACACGTATTACCAAAAGAAACACAAATTGATGTTGAGTATGAAATGGGTGTGGTAATATCTTTTTAAAGCTGACAGTGAAGATCAATCACTGCAAGTCTTTTCAAAGGCATATTCTGTAGACTTTATGAATGATCGTAGCTCTGTATGGTACAAAATATAATATTTATATTCTTATAATAGATATCATGTGTATATTTATATACACAGAGATATTATATCTATTTAATTATCATCTGAGCTGTACATTAAGGTACCACAAATGGAATGAGATGAGAAGTACTGAGATGTTGAATTTGCTGTTTATTTGATTGTGTGGAGATATTTGGGCTAATTTCCTGCTTCTACACATCTGGCGGAGCCCATTAGCAGATTGTAAAATTGTGACTCTGCTTCCTGTGATTGTCTGTCATTTCATTCTGGAATATTGGCCATATTGTGTTGTCAAGGAATTGTAAGAATTTCATTCATGACTTTTTGTAACATCCTTAACCTTTCAGGTACCTGTTTGGCCCTGGTGGTGATATTCTAAGCATAGGTACTTTGCCAGGGTTTCAGCACATGATGAAGGCTGAAACTCTCTTGATTTACTGAGAGGCCATCATTTTGTTAGAGGTCCTACCCTTCAATGAGATGTGGAGCTAAATTCTTGTCTGCTTCTTCATAGCAGTGAGTTACGTATTGTCTTGGTCCAACATCCCTATGAACAACATCACTGGAACTAATCACCTGGATATTCGTGTCATTGTTTTGTGGATCCTGCTCTGTGCTAAATAACAAATGTGATTGTTCATTGCATTTGAAGCACATTGTGATGTCTCTGAGACCTGTTATAAGGTCTGATATAAAACTTGAATTTCCCTGAAGGTTTTTCTGATCTCCAATCTTCATATTCATGGGCAATTAACAAAATTCCTTGAGGAACTGTACAAATGGCCAATTGTGCCATTTCAGTGGAGTTTCAATTGAAGTTACAATGGGAGGTCAGGGAACAGTAGAGATTTTAATCTTACAAAGGCTAGTTGGGTTTATTATGATCTAATCAATCAGAATTTACTGCTACCATAATGGTGGGTATGTTAAGTTTAACCAGAGTTTAAGACAGAATATAACACAGCAAGTATGTAGCATAAACATACGACTGCTCCAGATTGGGTAACATGGCTGGTTAACACAGACAGCTCTTTCTCCAACTTTCCCTTTTCTTCTTAATGCCTCACATCCTCATAACTTTTCAAACTACACAAGAGTGGATCTCCCCTGAGGAGTTCTTCTCCAATGCCTACTGCACTGAGTCTTCCCAAAGTCTCTTACTTTACATCCTTTCATACCACTCAGGACCGGATCTGGATTTATTACTGACAAGGACTTTTCACCCTATGAAGATTTGCTTTAATTTTAACACTTTATAAAACATTGAGTTCTTTGTCTAAACCTTGGGTTGAAGCCATCCAGTCTTCATTTTCTAACTGCTTATCAGGCTGCTAAATCATGGGGTTGCTCACTCAGGCAACTCTTATTCTACTTCCACACACTAATGAATTTATGTATTTCAGCCAAGCATCTTAATTAAGCAGGTTAAATGAAAATCCTAATACAGCTTCGTATTATGATTGTTTGATGTATCTCTCAGTTATTCTCCCACTCCTGCAGCATTCTTGTCTGACCATGGGCTCTGTGCAGGGCTGGATGAACCTCTCATGGGCTCTGTGCTCCATGGGCTCTGTACAGGGCTGGATGAAGCTGTCATGGGCTCTGTGCTCCATGGGCTCTGTGCTCCATGGGCTCTGTGCAGGGCTGGATGAAGCTGTCATGGGCTCTGTGCTCCATGGGCTCTGTGCAGGGTTGGATGAAGCTGTCATGGGCTCTGTGCTCCATGGGCTCTGTGCAGGGCTGGATGAAGCTGCCATCACCTAAAAATAATCATTCCACTGATTTATTTCTGGAGAAGCAAAACCTTATGCAGTTTCCCGGAAAACAAAATTTGCAGCATTGAACTATTCCTTTACCCCTTTCAACCTCATATTTATATCTAAAAAAGAAATGTACTGTCATGAGCCTTGGCCCCGTTATTTTTGATAACATGGCTTTTCAATTTTGAACTGACTGGAAAGTTTTAAAATTGAAATGAGACAGGGAAAACTGTGTAAAATTGCAAGGCCACATTCCAAGGTGATGCTGAGAAAGAAATCAATCACCCTCAGTGGAGCGTGAAGAGAGAGAAATTACCCATCATCCAGACACCCATCAACATTCATGACGGTCTAAGAGAGATAGATTAAAAATGCAAATGACTGGATATTGAATAAATAGCTGCCACAGACTGGCACACTTAAAACCTCTTGGAAATACACAATGGGTGAAGTATTTCAAGGCAAAGCTACTCAGCCAGTAGAGAGAGATTGCAAGTGCCACATATGGGGTCAAGATACTCTTCAGCAGAGGAGACAGGTTGAGGGCTGCTCTCTATCCCTTTTTCTTGTTTGGAATATTTGTGTGGCCAGGTTCGAGAAGCTAACTCCACCAGAAACCTACCAACAAACAAAGATCTCATAATAAAAACAGAATTACCTGGAAAAACTCAGCAGGTCTGGCAGCATCGGCAGAGAAGAAAAGAGTTGACGTTTCGAGTCCTCATGACCCTTCAACAGAACTTGAGTTTGAGTCCAAGAAAGAGTTGAAATATAAGCTGGTTTAAGGTGTGTGTGTGGGGGGCGGAGAGATAGAGAGAGAGAGAGGTGGAGGAGGGGGTGGTGTGGTTGTAGGGACAAACAAGCAGTGATAGAAGCAGATCATCAAAAGATGTCAACGACAATAGTACAATTGAACACATAGGTGTTAAAGTTAAAGTTGGTGATATTATCTAAACGAATGTGCTAATTAAGAATGGATGGTAGGGCACTCAAGGTATAGCTCTAGTGGGGTTTTTTTTTTATTTTTTTTTAAATAATGGAAATAGGTGGGAAAAGGAAAATCTTTATAATTTATTGGAAAAAAAAGGAAGGGGGAAACAGAAAGGGGGTGGGGCTGGGGGTGGGAGCTCACGACCTAAAGTTGTTGAATTCAATATTCAGTCCGGAAGGCTGTAAAGTGCCTAGTCGGAAGATGAGGTGTTGTTCCTCCAGTTTGCGTTGGGCTTCACTGGAACAATGCAGCAAGCCAAGGACAGACATGTGGACAAGAGAGCAGGGTGGAGTGTTAAAATGGCAAGCGACAGGGAGGTTTGGGTCATTCTTGCTGACAGACCGCAGGTGTTCTGCAAAGCGGTCGCCCAGTTTACGTTTGGTCTCTCCAATGTAGAGGAGACCACATTGGGAGCAATGAATGCAGTAGACTAAGTTGGGGGAAATGCAAGTGAAATGCTGCTTCACTTGAAAGGAGTGTTTGGGTCCTTGGACGGTGAGGAGAGAGGAAGTGAAGGGGCAGGTGTTGCATCTTTTGCATGGGCATGGGGTGGTGCCATAGGAGGGGGTTGAGGAGTAGGGGGTGATGGAGGAGTGGACCAGGGTGTCCCGGAGGGAACGATCCCTACAGAATGCCGATAAGGGGGGTGAAGGGAAGATGTGTTTGGTGGTGGCATCATGCTGGAGTTGGCGGAAATGGCGGAGGATGATCCTTTGAATGCGGAGGCTGGTGGGGTGATAAGTGAGGACAAGGGGGACCCTATCATGTTTCTGGGAGGGAGGAGAAGGCGTGAGGGCGGATGCGCGGGAGATGGGCCGGACACGGTTGAGGGCCCTGTCAACGACCGTGGGTGGAAAACCTCGGTTAAGGAAGAAGGAGGACATGTCAGAGGAACTGTTTTTGAATGTAGCATCATCGGAACAGATGTGACGGAGGCAAAGGAACTGAGAGAATGGGATGGAGTCCTTACAGAAAGCGGGGTGTGAGGAGCTGTAGTCGAGATAGCTGTGGGAGTCGGTGGGTTTGTAATGGATATTGGTGGACAGTCTATCACCAGAAATTGAGACAGAGAGGTCAAGGAAGGGAAGGGAAGTGTCAGAGATGGACCACGTGAAAATGATGGAGGGGTGGAGATTGGAAGCAAAATTAATAAATTTTTCCAAATCCCGACGAGAGCATGAGCGGCACCGAAGTAATCATCGATGTACCGGAGAAAGAGTTGTGGAAGGGGGCTGGAGTAGGACTGCAACAAACAAATTTTTTTGTTTTTATTTTTTGTTTTTAAGATCTCATAATAATGGCAACATCTTCTAAATCTGATTTGCATCCAAGAAACCAGTTAACCTAAATCAGCAGCAACATTTAAAATCTATGCCTCAAGAACAATGATTGGACACTTAACCATACGTTCTTATACTTTTTTTAGTGGACTCTTAACTCGGCTTATTTCTGATGTGTGCGTGCGTCTGCGTCTGTGTCTGTGTCTGTGTGTGTGTCTGTGTGTGTCCGGTTGTGTGCCTGTGTGTGTGTTTCTGTGTGTCTGTCTGTCTGTGTGTGCGTGTGTGTGTGTGTGTGTGTGTGTGTGTGTGTCTGTGTTTCTGTGCCTGTGTGTCTGTGTGTATGTGTGTGTGTCTGTGTGTCTGTGTATGTGTGTATGTATCTGCCTGTGTGTCTGTGTGTCTGTGTGTCTGTGTCTGTGTCTGTGTGTCTGTGTACGTGTGACCGAATGACTGCATGAGCGTTGAATGCTTGATGTTGCATTCGTATTATTTTTCTTGGATTTAGTAGGAGTGTGGCTCCGACTCACCCTCCTCCCCCACACGGAGCTACCGGGAGCGTGTCATACTGGGTGGACCTTAATAGACCCGCCCACATAAAATGATGGCGCGCAGTCGACCATGATAATTGGCCAGCAAGTGTGAAATCCCATCCGTGGTCCAATCACGGGCGGCTTTCCATTTCACAGCCCCTCCCATTTGCCCCTGCCACGCCCTCTGGACCACCTGAAAGTCCCGGCCCGGGTGACGGAACCACCCCTTTCTCAGATTTAGGGGCTGAGGAATTGAAGTTTTCCCATTTAATCCCTATGTTGTTTGAAGAAAAGGTGGATTCCTTCTTTATCTCTCTCAGAAGGTTCGCACAGCAGCTAAAGTGGCTGGACTAACACTGGTCCCTGGTGTTGCAGAGTAAGCTGTCAGGAAAAGCTCAGGACGTTTATTGCCTCTTCCTGAGGAAAGTGCAACAAGTTATGAGGCAGCAAAATGGTCTATTTTAAATAGGAGCTGGCTAGTGCCAGAGGCGTAACATCCGAAATTCGGTATCCTCAGGAAAAGGACTGACCAGACACACCTGGAATTTGAACAGTTTAAGCCGCTCCTTTTTGACAAGTGATGACGGGCGATTAAAATTGAGAGACCAATGAAAACCTTTATGAAATAATTCCCCTCGAGGAGTTATAAAGCTCCATCACTTTCCTGATAAGAACTCACATCGAGGAACCGAGAGTAACAGGAGTAACAGCAGCAACCCTGGCTGATGATTAGGAGCTTGCTCACAAACCCTCAGCACAAAGCAAACCCTTCCCTAGTCACCCCCAACCAACTGAGAAGGATGGAAGATGGGAGAGTAACAGGAGACTGAGCACCCATGGGAGAGCTGGAAACAGAGGGAGTGGGGGGTGGGGGGTGGGGGGGGGGGTGGGTAGAGGGGAAACCTCAGGCCAGGAGGTGCTGGGAAGAGGAGAGTGGACACAAAACCCCTGTGTTTTCACTGCTGCAAGTCAGGCCACCTTGAGATGATTGCTGGAGGTTACGAGAAAAGCCCATGGGATTGGTTGGGGAACACGGACCCCGCTCAGAAATTGGGAGTCAGACAGAGAGCATGGCAGACCAGGCTACAGCTCAGGCTGCATCAGCAAATCCCGGTACATACTATACTATGAGGGCAGATCATTTTTTGAAAAATCCATGAGAGATACAAGGATTTTGTATCAGAAGGGAGAGTGGGCACATTTCCCCAGGGTGAGGAGAGCGAGGCTATAATGATGCTGAGGGATACAGGGGCCAGCCTAACTCTGCTACTAGGAAAAACATGCCCTTCCTACCAGAGGATGCAGAAAGTGCCAAGATGTTGCTAAATAGTATTGAAGGAGGGTACATGCCCATCCACCAGGCACAGCTGGAGTGCAAATTTGGGTCAGGACTGTCATATTTTTATAGTGACATAAAGGCAGCAATCGCTCATAGGGGATTGGGTAAACAGGTTGTGGGTTCATTTATTGAGACTAGGCACATGAGAACATTTATATAAAGGTGATGTCATGCTGCTATCCCTTAAAGGCATATTGCAACAAAGACCGATGATGGTGGGAGTCGTCCCAGTTTGCTTGTGGACAGGGTGGACCTGCTGCTGAGATGAAAAGTGACAGAGAAGCCGCCCAAGGTTGGGAGAAAGAGCAGTTGCAGGAGAAAGTCCCTGGCATTTTTCCTGACTGTGTGCTAAACTGATCTATGGCAGACAAACTCCATTAGAGAAGGCTCAAGTGGCACCTCAGTCAGATCACCCTACTGTCTGGTCATCTGAGACCTTCTTCAGGATTCTAGAGGAGCCTAAGCAGGTAGTATGCAGGTCTTCCATAGCTGTGGCTCAACAAGCTGACCCATTGTTAAAAAGTTACTTCAGACTGTTCAAACTGACGCTGAGGCAGAGGCAATCCCTGAATGCTAGTACATTGAAAATGAGGCTCTGATAAGGAAGTGTCGACCCCCTCAGAGACCTGTAAACAAGGAGTGGACATTGATCACCAGGTTGTGGTGCTGCGGAATGCTGTGTGGCTGATAATGATATAAAAGCACCAATCGCTCACAAGAGATTGTGCAAATATGTTGTGGGTTCATTTATTAACAACAGCCACATGTGAACACATACACATGGACAGAAAGCTTGAGGACTTTAGAGCAGCAGGGCTGTGTGTGCTGTGCCCTGCTCCAGGCCAAAGTGAAACTGCGGCTGGATCACATGACACACTTCCCTTAAAGTGATGACATGCTACTATCCCTTAAAGGTATATTACAACCCCGAGGTATCAAGGGGAAATATTAAGACTAGCACACAAAATCCCGATGGCTAGATATGTTGGTATATAAAAAGCCCAAACACGCATCAGCCAGCATTTTTACTGGCCACACCTCTGCAAGGATATAATGAGGTTTTACAGAATCTGCCATACCTGTCAGGTTGTGGGTAAACTCCAGCCTGAAATAAACCCTGCATCTATGATTCCCAGACTGACTTTTAAGGAACCTTCAGCAAGGTGCTAGTGGAATGTATAAGGTCCCTACCCAAAACAAAAGGGGGCTATTGGTATATCCTTACCATCATGGAAGTGGCTACCCGCTTCCCAGAGGCTGTTCTCCTGAGAACCATATCTGCCAAAACAGTGGTGGGGGAATTAACACAATTCCTTACCCGATATGGACTGCCCACCAAGCTTCAGTCTGATCAGTGTTCAAATTTCATGTGCTGAGTATTCCAGGAAGTCATGGTAACCTGGGTGTGAACCAGTTAAGTCCTCAGTGTAACAGCTGCAGTCACAGGGGCTGTTAGAATGGAGACCCTAAAAAAATGGATCAGGGATACTGCCACAAGTGTCCCCATGACTGGGATAAAGGAGCAGGTTTTCTGCTGCTCACCTGCAGACACTCATCCAATGACCCCACCGGTTTTACTCTGTTTGACTTGGTTGATGGACACCAGGGGCTGAATCATCCCCGATTTGTACAAAGTGCGGTAGCAGCAGGAGAAACGACGTTTTACCCGCCAGCCACAATGGCGGCTTTTCACAAAGTATCGTCCCAAACCCGCTGCATTAATTATGCATTCCTGGGAAACACATTGTTTTCATGCTGAGTGGGCTCTCATTCACTTGCCATCCCATCATCTCGCCGTTTCATCATGCCGGACATCATATTTAAATCCAGCCGTGTGCACACATCTCAGTGCTTTCAGCCCATGACTACCACACGGAAGACATGGTCTTGAAAGGCAAAAAGACTGCAGCCCCCAGATTGAATGATGCATCTCTTCAGTGCCTTTTGGAAGCAGTGGATGCTTGTTGTGATGTCCTCTACCCCCGCTCTGGCTGCCGGATGGGCAGCAACCTCATTAACCCGGCTTGGGAGGCAGTGGCAGCGGTGGTCAGTGCCATCACCCTGCAAAAGAGACCAGCCACCCAGAGCTGCAAGGGGATGAATGATCTCCTCCGTTCTGCCAGGGTAAGTCACTCTTCTCATCACTCTCAACTCACACACTCACAAACCCATCACACACCCACAGGGCCCTCACTCACTGCCAGTTCAAGGGACATCACCATTCACTCTCTCACACACAACCTCATTGTCCTCATCCTGCCCATGGAACCACTCACTACCCACACAGGCCGGGCATCCTTATCCTCTGGCCTGGCAGGCATCCTGCTTACACACTCTCCATCTCTATTTGTACAGGACAAGCTGGCTCACAACAAGAGGGAGATGTCACTTACCGCTGTAACAATACCTGAAAGCAAGGTCCTTACAGACTTTGAAAACAGAGCCATCCAGCTGCAAGGTTACAGCTTGGACTGGTCGTGTGCTGATAGTGAGGTCAACGGTGCTCGAACAAGTGAGGATCCAACAGTGCAACATCCAATATACAACCATGCTGTGAATGATGTGTCCTGTTTCAAAGGCCACTGCCATACACTAATTATCTCTCCTTGCTTTCACAGGCACATCAGCAAAATAGCCAATGGAGTACACGACCCAGGGCCTCCAATCAAGAACTAAAGGATCCTCTGAAGAAGAATCTGGAGGAACCCTCCTTGAAATCCCATCACAGCACTCACCCACACCCTCCACCAACGCAGAGACACACACCTTGGTGGGACGTAGCTTTAGAGTAGCCCCGGGATCACAATCTGGTGAGCACATCGCACTGTCTGATCCACGGCAGGTGGGGGCAGTGACTTCCCAGATGTCCGGTACTCAGAGGACTGCTGAAGGCCAAAGTTGCTGAGTCCAAGCCAGATGACAAGCCCCTGGACTCAGACATTTCACAGTCGCTGGAGCTGCATAGGCAAGCTTGGGAACATCAGGAAGGGATGTCCGCTGCACTCCTCAGATTGCAAGGCAGAGTGGAGGAGTCTGTCTACCTGGACACTGGTGTTAATCACTTGTACATACTGTTCACTATTGTCAATAAACTCCCAAGAATGTCTCCCTGCCTATGGCTCCTTGTTCTAACAGACAGTTTTTGTCTCACTCAGATACTCAGATGTGAAACCTTTCTGCACAAGATGAAGGCAGGTACCTCAGTCCAGGGCCTCTTCCCTGTGTCTGTGCAGCCTTCATACCAAAGTGATGGTCCAGCCTCACACTGCCTGGGCACATTACTGATGCCTGCACCTCGATGGTACTGGTCATTGCTGCCGGAATGTAGTGGGCAGGCGCTACAGAGTTCCCTCATTCTCTCTGTGTGCTCTCAGCATCTTTAAGGTGGGGCTGGCCCCCATCTCTTCAGCATCTGTGACCAGTGATGCTGTGTTCCAGCTCCTGGAGGGGTCAGGTGCTGAAGGCTGACATAGGATCAGGTGCTTTTAAATTGTCATGGCTGCGTCTCTATGATATGACCCTGATCACAGAGCACAAGTGAGCTGCCCTCGGCCAGACAGGAGTCAGACAGTCACAGAGGTTATGTGAAGATCTGTAATCAGGTGAATATTAGGGCCTCCATTGCATCTCTATTTCTCTATGTTTTGACCTTTCTTACCTATCAGTAAACTCTCTGAGACAGGACTTTGCCTCAGGAGCAATGTGCACATGCGTGAAAGATCGCACTTTGACAGATGGGGATTCCCTCCCCACCCCCACACAGGAAGCACATAGCGCTTCCCATCAGGCAGGCCGCTAGGTGGGCCTTCATTGGCCCGCCCACTCAAAATGGCGGCGGGCCCCGTTTCGGCGGCGATCGGCTGTTCACCAGCCACCGAGCCGGTGGGGCCCACAAACCATCCGAGGGGACAATTCTGCCCAATATTTCTAATTTCTAACAGAACCACCAAGGAAATTTTACCACAATGTTTTGAAACAATTTATTCCTGATCACTTTCCACTTAAGATCAACTTTAGAGAAATTGTCATGTGATAACATAATAACATTTCCAGCATAATTACCTCATGGTACGCCAAGAATCCACGTCTATGGGTGTATGGACCAGGTTCACCACCTCCAGAAACTGGAGCACCAACACCTGTTTGGGAGGTTTTAAGGGTGTAGGTATTTCCATATGCTGGAAATGCAACAAGTAGTTTCTCTGATGGTGCACCTTTGTCTCTCCAGTATTTTAAAATATAATCCTGCAAGATAATTTAGCTTGAGATTTTTATTGAGGTTTTTCTAACTAAAAACGTTTTCTTATAATCTATTGGTAAATGTTAACATGATAATATAAATAACAAGATATAGATATCAATTTTTAGCAGGCAGACTTACGATATGAAAGTAAATTTGGAGGCCAAGATCAGCGGAGCCACGATACAGGGGGCTATGGTGTCCAGTGAAATTATTCCACACCCCATGAAAATTAAATGTCATGAGGGAGATAAAATCTAGGTATCTGTTTGAAAAAAACGACATGAAGCATTACAATTCAACATTCTTTTTAATAGTTAATTATATGTATCTTACTGTGGCAGCGGCCCCAATAGTGAAACAATGATTTTAGTCAGAACTCCAGATTTGCAACCTACCTCTGAGTATTGGAGCGAAGGTAACTTTTGTTGATCGATAAAAGCAAAACACTGCGGATGCTGGAAATCCAAAACAAAAATAAAAATACCTGGAAAAACTCAGCAGGTCTGGCAGCATAAGTGGAGAGGAATATAGTTAACGTTTAGAGTCCATATGACTCTTCAACAGAACTAAGGAAAAATAGAAGAGAGTTGAAATATAAGTTGGTATAAGGGGAAGTGGGGGGGAACAGGTAGGGCTGGATAGAGGGCCAGTGATAGGTGGAGATAGCCAAAAGATTTCATAGACCAAAGGACAAAGAGGTGTTGACGTTGGTGATATTATGTAAGGAACGTGCTAATAGGTGACATTAAGGGTAGAAAGCAGGACGAGCAAGGGACAAATAGCCCTAGTGGGGGTGAGGTGGAGGGAATGGATCAAAATAGGCTAAAGGGTGTTCACTAGGTTGGAGAAGAGTATCTCAGAAAATGGGAAATATCAAGCGGCCTCATTCTCCACCCTCCAGCCTCCATGTTGCTTCATTCAGAGAAGCACAGGGAATCTGGACAGCAGTTACAGCTAAAGCAGGAAATTGGGGAGCTGAGCAGACAGAATAAAACTGAATAAAATCAAAATAACAAATATTGTTCTGTAGACAGAATGTTGTGTTATTTCCGGAGCTACTTTGTGTAAAACTTCATTCAGAAATCTTTCACTGAGGCTGCTTGTTGACAGCTCACTCATATTAAAGGAAATGTCATTAAAACAGGCCCTTGGCTTGAATCCTTGATTATTTCCTGGTGTTTCTGAGGAGCATTGAAGGAGGAAGAATGCAATTTAAAGTGGATGTTTGGACCATGACTGGGAGTTAGGAAGAGTTTCTCTGTCAACACAGTAGAAATTAACAATGTTCCAAATCTTTAGCTGTTCTTCACAAGATGAATAAAACTCTTTCAATTGGTTTGTAACTGTAAATGATCCAGAATGAGACCTTTTTCCAAATGTTATAAGTTTGAATCTTCCTGTACTCACTGTGAAACCTCAGCTATCTCATATCCCACATCGACAGCCAATTTATTAGCAGCCACAGGAGCTGTTAGCAGGAGCCTGTCCCTCCCAGAAGACTGTGCCTCGTTTGTAAAGGCCTCCATCAATTCCTACAGAGGATGAGCAATTGTTAATGATGATAAACTTTCTTCAGAACATAATTCATGTAGTCACAGCTCCAACTGATAATCTACATTCATGGACATTCCATGTTTCTTAAAGCGCTGTTATTAGCTATGAATAGGACTTATTGTGTATGATACTGTGTGTACTTCCCTGAGATTCTGGCTTAACTAAATATGCTGGAGTCACTTTCAGTGCTTGTCCAGCCATCATTGTTATGAATGTGTGTCCTTCACTGGTATTGGGGATGCATTATTGATTTTAGATAATCTCTAAGGGGATAATTTTCTCCTTATCAAGGGGGGCAGAGCAGGAGCGGGCATGGGTGGGTGCGCAGCCAAACACTGCCCACAATCGACAGGGCCAATTTACATGGGTGGGCCAATTAAGGCCCGTCTAGCATGACGCTCACCCGGAAGCAGTGAGCGCTACCTGTGCGGGTGGGGGGTAGTAGGCTGAGCGCTCCCTGTGCGGGTGGGGGGTGTAGGCTGAGCGCTCACTGTGCGGGTGGGGGGTGTAGACTTAGTTGAGGCCTGTGCTCTTTAATGCTTGCGCGTGACATAATGCAGAAATCTTCCTGAGGCACAGAGCGGACTCGGGAAGATTAGTTTGATTATCAAAAATTTTAATAATAAAGAAAAAAAAAATTTGACATGTCCCGTCATGTGACACGAGCTGGGACATGTCAATGAACTTTAATAAAAACTTTTATTCAATTTATAAACACTTCATGAAACCTCATCCAGCCCGTGATGTATACAAAGGACACCTGGGCTCTTTACCTGCCTCCCAACATTAAGGTTGGACAGGCAGCTCCGGTAAGTATTTTAATTAGTTTTTAAATGGCCTTAACAGGCCTTTGAGAGGTTGGCGGGCGCGCAGCCAAGTCCAGTGTGTGGCCACCGAACTGAAAATCAGAATGGCGCACAGTGACATCGGGACACATGTCCAATGTGACCACGCATCATTTTACACGTCGGTGAGTGGGACCCGCTCCTACTCACGACCCGAAGATTCTGGCCTCAATGTTTTTCGAAGATGTTACATTAAAAATGATAGCTTTAGATGTTTCACCTTGACCAAGAGTGTGAAATGTCGTTTTTCTTCTGGTGAATAGCCTCGATAGACAGGAAACCTCCAGTCCAGGTCTAAACCGTCAAATCTGTGCTTCCGCAGAAAGGTAATTGAAGCATTGATGAATGTTGCTCGAGTTTCCTGTGTAGCTGCCAAGCTGCTAAATCTAATCATCAGAAGAGATTTTAGAGAGAGAAAGCAATAAATCTCAAATCGATAAATCTCCTTTTGAGAATCGGGCCATTATTTCTGGCTAGCACTGTTTCATTGAACACTTAACATGCTCATTCTAATCTTCACTCTATGTAGTATAATGGGTTAACTGCTGGAATATGCTAATGTGTGATGTAGATGACGATGCATCCCAAATGCTAGTCAGTCATGTGTTAGGCTCTCTCACTCACTCACTCACTCTCTTTTTTGAGAGAGAGAGCAGTTGTAATCTTGCCTAGAGCTACATGCCTCCTCTGTAATCTGTTTACGAGTTATCCTGATAAACAAGTGTTAAGCAGATACCGGAGGATGTCTGCAGTCTGCCTAAGATCCAAGCGTTATGCCTAGAGTCCAAGACTGAAGGACCCAATCTCAGAATATTGTGGCAGTGGTGGAGACACCAATGTAAAAGAGGCAGTGGTGTTATTGGAGGAACCACAGAGTGAAGCAACCTTTGAAAGCAGATTGAGAAATTTTGCCCTGCAGAAGGGGGCACACTGGAGAGAGGTAACGATGATCAGACCTCAGCCCTTACCCCACCCATTTGACTGCCTCAAGGACCCACAGAGGGGCCAGCAGTGGGAGTTATGGAAATGTCATGTTCTATGGTACTGAGCAGCATCAGGTCTTCGTGAAATAAAGGCTAAGCTCCAAGTTAGCTTCCTTTTTTATACAGTAGGTCCAGTAGCAGGTGACATTCTCCTAAGGCAGGGTGTATATGACTTCACTGCAGATTATTGATTCCATTACTAAGTCCTTGTGCACCACACAATCCCGTTACTGAGCAAGCAGTACAAGTGTACGATGTGGCTCAAACTCAGACTGTCAAATCGGGCTTTAATTGGTTGCAATTCTGAGGTTTTATATGACTCCGTTGACTTTGTAGGCCCACAGGCGGTGAGCCCCGCACACAAGGAAGTCCGCCAAACTGTATAAAAAGGCATAAAAGGTTGTTGGTGTGACAAACAAGTATAGACTGTCTAACAGGGGGGCGTGGAATGTTTCCAGTATGACAAAACTGGACATCTCCAGCATTTCTGCAAATCCAGTAATTTAAATCAAAGTTACAGACCAGCGAGTATTTATGAAACACTTTCCAACAAATGCAGTATCCGGAAAATGATGAGCCCACAGAATTCCTGGGGGAAGTAGATTGCCTTAACCCAGATTGCTGCTCAGTTACAAGTTCAAGGCTTTGATACTTTTTTTAAAAATTTGATACTGGAACTGCTGACAACATATTAGTGATAACCTCGGCTGACTTCAGCCAATGACCCTTTATCGATTAGATATCAAGTTACAAGGTCAGGTGGCACTGACTCCAAACAAAGGCATGATTATTGCTCCTTTCAGCTACAACAGGTAAAAGATTGTTGATTCTCTCTATGTTCTTCACAAGCAATGTATATCCTTATTGAGTGGCGATGTTGACATACTCCTAGGAACCCTAGAAAAGTCAGGTGATGCTTACCTTTTGATCCACTCACTGTCCTTCATGCAAATATCTTCAACTTTTTACTTAGAATCAGTGGAAGTTCAGCCTTCAGAAGCTGAGGACATTTATACTCTCAGCAGTAAGTTCCTTTCTTTTACAGAGACACCATCCACTAGACCCAGGGCAGACAAGGAAGTTATGGATCCCTCAGTCCTTCATAGAGTAAGGTCAGAGGTGGAGGATACAGAAGGGCACTGCAGCAGACAGTGACCATGAAGACCTGCTGGAGTTGAATTGGCTCTTCCTAGAGAATGATGAGGAAGAATCCCTTGCAGTACTGAGCGGCCTATTGGAGGTTGGGGTCCTGGAAAATGATTCATCTCTCCCATTGTTGGGTGCAGCTTATGATGTCTCTGTTGTCTTTTTAGAAGAATCAGATGTGCTTTTAGTTGCTGAGCAGCATTCAGATCTTAGTTCCACTTTATCTGCTGATATATTGCCTACGTTATCTCCTGTTGTTCATGAAGAGTCTTCCTCAGAAAATGCTTTGTTTGAGTTCAAGTTAGAGTCCATAGATGATCACCCTGTTAGAAAACTGGGTCCTTCCCAGGGTGAAAGTCAATGGGCACCAACACTTCAGTCCCAGCTGACAGGCTTCTTCTCTTCAGAGCTGGAGGACAGCACAGAAGTTGCAGCAGAATCTTTAGCATTTCTGAAGCTGTGGAATCCTATGCAGCAAGCTTGCCTCTGAGTTATTCATCTACATGAAATTTGTCTTAATTTTGACATCAAAATTTGTCCCAGTGCGGAAGATGGTGCTGTCTTGTCTCCATATCCTCAGTAATTCTTCTCATTGCCCAGGATGGAGCAGCTTCACACAGAGAAAAGTGTGGCTCTCTTACCACTGTCGACACAAAGCAAACATTCCTTCTGAAATATCATTGGGAAATCATCTCTTCTTCTTTTCCTGAAAGAATGACTGGAATTTTGTCATGTGTCCCTTTATTGTCTAAATTCATTGAAATCTCAGGTCTCCAATGCCTTTTCGCTCTTTGATACGGATGTTGATGATACAGCTGTTGATGATACAGCTGCTGATGATACAGCTGTGACAGTCTTCCAAAGAGCTGAAGAACATTCCTCTTCTGAAGCTTCTTCCCAGAGCCCTTTGAAGGAGCAGCAGGTTCCTCAGAGTGTCCTGATGTCTTCTCTTCTCATTCCAGAGGGTCGAAAGATCAATTCTCTTCAGCCTTCTCGTTTGAATCAGTCTTTCATTGAAAAGCCTTTGTAGTTCCTGCAGTTTAGTCATTCTGAAATCTTCACTCCGATTCCCAGCTTCGCTGACAGCAATGCTGATAAAATGTTGTCCTATTCTGCAGATCCTGATGTCCTACCAGATGTAGAGGAAAACCCTCGTGTCTCCAAGTGATCTTCCCTAAGCACTGAGAATACTGATGGAGTTTGAATGCCCAGCACTGTGACTGAGGGAGGGGGAGAGTGGGAGTTGGATTTGAGTAGAATCAGGAATTGTAAAAAGGGAGTTACAGAAATACAATGTAAAGAGTGAAAGAGGTAGCTGGGATATTCTGCCCCTGATCGTGAGGCATGTTCAGTGACAAGATCAGAGAAAGCCCTAGTCATGTTTCCTGACAACGTAAATCCAGGATGTGTTTGGCCCCTCTGCCTGCCAATGGTGGGCCTTGTTTCCCACCTACAAACATTGGGAACTTCATTTTAATAAATTTGCATCTGATTATTGTGGCTAAATGCAGGATTTACTGAGGAGTGTGTCTCTGTGCTGGTGGAGGGTACGGCTGAGAGCTGTGATGGGTCTTCAATACTGGTGCCTGCGGATTCCTCTTCCATGGTGTCCTCAGGGCTTGAGTCGAGTACCTGGCTCATGGACCCTCTCAGCTGCTTCGCAGATGTACCTGCGAAAGCAAGGAAAGATCATTAGTGCATGGCAGGGACTGCGGAGCAGGGGAAGTGACTCAAAGCATGGTTTTCTGATGGACGTTGCACTTGTGGATCCTCACTTGGTTGAGCCCTGCCGACCTCACCAACAACAGAGGAATGTGCAAGGTCATTGATATCCAGCTGGATGGCTCTGTTTTCAAAGTCTGTGAGGACCTTGACTATCGGGTATTCCTCCACCAGTCTGCAACCTCTCCATTTTGTCCTGTGCCAACTTGTCCTGCATAAATACAGATGGAGAGGGTGTAAGAGGAATGCCTGTCAGACCAGATGAGAAGGATGCCTGGCATGTGTGGGCGGTGAGTGATGCCATGGATGGGATGAGGATATGATCTGGTGGGCAGGTGAATGTGTGTATGAGCAAGCGAATGGTGATGTCCCTTGAACTGGCAGTGAATGAGACCCCTTTGAATGTTTGATGGGTTTGTGAGTGTGTGAGTTTTTCTTTATTCATTCAAGGGATGTGGGCTTCACTGGCTAGATCAGCATTTATTGCCCAACCCTAGTTACCCTTGAGAAGGTGGTGGTGAGCTGTCTTCTTGAACTGCTGCAGTCCCTGTGGTGTAGGTACATCCACAGTGCTGTTAGGGAGGAAGTTCCAGGATTTTGACCAAGCGACAGTGAAGGAATGGTGATATATTTCCAAGTCAGGATGGTGAGTGGCTTGGATGGGAACTTCCAGGTGGTGGTTTTCCCATCTATCTGCTGTCCTTGTCCTTCTTGATGGTGGCGGTTATGGGTTTGGAAGGTGCTTTCTAAGGAGCCTTAGTGAATTGCTGCAGTGCATCTTGTAGATGCAGATATTGGGCGTTGATGGTGGAGGGAGTGAAAGTTTGTGGGTATGGTGCGAATCGAGCGGCTGCTTTGTCCTGGAGAGTGATGAGAAGAGTGACATACCCTGGCAGAATGGAGGAGATCATTCATCCTTTTTGGGCACTGGGTGGCTGTCCTCTTTTGCAGGCCGTTGACACTGATCATCATTGGCACCACCTCCCAAGCTGGATTGGTGACCTTGCTTGCTGGTCCTCATGCAGAGTGGAATAGAGGACATCAAGGTGGGCCTCCACCACGTGCAATAGGTGCTCAAGGGAGTTGTTGCTAAATTCAAAGGCAGCATGTTTCCTCCCTGTGGCAGCCATGACTTTCCAGCAGCTTTCGATCCCTCTGTGCAGGGGCCCCCTTTCAATATGGCGCCCGGATAACTGAAGGTCTGAGGTCATGGCGAGGCAGGTGGACCAGAGGAAGCCCCATCATCTTTCCAATGTGAAACCTGTCCGATTCACATCCTTTCACCTGATATGAAAGCCTCTGCATTTTTCAACAAAGTGCCACACAATACGGTGAGAAAAGCAGCCATTGCCATCGGCAGGTCAAAATCCGCTTTCCCTGCCTGGTATTGGACTTTGCCAATTTCTGCGGTGATTCAGCCCATAATTTCATCCTGTTGTTAAAACATAGGATAATATATTTGGGGGCGGTGTAGTATAAGGGTTTAACAGAGGGATATTTTCATGTCTGATGTTGACAATGGTATACCACAGGCACTTGCAAGTCACATGTTAGACTCTCAAGAGAGTTGCAATCATGCCTTTGAGCCAAGCGCCTACTCTGTAACCCGGTTAAAGTAGTGATGCTATGCAAGTGCTAAGCAGATACCAGTGAATGTCTGCAACCTGCCTAAGAATCCAGTCCCACACCTAGATGCAAGGCAGAAGGACCCAATCCCAGAATTCTCTCTATTAATTTAATGCCTGCATTGTTTTAAAAACGAGCACAGTGTATTATGAAAATGTTAAATCTTCAAAAAGGAACATTGTCGCTTAATTTGGACTTTTTGTAGAAATTTCCAAAAATCTTCTTGAATAATTTTCTACTTGAGTTTACAAAATTTTACACAAGTGAAGTTGGACTTTGAAAAACCTGTACCTGGCTTTATTTTACATTCCTATGCTGTGGGTTACATTTCTGGCACAGGTTGAAACCCAAATTTATTCACATACCTTAGTTCTGAAAGTGATGCAATGGCTCCTGACTGAAAAGCAAACAGCAGCTTCTGTGTTCCATTCTTGACTCTGAATTGTGTTTGGTATTTGGTATTTTGGTATTTGGTATTTGGTATTCTTGACTCTGAATTGTGTTTGGTGATGCACTTCGGACCTGTAATTCTCTCGCTGTTTGTTTGTTGCTTGTGAATGTTGCAGAAGGGAGGAGGTGAGCTGATGGCTGTGTGGTGATTTTTACAAAATGGGTTTTTTTGGAAACAAAACTTTAAATGGTGAAAATTCAGTGTTGCCTGTACTTTCTGAGATTACAGTATGATGCACCTGTAGTTCAGAAAAAAGGAGTTTTCTCTGAGTTGAGTTACAGACAGGAGGGAGATTAATTTAAACAGCCTCGATTTCTCCACTCACTAGCCATTCGTAAACAGAAAGGTGTTTCTGATTTTTGATTTCCCGCTTTATAAGTGGTGGCGTATTTTCCCCAGCCCCTCAGCTTGGAGTGATCCAATCCTTTATTAATAACCCCATAGCAAACTCGAGATGAGGTAAAATAAGAAGGTTGGTTTATTTTACACACACAAAACGTGGGAAGGGGCTTTGCAACACCAGGCCTTTTTACACTCAGACAATAAAGGAGGGATAAAGAAAAGAAAAGGATACAGGGCAAGATCAAGATAAAAATAAGAGTTATGTTTACATGTGAGTCAAGAATCCAGCGTTGAAAAGTATAGTGGCATACTCCTTCAGAGTTTAACAGGCTGAAACTGTTGCAGGGTGATCTGTCTTTTCAGAGGCAAGGATTTCCACGATGGGAGAAGATATTTAGAGATGAATTAGTCTTGAAAGCACAGATACAGGAGTTACCGTGTTCTAATAGTTCCCAGTATAGATAAAGGCCAGGCACTTTACCTGGACAGAGCTCTTTCTACTGCAATCTGTTGGATGATAAATTGGTAGACTGCCTGGGTTCAGTTCTACACACCAATATTACAGGTTCTGGCAGCCTGGGAGGCCATGTGGCATATGCCCCAATTCTTCTACCGGGCGTTTAATATTGAGGTGTTTAATAGAGGAGTCAGGGTTACCTTTACCCTTTGCAGCTGCATTGGCTGGAGCTCTCTGCCTTAGAAATGTAAAGAGTCTTGGTGCATTTCTTTGGAACTTGATTGTCGGCAGTCACAGACGGCATTAACATTTCACTAAAGATAATAAGATCCCTGCTGGTTTCTGAAGGTTAGAAATTCCTCTGGTATGAGTCATGTCTCATCAGGGTAAAGCCTTGCCCATTTTTAAAATAAAAATAATAATGGATTTACCGGACCTGCTACATCGGTCCCCACTGCAGAGCATGTGACATGGCAGCCAAAAGTCTATTGCCTTCATCGACACCGGTAAAACCCACCAGGACCAGAAGATCATACAGACAGTCTTTTGGATAAGCCATCAAATGAAAGCCCTGTCTGATCTTTCAGGTGGATGCCAAAAAATCCAATACAGCACATTTAAACAATAGCAGAGGAAATCGTGCCAGCGTCTCACTCATTCTTTATCGCTCAACCAACATGAATAAAACAGGTTGACTGTTCAATATGCTCTGCACAAACTGGCTATTGTGTTTACTACATTGCAACAGTAACTACAATTCTCACGTACCTCATTGGCTGTAACACATTTAGGATGTCCTGATGTTGTGAAAGGAGGGCCAGAATATTGCTGTCTGTGGACGGGGATGGGACCCTACACGCCAACGCGTAAAATGTTGCGAGACGACATTGGGCGTGTGTCCCGACATCATTGCGCATCATTTCGATACTGCGTTCAGCGGGCATGCGTCAGAGGTGGCTGTGCGACCAGCCTCACTGTCAAAGGCCTATTAAAGCCATTAGGAAAGTAATTCTGCTCATTAACTGGGTTGCCTGTCCAACCTTAAGGTTGGTGGCAGGCGAAGAACCCAAGAGGTCTTCATTCCCACAGGCGGGATGAGGTTTCCTGAAGGTTTAATAAAATTATTAAATACATATTGCCAATTGCACAAGCATGTCCCAGCTGATGTGACACTGTCACATGAGGGGATATGTTTAAACAATTTATTAGATCATTTATTGATAATTTTCATTATCAACTTAATCTCCCTAATGTAGCTCCGTGCCTCAGGGAGATTGTGCTGAGCACTACCCGCCGTGCGTGACGCTGCGTGGGCCGTAATTGGCCCCGCCCATGTAAGATGGCAGCGCGCAGCCAATCACAGGCGGCAATCGGCTCCACGCCTCCCCCATACCCGCCCACTCCCGCCCGACATTGGTAAGATGCAGCCCGAGATTTACAAATACAGGTTATTTCATGGAGAACTCTTAAATCCTGCTATTTTCCTTCCATGTAATGTAAAAGTCAATTATTGCACATCGTCAGATCAGTACGTGTTCTATAAATTTCATACAGGTGGAGAGACTATGAAGGAAAAGAAACCCTGTTCATTCATTGCTTGCCACCAGCAGCTTCGCACAGCTTTTCTGTTTGTGTGACACTGTGCAAAATGTCAACAATTCCCCCAGAAATCAGATCCTTTGTATTTTTCTTTGCATAAAGAGTAATCAAACTGTGGAATGGGCTTTGAGGAAAAGGAATGAAGAAATCACTTGTATTTATACAGAGATTTCCACATGCACAGCATTTCACAAATACTATTTTAAAATGGAGATACTGTTACCGTGTAAGGCAAGGTGGATATGAAATATTAAAAGCTTTTAAGAAGCGATCAGATATAGCAATGTGAAACTTTAAGGCTTTCCTGTATGAATACACTAAGGATGTCCTTCTTCCTCTTTAAACATCTTGTGCAGTTGTGAAATACAATGAAAGTGTGGGAGGAAATTCTCCATTAACTAACTGGAATGTCAGTCAGGACAGATGATGCTCCCTGTCCCATCCGCATGGTCACTGAGAGACGATGAACACAGATCCCCAGTGATAGTAAATTTGTAATTTCACAATGTCCCTTCGGAGTGTCCAATCTTCCCCATTCAGCAGTGGGGAACCAATATCTTTGAGTTCAATTCCTCCTAAAGTCACCATACTTTTGGATTGTCTGTCTGACAGGGCAAGCTACGTTTCTCAACATCTAAAGGGAAATCTGATAAGAAGCCTCAAACTCAATAAGCTAAGTGTCCGTTGCCAGTTCTTTTGCATAATTGAAAATGACAAATTTAATTTTACCAAAAAAATCACAGAAAAACTTACACTGATATTTACAAACACACAACTCACTAACTTTGGGACTAAAACAGTTTGGGGTATTTATAGATTTTACCTTCTTGTTCCAAAATTCCAACCTCCGAACCCTAAAAGTGTTTTCAGATTCTTATTTCTGTTAAGAAAAATTATAAAAACCATGAGCGTCAGTATTACAGTGAATAAGGGAGGAGCATACTTAATTTACATTTCATTTCTAGACCTACATAAAGAATAAACATCAATTATGTCAATGATCACTTGGTTACAGAATTCTTTAAATAAGCTAAATTGAGAATAACTGTAAATTGTAAAATGGATCTGAAATGTGTAAATAATGCCGCTCAGAGAGAATAATATGACTTACTTATCTTTCAGGTCATTAAAGCTCTTGTACATAGGTTCATCTGCCCATTGAGAGATGTCATCTGAGGTATTGGCATGGGAATAAACCAGGTGGGTGCACAGGCAAGCGTCAATATTTTCTGGGTAGAACTTAATATCTTTAAATCTGTATGGGGACCATTCTAAGTAGTAGCAAAGCAGTGTGTAGGAGGAGACTAAAATGCAAAGAATGTATTGTAGTTATTTGAAATATTAAAGATAATAAAGGTGACAAAACTGGAAAAAAGAAACACACAACAAACATTCCTGAATCCTTGGGCCTGATGGGAATAAACATTTGCTGGGGTTTTAAATGCATTTTTACTCATGTTCACAGGGAAACTTTTGCATTTATCTTCAAAGTAAATTGTTTGTCTTCAATGCTCCTGTCAGAGAGTTACGCACAATAAGAGAATTTGGGTTTACATCTCCCACAACCTTTTGTCAATTAATATTAATTTGCATGTTTTAATTTGCATTGAAGATAAATATTAACCCTTCCCACCCTTATTTAGAGGAACCTGAATAATTGACAGAAATTGGAAAGTCTGTTCCCATCTTGCAGGATGGGAGGTGGAAATCCCAGTGCTGATGGCTAAGAAAACACCCATGTTTGGAAACCGGAAAAGTCACCTGGGCTGTATAAACCTGTCATCCTAACCTTCAAAGATTCTTACCATATCACTCAATCTCCTCTCCCAATACACATGGTTAGGCTGGGATTTTCCATGCCTGTTGGCTTCGGGTGTGTTCATTCAGTGATGTGAGCAGACAATATGGTGAGATTAGTTTCACGATGGTGTGAAACCAGTTCACGATCGTCTGCTCAGCCTGCCAAGAGTGGGCTGCATTCCCTGCCATTGGACGTTGGGAACCTCATTGTAATATAGCAGCATATCATTATTAGGCCTGCCCGCCAGGATCGTCCACCCTGCAGGATCGTCCATCCACGTCGGGGGGAAAACACGCCGGCATTGAACACATCGTGACAACCGTGACCAGCAGATGTCGGGATTTACCTGCCAAGGCTTGGCGCACTACGCGGATATCCGAGGAACAGAAGATGCTGGAGACTGATATCAATGGCACACTGGAGGAACATCCATGCCATGCTGGGTTGATTCTCATGGACATGGCTCTGCTGCAAAGCAGCTCATTGAAGTTGGTCAACCACCATTGATGCACACAATGGATGATGGTCGAGGGGGTGGGAGCGGAAGGGCTAGGATCAGCTGGGAAAGGAAGAAATGTCAGGATGGTGGGCGGCTGGGAGAGTGGGAATGCAGTTGTCAGGATGGGCTAAGGTTCAGAGGGGGGAATGAAGGTATCGGGTGAGAGGTTGGTGGGAGGGAGGGAGAATAGGAGGAGGGGGGCAAGCGGAGAAGACGGTGGGGAGAGGGGAGAATGTCCAGGGGGTGGAAGGGGTGGGGAAATGGGAGAGTGCACAGGGGAAGGAAGCGGTGGGGAGAGGAGAAATTGTCCAGGGGGTGGAAGGAGTGGGGAGAGGGGAGGGAGTAGGGTGGGGGAAGAAGTGAGACTGGAGGAAGATGTAAGGTTAGAGGAAAGAGTGCTGAGGGTGGAGAGAGTAAGGGTGGGGGAAGAGGAAAGGGTGGAGGAAGGAATAGGGAAGAGAGGGCAGGAGGGGTTCTGGGGGTGGGGGGGACAGTTTATGGGAGGAATGTTTATGGATGAGGTGGGTATGTGCAGGTGAACGTGCATGGGAGGGGTCAGATAGGTCCATGTCTGCCTCCTGAGCAGTGAACTAAGTGTGGGTGTGGTATGGAGGAAGATTGAGAATGACCGTAGGCAGAGTGAGGCGGTAAGGTGAGAGGGTGAGGGTGTGACGGTAGCGATAGAGGGGACAACGAGGGTGGTTGGTGGGGAGCCAGATGCAAACACAGACCCTGGGGGTGGGAAGGAGGAGGTCGGGGAGGCTAATGTGGATGGGGGTGGGGTTTTGGGAAGGAAGGGAATGTGCACGTTCACCTGGACATCCCCAAAGGAAAGGGGTTGTGGCTGGAAAGGTCACGGAGGGGAGGTGGAAAGTAATGTTGGGAGCGAAAGTAAAACTGAATGAGCAGCATGCTCTCTAAATCAAAAGTGAAATGAGAGTCATGGTGGGCGAGATCAGATGCTGCATGGGGGTGTGATCAGTGGGTGGGTGGAGATGCAGGTCAGCTCAGATGGACAAATGAAAGCAAACCCCTCCAGGCAGCATTCATAATGCTCGGGACATTAAGGCAAGGGCTTGCATGAGCCTCCTAAAAGCCCTGCCCCACACAGGCTTTTCCCTTCCGAATCACTCGTGGGTCGACTGCTCCCTCTGCGGTGACAGGTCTTCCGGGCTGCTTATTTCCAGCTCTTCACTGGAGGAAAAGCCCTCTTGGCTGCAGGTGAGGACATGAATGAAGCTGAGGGACTGGCTGGCTGAGGGTATCGGTCCCTTGGCAGAGCTCCCTGTGAACCAAAGTAGAGAGAATGAGTACATGGAAGCAGAGTCAAAAGCAGGAGAGAGAGCACTCACAGTTGCGTTGAGGGAGGGGGTGATGTGGTGCAGGATCATCAGGTGTTTGCTTCAACCTCACCATCGGTGGGCAGGGTTCACATCCTCACCAGTCAGCAGGATGGCACACTCCTCAATGTGGGCCATTCCACCCCTGGTCTGGGACCTCTCCCTGCTGATGTGAGCCGGCTTCTCCTGCATGGAAACAGATGGAGAGAGTGTGAGCAGGACACATGGCACTGAGTGGGATGTTTGTCTGCTGAGTGGCGCTATGGATAGGAATGAAGATGTGAGCTCCAGAGGATATGAGCCTGATGGAGATGGGAGGATGTGTGTGAGAGTTAATGGTGTTGTCCCCTGAGATGTGAGATCCCTGTGGATGTGTGATGGGTTTGCGAGTGTCAGTTGGGAGTGATGAGGAGAGTGAGTTACCCTGGTGGAATGGATGAGGGCATTAGCACTGACCACTGCTGTCACTGCATCCCAAGCCTCGTAGGTAACAATGCTGCCTCTCCTGTGGCAAAAGCGGAGGTAGAGGACACCGTGACAGACCCCCAAAGCATCCAAAAGACATTCCAGTGACACGCTGCTAAACCTGGAGGCCGCAGTCTCCTTACCTTTCGTGGACATCTTCCCTACAGCAGTTGTGAGCTGGAAATACTGAGATATGGTGCGTGCGGCTGGATTCAAATATGATGCTCGGTGTGGTGAAGCATCGAGGTGATGGCGTGGTAGGCGAATGAGAGCCTGCTCACCATTGAAGCAGCTTGTTTCCTGGGAATACATAAATAATGTCGCAGGTTTGGAACAATACAGCGTTAAAGCAGGCCTGGAGGGCTGAACACCACTTTACCTGACCGCTAGCGAACTTAGTGCAAATCTGGGACGATTCCGCTCTTAATTGTGACTTGAATCCTCTTACTGCATGCACTTCAATGGATTTCCTTGGTCATTTATTTCACACTTTGGTTATGTTTTGGTTGGGAAACTCCTGTGAGAGTTCTCTTCTTCCCATAAACCTCCTTCATTTAAATTTGTGTTTTCTGCAATTTGAAACTTTCATTCTCATGAACAATTTGCTGAGATTAATATTGCCACTCTTGTCAAACCTTGAAAATTCCAATTAGACTGAAGAAAGCTAATCAGATTTCCAGAGACAGTCTCTCCATGGCCTTGAATTGTGAAAGGCCTGAATCATCTTCATTGTTCCTGCTTATTCCCTTTCAAATCTCCTTGCATTAATTTGTGTGTAATTAAACTGAAGTATTATTAACTATTTCTTATCACCTTATGGTCTTAAACCAACCAATATGTCAGTTTATCTCCCGCACACATCTTACAAGGTTCTAACAATAAAACAAGGAAGGACCTGCTGAAGCTGGAGAACCTCCCGGTCTGTCTCAGGGCTGAAGACTCAGTGCATGAAGTTGAGGAAGAAAACTATAGAAGCTCATTTTGGAACTCTAATGAGACAATGTCAAATCTAAGCAGCTGAGGTTTGCTAAGAGCGAATGAATCAGATTATGTTGAGGATGATGATTGAACTGCTCAGAGCACAAAGTAGTTCCAGTGTGGTCACTCACAGGATTTTAACAGGGTCGAGTGAAATAACTATGGGGAAGATTTTCTGCTTTGAGCACAATAGTGTTTTGTTGCAAATTGTGCCCAAATTTGTATTAATGTTATGAAATGTTGTTTTCTCCTCAAACCTCTGCTCAGATTTATTTGCATATCATCAAATGCAAAGGGTATCATGAACCAGCACAACTGAGCAGTGTAAAGATGTGAATTTTTTATTAAATGCTTGAAAGAAATATTCCTTGATGCATTTATGAATGGTAGGATTGTTGGGTTGATTAATACAGCTTAAAAACAGTTTATCACTTTAAAAATTGTATTTTAATTATAGTGACAACCCACCACTTATGATAAGCCTATTATAAATTACTGAAAATGATTTGTATAAACATATTGAGCAACCTTCTAGTTATATTTGGGGTGCAATGGTCAATTTCCAAGTAAATTAAAAGGTATATATATTCAAGAGTTTTAAACAGGCTAATTTTGGTTGAATTCGACAAATGAAAATGGTGCAACCAAGTGGAAACTCCCGGATATTAGCAAATCCCAGTCATCTAAGGTCTTCAAGTTGATTTTCGGTCAGTTTGTTTCACTGTTGCTGACGAGACTTAAGGGGGGATCTTGGGCTTTGGATGATTGTATAAAACAAGTGATATTGATTCAGTCGGGCCTGTTATAAAATCGCTTTCGATTTTCAATAATTTCAATTTTGGCTCTATATTGAAGTTAAATCTCTCTCCTGATTTTCATTCACTTCAATGTTTAAATCAAATTGAAATTCTCAAACTGACATGGCGGTATTTGACCTCCCATTCAGCTGGAATTGTACTTGAATAAAATAACCACCACAAGCTGAATTGAACGTGAGCATCGGGGTTCTTGCTCAGCAACTGGAGAATTGCTGAGAATCCAGCTTTGCTCCCATTTGGCAAGTTCCACTGGAATTAAGTGCCCATCAGGCACCTAATTAGCTGGTGTCGAGCCTTCCCCAATACTTAGGACTCCGGGTGCAGAAACCGCCCCTGCTAAGAGCTGTCGGTCAATCGGTGACTGGCAGCTCCCCCTGACTTGTTAGCGCCACATGGAACAGTGGCTACTGCCAGTACTGCACCCATCAGAGTCCAAGGGTTAAGGAGGGACCACAGGTGAATATTGGCGGGATGGGCATTACAGGAAGGTGATCGATGGGAGACGAGTGAGGGGATGAGAAGAAAAGGCAGGGGCTAGTCTCAGTGCATTTCCCCTTCCTGGTGCAGGTCCCTTCATCAGGCACTGAGTGCCTTTGAACAAGGGAAACTTGCAGGATCCTGCCAGCAACACCAACAGGGTTTGCTTTTCAGTTTCCCCACTTGGCAATGCCCCTGCCTGGCACTGTTTGAATACCAGTGATGGCAGCATGAAGCGCTTAAGTGGGCTTTAATGGACCACTTTTAGCCCTCAATTCGAGTCCAGAGGGAAGGTCTTCCACGAGCCTGCCACCTGGACTTAATCAGATAGAGGCGGGAAGGTGGTGGGGACCCATCCTGCACACTCTGCCCCATTAAATTCCACCCACCCCAGCCTTCAAATTCTCCATTTGTCAGGGCATTAAACTCTGCCCTACATTACCATTCCCAGGACCAATGAAATCTATATTGTGATATAAACTAGAAATGTACAATGACTTACCCAGTGATACGTGCAGTAAGAAGATCAAACTCACTGAAATAAAAACAAATACACCTTTTACATTTTTTAATCACATTTGGAAAAAAAATGTATTAACTACCTACAAAACTTTAGTGTTAAAGGATTCATCACAAACCAAACTAAATTAATATCTTAGATAAAAACAAAAAACTGCGGATGCTGGAAATCCAAAACAAAAACAGAGTTACCTGGAAAAACTCAGCATGTCTGGCAGCATTGGCAGAGAAGAAAAGAGTTGACGTTTTGAGTCCTCATGACCCTTCAACAGAACTGAGTGAATATTAGAAGAGGGATGACATACAAGCTGATTTAAGGTGCGGGGGGTGAGGGGAGGTGGGAGGTGGGGAGAGACCAGTTGTGGGGGGGGCGTGGTATGGTTGTAGGGACAAGCAAGCAGTGATAGGAGCAGATAAACAAAAGATGTCAAAGACAAAGGAACAAAGAAGTGTTGAAGATGGTGATATTATCTGAACGAATGTGCTAATTAAGAATGGATGGCAGGGCACTCAAGGTACAGCTCTAGTGGGGGTGGGGTGGAAAGACTAGCAGGGCATACAAGATTTAAAAATAATGGAAATAGGTGGGAAAAGAAAAATCGAAATAAATTATTGGAAAAAACAAAAGGAAGGCAGAAGAAACAGAAAGGGGTGGGGATGGAGGAGGGAGCTCAAGATCTAAAGTTGTTGAATTCAATATTCAGTGCGGAAGGCTGTAAAGTGCCTAGTCAGAAGATGAGGTGTTGTTCCTCCAGTTTGCGTTGGGCTTCACTGGAACAATGCAGCCAGCCAAGGACAGACATGTGGGCAAGAGAGCAGGTTGGAGTGTTCAAATGGCAAGCGACAGGGAGGTTTAGGTCATTCTTGCGGACAGACCACAGGTGTTCTTCAAAGTGATCCCCCAGTTTACGTTTGGTCTCTCCAATGTAGAGGAGACTGCATTGGGAGCAACGAATGCAGTAGACTAAGTTGGGGGAAATGCAAGTGAAATGCTGCTTCACTTGAAAGGAGTGTTTGGGCCCTTGGACGGTGAGGAGAGAGGAAGTGAAGGGGCAGGTGTTGCATCTTTTGCGTGGGCATGGGGAGGTGCCATAGGAGGGGGTTGAGGAGTAGGAGGTAATGGAGGAGTGGACCAGGGTGTCCCGGAGGCAACAATCCCTATGGAATGCCGCCGGGCGGGTGAAGGTTAAGATGTGTTTGGTAGTGGCAGCATGCTGGAGTTGGCGGAAATGGCGGAGGATGATCCTTTGAATGCGGAGGCTGGTGGGGTGATAAGTGAGGACAAGGGGGACCCTATCATGTTTCTGGGAGGGAAGACAAGGCATGAGGGCGGATGCGGGGGAGATAGGCCCGAGACGGTTGTGGGCCCTGTCAATGACCGTGGGTGGAAAACCTCGGTTAAGGAAGAAGGAGAACATGTCAGAGGAACTGTTTTTGAAGGTAGCATCATCAGAACAGATGTGACAGAAGCGAAGGAACTGAGAGAATGGGATGGAGTCCTTACAGGAAGCAGGGTGTGAGGAGCTGTAGTCGAGGTAGCTGTGGGAGTCGGTAGGTTTGTAATGGATATTGGTGGACAGTCTATCAAAAGAGATTGAGACGGAGAAGTCAAGGAAGGGAAGGGAAGTGTCAGAGATGGACCACGTGAAAATGATGGAGGGTTGGAGATTGGAAGCAAAATTAATAAATTTTTCCAAGTCCCGACGAGAGCATGAAGCAGCACTGAAGTAATCATCGATGTACCGGAGAAAGAGTTGTGGGAGGGGGCTGGAGTAGGACTGGAACAAGGAATGTTTCACATACCCCATAAAGAGACAGGCATAGCTGGGGCCCATGCGGGTACCCATAGCCACACCTTTTATTTGGAGGAAGTGAGAGGAGTGAAAGGAGAAATTGTTCAGTGTGAGAACAAGTTCAGCCAGACAGAGGAGAGTAGTGCTGGATGGGGATTGTTCTAGGAAGAAGTGGAGAGCCATCAGACCATCTCCCACCTTCTCCAACCTCTGTGGGATTAAGGTGTTAAGCCTCAGGGATGGCACCTTTGTCACCTCGGTGTGTCTTTTAGTGCCTCAGATACAAGGCTGCATCAGTGACAGGGTTAGGAACGCAGAAGCTGCTCAAGACCTTTACAATTACCTGCACTTCAAGATTGTGAGCTTCACTATTTTCAACTGTTATTCATTAATCTATTCAATCGATCATTTCAGAGAGGAGGCCAAAACAATAATGGATCCAGAACTCAATGCTGCCTTCCTGAAGGTTCTAATAGAATGGAGGAGAAGAACAGACAGGCAACACCGAGCATAGCTTCAAAAAGAGACCCCAATTGAGGTCCATGGTTCAAGGGACCACAGCAACAACATGAGGATCAGGAATGATAGACCCAGGCCATGGAGGTGAGTGGTTAGACCTAGGGTCCACTGAAGAAGATTCTATTATGTGCAGACGAGCGAGAGACAATGCTCAGCATTTCTGCACTTATCCTGAGCTCTGGGGGATCACATCTGCCTCATTCTTTGTGAGGAACTAATGCCCCATGGAGTTGGATGCTATCCCCTGCCAGTGGCATTGAAGGTCATTGCCATGCTCAATTTCTTTGCCTGTGGATCATTTCAGGACTCCACATGGGGGCTGTGCGGCAACCCCTAGTCTGCCACACATAGATGCATCAAGGAGGTCACAGGTTCCCTCTAAAGCAAGGCACATTACTATGGGAGGTTTACACTGGATGAAGATAGCCAGGCTGTGAGATTCAATAAGTTTTCAGCCATCTCAGGCTTCCCAAGAGTGCAGGATGCAATCGACTGCACGCATGTGACTTTGAGGGCTCCATGGCAGTAGCCCCTAATGTTTATTAACCCTTAAGGGTTTCATTCCATCAACATTCAACTGATGCATGTTCATCGGAAGCATATGATGCATGTTTGTGCCAGGTACATGGCTCATACAACCTGAGTCACTCCCAGGGGCCTCAAATATTCGAAGCGCCTGAGCATCTTTGGGGATGGCTGCTTGGGGATAAGGGGTACCCACTGAAAAGGTGGCTAATGATGCCTGTAGGTCAGCCTGAGAGAGCCTTGGAGGAGAGTTATAATGCAGCTCACAGCTCCACACAGTCCCTAATCGAGCAGACATTTGGTATTCTGAAGATGTGCTTCTGATGTTTGGACCACTCAGGTGGGGCACTGCAGTACACTCTAGATAGAGTCTCCAACATCATTGTTGTGTGTTGTGCCCTTCACAACCTGGTGCTGCACAGGGTGATCCCTTGCCAGAGGGAGAAATGGAGGAGGATGAGAGTTCCTCAGAGGATGAAGAGCAGGATGCCCAGGAAACTGAAGAGATTGATGAGGGCCAGCTTCCACAGGATGATGCATTGAGGAAACATGACATGGAAGACGTACCCATAACATATAATTGCCACATGATTCCAGGAGGAGTAAAGTGAAAGCAATGGAGATAGGCACATGTCTCCTGGCCCTCAAAGACATTGCATTGTATTGAAAAGGATGTCCAACCAGTTATATCGAGAGCAAGGTCAGCATTCAGGCTTGCACCTTCCAGCCTCATGATTGACCTGGCCATGATCTCTAAGAAGGATAGTGGTGCATTCTGTATGCTCTTGCTCTGGGAACTAAAAATCGACACAGCAACAAGAACGCGGTGGATACTTGATGCAGTTGTCACCACTTGAATGACGAATTCTAGTGGAGAGTGAGATGAGGACATGGTTGGGGATCTAATCCTCCAGTCCAAATCTTGTCCTTTGGCTCTACCACTGAGGAGACACAACTGCTGCTAATCCATCAAGGCAACTGGTCTGCCCTCACACAATGGTGTGTCGCGGGAAGAAGGGTTACAAGCGCTTTAGTCACACACTTCCAATAAAGCTTTTAACACATCTCCCTGACATCACACAAGGCTGCAGAAACTATTTTCAGTGAGGTTGGCATGATATGGATGTTAATCTCTCATAGGGAGACGATCACTCAGTGGGGGGATAGCTAAACCTTGCAATAAGAAGATTCATATGCAAATAATATGTGGCAGTTTGAAACAACTGAGTGGCTTGCCAGGCATTTAAGAGTCAATCACGTTGCTGTGGGTCTGGAGTCACATGTAGGCCAGACCAGGTAAGGACGACAGATTTCCTTCCCTAAATGTCATTAGTGAACCAGATGGGTTTTTACAACGGTCAACAATAGTTTCATGGTCGTCATTAGACTTTTAACTCCAGATTTTTATTGTAATTCAAATTTCATCGTCTGCCATGGTGGCATTCAAATGTGAGCTCCCAGAGCATGACCCTGGGTCTCTGAATTTCTAGTCCAGTGACAATATGACTATGCCACCACCTCCCCCAAAAGTAGAGGCAGAAGCAGTCCATGTCCAAATGCAGCAAGACCTGGGCAATATCCAAACTGGGGCTGACAAGTGGCAAGTAACATTCATTCCGCACAAGTGCCAGGCAATGACCATGTGCAACAAGAGAGTATCCAACCATCACCCCTTGATATTCAAAGGCATTACCATCGCTGAATCTCCCACTATTAACATCTTGAGGGTTACCAGTGGCCAGAAACTGAACTGGACAATCTACGTAAGTATTGTGGCAAAAAAGAGCAGGTCAGAGGCTAGGAATTCTGCAGCAAATAATTCACCTCCTGACTCCCCAAAACCTGTCCACCATCTACAAGGCAGAAGACAGGAATATGATGGAACACTTTCCACTTGCCTGGATGAGTGCAGCTTCCACAACACTCCAGAAGCTTGACACCATCCAGGACAAAGCAGCCCACTTGACTGGCACCCCATCCACAAACATTCACTCCCTCCACCACCAACGCACAATTGCAGCATTATGTACCATCTACAAGGTGCACTGCAGGAACTCACCAAGGCTCCTTAGACAGCACCTACCAAACCCATGACTCCTTCCACCTGGAAGGACATGGGAACACACCACATGGAAGTTCTCCTCCAAGCCACCCACCATCCTGGCTTGTAAGTATTTCACCATTCCTTTACTGTTGCTGGGTCAAAATCTTGGAACTCCCTCCCTAACAGCACTGTGGGTGTACTTACACCACATGGACTGCAGCAGTTTAAGAAGGCAGCTCACCACCACCTTCTCCATGGCCAAATAGGGATGGGCAATAAATGCTGGCCTAGCCAGCGAATCCCACATTCCATGAAGGAATAAGAGAAAAAAAGTAATCACAACGCATTCAGTTGACCAAACTACTCCCCTACACATCAAATGTATTCACAAACGTCCAATATTTATTCAGTGGTTGCATGCCTGTGACCCAACAGTGAATTCAACCTTTCCTAATTTTCCTGACTCTACCACCATGCCTGGATGCAGCCCTGACATCCACAGCAGAATGAGGCAGCTTGCTGACTGCTATGTCCTAATGTCTGTGATGATCTTGGTGGACGTCCTCTGGTGGCTGGAGGCCTGGAAGACACCGGCCTGTTAAGGGTCTCCGGCTCAGGGGCAGATGCACCCTCATTGACCTGAGCAGCTGGAGATCATGAGGTCACAGGCAGAGGGGACTCTGAGTGGTTATACACCTTTGGAGTGTCCAGAGTGGAGGCCCTCCAGTGTCCGGCTGATGCTCATCCTCTCTTTGGGTGCCTGAGGGCTCCTCCCTGACCTCTTGAGGAGAAGGGGCACCTGGAGGGAGGACAAGGTTTCTCAACCCCTGTCACCTAGACACTGATGGTGCACAAGATGAACCAGGAGTTTGAAAAGATGTGTAAGAAAGGCAAGGTTATAGTGATCATGGGGGATTTCAATATGCAGGTAGACTGGGAAAATCAGGTTGGTAGTGGATCCCGAGAAAAGGCATTTGTGGAATGTCTACGAGATGGCTTTTTGGATCAGCTCATGGTTGAACCCACTAGGGAACAGGCAATTCTCGATTTAGTGATGTGTAATGAGGCAGATTTGATAAGGGAGCTTAAGGTGAAGGAACCCTTAAGAGGAAGTGACCATAATATGATAGAACTAACCTTGCAATTTGAGAGCAAATAGCTGGAATCAGATGTTACGGTATTACAGTTGAATAAAGGCAACTACAGAGGCATGAGGGAGGAGCTGGCCAGAATTG
The DNA here is from genome assembly GCF_017639515.1 of Carcharodon carcharias. Classification (NCBI taxonomy): domain Eukaryota; kingdom Metazoa; phylum Chordata; class Chondrichthyes; order Lamniformes; family Lamnidae; genus Carcharodon; species Carcharodon carcharias. The sequence goes on along the minus strand of NC_054475.1, from coordinate 217,733 downwards.
ACTGGGAGATGAGCCTAGCAGGAAAGACAGTGGAACAGCAATGGCAGGAGTTTCTGGGAGTAATTTGGGAGACACAGCAAAAATTCATCCCTAGGAAGAAGAGGCATACTAAAGGGAGGACGAGGCAACCATGGCTGACAAGGGAAGTCAGGGACAGCATAAAAGCTAAAGAGAAAGCATACAATGTGTTGAAGAACAGTGGGAAACCAGGGGATTGGGAAGCCTACAAAGACCAACAGAGGGCAATTAAAAAAGAAATAAGGAGGGAGAAGATTAAATATGAGGGGAAACTAGCCAGTAATATCAACGAAGATTGCAAGAGTTTTTTTAGATATATAAGGGGCAAGAGAAAGGCAAAAGTGGACATTGGGCCGCTGGAAATTGACGCTGGAGAAGTAGTAGTGGGAAGCAAAGAAATGGCGGAGGAACTGAATAGGTACTTTGTGTCAGTCTTCACGATGGAAGACATGAGTAACATCCCCAGAGTTCAAGAGAGTCGGGGGGCAGTGGCGAGTATGGTGGCCATTACCAAGGAGAAGGTGCTAGGAAAACTGAAAGGTCTGAAGGCGGATAAATCACCTGGACCAGATGGATTACACCCCAGAGTTCTGAAGGAGATAGCTGAAGAGATAGTGGAGGCATTAGTGGTGATCTTTCAGGAATCACTGGAGTCAGGGAGGGTCCCAGAGGACTGGAAAATCTCTAATGTAACCCCTCTGTTTAAGAAAGGAGTGAGGCAAAAGATGGGAAATTACAGGTCGATTAGCCTGACCTCGGTTGTTGGTAAGATTTTAGAGTCCATTATTAAGGATGAGATTTCAGAATACTTGGAAGTGCATGGTAAAATAGAGCAAAGTCAGCATGGTTTCATCAAGGGGAGGTCATGCCTGACAAATCTGTTAGAATTCTTTGAGGAGGTAACGAGTAGGTTAGCCAAAGGAGAGCCAATGGATGTTATGTACTTGGACTTCCAGAAGGCCTTTGACAAGGTGCCGCACAGGAGGCTGCTCAGTAAGATAAGAGCCCATGGTGTTAGAGGCCAGGTTCTAGCATGGATAGAAGATTGGCTGTCTGGCAGGAGGCAGAGAGTGGGGATAAGGGGATCCTTCTCAGGATGGCGGCTGGTGACTGGAGGAGTTCCGCAGGGGTCAGTGTTGGGACCACAACTTTTCACCTTATACATTAATGATCTAGATGAAGGAACTGAGGGCATCCTGACTAAGTTTGCAGATGACACAAAGATAGGTGGAGGGACAGGTAGTATTGAGGAGGCGGGAAGGCTGCAGAAGGATTTGGACAGGTTAGGAGAATGGGCAAAGAACTGGCAGATGGAATACAACGTGGGGAAGTGTGAGGTCGTGCACTTTGGTAGGAAGAATAGAGTCATAGACTATTTTCTAAATGGAGAGAGAATTCAGAAATCTGGAGTGCAAAGGGACTTGGGAGTCCTAGTCCAGGATTCTCTTAAGGTTAACTTGCAGGTTGACTCGGTAGTTGGGAAGGCAAATGCAATGTTGGCATTTATTTCAAGAGGACTAGAATATAAAAGCAGGGACGTGCTGCTGAGGCTTTATAAGGCTCTGGTCAGACCACATTTAGAATATTGTGAACAATTTTGGGCCCTGTATCTCAGGAAGGCTGTGCCAGCCCTGGGGAGGGTCCAGAGGAGGTTCACGAGAACGATCCCAGGAATGAAAGGCTTAACATATGAGGAACGTCTTGAGGACTCTGGGTCTATACTCGATGGAGTTTAGAAGGATGAGGGGGCATCTGATTGAAACTTACAGAATACTGAATGGCCTGGATAGAGTGGACATGGGGAAGATGTTTCTATTAGAAGGAGAGACCAGGACCCGAGGGCACAGCCTCAGAGTAAAGGGAAGACCTTTTAGAACAGAGATGAGGAGAAACTTATTTAGGCAGAGAGTGGTGAATCTATGGAATTCATTGCCACAGAAGGCTGTGGAGGCCAGGGCATTGAATGTATTTAAGAATGAGATAGATGGTTCTTGATTAGTAAGGGGATCAAAGGTTACGGGGAGAAGGCGGGAGAATGGGGTTGAGAAGCTTATGATTGAATGGTGGAGCATACTTGATGGGCCAAATGGCCTAATTTCTGCTCCCATGTCTTATGGTCTTATGCTGCCCACCAGTGTGGCACCATGGAGTCCAGGGCTGAGGGCAAAACCTGCTGGACCAGGGTCTTCATAGTGGTTGCCAACCTTTCCATGATGAACTTGAGGGGCTCACATCAGGCAGAACACGGACGGCTTCCTCCATCCTTTGCTCTAGTCCGTTGAGTGACTGCCGAATCTCTGCCTGATGTTCTGCCGCCTGTGGTTATATCTCCACTATTGAGTTGGCTGCCTCTCAAAGAGGCTCATCATCTGACTCAGACGCAGCAAGTGGTTGATTGACAGCGGCCCTCAGAGTGCTGGAGACATGGGATGTCCCTGCCTCCACTGCTGTGGAGACGTTCAGTCAGTTGTTCTCCAGTGGGTGAGCCCAAGCCAAATCTTCAGCTATAGAAACATAGAAACTGGGAGCAGGAGAAAGTCATTTGGCCCTTCGAGCCTGCTCCACTATTCAACATGATTATGGCTGATCCTCTATTTCCTTCTCAGTGACTTGGCCTCTTCAGCGTTCTATAGTAGAAAATTCCATAGGTTCACCACCTTCTGAGTGAAGCAGTTTCTCTTCATCTAAGTCCTAAATGGTCTACCCCATACCCTGAGACTGTGACCCCTTGTTCTAGACACCCCCCCAGCCAGAGGAAACATCATCCCTGCATCCGGTCTGTCCATCCCTGTCAGAATTTTATATATTTCAATGAGATCCCCTCTCATTCTTCTAAACTCTGGGGAATACAGGCCTATTCGGCCCAATCTCTCCTCATACGACAATCTTGCCATCTCAGGAATCGGTCTGGTATGACCCCCCGAGGTGTGTCCCTGTGCTGGTGGAGGGTACGGGGGGGCACAGTGACGGTTCTTCCTCAGTGGCTCCCTCAGGCTCCTTTTCCAAGGTGGTCTGGGGCTTATGTTGTCACCCACCCCCCTCCCTTGTGTGCCTAGGTCTGCTGGTGGCTACAAGAGAGAGGAGATCATTTTAGTTTATGAGCAGGCAGATTACGAAATTGGATGTCACTCACTCAGATTGTCAAGATGTGACGAACTCATAGAGGGCTCATCCCTCCAAGATTTTACCCTTCCCCACAGGGGCGATCCCTGTCCTCCCCAGCCAGCTCGGCTGCATCCTCCTCAAGTTTGGTGAGGGTGCACGACGTTGGCTGTCTCTCCTCCAATCTGGGATCTTTCCCTTCTGGAATGGGGCAGCTTGGACTGCATGAAGAGAAAAGAAAGGAACACGATGGGAAGGAATGGAGCAGAGGTTGGGAAACATGCATGTCCCCTGCATGTGGAGAGCCCTCCCCAGAAGGAGCTGAAGATGGAGGGTGAGCAGAATGATAGATGAGATGCTGGTGATATGGAAGTATCCATAAGATAATCAGTGATGATATGTGTTCCCCACTAATACTGTGTAAGAGCGCTGAAGAGAGTAGCCCTTTGAGTACATGATGCCATGATGAGAGTTTGACATTGGAGGGGGTTGAAGAGTGACTGACCCTGGCGGATCAGATGAGATCATTCATCTTCTTCCTGCACTGGACGTCGTTCCGGGTGTGGTGGCCAGTTGGGCTGACCTACCCTGCTATGTCCTCCCAGGCCGGAGAGGCAAGGCTGGTGTACTTCCTGGAGCTGTCCCTGGGATAAAGCATATCCCTAGCTGCTGTACTCTTCTGATCAAGGTCTGGAGGGCATCGTGACAGAAGCAGATCACAGCTTTCTCCTTCAGGTTGGCAGCCATATCTGAGGGTCTCCTGGAGATAGCTGGTCTTTAGAGATGGAGATGGATGTGTTCAGGTGGGGGTTAAATTTGGCACCTGGACATTTGACCCCATTAGGCAACAGCATGGCAGACAAATCAGTTCCTGACCTGCCAGTTGATTCAGAGAGATACTCACTTGTGCATAATTAATATGCTTCCAAGCGTGGAATCAGGCTCAAATACCTGCCCATTCGGACCACAGCACATGAGCCACAAAACACAACTGCTGCCACACTTAGTTTCAAAAGCGGCAAAATCCACCCTTTGTTTTGTGTTTTGCTAGTGTGATCTGGTTGTGTACGCCCACAATCTACAAAGTACAAGAAACTCAAGGAACTTACAGTTGGTTCAATCAGCCAATCCCTGGGATGTACTGTTCAATGTGATTCTGTGATTGGCAACTGAGACCCTAACAACCAAATTAAGCTAATCAGTCACACTCATAACCTGACTCACTCACGCTTGCTCAAAGTGATAGACATTCATCGGCAGGGATCGGATACTTGCAAACAAAAGGAACATGTTCAAACGGCGCATCTTTTTTAATATTTCCTGGGAACTTGGGAAGCCCATAGTTCCCCATTGCTCTCTCCATGGCAACTACTCCATTATTCAGAGTCAACTACCCAACCAATCAGCTTCATTCTCTCCTTTAGTTAAAACTTTTGAGGTTTTTTGAAATTTGGTATTTTTGCTTTTGTCCTGTGAGTGCAAATGAAAAGCTTCAGTAACATATCTCTCTTTTGTGCAATATTCAATCTCTCTGATCCCCAGAATCAATATAAGAATCATTTCCTGAGTTTGTGCTGGCATTGAGGAAACCCACCTACTCCCAGCACACACTGGACAATCACAGGGATGATGTCCACACAGACAGTGGTGCCACATTCTGGAAGAGATGTTAAACTGTTCCATCGTCTGCCTGTTACTGTGGATGTAAGCAATCCCATGGCACTGTGTGAACAACAGCCACACGAACAGACAGAAGGTGAAAACAGACGACCTTCTGATGAAAAGAATCTTCTTGTTACGTGGCCATATTTACCACTTTGGTTTAGATCGATGTGAAAATAATGCAACAACAAATGTACAATACTGACCAGGCGAGAGACATGCCTTCCCCATCCTAGTGCTTTGAACCTGTTCTGAAACTGGTTTTCGGTTTGTTGGAGCCTTTGACAGTGCGTGCACAAAACCTAATCAAGGATCTGTAGAAGAAAACATAGAAAAGTAAGTAACTTGTAAAGAAACAATGGGTGGAATTTAATGGAAGCCACTGGAGTGGGATTCAAGGTCGGTGGGGGGGGGTGGGGTGTGGAATTGTGAAGGACATTAAGAGTCAGAGTCCCGATACCAGGTGGAGAGAGGTGGATCACACAGGCAGCAGGAGAGCAGTGAGGTGGCAATGCCACATTGGAGCAGCGGGAAGGTAATTCAACTGTTGAGAAGCTCATTAACTGTAATTTACATACCTCTGGCTGGAAGTGAAAACAACATTTCCATTTTAAAGCGTGGTGTAGGGGATCCTGTACCTTCAGAAACCCAACTGTTCAATGCTAGCGAGTAACAGACCGGCTGTCAGACTTTGAGTGGGAGTTCACAGAATCACAGAATCACACAGTGCAGAAGAGGCCTTTCGGCCCATCGAGTCTGCACTGACACGTGAGAAACACCTGACCTACCTACCGAACCCCATTTATCAGCACTTGGCCCATAGCCTTGAGTGTTATGACGTGCCAAGTGTTCATCCGGGTACTTTTTAAAGGATGTGAGGTAACCCGCCTCCACCACCCTCCCAGGCAGCGCATTCCAGACCGTCACCACCCTCTGGGTAAAAAAGTTTTTCCTCACATCCCCCCTAAACCTCCTGCCCCTCACCTTGAACTTATGCCTTTCATTGAAGTGCAGCCTTTCATTTGAAACACAGGGATGGTAAGAGTTATTACAGACAAGAGGGTCAAATGTGAGGATCTGAGGGGCAGGGCATTAGAGAAAAAGTTCACGTTGAAGAGCTGAGGGGCAACTGCTGGACATTCCATCCAAGGGCAGCAGCCAGTGTAGGGCGTGAAATCCAAATATGGAAATCGCCCACCCGGTTCTCCTCAGGCCAAGGGTGCTGGAGAAGAGGCTCCGAGGAAGGGTGCGCCAGGCCCAGAGTCACCATAACCAGTACTGGAGGAGCAGCAGGAGGCATCTTGAGTGCTCTTGTTATCTGCTCGATAATGACTCACGACAAACCATGGCTGGTATTGTACCATTCCTCGTATTCACTGCGAGGGTAGCCAGAACGAACACCTCGGCCTGAACATTCTGGTAATGATGAGAACACGGGAGGTTCTCAGGCAATCTTGTGTGTGGTAGGCTGGTCTGACCATTGGGGTCTTTCAGGGACCTGGAATGATGATGGACAAACCTGCCCTGCAAAAAGAGGAGTGGTTACAGGTGAAATCCGAGTTTGATTATTCTTTAATATTTGAGCACTTAGGACTGTGCTGCTCTGGCTGGCTAACAACTGTGGTGGTCTTGACATCTTGCGCTAGCTGGAGAAGAGCAAGGACGACACTGGCATATCTGCTCAGAAGAGAGAAAGGCTGCTTATGGACAAAGTACATCAGTTCAAAGATTTGTTTGGGGCCATACCTCAGTGGTTCAAGGATCATGCCGATGACTGGGAGTCAGACTCCCCTGCTCCATATAATGGAGTGTCCATCATTCAAATCCAAAGGCCTTGGAGCCAAGGCTCATCACCTGACAGGACTGTCATGCTAGCATCTGAATCTAATTTAAAATTTGTTCGATGACCACATACTCGGATAACAGCATTGCCACAGGAAGCACCGCTCTCTTTGATCTCACCCAAGAAGAACAGCTGTATGCATTCTCAGTTTCTGTCTTGACCTTATGGGTGACCTTTGGGCTGTGCATTGCTGAAGTTTTGACTTGTACAGTTTACTAAGGTTTCCCTGTCTGTGGCACTGGAGCATTGGGCAATACTCGAAGGGCACCGACCTATCCTGTGAGGGCAATTTGTACCACAACACTGGCAAGATCACTCTGCTGGGTGATTCAGGAATTGCTTTACTTGACTTAGATGTTCCCTGCCTTTGTATGACTGGATCTGCCGATGGAGAGCTGGTTGCTGCCCCATGAAGTATTCTCTCCCTTTAGGATAGCCCTGTATTATTCACATAGTTAAGCCAGTTAACTCGCTGGATTTCCTCATCAGAAGTAAAATCATCTTTAGCTTGCAGGAGGTCAGAGAGTTAATTTCCTGCAACAGCCACCATGATTCTGTCTCAGATGATCCATATTCACACTCCTCTGACACCCTGTAGAGATCGTTTATGAAGGAGTCGACAGGTTTCACAGGGAGTTGGGCTCTCTTATTAAATTAAAATCCAATATTTTATTGGATTTCAAGTTGCAATAAATGTCGAAGGATTTTAAAACATAGTTGAATTTTGCAGATTATTTATTAATAGCTTGCTGTGCAATGATGTTGTCTGCAATTGGCCCAAATGAGTAAAGAAGTGTATTAACTTGTTCTGCTTCTGATTTTTTATGGAGACCTCCAGCAATTCTGTATCTGAAAGACCTCCTCTTCCAATGACTCTGATTCTGTGACTGGTCTGGGCCATGGGTGAATCCCAGTAGAACTGGGAATGTGGAATTGTAATCTATGCTGAGGAATTTTAAAAGTGTGGGTACAGCACTAAGAGATTAAAGGCTGCCAAATGACATCCCTGTTCTCTGCTGATCAAAGAATCTTTCCATGCTGGCTGGCATTTGACAGGCTTTTCAAATGGCAGCTGCTCATTTCTGCTTGAAGTAGAAGGGTCTGCAATGGCGGCATGGGTTGGGTGGCTGCCAACGTCAGTTAATCAGCGGCGCAGTGTTACAAGTCAGGAGGCTTAGAAAGGTGCTGCGGGCTTTGCTGCTTCAGAAATCGGATGGTTGCAAGGTACCCAAACAAGAGGAAATTATTTTTTTCTCTCCGAGCTCCGGAGGTCATCCAAGTCCTTCTAACCATTGAAAAGGTACATGCACATTCTGACAGTGGCTCCACTCTGTCTAGCTTCAGTCAATTATTATCTTTCCAAATGGCCACACTCTTTTGCCTTGCACGATCACTCTTTTTAACATTTAATCACTCTTGCTTTCCACTCTCTCATACATATTCCCTCTTCTTCTTGTCTCCCGTCTCCTCCCTTCTTGCTCTGCCTCTGTACTGTTTAAAACTTGTTCCATCTCTAACCTTCACTATGCTTCCTCACAGCCCACTTCCTGTAAGGACTCTATTGTATTCTCCCAGTTTCCTCATCTCCATGGCGTATGTTCAGATGATCCAACATTCCATATTAGCATTTCCGATACGTTTTTCCTTTTGCTCAGGGCCCTCAGTTGTGTCCGTTCTATTTCATGCACTTCTGCTCTCACTAGTTTCCCTCCTTCCCAGAATCACAATAGGGCTCCGCTTGTCTACCAAACAGCCTCTGTATTCAAAACATCATTTGGCACCATTTCCCCCACCTCCAGTGTAATGTTCCTACGCGGCTGGAGTTGGGGATTGGGGTTAGTGATGGGCTTCTTTCAAACAGTGCTTCTGAATGAATGACTGAAAAGGGGTTTCTCAGGACTAGCTGGCCTGGAATTCAAATAAAAATTACTTCAACCTTGCAGGCTTTGAGCTCTGCTTGCTGAAGCTGGATTTCCAAGGAGGATTCAATGGAATCTTAGGCTTGAAAAACACTATTACATTTTCTTCTTTACTTCCAGGCTCTTCTGTCTCTGGAGCTTTTCCTGGTGAGTTTTCTCAGTGTCTGTAGCTTCAGTTGAGAGTTCTTTTCACTTCATAATCTGTTGAAGGTGCCCTTTTACTTAGTTTTTCTGCATTAATGCAAGGATGAGAGTTATCCAGATAACCCTCTGGTCACCATGAAGAATCCTGCTTTAGATACCAGGAAGTAGGCTTTGTAGTCTTGAGTATATTTACAGCAAATATTCATTAATAGCTTATAACAATTTACATATTTACATTAGAAGGAACAGGCATAAAGCTGACTCCATCCTAGGTCTTTATACATCTCTGTCCATCTCTCGGCTGACACTAGCTCTGGGTCATGTGCCTTCTTATATCACTGTGTGGGCAGAACTATACTCAGTGCCACATTAACCTTGTGAGTACCAGACCTACTACTACACAAGCCATGCATTTGCTTAAATTTGTCAACAAGTTGTTCTCTCATGTTTAAGAAAAATGGAAATTAGACTCCACAAAACATTCAGATCAGCTGCTCTTTACAGGTTTGGTGATTCAGTGGCAGAAACTTGGAGAGCTTCATAGATTAAATGGCCAGGAGCATTTGGTGAGATACATGTGACCCATCATGACAGCAGAGCTAAAGCAGTTTCTCAATATGCTGCAGCTGAGACTGCAGTGCTAAATATTTTCAGCGCTTTATCATATTTACACACAAGACACAGGAGATGAGTTTTAATGATAACAGTGTGATTGACACATACAGTCTGAGGGGAACTGACGTATAAGATGGAGTACAGAGTATGTAATTTCATCAGACTAGCAATTGATCTATTGCATCTTTTAAAATGTTATGATAATTGTGCAAATCTGTCAATACAGATTGCAAGTTCAGTTTCTGACCTTAGTGTTTAATTGACTGCCACTTCTCTTCAAGGAATGCCTACCTTGAAGAAGTTTTGACCTTCTCACCATCAGGATTTTCATTTCCAGCTCATCTTGTCGCACCCCCCACCCCCTTTAACCAGCTAATATTTCACCCCTTTTCCATTTTTCCTTAGTTCTTTTGAAGAGTCATGCAGACTCGAAACATTAACTGTGTTCCTCTCCGCAGATGCTGCAAGACCTGCTGAGTTTTTCCAGGTATTTTAGTTTTTGTTTTGGATTTCCAGCATCCGCAGTTTTTTGCTTTTATCTCTGTTTCTGACCTGATTGCCATAGTAAATGTCTCTATGGTGGAGCCACATGGCCCCATGTTACCTTGTCAATTATTTTTTTTTGGCAACACCAATTGGGAATAATAAGGCTTTAATGTAACATTAGCAGAATCAATCATACTCACAGTATTAAGCAACAATTAACGGAATCAAGATTGAAATTACAGAGTCCAAATCTCTGGACGGCAGTGCAATGTGGCAGGTCTTGTTCAAATCTGCTGTCCTTTGTCTCTTCATTTATATCCTTTTCCTTATGGATCTGTTGTGCGTGCATTTCCCTGGATCAGCCAACATGAATTAGTTCCAATTTGTCTAGTTTCAACCAACCATTATCTTACACGACCACTGCCTAGAATGAGGTGCAACCTTCCCCACCAACCAAATGTCGAATCATCCAAACAAAGGTTATTAAAGGTTAACGAGATTGAGGCCATCCAAATCTATCCAACCATTGAAAAGGTACACACACATCCTGATCGTGGCTCCACTCTGTCTCGCTTTAGCTAATCATTATCTTGTCCCATTGCCACTCTCTTTTGTCTTGTGCCATCATTCATTTTCCATTTCTTCACTCCAGCATTCCACTCTAGCATACCTCCCTTCCCCTCCCATCTTTCTCTGCCTCTGTACTGCTTAACACTGGTTACATCTCTAATCTTGACTATACATCCTCACGCCCAACTTACTGTAAGGAGTCTGTTGTATTTTTCCAGCTTCCACATCACCATTGCGTAGGTTTGGATGATCCAACCTTCCATGCTAGCACTTCTAATGTCTCTTTCCTTCTCCTCAGGATCCTTAACTGTGTCCGTTCTATTTCATACACTTCTCCTCTCACCACTTCCCATCCCTCCCAAAACAACATTGATGCTCCCCTACAACAAAATCAGAAAATGCTGGAAAAACTCAGCAGGTCTAGCGGCATCTGTGGAGAGAGCAATAGAGTTAATTTTTCAAGTCCGTATGACCCTTCTTCAGAGCAACAATAGTGTTCCTCTTATCTATTAAATCAACCTCCGTGTTCAAAAGATAATCTGGCATCATTTCCCCAACCTCCAGCTTGATGTTCTTATCAAACACATATTCTCCTCCACTTTCTGCTCAGTCCTAAATCACACCCAACACCTTCTTGTCAGGAAGATATAATAATGTTATCGGAGTGTATTATAAACTAGTGGTATCTACGTCTATATGTGTCTATGTGTTTGTGTGGGAGACTTAATTGAATTAATGGCAGTTGGTCTGAAGGCTTTGATATGTTAAAAGATAAACCAGGTTTGAAAATTGAAGTAGGTAAACAGCGGTGCCAAATGAACATTTGCATTTTTAAATAAAACAGGCTAGATTGATTTCAAAGGAGGGAGTGAAAGGTGTCACCTAGTCAGGTGAAGTTCAGAAACGGTGTGTCTATTTTTCCTAAAGATTAGTATTATGAGAGATTTCTGTTATTGGAAAAGTAAAGTTCAAAGACATAGTGAAGCAATGGGAGTTTGCATTCAAAAAAATATAAAGGAGAGAAAAGATAAAAGCAAAATACTGCAGATGCTGGAAATCTAGGACAAAAACAAAAATAGCTGGAAAAGCTCAGCAGGCCTGACAGCATCTGCGGAGAGGGATACAGTTGATGTTTCGAGTCCTTATGGCCCTTCATCAGAACTAAGAAATATAGAAATGAGATGAAATATAAGCTGGTAGAGGGGGGTGGGACAGGTGGTGCTCGATAGGGCACCAGTGATAGGTGGAGATCAAGAAGAGACAGCCAAAGATGTCATAGACAAAAGGACAAAGGTAAGAAGGCTGTGTATAAGGGTAAGCATTTTAAAATCTAACATGTAGGAAAAGCCTTCAGCATCTACAGTTCAAGCTGCTGCCTATGAAGAACTGAAGTGAAGGAAACTCACTTCGAATTGGAATATTCAGGGTATCATGTTCCTTTGCCTGGGCCTTTTAAAATCTATGTGACTTACTGTTGCGTTCGCAAAAGTGTAACTGGGAGTTATGTTAATTAGCAGATTTAGAAGTTACTATGGTAGTAATTTGTAGACATATTATGTGCTGAAAATCATTTATCTTACTCATAAATGTTTAATCTAGTTTTGTAGAAACCTAAAAGACTTGGTTGTCTTATTATAACTGAATTGAAGGCATGCATCTCAAAATTTATACAAATTGCAAAACATGTTGTGACAGTTGTTTCAAGTTTCCCTCTGGGATTTGAACAACTCAGCTCTTCAGTTTTGACTATGGGTCGCTTTGTTTGTGAACCAGTTGCACGTTTGTTTGTTGGCTGGCAGAGACCGAGACCAATATGAAATGTAGCACATTGTATTTATTTACACAAACAAGAGAGCACCAACAAGATGTGTGTTTCGACAGCCACACCCTACTCTACACTAACACTTACATGGTAACAGGCACTACACAGCTATTGGGTCTTGCAGTCACGTGGTCAATCTGCTCAGTCTCTTAAAGGTATATTACAGCTCAGATTAGCACATCAGCATTTACCATTGGCTGTGCCACAACACTCCTCCCTTTCTGAGGCACCTTCGCGGGCAAACACAGGAGATATGACATCTGCCTTTTTACCTCCTCATTTCTCTCTGTCCAAGGCTCCAAACACTCCTTCCAAGCTAAAGTGATTCCCTTGAGCTTTGTTCAATTTAGTACTCTGTATTCACTGTTCACAATGCGACCTCCTCTACATGGGGAAGACCAAATGCAGACTGGAAAACCACTTTGCCAAATACGTCCAATCAGTTCACATGCATGAGCCCACCTCCCTGCCACTCTGACTTTTCTGGCCTTGGCCTGCTACGGTGTTCCAACCAAGTTCAATACAAGTTCATAGTACAAAATCTCTTCTATCAGCTGGGCACTTTAGTGGTGCCCAGCATGTTGTGCACGGGACATGTTCATTATGACAGATGCCTCAGCCTGGGGGGTTTCTGGCTTAAGAATAAGCCGTGGGTGGCAAACTCACAGTTAGGGTGGGCTGTAGATGAGTAAATGATAAGGGAGAGCCATTTGAAGATTTCATGGGGTGGGGATGTTGAGGGCTCAAGATATTGAGATGCAGTGCAATGGGCCTCAAGAAGGGGAGGGCTAATCTGCAAATAGAGCAAAGGCACATCATGTAAGTCGAACCATTCAGGGGTTACACAGGGATATCCTCCCCAGTCAAAATGGCATAAAGCATTGGTGGGCAAGGGTGAGTATTATTGGAGGGAGGGAGGGAAATCTGAACATTATGCCCCTACAGGAAGATGGCAGGGATTGCCACAGCCACACAAGGGAGGGTCCAAGATTGTCTGGTGGTGAGACCTTAGCACCATCATCTTGTAACCGTTAGCAATGGCACAGCACAAAATTAATCTGAGGAATAACTCAGCTGGTGAGGGCTCTGAGGGTCTTTTGGAGGATCAGTGCACTGTATTGGGGGGCCAATTAAAGGGGCACCTAACTGAATGGTGTATTCACAAATGAAGAGAGATGCACACCTGAGACATGTCAGGAGCCTTTCACTGATAATGCAGGGAATTAGGATAGTGAAATGATGAAGCCATTCATGTGAGGATAATAATGAGTCATGGCATTGACAGAACTCCTTGCTTTAATCCCTTGTTCCACGTGTGCCAATTGCACTGAACAATAATGAGGTCTAGAGGATTTTGGTGACTGGACAAGCTGCAGATGCATCTTTACAGCAGGAGTTCAGTCTTGGTCCTGGCACGCTCATAGACAAGAAGTCTCAGGTTTTCTGTCAAATAACCTCAGTTCCTCCATGAACGTTAGAGCACATGAGTATCACAATGCGCATACTGTGACAGTGCAGTGATTGAAGATCCCAGCTCCTGGGCAAAGCAATATCATAGCAGGCAGTCAAGTCAAGGGTAGGGGTTGAGTGTGGGAGTAGGTGCAGCTTGAAACTTCCCTTGAGCTAGCCAGGTTTTCAGTGATGAATAGGTGCTGTCACTGGACCTCAACCAATGAAGCCATGGTTGCACACAAGTAATCTACAGTAATAGGAGCTTTACAGGCTCATGCTGACTATTTTTTCCCCATTGATGCTGCAGAGAGTATAACTTTAGGAAGATGTTGGTTGGATTTGTTGCTGCCTGCATTATTGCATGCAGGCAGGAGAGAAGGCGGAGACCATTGTGATTGCAGTGCCAGCCTCGCCAAAGGGAGGATCGAAACCTTTGAGAGCAAAGGGGCAGCAAGATCCCTCCAGACTCAGAGGATGAGGTTCACAGAAACGTGCACAGAACACGCACGTCTTAACTGTAGATGAACGAGAGACAGTGTCGCTGATGCCTTCGCTTGTCCAGGGACCTGGTGACACACATTTGTCACATTCTCCAGGAGTTGGTGCCATGGGGACTGGGAGGTCACCCATTGCCAGTGGCTCTGAATGTCACTGCTATTCTTAACTTGTACGTGAGTGGTTCCTTCCATGGCTGCACTGGGGACCTGTGTGGGATCTCTCCAGCTGCCATATACAAATGCATACGTGAGGTGACAGACACCCTATTTGCCAAGGCCCACAATTAACGTGCACTTCGCCAGAGATCAAGAGAGCCAGGACACCAGAGCACTGGGCTTTGCTGAGATTTCTGGATTCTCACAGGTGTAGGCTGCCATCGACTGCACTCATATGGCTATAAAAGCTCTCTGGCTACCGGCACTCAATACATAAACAGGAAAGGATTTCACACACTCAAAGTTCAGCTGGCCGACAAGAAGCAAATCATGCAGATGTGTGCGAGATTCCCGGGAATCTGCCACGACTCTGAGGCATGGACAAGGCATCAGCCACAATCCTCTCTAAACTGGCAAAAGTGGATGTCCTTCCAGCTGAGAGCTTCAGTGTTTCCATTTCCTTGGTCGGGCCTCTATCTTCTCTCGTGAAGGCTGAAGAATGGAGTTGTGCTGGACAGGGTGGCCAGCCCAGGGTCGGGATTTTCCGGCCCTGACACTGGCTGGAATTGTCCCAGGCTGGCTGGGAAAATTTGAAGAGCTGCTGACGCTAATGGCTCTCCAAAGTTTCCCCTCCCAGCCACGACATTGTCTGCTGGTGTCCAAACCAGAAAATCCCACCCCTGTGGTGTATGTAATTGTTGAAGGCAATCTCGTTGGCAGTGTCCAATCCTGTTACAATTCCAGCACTTCTTTAGAATATCCCTTGGACGAGCTTGGTCCGAGTCTTACTGTCGAGATAAGACAGCAAGGATTGGATTTGTGCTTGCTGTGCAACAATCTGTCCCCCTGCCTCTTCAGCCTGAGTTCTACATCCCTGTTTTTGGTGACAGTCACCTCCCCAATGGTGCCATCTTTCCTGGTTTGGGGAGTCCAGCCTTCCCCAATGATCTGGATGATGTAATCTCATTAATCAAAGAAGGGCAAATGGGGTTTGCCCATTTTGAGTCTCCTCAACTCCCTCCAGACATCTACATCCTTCACCACCTCAGCCAGGCCATTTTTCAGCTGCATGCCCCTGACCAATTCAAAGGAGGGACCCAGGAGGTTAACGTGGTCGAATAGCTTCACCAACTCCAGGGATACAGAGACCACTCCTTCAGCTTGCTTGTATTCATCAAATGTCTGCTGAAGCTGTGAAAGGCTACAGCTGTCCCCAAAAACCCATGCCAGGATCTCAAAGATCCACTGTAGACTTCTTTGATCATCTGCACCTCTCCCCAATATTTCCTGGTGAGGTTTGCCACACAGACTTTCCATCACAAGCTCTGCCTGCTCCCTCTCATTGGAAGATGCCATGACCAGCTCCGCGTGGTCGATCCAGTCTTCAGCCATCAGGTCGTTGGACATTTCCAGTCTTTCCCAAATCTATCCAACTTCCTACCTGTTGGCAGGTAGAATCTCCATGATGGAATATTCTGTCCTTTCCCTGCTACGTTAAAGGAAGGCACACTGTGATCTGCTATCTGGTCGCTGTTTTAACTCTCAGCTTCACCCTCTGAAGCCTGCACCTCTGTCAGAGCTGTAGCTACTTCAACCTCCCTTCCTGACAGAGTCAGTTCCAGTTTTTTCACTATCTGTTTGATCTCGACCAGGTGTTTGTCCATTTTGTCTGTCATGACCTGACGCCTGCTGTGGAATCCCACTCCTGACACCAAAATGTACCCTGGGATTTAAGAACACAAACTGCACAAAGGTTATAAAGCAAGGTTTCTTTATGTCAGTGATATCAAAGTGGTATCACCCTCAAGGGAAAGCGGAACCCCAAGATTCAAACTATTATCGGGAATGTTCACAGCTGATGCTCCAGATCCATGTCCTATTTGGGGTCTCTGCTCCTCAACTGAATGACTCACAGGCTTGTGTAGGCTTGTGTAGGCTTGCTCTGCTGCCCAGCTCCTGGCTGCAGTCGTGTTATCTCACTGTCTCTCTCATGAGGTTTCTCAGGTACAGGGGTGCTGCCTGTCAGTTTGACTAGGTTTCCCAATCCCTTCCTGGTTCCTTAGCTACCCACATGGGCTTCAAACTGCCCTAGGCTCCTACCACACTTGCCATTCACAAACCCTGGATTAGTCCTTGCTGCTTTCTCCCTCACCTCATTGCATCTGGCTCCACCCTTGGGTTTATGAAAGACACTGCTGCTTGAATGGAGGGGCCACAGGGGCCACCAGCTTCCCTGCTATGTGCCCTCCCTCAAAATCACCACAAGCCACCAGAGGCCTCGCTGCCTATTGTAGGCCCTTTGCCTAGGTCATAAGTTTGTAGGTTCAAGTCCTGCCCCAGACACTTAAGCACAAAAACCAGGTTGACAATCCAGGGCAGTACTGAGGGAGTGCTGCACTGTTGGAGATGCTACCTTTCAGATAAGACTTTAAACCAAGGCCCTTTCTGCACTTTCAAATGGATGGAAAAGACCCAATGGCACAATTTTGAAGAGGAGCAGGGAAAAAATCCCCATTGTCCTGGCCAAATATCTATCCCTGAATCAACAAATAAAAAAACAGATTATCTGGTTATTATGATCTTGCTGTTTGTGAGACTCTGCTGTGCAGAAATTTGTTGTCCAATTTTCTACATGAAAGCAGTGACCACACTTCAAAAGTACTTCATTGACTGCAAAAGCATTTTGAGATATTCTGCCATATTGACAGGTGCTCCTGAGACCCTACCCTATGCAGCCTGGCTCTGCTCTGATAGGAGTCCCTTTGGGAGAACAGGCTACCTGCTTGGCATATATCCCACCAGTAGCCAAATATCCCCTTGTGGGATGTCAACATGCTTCACCTCACTGAGGTTACTGCTCTGTTGAATTACTTCAGCTGAGGAAGCCCCCACTCCTGGCCCTGTACCCTTGTTATCTTTTCTCTTCAAAGGGATAAATTCAGAGCTCATTACTTAATCGGCAACCAGGTAAATCCTGGAAACACAGAGATACCGTTTTGCCTTCAAATCCTTCTATTCATTTGCTTCACCCTACTCTTGAGACTTCCTCCAAGTTGACTTTGTGCTTCCATAGGTCTCCTGTGCACCCGTTTCTGCCTGACACACTTTCTGCTTGCTGCCTGGAACTCCCTCCCGAAAACCCTCACCCTCTGAACGTTACCATTCTTCATTTTACACTTTGATTTCTTCTTTTAAAAGCTTCTCAAAAACTCATATTTTCATCTAAACCTTCAAACGCGCCTCCTCATGTCTTTCCCTAGCTTTCTATACCAAATCTCTGAGTGCTTTGCAGTTGCTATATTCACAGAATGTTACTGTTGTAATATGTTTAAACAAACCAAATAAATTGAAGATGTAACAGATGAACATTGTTTAAAACTACCAGAACATTCCGAAAGAAACATCGCCAAGGTCTTCGACATCAGTTTGGCAAAGATTTAACCAGATGACAACGTCAGTTTCCTGATATTGTTTCTATTTCAGGTACAATAGGGAGCAGAATGACAATGTGGATGAAAATGGTCTTCACCAGGAGTCCATTGTCTCCAGTGCCCAATCTTCTTTTCTATTGAAATCTCTGGAACATTTCACCCTCAGTACCCGCAAGGGAGTGAGTTCTGCCCTTTGCATCTTTGGTTTGATTTAAATTCTGGAAAATATAGAATATTTTCCAATAATGGAAGTCTGCAAATTCAGATTTGCATTTTGCAGTCAGGCGTTGGGTGAGACAAAGTGGGTGCTAGGTGGTGGTGTGCTGAGGAAGTGGGAGAGATGGGCTCTGAGGTTTGAGACCTGGGGCTGGAGTCTGGGGGGTACAGTGAGGGGGAAGGCGGTGTGGGGATGTTTCAATTGTTTTGAAGGTTTACTGTTACGTACATTTCGAAGCCTTCCTGATATAGCTTAGCAGTCACATCTGATGCCATGGGAACAATTGGTCTGACATTCTTTGGGAATGGGAAGCAGAATTTTAAACTGCCCGCTCTGGAAGTGACCCAGTTTCATTCCCACCTCTCGTATGCTTAATCACATGGCAAACCCACCTCCAGGCCCATTTAGACACAACTGCTGCAAAATCCTGCTTCTTGTTCCTTGAGTATCCTACAGTCAGTGCCAAATCAGCAGCTGGTACCCACCTGGCATCAGCAGGTTGCCAATTATGCCCAGAAAGGGACCAAATTGGGGGCAAGTATATGGCACCTCCAGCATCTTCCTGATGGCAAATAGGCCCTCCCCTGTAATAATGAGGCTGATGCACAGCAGGTAATTGGCGACGGCCTCCCCATGGAATTTTGGGAACTATTGGCATCTCCTCTTAATCACCTCCAATGTGGAGCTGCAGGGGTGAGAGTGCCACAAGCACAAATACAAGCCAATCACCAGTATATTGCTTTCCATCATCTGCTATTGTCAAAGCCTCAGGGAGAATTAAAACACCAGCAAAAAATATTTTCTTTCAGCAGAGGATCCTTGAATATTTGGATTATCCAAGTAGAAACTTAAATTGGTGCAGTAATCTTGTCCCTAGTTCTGAGATTTACTCCATCCAATTCTATAAAAGAAATATCTGGACTGTGGTTTCCTGACACAGCTCCTCTTTGGTTCCATTAAGTGACAGAACAAAGTGATAGTTAATCCAAGGGAACTGTTTGCTACCAGACTCTCAAAGCAACACGTTAGATAAATACTGCCATTATCTAACTCAAACCACAACTTCAAGAGCAGCTGGAGATGATGGATGTTTAGCTTGACAAGTGTTTCCAATTTCATCTCCCCCAGTTCAAAATTTGTTTGTTTGTTTGTCAGACACAACTTCTGCACAATATCCCATGCATCGTGGTGTAGGTTGGAACACATAGAGAAAAAGTCACCACAGCTTCATACTGGAGTTCAGAAAAGACAACAGTGCTTTATTACCCAAAACAAAACCTGCCATGTTGTCCAAGCAGTCAAATGCTTAACCTCTCCAGCTTGTGCTGGAGACTCAGTCTCTCAAAGACAACCAAACCGGGGGTTAGAGACCATCATGATTCACCTCCATACATTTTGTTGGCATTTCTGCAGCTTTATCAGAGGTCTGAAAGCGACGTACCCTCCACACTGTTGGCCTGGTAGCGTTGGCCCTCAATGATTCTTAAATTTCCAGAACGCACCATGCAGCAGCTGCATTTTGAGAAACCCTGGCAGATCCGTGTGGGACAGCTGGTTGCCCTGAATTTAATGCACCCTAACTTGGCCTCCCACTCAGGAACATGCATGCTGCCCTTAACTGAATGTTGTATGTGGAGCCAACCTCTTAATCGGCCACTTTGTGTAAGTTCGTGACACTGTGTTGTCACACAACAGCATTGGGATCATGTCCCTCATTTGTTCCCAAAGCAGAAAAATTTCAAAGCTGGTAAGGTTCTGCCTGTTAACGCAGTTCCTCTCTTCACAATGCTGCCTGATCTGCTCAGTATTCCAGCATTTCTGTTTTTAATTCAGATCTTCTACATAAAAGGTATTTTGCTTTACTCCTGGGGTTTGGCTGTTTGGTTGGTTTTCGGATCACAGATGAAGTAACATAGGGTCTGCCATTGAGGTCAGGATTCAGTTCACTCACACATTCCTGTATTGGTGTGGTCACTGTAATGGTGGTTTTAGGGCATTATTTGGGCCAGCCGCTGTATGTGTACCCTCTCAGCTTTAAACTAGGGCTTTAACTAAATAGTGGGGGCAAGTGATCAAGTGAGTGAAGGTGTGATAAATTAAAGAGAGAGGACAAAGCAAGAGAGCAAGGTCGCAATAAGCAATAATCAGATTGTGTCAGGAAGGGGCAGAGCATAGAGTGTGCCAGTGGATAAGGCTAGAGGTTACAAAAATAATGTTAAAAATGGGTTAAAGATATTTTATCTGACTATACACAGAATTTGCAAGAAAGTACATGAATTGATGATGCAACTAGAAATAAACAGCTTTGATCTAATTGCCAATATGGAGACTTGGCTGCAGGCTGACAAAAGGTGGGAAATGAATTTTGAAGGTGATTCCACATTTTGGAAGGAGGGACAATTAGGGACAAGGAGGTGGGGTAGCGCTGTTAATAAAGAATGAGATTAGTACGTTAGTCAGTGGGAACCTTAAATTAGAAGCTCAAGACTTAGAATCAGTTTGGGTGGAGCTAAGAAAGAGCAAGTGGCAGCAAAGATTGGTAGGAGTTGTTTATATGCCACCAAACAGTAGTGGAAATGTAGGGCATGGTGTAAATCAGCAAATTAGTGGTGCATGTAACAAGGATAATACATTAATCATCTGGGGCTTAAATCTATGCATAGACTGGGTAAACTTAATTGGCCCTAATGCTATGATGACAAATTCCTGAAAGGTATATGAAATGGTTTCCTAGAATGAATGCTGAAGAACAAACTAGAGAATGGGCTATTTTAGATCTGGTATTGTTCAAAGATAATAATCTTTCTGTCATGGATCCTTTGGGAAGAGTGACCATAATATGGTGGATCTTTGCATTAAGTTTGAAAGTGATGCCGTACAATCCAAAACTAGGTTCTTAAATCTAAACAAAAGAATCTACAAAAGTATGAGGGAAAATTGACTGTTAGATTGAGAAATAACATTAAAAGCTATGATGATTGACATGAAATGGCTAACATTTAAAATATTAATAGGCGGTTTACAACAAGTATACATTCCTTTGAGGCACAAAAACCCATCAGGAATGGTGGTCCAACCACAGCTAACAATAAGTCAAATGTTGTATAGTTCATATATAACTTGCAAAATCGCCAGAAAAATAGAAAGCCTAAGGATTTGGGGGCATTTTACAATTCAACAAAGGAGAACCAAGAAAGAAAGAACAAATAGAATATGAAAGTAAACCAATGAGAAACATAAAAAGGGATTGTAAGAGCTTCTATAGGTATGCAAAAAGGAAAGGACTATCAATGACAAATGTGAGCCCAATACAGACAGAGACAGGAGAATTTATAGAGGGGAATAATTAAGGAAATACCAGAGAAACTAAACAAATACTTTGTGTCTGTCTTCACGGATGGAGATACAAAAATCTTCCCAGAAATACTAGAGAATCAAAGGATGAACAAGAATGAGGAACTGAAAGGAGTTGTTACTAGTAAAGATGTAATGCTGGAGAAATTCATGCCACTTAAAGTTGATAAATCCCCTGGTCCTGATGACCTACTTCCCAGAGTTTTGAAAGAGATAACCATAGAGATAATAGATGTATTGTTGGTCATCTTCCAAAATTCCATACATTCAGGGATTGATCCTGCAGATGGGAAGGTAGCAAAAGAAACCCCACTATTTAAGAAATGAGAGAAAGTGAAAACAGGGATCTACAGACCTGTTAACCTGACATCAATGGTAGGGAAAATGATAGAATTTATCATAAACGATGTGATAACTGGAGACTTGGAGAATAATGGTTGGATTTGCCAGGGTCAACCTAATTTTATGAAAGGGAAATTATGTTTGACAACCCTGTTAGAGTCTTTGAGGATATAACAAGCAGACTAGATAAAGGGAAACCAGTAGATGCAGTGTGTTTGTATTTTCAGGAGATTGCTAACCAAAATTAGAGCACATGGGATCGGGGATAATGTATTGGCATGGATTAAGCATTGGTTAATGGACAGAAAACAAAGAGTAGGGATAAATGGGCCATTCTCAGATTGGCAGGCTGTGACTTGTGGGGTACCACAAAAGGTCAGTGCTTGGGTCCCAGCTATTCATAATCTATGTCAATGATTTGGATATGGGGACCAAATGTTACATTTCCAAGTTTGCTGATTACGCAAACATAGTGGGATTATGAGCTGTGGGGAGGATGCAGAGAGGCGACAATAGAATTTAGGCAGGTTAAGTGAGTGGGAAAAACATATCATATGGAATATCATGTGGAAAAAAAGTGAAATTATCCACTTTGATAGAAAAAACAGAAACGCAGTGTATTTCTTAAGCGGTGAAAGATTGGGAAGCGTTGATGTCCAAAGGGACCTGGATGTCCTTGTTCATGAATTATGAAGGCTCACATGCAGACGCAGCAAGCTATTAGGAAGGCAAATGGCATGTTGGCCTTCATCGTAAGGGAATTTGAGTAGTGGAATAAAGAAGCCTTGCTGCAATTGTATAAAGCTTTGGTGAGACCGCACCTGGAGCATTGTGTGCAGTTTTGGTCTCCTGATCTAAGGATGTACTTGCCGTAGAGAAAATGCGACTAAGGTTCACCAGCCTGATTTCCAGGGTGACAGGTTTGTTCTATGACGGGAGTCTGGGGAGCACCAAGATGTAGTGGCAGGGTTAGGGAAGTTAAGAAGAATTAGTTGCACAGCCTGGGAATGGGTGTTAATCATTTGTACATACTGTTCACTATTGAATTAAACTCCCAAGAGAGTCTCCCTGCCTAAGGCTCCTTGTTCTGACGAGTAGAGTTCATGTCACTCAGATGTGAAACCTTTCGGCACAAGATAAAGGCAGGTGTGTCAGTTCATGGCCTCTTCCCTGTGCTCTGTCTTCAGATAAAAGTGATGGTCCAGCCTCACACTCCCTGGACACATTACTGATGCCTGCACCTCGATGGTGCTGGTCATTGCTGCCAGAATGTGGTGGGCATGTGTCACAGAGTTCCGTCATTCTCTCTGTGTGCTCTCATCACCTTTAAGGTGGGGCTGGCCCCCATCTCTTCAGCATCTGTGACCAGTGATGCTGTGCTCCTGAAGGGCTCAGGCACTGAAGACGGACATAGGATCAGGTGCTTTTAAAGTTTCATGGCTGCGTCTCTATGGTATGACCCTCGGCCAGACAGGAGTCAAACATTCTCAGAGGCTGTGTGAAGATTTACAGAGTTTCCTCACTGCATATCGTCACACCCTCTCACAATCAAGTGACTATTAGGGCCTCCATTGTGTCTCCATGACAGAAGCATTCTCACAGAGGGTATTCACACTGCCATAAGCCAGACTGAAGTCAAACATTCACAGATACAATTGAGGATCTATGAGGTTTCCTCATTGTATCTTGTCATCATCCTCCACAAATCTGGCATCTATGAGGGCCTTCCAAGCGGGCCTGCCTCGTCTGGCCAGTGAGAGGGCTTCATCGTCATCATCATCATCTTCGAGGCCCTCCTCACCCTCATCCTTGTCGGCGTCCTCCTCCTCATCAGTGGAGACGTGCAGCTCCTCCATCTCCTCCTCAGGCATTTCCTCTCCCCGTTGCAGTGCCAGATTGTAAAGGGTGCAGCAGACAATGATGATGTGTGACACCCTCTGTGGACTGTATTGCTGGGCTCCACCAGACCAGCCCAGGCACCGGAACCTCATCTTCAGCATCCCGATGGTCTGTCCCACCAAGCTGCGAGTTACAATGATGTTGGGTGAGCATTGTGACGCCATTGCACACTCGCGTGGAATTTTGGCTGGTGGGCATGTGCGAGAGTTGGCAGCGTACCCACCAACAATTAAAAGACCTATTAAGGCCATTTAAGTAATAATTTAATTAAATTTTTCACTGCCCGTCCAGCCTTATGGTTGGCGGGCAGGCGAAAAGGCCAAGCGGCCTTTAGATTTTTTAGCGAAGAGATTGAACAATGTGTCCAGTCATCTAACTGTTTGGCAGCCCACTGAAACATTCATGACTTTGCAGTCTGTGCCGAGGCTGGTGAAAAGCTCTGGAGCACTTGGTGGCACTTTGATGCCTCTGTGTTGCTTGAGTTGGCAGATAAGCTAGAGGCTCGACCCCAATCGTATCCATCAGTTGTAGAGGAATGGTCATTTTATACAGGTTTCCCTAAAGCGTGCCACTTCCCTTGCCCACCCTACCTCCAACCCCAAACGCTTGTGTGCCGTAAGGCAGACCTTGCCCCACCCCCACATGTCACCTCAATGGCAGGGCTGCCCTTAACCCACCCCACCAATGCTCCTCAATCTTCAAGACTAACAGGTGACCTGGGCGAGCACTGCACAACGTTACTGTGTACTCACCTTTGAGTTCCCCTCAAAGTGCGGCCCGCCAAGTGCACACTTTTTACGTGCTGTTGTGAAACACGTTGGCGGGGGGGATGATTCCGGTGGGCTGGACTAATAATGATAAAAACAAAAAAACTGTGGATGCTGGAAATCCAAAACAAAAACAAAAACAGAATTATCTGGAAAAACTCAGCAGGTCTGGCAGCATCGGCGGAGAAGAAAAGAGTTGACGTTGCAAGTCCTCATGACCCTTCGACAGAACTTGAGTTCGAGTCCAATAAAGAGTTGAAATATAAGCTGGTTTAAGGTGTGTGTGTGGGGGGTGGAGAGAGAGAGAGAGGTGGAGTGGGGGTGTGGTTGTAGGGACAAACAAGCAGTGATAGAAGCAGATCATCAAAAGATGTCAACAACAATAATACAAAAGAACACATTGGTGTTAAAGTTAAAGTTGGTGATATTATCTAAACGAATGTGCTAATTAAGAATGGATGGTAGGGCACTCAAGGTATAGCTCTAGTGGGGGTGGGGAGAGCATAAAAGATGTAAATAAATAAATAAATTAATTAATTAATTTTTTTTTTCCTCTTTTTATAATGGAAATAGGTGGGAAAAGGAAAATCTATATAATTTATTGGAAAAAAAAGAAAAGGAAGGGGGAAACAGAAAGGGGGTGGGGATGGGGGAGGGAGCTCACGACCTAAAGTTGTTGAATTCAATATTCAGTCTGGATGGCTGTAAAGTGCCTAGTCGGAAGATGAGGTGTTGTTCCTCCAGTTTGCGTTGGGCTTCACTGGAACAATGCAGCAAGCCAAGGACAGACATGTGGGCAAGAGAGCAGGGTGGAGTGTTAAAATGGCAAGCGACAGGGAGGTTTGGGTCATTCTTGCTGACAGACCGCAGGTGTTCTGCAAAGCGGTCGCCCAGTTTACGTTTGGTCTCTCCAATGTAGAGGAGACCACATTGGGAGCAATGAATGCAGTAGACTAAGTTGGGGGAAATGCAAGTGAAATGCTGCTTCACTTGAAAGGAGTGTTTGGGTCCTTGGACGGTGAGGAGAGAGGAAGTGAAGGGGCAGGTGTTGCATCTTTTGCGTGGGCATGGGGTGGTGCCATAGGAGGGGGTTGAGGAGTAGGGGGTGATGGAGGAGTGGACCAGGGTGTCCCGGAGGGAGCGATCCCTACGGAATGCCGATAGAGGGGGGCGGTGAAGGGAAGATATGTTTGGTGGTGTCATCATGCTGGAGTTGGCGGAAATGGCGGAGGATGATCCTTTGAATGCGGAGGCTGGTGGGGTGATAAGTGAGGACAAGGGGGACCCTATCATGTTTCTGGGAGGGAGGAGAAGGCGTGAGGGCGGATGCGCGGGAGATGGGCCGGACACAGTTGAGGGCCCTGTCAACGACCGTGGGTGGAAAACCTCGGTTAAGGAAGAAGGAGGACATGTCAGAGGAACTGTTTTTGAAGGTAGCATCATCGGAACAGATGCGACGGAGGCAAAGGAACTGAGAGTATGGGATGGAGTCCTTACAGGAAGTGGGGTGTGAGGAGCTGTAGTCGAGATAGCTGTGGGAGTCGGTGGGTTTGTAATGGATATTGGTGGACAGTCTATCACCAGAAATTGAGACAGAGAGGTCAAGGAAGGGAAGGGAAGTGTCAGAGATGGACCACGTGAAAATGATGGAGGGGTGGAGATTGGAAGCAAAATTAATAAATTTTTCCAAGTCCCGACGAGAGCATGAAGCGGCACCGAAGTAATCATCGATGTACCGGAGAAAGAGTTGTGGAAGGGGGCCGGAGTGGGACTGGAACAAGGAATGTTCCATATACCCCATAAAGAGACAGGCATAGCTGGGGCCCACGCGGGTACCCATAGCCACACCTTTTATTTGGAGGAAGTGAGAGGAGTTGAAGGAGAAATTGTTCAGCGTGAGAACAAGTTCAGCCAGACGGAGGAGAGTAGTGGTGGATGGGGATTGTTCGGGCCTCTGTTCGAGGAAGAAGCTAAGGGCCCTCAGACCATCCTGGTGGGGGATGGAGGTGTAGAGGGATTGGACGTCCATGGTGAAGAGGAAGCGGTTGGGGCCAGGGAACTGGAAATTGTTGATGTGACGTAAGGTGTCAGAGGAATCACGGATGTAGGTGGGAAGGGACTGGATAAGGGGAGAGAGAAGGGAGTCAAGATAACGAGAAATGAGTTCTGTGGGGCAGGAGCAAGCTGAGACGATCGGTCTACCGGGGCAGTTCTGTTTGTGGATTTTGGGTAGGAGATAGAAGCGGGCCGTCCGAGGTTGGGCGACTATCAGGTTGGAAGCTGTGGGAGGGAGATCCCCAGAGGAGATGAGATCAGTGACAGTCCTGGAAACAATGGCTTGATGTTCAGTGGTGGGGTCATGGTCCAGGGAGAGGTAGGAGGAAGTGTCTGCGAGTTGACGCTCAGCCTCCGCGAGGTAGCGGTCAGTGAGCCAGACAACAACAACACCACCCTTGTCAGCGGGTTTGATGACAATGTCAGGGTTGGACCTGAGAGAATGGAGTGCAGTAAGTTCAGAGAGAGACAGGTTAGAATGGGTGAGAGGAGCAGAGAAATTGAGACGACTAATGTCGCGCCGACAGTTCTCAATGAAAAGATCAAGAGAAGGTAAGAATCCAGAGGGAGGGGTCCAGGTGGAGGGAGAATATTGGAGGTGGGTAAAAGGATCCGTTGAACTGGGAGAGGACTCCTGCCCAAAGAAGTGAGCCCGGAGACGAAGACGGCGGAAGAAGAGTTCAGCATCATGCCGAGCCCGAAATTCATTGAGGTGAGGGCGTAAGGGTATGAAACTAAGTCCTTTGCTGAGCACTGAACGTTCAGCATCGGAGAGGGGAAGGTCAGGGGGTATAGTGATGTACATGCGGAACATTCCTTGTTCCAGTCCTACTCCGACCCCTTCCACAACTCTTTCTCCGGTACATCGATGATTACTTCGGTGCCGCTTCATGCTCTCGTCGGGATTTGGAAAAATTTATTAATTTTGCTTCCAATCTCCAACCCTCCATCATTTTCACGTGGTCCATCTCTGACACTTCCCTTCCCTTCCTTGACCTCTCTGTCTCAATTTCTGGTGATAGACTGTCCACCAATATCCATTACAAACCCACCGACTCCCACAGCTATCTCGACTACAGCTCCTCACACCCCGCTTCCTGTAAGGACTCCATCCCATTCTCTCAGTTCCTTTGCCTCCGTCACATCTGTTTCGATGATGCTACTTTCAAAAACAGTTCCTCTGACATGTCCTCCTTCTTCCTTAACCGAGGTTTTCCACCCACGGTCGTTGACAGGGCCCTCAACCGTGTCCGGCCCATCTCCCGCGCATCCGCCCTCACGCCTTCTCCTCCCTCCCAGAAACATGATAGGGTCCCCCTTGTCCTCACTTATCACCCCACCAGTATCCGCATTCAAAGGATCATCCTCCGCCATTTCCGCCAAATCCAGCATGATGCCACCACCAAACACATCTTCCCTTCACCCCCCCTCCCCCCTATCGGCATTCCGTAGGGATTGCTCCCTCCGGGACACCCTGGTCCACTCCTCCATCACCCCCTACTCCTCAACCCCCTCCTATGGCACCTCCCCATACCCACGCAAAAGATGCAATACCTGCCCCTTCAATTCCTCTCTCCTCACCGTCCAAGGACCCAAACACTCCTTTCAAGTGAAGCAGCACTTCACTTGCATTTCCCCCAACTTAGTCTACTGCATTCGTTGCTCCCAATGTGGTCTCCTCTATATTGGAGGGACCAAACGTAAACCGGGCGACCGCTTTGCAGAACACCTGCGGTCTGTCCGCAAGAATGACCCAAACCTCCCTGTCGCTTGCCATTTTAACACTCCACCCTGCACTCTTGCCCACATGTCTGTCCTTGGCTTGCTGCATTGTTCCAGTGAAGCCCAACGCAAACTGGAGGAACAACACCTCATCTTCCGACTAGGCACTTTACAGCCATCCAGACTGAATATTGAATTCAACAACTTTAGGTCGTGAGCTCCTTCCCCCATCCCCACCCCCTTTCTGATTCCCCCTTCCTTTTCTTTTTTTTTCCAATAAATTATATAGATTTTCCTTTTCCCACCTATTTCCATGATAAAAAGAGAAAAAAGAAAAAAAAAATATTTATTTATTTATTTATTTATTTTTACATCTTTTTTGCTCTCCCCACCCCCACTAGAGCTATACCTTGAGTGCCCTACCATCCATTCTTAATTAGCACATTCGTTTAGATAATATCACCAACTTTAACTTTAACACCAATGTGTTCTTTTGTATTATTGTTGTTGACATCTTTTGATGATCTGCTTCTATCACTGCTTGTTTGTCCCTACAACCACACCCCCACTCCACCTCTCTCTCTCTCTCTCTCTCCGCCTCCCCACACACACACCTTAAACCAGCTTATATTTCAACTCTTTATTGGACTCGAACTCAAGTTCTGTCGAAGGGTCATGAGGACTTGAAATGTCA
The DNA here is from genome assembly GCF_017639515.1 of Carcharodon carcharias. Lineage (NCBI taxonomy): Eukaryota > Metazoa > Chordata > Chondrichthyes > Lamniformes > Lamnidae > Carcharodon > Carcharodon carcharias. The sequence goes on along the minus strand of NC_054475.1, from coordinate 188,966 downwards.
ACTCTTTTCTTCTCCGCCGATGCTGCCAGACCTGCTGAGTTTTTCCAGGTAATTCTGTTTTTGGACTAATAATGATCTGTATTGCAATGAGGCTCCCAATGTCTGATGGCAGGAAATGCGGCCCACTATCGGTGGGCTGAGCAGACGATCAGCAATTAGTTTCACGCTGTCATGAAACCAGACACACCATATTGTCCACTCATGCCACCAAATGTGCCCAACGCCAGCGTGCACCAAAAATCCTGGCCTGAATTAGGGGCTATTCAACATAAGTAAAATAAAGCAACAAAATGCTCATCAATTAACTAAGGACTTAACAATATACTTCCTTGAGCTACTAAAGCCTTCTCAACTAAATAATAAAAGAAAGTAAAAATATACTTATTATTACAGACTTCAGACCTTCTCATGGATGGGCCAATCCAGAAGAAGCTGAAAACACTATCACAACCACTTTAAACGTGCTTCCTCAAAGTAGTTCAGGAACCAAGTTTTTTTTGGGTGTGTATTTGTGTATGTAGCCCCATTTTTTAATTTTCAAATGATTCAATTTAAACATAGCCCAGCAGACAAGTTTTCATCTGAAGTATGGTAAAGATTAGCTTATTACAAAACTACTGCTCAAAATTACTTGAGTAAAAGTGATAAAGGTGTTATCTAAAATACAGATACAAAGATTAGAAAAAAGGTACTTAAATATGAGTTTTCAAATCAGCCTCTGTGAGATAGTGGGCAGACTCATCCGTGTCCGCTGGCATTGAGCATCATGGTGAACATGAGCGGACAATATGGCGGGAAGGCCAAAAATTGGTTTCACAGCGTGGTAAAACATGTTTGCAAACGGCCACTCCTCCTCAGCTGAGACAGTTCAGATGCAACCACATTGACATGCTTGAAATCAGGCCTTTAGCTTAAACACCCACTCAAGCAATACAGAGGCCTGAAAGTGTCACCAAATAAGACCATAAGACATAGGAGCAGAAGTTAGGCCATTTGGCCCATCGAGTCTGCTCCGCCATTCAATCATGGCTGATAAGTTTCTCAACCCCATTCTCCCGCCTTCTCCCCGTAACCTTTGATCCCCTTACTAATCTCTGTTCTAAAAGGTCTTCCCTTTACTCTGAGGCTATGCCCTCGGGTCCTAGTCTCTCCTACTAATGGAAACATCTTCCCCACGTCCACTCTATCCAGGCCTTTCAGTATTCTGTAAGTTTCAATCAGATCCCCCCTCATCCTTCTAAACTGCATCGAGTATAGACCCAGAGTCCTCAAACATTCCTCATATGTTAAGCCTTTCATTCCTGGGATCATTCTCATGAACCTCCTCTGGACCCTCTCCCGGGCCAGCACATCCTTCATGAGATACGGGGCCCAAAATTGCTCACAATATTCTAAATGTGGTCTGACCAGAGCCTTATAAAGCCTCAGCAGCACGTCCCTGCTTTTATATTCTAGTCCTCTTGAAATAAATGCCAACATTGCATTTGCCTTCCCAACTACCGAGTCAACCTGCAAGTTAACCTTAAGAGAATCCTGGACTAGGACTCCCAAGTCCCTTTGCACTCCAGATTTCTGAATTCTCTCTCCATTTAGAAAATAGTCTATGACTCTATTCTTCCTACCAAAGTGCACGACCTCACACTTCCCCACGTTGTATTCCATTTGCCAGTTCTTTGCCCATTCTCCTAATCTGTTCAAATCCTTCTGCAGCCTCCATGCCTCCTCAATACTACCTGTCCCTCCACCTATCTTTGTATCATCTGCAAACTTAGCCAGGATGCTCTCAGTTCCTTCATCTAGATCATTAATGTATAAGGTGAAAAGTTGTGGTCCCAACACTGACCCCTGCGGAACTCCACTAGTCACTGGCCGCCATTAGAGAAGGACCCCCTTATCCCCACTCTCTGCCTCCTGCCAGACAGCCAATCTTCTATCCATGCTAGTACCTTGCCTCTAACACCATGGGCTCTTATCTTACTGAGCAGCCTCCTGTGCGGCACCTTGTCAAAGGCCTTCTGGAAGTCCAAGTAGATAACATCCATTGGATCTCCTTTGGCTAACCTACTCGTTACCTCCTCAAAGAATTCTAACAGATTTGTCAGGCATGACCTCCCCTTGATGAAACCATGCTGACTTTGCCCTATTTTACCATGCACTTCTAAGTATTCTGAAAACTCATCCTTAATAATGGACTCTAAAATCTTACCAACAACCGAGGTCAGGCTAATCGGCCTGTAATTTGCCGTCTTTTGCCTCACTCCCTTCTTAAACAGAGGGGTTACATTAGCAATTTTCCAGTCCTCTGGGACCCTCCCTGATTCATGATTCCAGAAAGATCACCACTAACGCCTCCACTATCTCTTCAGCTATCTCCTTCAGTACTCTGGGGTGTAATCTATCTGGTCCAGGTGATTTATCCACCTTCAGACCTTTCAGTTTTCCTAGCACTTTCTCCTTGGTAATGGCCACCATACTCACCTCTGCCCCCCCGACTCCCTTGAACTTTGGGGATGTTACTCGTGTCTTACACTGTGAAGACTGACACAAAGTACCTATTCAGTTCCTCCGCAATTTTTTTGTTCCCCCACTACTACTTCTCCAACGTCATTTTCCAGCAGCCCAATGTCCACTTTTGCCACTCTCTTACACTTTATATATCTAAAAAAATCTCTTGCAATCTTCTTTTATATTACTGGCTAGTTTACCCTCATATTTAATCTTCTCCCTCCTTATTTCTTTTTTAGTTGTCCACTGTTGGTCTTTGTAGGCTTCCCAATCCCCTGGTTTCCCACTGCTCTTCGCCACATTGTATGCTTTCTCTTTAGCTTTTATACTGTCCCTGACTTCCCTTGTCAGCCATGGTTGCCTCGTCCTCCCTTTGGTATGCTCCTTCCTCTGAGTCTGCTCCCTGGAGACAAGCTGCCAATCCCCGAGGTAAGCTAGATTTATACTCACCGCTCCGGTGCTCCTCCCTCTGAGTCTGCTCCCTGGAGGCAAGACTGCCAATCCCCGAGGTAAGCTAAATTTATACTCACCGCTCCGGTGCTCCTCCCTCTGATTCTGTTCCCAGGAGACAAGGTGCCAATCCCCGAGGTAAGCTAGATTTATACTCACCGCTCCGGTGCTCCTCCCTCTGATTCTGTTCCCTGGAGACAAGCTGCCAATCCCCAAGGTAAATTAGATTTATACTCACCGCTCCGGTGCTCCTCCCTCTGAGTCTGCTCCCTGGAGGCAAGGCTGCCAATCCCCGAGGTAAGCTAGGTTTATACTCACCGCTCTGGTGCTCCTCCCTCTGATTCTGTTCCCTGGAGACAAGGTGCCAATCCCCGAGGTAAGCTAGATTTATACTCACCGCTCCGGTGCTCCTCCCTCTGAGTCTGCTCCCTGGAGGCAAGGCTGCCAATCCCCGAGGTAAGCTAGATTTATACTCACCGCTCCGGTGCTCCTCCCTCTGATTCTGTTCCCTGGAGACAAGCTGCCAATCCCCGAGGTAAGCTAGATTTATACTCACTGCTACGGTGCTCCTCCCTCTGATTCTGTTCCCTGGAGACAAGCTGCCAATCCCCAAGGTAAGTTAGATTTATACTCACCGCTCCGGTGCTCCTCCCTCTGAGTCTGGTCCCAGGATTTACTCACAAATCAGCTGCTTTTTCTTTAAATTCCACTTTCAGAAGAGTGTCCTCGCAAGTCTGGTGCACTCCTGAAGGCACTGCCTCTTCCTCTCTCTCTTTTTCTTAGGTTTGAGGAGGAGGGAGGAATGGAAACACTACAGCAATGGAATGTTTGGGACTATTCCGTTCTTTGACAGTGGGTCCTGTTGTTGCTACGTATTTTTTTGAGGCAACTGTGTTTGACACATAATGAAAATCTTTATCAAGACAATGAAATCCAAATCATTTCAATAAATTTCACATTCAGTTTCACAGGATGTGATCCATCATCATTTATAACATCAACTGAGGAAGTTGAAATAAGATATTGGTGCTACAACAAGCCGAAGGCATTATATCCTTTCTCAAGTGATCCTCATAAGTATTCCAATTGTGGTGGGGGTGGGGGGGGGTCAAACCAACATTCTGCATCAAAAATGAAAAATTAAAGCATGCTAAGGGAAGATGAATTTGATAAGGAGCTAGTTGGTCATTTTGTTGCTAGAATTCAATGTAGTCATGTATGATTGCTTCATCACTACAGCTCAGATGATCTTTTACTTCCACCAGGAAGGGTCTCAGTTTAACAATTCAACTGGAAGACAGGACTTCCAACAGTGCAGCACTCCCTCAGTACTGCACTAGATTGTCAGCCTTGCTTTTGTGCTCAAATCTCTGGGCAGTACCTGAATTCGGAACCTTCTGACTGGGCAATCCAAAAGGCCGACATGGGTTGCAGTTTCCAACTACACAAGGCAAGTGGGTACCAGATATTTACCCATAGTAGTGCCTGCCTACCCTGTGCTCATTGGATACTCTCCCACTGACTCTGCAAACTCCAGCAGTATGAGCCCAGTACAACTGCTGGGATTGTAGCTCATGGATTTTCCAGCCCTTTTCAGATTTCAGATCTTCAGAAGGTGCAGGTTTTTTTTTGTATCCCCATTTGTTTTCAAAGTGAATACATTTCTTATCACTCCAGACTGTTACTGTCAAGCAATTTCTATCAGAAGGTGGAAGCACAGCTTAGAAACAAGGGAATAACATTTCGTAGTCAAAAGGAGGAGTTCATTTTCCAATTTCTATATCAGCAACTTCCATAATCAGCTTAAGCAAGATGAGTAAGAGAAGTTAAGAATTCACATGGAGCACAAATCACAGCTGTACCCCTCTGTGATAAAATCTCTTATCCTGGGAGACTAAAAATTGTCTTAACAAATGTACAAAAGTGATCAGTGAGTTTAGCATCTCAAACATCACTTTCACTTGATGATTCTCCTGTTGGCAGGTGAACATTATCTCCACTTCACTTTCATTTAATGCTAAAGGTTTCTGTATTCAATTGAAAATTAATCTCTGAGTTGATCCATCTCACCCTCCTCCAGAGTTCCACTATTTGGTGGCGTATAAACAACTCCTACCAATCTTTGCTGCCACTTGCTCTTTCGTAGCTCCACCCAAACTGATTCTAAGTCTTGAGCTTCTAATTTAAGGTTCCCACTGTCTAACGTACTAATCTCATTCTTTATTAACAGCGCTACCCCACCTCCTTGTCCCTAATTGTCCCTCCTTCCAAAATGTGGAATCACCTTCAAAATTCATTTCCCACCTTTTGTCAGCCTGCAACCAAGTCTCCATATTGGCAATTAGATCAAAGCTGTTTATTTCTAGTTGTGCCATCAATTCATGTACTTTCTTGCAAATTCTGTGTATAGTCAGATAGAATATCTTTAACCCATTTTTAACATTATTTTTGTAACCTCTAGCCTTATCCACTGGCACACTCTATGCTCTGCCCCTTCCTGACACAATCTGATTATTGCTTATTGCGACCTTGCTCTCTTGCTTTGTCCTCTCTCTTTAATTTATCACACCTTCACTCACTTGATCACTTGCCCCCACTATTTAGTTAAAGCCCTAGTTTAAAGCTGAGAGGGTACACATACAGCGGCTGGCCCAAATAATGCCCTAAAACCACCATTACAGTGACCACACCAATACAGGAATGTGTGAGTGAACTGAATCCTGACCTCAATGGCAGATCCTATGTTACTTCATCTGTGATCCCCACACCCCCTTCACCCTCACTGTACCCCCCAGACTCCAGCCCCAGATCTCAAACCTCAGAGCCCATCTCTCCCACTTCCTCAGCACACCACCACCTAGCACCCACTTTGTCTCACCCAACACTTGACTGCAAAATGCAAATCTGAATTTGCAGACTTCCATTATTGGAAAATATTCTATATTTTCCAGAATTTAAATCAAACCAAAGAGGCAAAGGGCAGAACTCACTCCCTTGCAGGTACTGAGGGTGAACTGTTCCAGAGAATTCAATAGAAAAGAAGATTGGGCACTGGAGACAATGGACTCCTGGTGAAGACCATTTCCATCCACACTGTCATTCTGCTCCCTATTATACCTGAAATAGAAACAATGTCAGGAAACTGACATCGTCATCTGGTTAAATCTTTGCCAAACTGTCTGATGTCGAAGACCTTGGCAATGTTTCTTTCGGAATGTTCTGGTAGTTTTAAACAATGTTCATCTGTTACATCTTCAATTTATTTGGTTTGTTTAAACATATTACAACAGTAACATTCTGTGAATATAGCAACTGCAAAGCACTCAGAGATTTGGTATAGAAAGCTAGAGAAAGACATGAGGAGGCGCGTTTGAAGGTTTAGATGAAAATATGAGTTTTTGAGAAGCTTTTAAAAGAAGAAATCAAAGTGTAAAATGAAGAATGGTAACGTTCAGAGGGTGAGGGTTTTCGGGAGGGAGTTCCAGGCAGCAAGCAGAAAGTGTGTCAGGCAGAAACGGGTGCACAGGAGACCTATGGAAGCACAAAGTCAACTTGGAGGAAGTCTCAAGAGTAGGGTGAAGCAAATGAATAGAAGGATTTGAAGGCAAAACAGTATCTCTGTGTTTCCAGGATTTACCTGGTTGCTGATTAAGTAATGAGCTCTGAATTTATCCCTTTGAAGAGAAAAGATAACAAGGGTACAGGGCCAGGAGTGGGGGCTTCCTCAGCTGAAGTAATTCAACAGAGCAGTAACCTCAGTGAGGTGAAGCATGTTGACATCCCACAAGGGGATATTTGGCTACTGGTGGGATATATGCCAAGCAGGTAGCCTGTTCTCCCAAAGGGAATCCTATCAGAGCGGAGCCAGGCTGCATAGGGTAGGGTCTCAGGAGCACCTGTCAATATGGCAGAATATCTCAAAATGCTTTTGCAGTCAATGAAGTACTTTTGAAGTGTGGTCACTGCTTTCATGTAGAAAATTGGACAACAAATTTCTGCACAGCAGAGTCTCACAAACAGCAAGATCATAATAACCAGATAATCTGTTTTTTTATTTGTTGATTCAGGGATAAATATTTGGCCAGGAAAATGGGGATTATTTCCCTGCTCCTCTTCAAAATTGTGCCATTGGGTCTTTTCCATCCATTTGAAAGTGCAGAAAGGGCCTTGGTTTAAAGTCTTATCTGAAAGGTAGCATCTCCAACAGTGCAGCACTCCCTCAGTACTGCCCTGGATTGTCAACCTGGTTTTTGTGCTTAAGTGTCTGGGGCAGGACTTGAACCTACAAACTTATGACCTGGGCAAAGGGCCTACAATAGGCAGCGAGGCCTCTGGTGGCTTGTGGTGATTTTGAGGGAGGGCACATAGCAGGGAAGCTGGTGGCCCCTGTGGCCCCTCCATTCAAGCAGCAGTGTCTTTCATAAACCCAAGGGTGGAACCAGATGCAATGAGGTGAGGGAGAAAGCAGCAAGGACTAATCCAGGGTTTGTGAATGGCAAGTGTGGTAGGAGCCTAGGGCAGTTTGAAGCCCATGTGGGTAGCTAAGGAACCAGGAAGGGATTGGGAAACCTAGTCAAACTGACAGGCAGCACCCCTGTACCTGAGAAACCTCATGAGAGAGACAGTGAGATAACACGACTGCAGCCAGGAGCTGGGCAGCAGAGCAAGCCTACACAAGCCTACACAAGCCTGTGAGTCATTCAGTTGAGGAGCCGAGACCCCAAATAGGACATGGATCTGGAGCATCAGCTATGAAAATTCCCTGTTAATAGTTTGAATCTTGAGGTTCCGCTTTCCCTTGAGGGTGATACCACTTTGATATCACTGACATAAAGAAACCTTGCTTTATAACCTTTGTGCAGTTTGTGTTCTTAAATCCCAGGGTACATTTTGGTGTCAGGAGTGGGATTCCACAGCAGGTGTCAGGTTATGACAGACAAAATGGACAAACACCTGGTCGAGATCAAACAGATAGTGAAAAAACTGGAACTGACTCTGTCAGGAAGGGAGGTTGAAGTAGCTACAGCTCTGACAGAGGTGCAGGCTTCAGAGGGTGAAGCTGAGAGTTAAAACAGTGACCAGATAGCAGATCCCAGTGTGCCTTCCTTTAAAGTAGCAGGGAAAGGACAGAATATTCCATCATGGAGATTCTACCTGCCAACAGGTAGGAAGTTGGATAGATTTGGGAAAGACTGGAAATGTCCAACGACCTGATGGCTGAGGACTGGATCGACCACGCGGAGCTGGTCATGGCATCTTCCAATGAGAGGGAGCAGGCAGAGCTTGTGATGGAAAGTCTGTGTGGGAAACCTCACCAGGAAATATTGGGGAGAGGTGCAGATGATCAAAGAAGTCTACAGTGGATCTTTGAGATCCTGGCATGGGTTTTTGGGGACAGCTGTAGCTTTTCACAGCTTCAGCAGACATTTGATGAATACAAGCAAGCTGAAGGAGTGGTCTCTGTATCCCTGGAGTTGGTGAAGCTATTCGACCACGTTAACCTCCTGGGTCCCTCCTTTGAATTGGTCAGGGGCATGCAGCTGAAAAATGGCCTGGCTGAGGTGGTGAAGGATGTAGATGTCTGGAGGGAGTTGAGGAGACTCAAAATGGGCAAACCCCATTTGCCCTTCTTTGATTAATGAGATTACATCATCCAGATCATTGGGGAAGGCTGGACTCCCCAAACCAGGAAAGATGGCACCATTGGGGAGGTGACTGTCACCAAAAACAGGGATGTAGAACTCAGGCTGAAGAGGCAGGGGGACAGATTGTTGCACAGCAAGCACAAATCCAATCCTTGCTGTCTTATCTCGACAGTAAGACTCGGACCAAGCTCGTCCAAGGGATATTCTAAAGAAGTGCTGGAATTGTAACAGGATTGGACACTGCCAACGAGATTGCCTTCAACAATTACATACACCACAGGGGTGGGATTTTCTGGTTTAGACACCAGCAGACAATGTCGTGGCTGGGAGGGGAAACTTTGGAGAGCCATTAGCGTCAGCAGCTCTTCAAATTTTCCCAGCCAGCCTGGGACAATTCCAGCCAGTGTCAGGGCCGGAAAATCCCGACCCTGGGCTGGCCACCCTGTCCAGCACAACTCCATTCTTCAGCCTTCATGAGAGAAGATAGAGGCCCGACCAAGGAAATGGAAACACTGAAGCTCTCAGCTGGAAGGCCATCCACTTTTGCCAGTTTAGAGAGGATTGTGGCTGATGCCTTGTCCATGCCTCAGGCAAATGGCAGCATTCACAACCCAATCCTCTGTGAAATCTGGGCAGAGAGTCATCAAATTATCACCAATATGTTTCTGAGAGAGATCGAAACCCAATCCAGAGGGGTCGAGCCATGCACAGCTTCACCTTTGTCAACCATCTCAGCAGAGGGACCTCAGGCAGCTTCAGCTGGTCGATGAAAACATGGGGAGATTTCACTTCTACTGGAAGACTAAACATCCACCGGCTCGATGCTGCCTAATGAAGGAGTCCAGTGGGTAGGGAAATTGCTGAAGTGCTGGAGGGGGATCAGGGAGGAGGGTGGAATTCTCTGTCGGCTGGCTCAACACAATGGGGGAGAGGTGAAGCAAAGCATCCTGCCCGTCAGAATCCAGCATCCAGTATTGACCAGGTTTCATGATCAGGCTGGATACCAATGTCGGAGAAGGCAGCTGCACTGATAAGAAGGTTGTGTTACTGGACAGATTATTGTCAGATACTGGCAGAACTGTGAGGACTGTACTTCAGCCAAAGCAGGGAAATGACTCGACACCAGCAATCACACACATCATATTGAAGCTGTAGCTGGAGGGTAACCTCAGACAAGCGTTCCCAGAGGGGAGTTCTTGATGCCAAAGGTCTGGTGGATGATGTGGGCCAAGCAGCACATTTAACAGTACAGCAGAACCTGAAGCAGCAACTGGTGGTGGCCTGAGTGATGCGGAGTCAGAGAGCGATGGGGAATCCTAGAATGTGGGTCTCAGGGATTCCAGGGTGCATCCAGTGTGAGGTGGCCGACTCCAGTGCTGGAAGGAGGTGCCGAGATGTCTGACAGGGAGGCTGCAACTGGAGCAACCAGTGCCACTGATCATAGGGTCCCCGGAGACATGACTGATCTAGATTCCCTCATGGGTTGACCCATCACAAAGCTGGGTGCCACTGGAAGTGCCAGAAATGGTGAAAGTTCCACACTGCAGAAACTTTGGAAAACCATCATCGAAGGGCGACCTGATTAAACTCAGCATGTCCATTAACACGTGAGACCATTTTGGCCTTATGGGGATGAGCTAGGCATCTCCCCCATGGAGTCGATTTTAAAGAGAGGCAGGTCATAATACCAGAATATTTGTGACCTGATATTCTTCAACAACTTCATCACTCACACATGGGCTTAGATCGGATGAGGAGACTTGGAATTGGCCTGGCATGAACAATGGCCTTAACATCACCATCAAAAAGTGTGAGACATGTCAAGAGCATATGCCAAGTCAGAACATAGACCCACCGATTCCACATGAAGGCTGAGATTTTCCCAACCAAGCTCTAAGTGTGGTTTGCGGGTGGAAAAAACATTCTTTTCTACGAGGCGCAATAGTGAGTTTTTCCACTGTATTTGCTGCTTTTGGCCTCATTAGTTATGCAACAGGAAATATGTTGGGTCACAGCCGAGCAGCCTCTGATTTGTTCACCCCACCATGGCCTCAGCAGCTCTTTCCTCCAGGTGCCATATTTAAACCACACCCACTTGCAGCCTTCTCAACGTCTCCAGCCTAGGGTCGCCCCAGGGAAGACATGGCGCCGAAATCCCAAATTCATCTGCTGGATGCAGCCAAGGCCCGCTGGAATATCCTCTACACCAGTAATGACTGGAGGAGGTCCACCAATGCTACCACTCTGGCTTGGGAAGTGGTGTCTTCGGCAGTCAACGCTCAACACAATACAGAAAAGGTCGGCAATCCAATGCAGGAAGAGGAGGAATAATCTCGTCCATTCCGGCAGGGTAAGTCAACCATCTCATCACCCTCAACTCACACACTCACCCGCCCTTCAGGCATTAGCAGGATGACATTCCACAGGGATCTCACATACAGCCCGCTCAAGGCACACCACCACTCATTCTCTCCAAACACTGTCACATCTCCACCTGGGCTCATATCCTGTGTAGATCATGCCACGCACTGCTCCATTCACCACCCACACAAGGCAGCCATCCTTATCATCTGCCTTGGCATGTGTCCTGCTCACACTATCTCCATGTCTCTTTACGCAGAGCTCAAAGGAGAGGACACTTGTCTAAAAGGATGCTCACTGCAACTCGTCACCCTCCTCATGGAATCCAGTTACTATGTAGGCCTCACGTAAATGCCTGCCTTAACTGGCTCATGCTATGGCTTCTTTCCCTGCAGCCTTGGTTTCCTCAAATCACCCTGATCCCTTTCGTTGTCTCCACTTCGGAGGAGATGTCCAACTCCCCCATGTCGGCAGCTGGCTAGTCCTCCTCTCTTTGCAGTGCCAGTTTGTGCAGCATACACAGACCATGGTGATCCATGAGACCCTCTGGGGAGTGTACTGGAGTACTCTGCCAGATCTGTCCAAGCATCGCAATCGCATCCTCAAGATGCCAATGCTCTGCTCCATCAATGTTCGGGCAGCTGTGTGAGCATCATTGCACCTTCTGTCAGCAGCATTTTGTGGGTGCTGCAAGGTTGTCATCAGCCAGGTCATTTGCGGGTTCCCTTTGTCACCGAGGAGCCAACCCTAGTTTCTATGTTGTCCTTCAAGGTTGTCAGGGTTCTGCGATATTCTCAAGATGTAAGAATCGTGGCAGATTCCTGGGAATCTCGCACACATCTGCATGATTTGCTTCTTGTCGGCCAGCTGAACTTTGAGTGTGTGAAATCCTTTCCTGTTTATGTATTGAGTGCCGGTAGCCAGAGAGCTTTTATAGCCATATGAGTGCTGTCGATGGCAGCCTACACCTGTGAGAATCCAGAAATCTCAGCAAAGCCCAGTGCTCTGGTGTCCTGGCTCTCTTGATCTCTGGCGAAGTGCACATTAATTGTGGGCCTTGGCAAATAGGGTGTCTGTCACCTCACGTATGCATTTGTATATGGCAGCTGGAGAGATCCCACACAGGTCCCCAGTGCAGCCATGGAAGGAACCACTCGTGTACAAGTTAAGAATAGCAGTGACATTCAGAGCCACTGGCAATGGGTGACCTCCCAGTCCCCATGGCACCAACTCCTGGAGAACGTGACAAATGTGTGTCACCAGGTCCCTGGACAAGCGGAGGCATCAGCGACACTGTCTCTCGTTCATCTACAGTTAAGACGTGTGTGTTCTGTGCACGTTTCTGTGAACCTCATCCTCTGAGTCTGGAGGGATCTTGCTGCCCCTTTGCTCTCAAGGGTTTCGATCCTCCCTTTGGCGAGGCTGGCATTGCAATCACAATGGTCTCCGCCTTCTCTCCTGCCTGCATGCAATAATGCAGGCAGCAACAAATCCAACCAACATCTTCCTAAAGTTATACTCTCTGCAGCATCAATGGGGAAAAAATAGTCAGCATGAGCCTGTAAAGCTCCTATTACTGTAGATTACTTGTGTGCGACCATGGCTTCATTGGTTGAGGTCCAGTGAAAGCACCTATTCATCACTGAAAACCTGGCTAGCTCAAGGGAAGTTTCAAGCTGCACCTACTCCCACACTCAACCCCTACCCTTGACTTGACTGCCTGCTATGACATTGCTTTGCCCAGGAGCTGGGATCTTCAATCACTGCACTGTCACAGTATGCACATTGTGATACTCATGTGCTCTAACGTTCATGGAGGAACTGAGGTTATTTGACAGAAAACCTGAGACTTCTTGTCTATGAGCGTGCCAGGACCAAGACTGAACTCCTGCTGTAAAGATGCATCTGCAGCTTGTCCAGTCACCAAAATCCTCTAGACCTCATTATTGTTCAGTGCAATTGGCACACATGGAACAAGGGATTAAAGCAAGGAGCTTTGTCAATGCCATGACTCATTATTATCCTCACATGAATGGCTTCATCATTTCACTATCTTAATTCCCTGCATTATCAGTGAAAGGCTCCTGGCATGTCTCAGGTGTGCATCTCTCTTCATTTGTGAATACACCATTCAGTTAGGTGCCCCTTTAATTGGCCCCCCAATACAGTGCACTGATCCTCCAAATGACCCTCAGAGCCCTCACCAGCTGAGTTATTCCTCAGGTTAATTTTGTGCTGTGCCATTGCTAACGGTTACAAGATGATGGTGCTAAGGTCTCACCACCAGACCATCTTGGACCTTCTCTTGTGTGGCTGTGGCCATCCCTGCCATCTTCCTGTAGGGGCATAATGTTCAGATTTCCCTCCCTCCAATAATTCTCAAACCTTCCCCACCAAAGCTTTATGCCATTTTGACTGGGGAGGATATCCCTGTGTAACCCCTGAATGGTTCGACGTACATGATGTGCCTTTGCTCTATTTGCAGATTAGCCCTCCCCTTCTTGAGGCTCATTGCACTGCATCTCAATATCTTGAGCCCTCAATATCCCCACCCCATGAAATCTTCAAATGGCTCTCCCTTATCTTTTACTCATCTACAGCCCACCCTAACTGTGAGTTTGCCACCCACGGCTTATTCTTAAGCCAGAAACCCCCCAGGCTGAGGCATCTGTCATAATGAACATGTCCTGTGCACAACATGCTGGGCACCACTAAAGTGCCCAGCTGATAGAAGAGATTCTGTTCTATGAACTTGCATTGAACTTGGTTGGAACACCGTAGCAGGCCAAGGCCAGAAAAGTCAGAGTGGCAGGGAGGTGGGCTCATGCATGTGAACTGAATGGCAGTATTTGGCAAAGTGGTTATCCAGTCTGCATTTGGTCTTCCCCATGTAGAGGAGGTCACATTGTGAACAGTGAATACAGTGTACTAAATTGAACAAAGCTCAAGGGAATCACTTTAGCTTGGAAGGAGTGTTTGGAGCCTTGGACAGAGAGAAATGAGGAGGTAAAAAGGCAGATGTCATATCTCCTGTGTTTGCCCGCGAAGGTGCCTCAGAAAGGGAGGAGTGTTGTGGCACAGCCAATGGTAAATGCTGATGTGCTAATCTGAGCTGTAATATACCTTTAAGAGACTGAGCAGATTGACCACGTGACTGCAAGACCCAATAGCTGTGTAGCGCCTGTTACCATGTAAGTGTTAGTGTAGAGTAGGGTGTGGCTGTCGAAACACACATCTTGTTGGTGCTCTCTTGTTTGTGTAAATAAATACAATGTGCTACATTTCATATTGGTCTCGGTCTCTGCCAGCCAACAAACAAACGTGCAACTGGTTCACAAACAAAGCGACCCATAGTCAAAACTGAAGAGCTGAGTTGTTCAAATCCCAGAGGGAAACTTGAAATAACTGTCACAACATGTTTTGCAATTTGTATAAATTTTGAGATGCATGCCTTCAATTCAGTTGTAATAAGACAACCAAGTCTTTTAGGTTTCTACAAAACTAGATTAAACATTTATGAGTAAGATAAATGATTTTCAGCACATAAGATGTCTACAAATTACTACCATAATAACTTCTAAATCTGCTAATTAACATAACTCCCAGTTACACTTTTGCGAATGCAACAGTAAGTCACATCGATTTTAAAAGACCCAGGCAAGGGTACATGATACCCTGAATAATCCAATTCGAAGTGAGTTTCCTTCACTTCAGTTCCTCATAGACAGCAGCTTGAGCTGTAGATGCTGAAGGCTTTTCCTACATGTTAGATTTTAAAATGCTGACCCTTATACGCAGCCTTCTTACCTTTGTCCTTTTGTCTATGACATATTTGGCTGTCTCTTCTTGATCTCCACCTATCACTGGTCCCTTATCGAGCTCTACCTGTCCCACCCCCTTCTACCAGCTTATATTTCATCTCAATTCTATATTTCTTAGTTCTGATGAAGGGCCATAAGGACTCGAAACATCAACTGTATCCCACTCCGCAGATGCTGTCAGGCCTGCTCAGCTTTTCCAGGTATTTTTGTTTTTGTCCTAGATTTCCAGCATCTGCAGTATTTTGCTTTTATCTTTTCTCTCCTTTATATTTTTTTGAATGCAAACTCCCAATTCTTCACTATGTCTTTGGACTTTACCTTTCTAATAACAGAAATCTCTCATAGTACTAATTTTATCAGTAATCTTTGGGAAAAATAGACACACTGTTTCTGAACTTCACCTGACTAGGTGACACCTTTCACTCCCTCCTTTGAAATCAATCTAGCCTGGTTTATTTAAAAATGCAAATGTTCATTTGGCACCGATGTTTACCTACTTCACTTTTCAAAAATGGTTTATCTTTTAGCATATCAAAGCCTTCAGACCTGCTGCCATTAATTCAATTAAGTCTCCCACACAAACACATAGACACATATAGACATAGATACCACTATTTTATAATACACTCCGATAATATTATTATATCTTCCTGACAAGAAGGCGTTGGGTGTGATTTAGGACTGAGCAGAAAGTGGAGGAGAAAATGTTTTTGATAAGAACATCAAGCAGGACGTGGGGGAAATGATGCCAGATTATCTTTTGGATACTAAGGCTGATTTAATAGACAAGAGGGTTATTGAGAGAACCCTCTTGTATTAAGAGAATACAAGAACTATTGATGCTCTGAAGAAGGGTCATACGGACTTGAAACATTAACTCTGTTTCTCTCTCCACAGATGCCACTAGACCTGCTGAGTTTTTTCAGCATTTTCTGATTTTGTTGTAGGGGAGCACCAATGTTGTTTTGGGAGGGATGGGAAGTGGTGAGAGAAGTGTATGAAATAGAACGGACACAGTTAAGGACCCTGAGGAAAAAGAAAGACACAGCGGAAGTGCTAGCATGGAAGGTTGGATCATCCAAACCTATGCAATGGAGATGTGGAAGCTGGAAGAATACAACAGACTCCTTACAGGAAGTGGGGCGTGAGGATGTATAGTCAAGATTAGAGATGTAACCAGTGTTAAGCAGTACAGAGGCAGAGAAAAATGGGAGAGGAGGGTAGGTATATAGGGTGGAATGCTGGAGTGAAGAAATGGAAAATGAATGATGGCACAAGACAAAAGAGAATGGCAATGGGACAAGCTAATGATTGGCTAAAGCGAGACAGAGCGGAGCCACGATCAGGATGTGTGTGTACCTTTTCAATGGTTGGATAGATTTGGATGGCCTCAATCTCGTTAACCTTTAACAATCTTTGTTTGGATGATTCGACATTTGGTTGGTGGGGAAGGTTGCACCTCATTCTAGGCAGTGGTCGTGTAAGATAATGGTTGGTTGAAACTAGACAAATTGGAACTAATTCATGTTGGCTGATCCAGGGAAATGCATGCACAACAGATCCATAAGGAAAAGGATATAAATGAAGAGACAAAGGACAGCAGATTTGAACAAGACCTGCCACGTTGCACTGCAGACCAGAGAATCGGACCCTGTAATTTCAATCTTGATTCCGTTAATTGTGGCTTAAATACTGTGAGTATGATTGATTCTGCTAATGTTACATTAAAGCTTTATTATTCCCAATTGGGGTTGCCAAAAAAAATCATTGACAAGGTAACATGGGGCCGTGTGGCTCCACCATAGAGACATTTACTATGGCAATCAGGTCAGAAACCGATTGTATCTCACCAAATGCTCCTAGCCATTTAATCTATGAAGCTCTCCAAGTTTTTGCCACTGAATCACCAAACCAGTAAAAAGCAGCTGATCTGAATGTTTTGTGGAGTCTAATTTCCATTTTTCTTAAACATGAGAGAACAACTTGTTGACAAATTTAAGCAAATGCATGGCTTGTGTAGTAGTAGGGTCTGGTACTCACAAGGTTAATGTGGCACTGAGTATAGTTCTGCCCACACAGTGATATAAGAAGGCACATGACCCAGAGCTAGTGTCAGCCGAGAGATGGACAGAGATGTATAAAGACCTAGGATGGAGTCAGCTTTATGCCTGTTCCTTCTAATGTAAATATGTAAATTGTTATAAGCTATTAATGAATATTTGTTGTAAATATACTCAAGACTACAAAGCCTACTTCCTGGTATCTAAAGCAGGATTCTTCATGGTGACCAGAGGGTTATCTGGATAACTCTCATCCTTGCATTAATGCAGAAAAACTAAGTAAAAGGGCACCTTCAACAGATTATGAAGTGAAAAGAACTCTCAACTGAAGCTACAGACACTGAGAAAACTCACCAGGAAAAGCTCCAGAGACAGAAGAGCCTGGAAGTAAAGAAGAAAATGTAATAGTGTTTTTCAAGCCTAAGATTCCATTGAATCCTCCTTGGAAATCCAGCTTCAGCAAGCAGAGCTCAAAGCCTGCAAGGTTGAAGTAATTTTTATTTGAATTCCAGGCCAGCTAGTCCTGAGAAACCCCTTTTCAGTCATTCATTCAGAAGCACTGTTTGAAAGAAGCCCATCACTAACCCCAATCCCCAACTCCAGCCGCGTAGGAACATTACACTGGAGGTGGGGGAAATGGTGTCAAATGATGTTTTGAATACAGAGGCTGTTTGGTAGACAAGCGGAGCCCTATTGTGATTCTGGGAAGGAGGGAAACTAGTGAGAGCAGAAGTGCATGAAATAGAACGGACACAACTGAGGGCCCTGAGCAAAAGGAAAAACGTATCGGAAATGCTAATATGGAATGTTGGATCATCTGAACATACGCCATGGAGATGAGGAAACTGGGAGAATACAATAGAGTCCTTACAGGAAGTGGGCTGTGAGGAAGCATAGTGAAGGTTAGAGATGGAACAAGTTTTAAACAGTACAGAGGCAGAGCAAGAAGGGAGGAGACGGGAGACAAGAAGAAGAGGGAATATGTATGAGAGAGTGGAAAGCAAGAGTGATTAAATGTTAAAAAGAGTGATCGTGCAAGGCAAAAGAGTGTGGCCATTTGGAAAGATAATAATTGACTGAAGCTAGACAGAGTGGAGCCACTGTCAGAATGTGCATGTACCTTTTCAATGGTTAGAAGGACTTGGATGACCTCCGGAGCTCGGAGAGAAAAAAATAATTTCCTCTTGTTTGGGTACCTTGCAACCATCCGATTTCTGAAGCAGCAAAGCCCGCAGCACCTTTCTAAGCCTCCTGACTTGTAACACTGCGCCGCTGATTAACTGACGTTGGCAGCCACCCAACCCATGCCGCCATTGCAGACCCTTCTACTTCAAGCAGAAATGAGCAGCTGCCATTTGAAAAGCCTGTCAAATGCCAGCCAGCATGGAAAGATTCTTTGATCAGCAGAGAACAGGGATGTCATTTGGCAGCCTTTAATCTCTTAGTGCTGTACCCACACTTTTAAAATTCCTCAGCATAGATTACAATTCCACATTCCCAGTTCTACTGGGATTCACCCATGGCCCAGACCAGTCACAGAATCAGAGTCATTGGAAGAGGAGGTCTTTCAGATACAGAATTGCTGGAGGTCTCCATAAAAAATCAGAAGCAGAACAAGTTAATACACTTCTTTACTCATTTGGGCCAATTGCAGACAACATCATTGCACAGCAAGCTATTAATAAATAATCTGCAAAATTCAACTATGTTTTAAAATCCTTCGACATTTATTGCAACTTGAAATCCAATAAAATATTGGATTTTAATTTAATAAGAGAGCCCAACTCCCTGTGAAACCTGTCGACTCCTTCATAAACGATCTCTACAGGGTGTCAGAGGAGTGTGAATATGGATCATCTGAGACAGAATCATGGTGGCTGTTGCAGGAAATTAACTCTCTGACCTCCTGCAAGCTAAAGATGATTTTACTTCTGATGAGGAAATCCAGCGAGTTAACTGGCTTAACTATGTGAATAATACAGGGCTATCCTAAAGGGAGAGAATACTTCATGGGGCAGCAACCAGCTCTCCATCGGCAGATCCAGTCATACAAAGGCAGGGAACATCTAAGTCAAGTAAAGCAATTCCTGAATCACCCAGCAGAGTGATCTTGCCAGTGTTGTGGTACAAATTGCCCTCACAGGATAGGTCGGTGCCCTTCGAGTATTGCCCAATGCTCCAGTGCCACAGACAGGGAAACCTTAGTAAACTGTACAAGTCAAAACTTCAGCAATGCACAGCCCAAAGGTCACCCATAAGGTCAAGACAGAAACTGAGAATGCATACAGCTGTTCTTCTTGGGTGAGATCAAAGAGAGCGGTGCTTCCTGTGGCAATGCTGTTATCCGAGTATGTGGTCATCGAACAAATTTTAAATTAGATTCAGATGCTAGCATGACAGTCCTGTCAGGTGATGAGCCTTGGCTCCAAGGCCTTTGGATTTGAATGATGGACACTCCATTATATGGAGCAGGGGAGTCTGACTCCCAGTCATCGGCATGATCCTTGAACCACTGAGGTATGGCCCCAAACAAATCTTTGAACTGATGTACTTTGTCCATAAGCAGCCTTTCTCTCTTCTGAGCAGATATGCCAGTGTCGTCCTTGCTCTTCTCCAGCTAGCGCAAGATGTCAAGACCACCACAGTTGTTAGCCAGCCAGAGCAGCACAGTCCTAAGTGCTCAAATATTAAAGAATAATCAAACTCGGATTTCACCTGTAACCACTCCTCTTTTTGCAGGGCAGGTTTGTCCATCATCATTCCAGGTCCCTGAAAGACCCCAATGGTCAGACCAGCCTACCACACACAAGATTGCCTGAGAACCTCCCGTGTTCTCATCATTACCAGAATGTTCAGGCCGAGGTGTTCGTTCTGGCTACCCTCGCAGTGAATACGAGGAATGGTACAATACCAGCCATGGTTTGTCGTGAGTCATTATCGAGCAGATAACAAGAGC
Organism: Carcharodon carcharias; assembly: GCF_017639515.1. NCBI lineage: Eukaryota > Metazoa > Chordata > Chondrichthyes > Lamniformes > Lamnidae > Carcharodon > Carcharodon carcharias. Next base: position 169,168 of record NC_054475.1, on the reverse strand, counting down.
ACTCAAGATGCCTCCTGCTGCTCCTCCAGTACTGGTTATGGTGACTCTGGGCCTGGCGCACCCTTCCTCGGAGCCTCTTCTCCAGCACCCTTGGCCTGAGGAGAACCGGGTGGGCGATTTCCATATTTGGATTTCACGCCCTACACTGGCTGCTGCCCTTGGATGGAATGTCCAGCAGTTGCCCCTCAGCTCTTCAACGTGAACTTTTTCTCTAATGCCCTGCCCCTCAGATCCTCACATTTGACCCTCTTGTCTGTAATAACTCTTACCATCCCTGTGTTTCAAATGAAAGGCTGCACTTCAATGAAAGGCATAAGTTCAAGGTGAGGGGCAGGAGGTTTAGGGGGGATGTGAGGAAAAACTTTTTTACCCAGAGGGTGGTGACGGTCTGGAATGCGCTGCCTGGGAGGGTGGTGGAGGCGGGTTACCTCACATCCTTTAAAAAGTACCCGGATGAACACTTGGCACGTCATAACACTCAAGGCTATGGGCCAAGTGCTGATAAATGGGGTTCGGTAGGTAGGTCAGGTGTTTCTCACGTGTCAGTGCAGACTCGATGGGCCGAAAGGCCTCTTCTGCACTGTGTGATTCTGTGATTCTGTGAACTCCCACTCAAAGTCTGACAGCCGGTCTGTTACTCGCTAGCATTGAACAGTTGGGTTTCTGAAGGTACAGGATCCCCTACACCACGCTTTAAAATGGAAATGTTGTTTTCACTTCCAGCCAGAGGTATGTAAATTACAGTTAATGAGCTTCTCAACAGTTGAATTACCTTCCCGCTGCTCCAATGTGGCATTGCCACCTCACTGCTCTCCTGCTGCCTGTGTGATCCACCTCTCTCCACCTGGTATCGGGACTCTGACTCTTAATGTCCTTCACAATTCCACACCCCACCCCCCCCCACCGACCTTGAATCCCACTCCAGTGGCTTCCATTAAATTCCACCCACTGTTTCTTTACAAGTTACTTACTTTTCTATGTTTTCTTCTACAGATCCTTGATTAGGTTTTGTGCACGCACTGTCAAAGGCTCCAACAAACTGAAAACCAGTTTCAGAACAGGTTCAAAGCACTAGGATGGGGAAGGCATGTCTCTCGCCTGGTCAGTATTGTACATTTGTTGTTGCATTATTTTCACATCGGTCTAAACCAAAGTGGTAAATATGGCCACGTAACAAGAAGATTCTTTTCATCAGAAGGTCATCTGTTTTTCACCTTCTGTCTGTTCGTGTGGCTGTTGTTCACACAGTGCCATGGGATTGTTTACATCCACAGTAACAGGCAGACGATGGAACAGTTTAACATCTCTTCCAGAATGTGGCACCACTGTCTGTGTGGACATCATCCCTGTGATTGTCCAGTGTGTGCTGGGAGTAGGTGGGTTTCCTCAATGCCAGCACAAACACAGGAAATGATTCTTATATTGATTCTGGGGATCAGAGAGATTGAAAATTGCACAAAACAGAGACATGTTACTGAAGCTTTTCATTTGCACTCATCAGGACAAATGCAAAAATACCAAATTTCAAACAACCACAAAGGTTTTAATCATAGGAGAGAATGAAGCTGATTGGTTGGGTAGTTGACTCTGAATAATGGAGTAGTTGCCATGGAGAGAGCAATGGGGAACTATGGGCTTCCCAAGTTCCCAGGAAATATTAAAAAAGATGCGCCGTTTGAACATGTTCCTTTTGTTTGCAAGTATCCGATCCCTGCCGATGAATGTCTATCACTTTGAGCAAGCGTGAGTGAGTCAGGTTATGAGTGTGACTGATTAGCTTAATTTGGTTGTTAGGGTCTCAGTTGCCAATCACAGAATCACATTGAACAGTACATCCCAGGGATTGGCTGATTGAACCAACTGTAAGTTCCTTGAGTTGCTTGTACTTTGTAGATTGTGGGCGTACACAACCAGATCACACTAGCAAAACACAAAACAAAGGGTGGATTTTGCCGCTTTTGAAACTAAGTGTGGCAGCAGTTGTGTTTTGTGGCTCGTGTGCTGCGGTCTGAATGGGCAGGTATTTGAGCCTGATTCCACGCTTGGAAGCATATTAATTATGCACAAGTGAGTATCTCTCTGAATCAGCTGGCAGGTCAGGAACTGATTTGTCTGCCCTGCTGTTGCCTAATGGGGTCAAATGTCCAGGTGCCAAATTTAACCCCCACCTGAACACATCCATCTCCATCTCTAAAGACCAGCTATCTCCAGGAGACTCTCAGATATGGCTGCCAACCTGAAGAAGAAGGCTGTGATCTGCTTCTGTCACGATGCCCTCCAGACCTTGATCAGAAGAATACAGCAGCTAGGGATATGCTTTATCCCAGGGACAGCTCCAGGAAGTACACCAGCCTTGCCTCTCCGGCCTGGGAGGACATAGCAGGGTAGGTCAGCCCAACTGGCCACCGCACCCGGAACGCCGTCCAGTGCAGAAAGAAGATGAATGATCTCATCCGATCCGCCAGGGTCAGTCACTCTTCAACCCCCTCCAATGTCAAACTCTCATCATGGCATCATGTACTCAAAGGGCTACTCTCTTCAGCGCTCTGACACAGTATTAGTGGGGAACACATATCATCACTGATTATCTTATGGATACTTCCATATCACCAGCATCTCATCTATCATTCTGCTCACGCTCCATCTTCAGTTCCTTCTGGGGAGGGCTCTCCACACGCAGGGGACATGCATGTTTCCCAACCTCTGCTCCATTCCTTCCCATCGTGTTCCTTTCTTTTCTCTTCATGCAGTCCAAGATGCCCCATTCCAGAAAGGAAAGATCCCAGATTGGAGGAGGGACAGCCAACGTCGTGCACCCTCACCAAACTTGAGGAGGATGCAGCCGAGCTGGCTGGGGAGGACAGGGATCGCCCCTGTGGGGAAGGGTAAAATCTAGGAGGGATGAGCCCTCCATGAGTTCGTCACATCTTTACAATCTGAGTGAGTGACATCCAATTTCGTAATCTGCCTGCTCATAAACTAAAGTGATCTCCTCTCCCTTGTAGGCACCAGCAGACCTAGGCACACAAGGGAGCGGGGTAGGAGACAACATAAGCCCCAAACCACCTTGGAAAAGGAGCCTGAGGGAGCCACTGAGGAAGAACTGTCACTGTGCCCCCCCCGTACCCTCCACCAGCACAGGGACACACCTTGGTGTCTCATACCAGACCGATTCCTGAGATGGCAAGATTGTCGTATGAGGAGAGGTTGGGCCGAATAGGTCTGTATTCCCCAGATTTTCGAAGAATGAGAGGGGATCTCATTGAAACATATAAAATTCTGACAGGGATGGACGACCGGATGCAGGGATGATGTTTCCTCTGGCTGGGGGGGTGTCTAGAACAAGGAGTCACAGTCTCAGGGTATGGGGTAGACCATTTAGGACTTAGATGAAGAGAAACTGCTTCACTCAGAAGGTGGTGAACCTATGGAATTTTCTACTATAGAACGCTGCAGAGGCCAAGTCACTGAGAAGGAAATAAAGGATCAGCCATGATCATGTTGAATAGTAGAGCAGGCTCGAAGGGCCAAATGACTTTCTCCTGCTCCTAGTTTCTATGTTTCTATAGCTGAAGATTAGGCTTGGGCTCACCCACTGGAGAACACCTGACTGAACGTCTCCACAGCAGTTGGAGGCAGGGACATCCCATGTCTCCAGCACTCTGAGGGCCGCTGTCAATTAACCACTTGCTGAGTCTGAGTCAGATGATGAGCCTCTTTGAGAGGCAGCCAACTCAATAGTGGAGATATAACCACAGGCGGCAGAACATCAGGCAGAGATTCAGCAGTCACTCAACTGACTAGAGCAAAGGATGGAGGAAGCCGCCTGTGTTCTGCCTGATGTGAGCCCCTCAAGGTCATCATGGAAAGGTTGGCACCCACTATGAAGACCTTGATCCAGCAGGTTTTGCTGGATTTGTCCTCAGCCCTGGATTCCATGGTGCCACACTGGTGGACACCATCAGTGTCTAGCCAACAGGGGGTGAGGAGCCTTGACCTCCTTCCAGGTGCCCCTTCTCCTCAAGGGGTCAGGGAGGAGCCCTCAGGCACCCAAAGAGAGGATGAGCATCAGCCGGACACCGGAGGGCCTCCACTCTGGACACTCCAAAGTTGTCCCGCTACTCAGAGTCCCCTCTGCCTGTGACCTCATGATCTCCAGCTGCTCAGGTCAATGAGGGTGCATCTGCCCCTGAGCCGGAGACCCTTAACAGGCCGGTGTCTTCCAGGCCTCCAGCCACCAGAGGACGTCCACCAAGATCATCACAGACATTAGGACATAGCAGTCAGCAAGCTGCCTCATTCTGCTGTGGATGTCAGGGCTGCATCCAGGCATGGTGGTAGAGTCAGGAAAATTAGGAAAGGTTGAATTCACTGTTGGGTCACAGGCATGCAACCACTGAATAAATATTGGACGTTTGTGAATACATTTGATGTGTAGGGGAGTAGTTTGGTCAACTGAATGCGTTGTGATTACTTTTTTTCTCTTATTCCTTCATGGAATGTGGGATTCGCTGGCTAGGCCAGCATTTATTGCCCATCCCTATTTGGCCATGGAGAAGGTGGTGGTGAGCTGCCTTCTTAAACTGCTGCAGTCCATGTGGTGTAAGTACACCCACAGTGCTGTTAGGGAGGGAGTTCCAAGATTTTGACCCAGCAACAGTAAAGGAATGGTGAAATATTTACAAGCCAGGATGGTGGGTGGCTTGGAGGGGAACTTCCAGTTGGAAGGAGTCATGGTTTTGGAAGGTGCCGTCTAAGGAGCCTTGGTGAGTTCCTGCAGTGCACCTTGTAGATGGTACATACTGCTGCCACTGTGCACTGGTAGTGGAGGGATTGAATGTTTGTGGATGGGGTGCCAGTCAAGTGGGCTGCTTTGTCCTGGATGGTGTCAAGCTTCTGGAGTGTTGTGGAAGCTGCGCTCATCCAGGCAAGTGGACAGTGTTCCACCTTATTCCTGTCTTCTGCCTTGTAGATGGTGGACAGGTTTTGGGGATTCAGGAGGTGAGTTATTTGCTGCAGAATTCCTAGCCTCTGACCTGCTCTTTTTGCCACAATGTAGTTTGTCCAGTTCAGTTTCTGGCCACTGGTAACCCTCAAGATGTTAATAGTGGGAGATTCAGCGATGGTAATGCCTTTGAATATCAAGGGGTGATGGTTGGATACTCTCTTGTTGCACATGGTCATTGCCTGTCACTTGTGTGGAATGAATGTTACTTGCCACTTGTCAGCCCCAGTTTGGATATTGCCCAGGTCTTGCTGCATTTGGACATGGACTGCTTCTGCCTCTACTTTTGGGGGAGGTGGTGGCATAGTCATATTGTCACTGGACTAGAAATTCAGAGACCCAGGGTCATGCTCTGGGGGCTCACATTTGAATGCCACCATGGCAGACAGTGAAATTTGAATTACAATAAAAATCTGGAGTTAAAAGTCTAATGACGACCATGAAACTATTGTTGACCGTTGTGAAAACCCATCTGGTTCATTAATGTCCTTTAGGGAAGGAAATCTGCCGTCCTTACCTGGTCTGGCCTACATGTGACTCCAGAACCACAGCAACGTGATTGACTCTTAAATGCCTGGCAAGCCACTCAGTTGTTTCAAACTGCCACATATTATTTGCATATGAATCTTCTTATTGCAAGGTTTAGCTATCCTCCCACTGAGTGATCGTCTCCCTATGAGAGATTAACATCCATATCATGCCAACCTCACTGAAGATAGTTTCTGCATCCTTGTGTGATGTCAGGGAGATGTGTTAAAAGCTTTATTGGAAGTGTGTGACTAAAGCGCTTGTAACCCTTCTTCCCGCGACACACCATTGTGTGAGGGCAGACCAGTTGCCTTGATGGATTAGCAGCAGTTGTGTCTCCTCAGTGGTAGAGCCAAAGGACAAGATTTTGACTGGAGGATTAGATCCCCAACCATGTCCTCATCTCACTAGCCACTGGAATTCGTCATTAAAGTGGTGACAACTGCATAAAGTATCCACCGCGTTCTTGTTGCTGTGTCGATTTTTAGTTCCCAGAGCAAGAGCATACAGAATGCACCACTATCCTTCTTAGAGATCATGGCCAGGTCAATCATGAGGCTGGAAGGTGCAAGCCTGAATGCTGACCTTGCTCTCGATATAACTGGTTGGACATCCTTTTCAATACAATGCAATGTCTTTGAGGGCCAGGAGACATGTGCCTATCTCCATTGCTTTCACTTTACTCCTCCTGGAATCATGTGGCAATTATATGTTATGGGTACGTCTTCCATGTCATGTTTCCTCAATGCATCATCCTGTGGAAGCTGGCCCTCATCAATCTCTTCAGTTTCCTGGGCATCCTGCTCTTCATCCTCTGAGGAACTCTCATCCTCCTCCATTTCTCCCTCTGGCAAGGGATCACCCTGTGCAGCACCAGGTTGTGAAGGGCACAACACACAACAATGATGTTGGAGACTCTATCTAGAGTGTACTGCAGTGCCCCACCTGAGTGGTCCAAACATCAGAAGCACATCTTCAGAATACCAAATGTCTGCTCGATTAGGGACTGTGTGGAGCTGTGAGCTGCATTATAACTCTCCTCCAAGGCCCTCTCAGGCTGACCTACAGGCATCATTAGCCACCTTTTCAGTGGGGTACCCCTTATCCCCAAGCAGCCATCCCCAAAGATGCTCAGGCGCTTCGAATATTTGAGGCCCCTGGGAGTGACTCAGGTTGTATGAGCCATGTACCTGGCACAAACATGCATCATATGCTTCCGATGAACATGCATCAGTTGAATGTTGATGGAATGAAACCCTTAAGGGTTAATAAACATTAGGGGCTACTGCCATGGAGCCCTCAAAGTCACATGCGTGCAGTCGATTGCATCCTGCACTCTTGGGAAGCCTGAGATGGCTGAAAACTTATTGAATCTCACAGCCTGGCTATCTTCATCCAGTGTAAACCTCCCATAGTAATGTGCCTTGCTGTAGAGGGAATCTGACCTCCTTGATGCATCTATGTGTGGCAGACTAGGGGTTGCTGCACGGCCCCCATGTGGAGTCCTGAAATGATCCACAGGCAAAGAAATTGAGCATGGCGATGACCTTCAATGCCACTGGCAGGGGATAGCATCCAACTCCATGGGGCATTAGTTCCTCACAAAGAATGTGGCAGATGTGATCCCCCAGCGCTCAGGATAAGTGCAGAAATGCTGAGCATTGTCTCTCGCTCGTCTGCACATAATAGAATCTTCTTCAGTGGACCCTAGGTCTAACCACTCACCTCCATGGCCTGGGTCTATCATTCCTGATCCTCATGTTGTTGCTGTGGTCCCTTGAACCCTGGACCTCAGCTGGGGTCTCCTTTTGAATCTATGCTCGGTGTTGCCTGTCCCTTCTTCTCCTCCATTCTATTAGAACCCTCAGGAAGGCAGCACTGAGCCCTGGATCCATTATTGTTTTGGCCTCCTCTCTGAAATGATCGATTGAATAGATTAATGAATAACAGTTGAAAATAGTGAAGCTCACAATCTTGAAGTGCAGGTAATTGTAAAGGTCTTGAGCGGCTTCTGCGTTCCTAACCCTGTCACTGATGCAGCCTTGTATCTGAGGCACTAAAAGACACACCGAGGTGACAAAGATGCCATCCCTGAGGCTTAACACCTTAATCCCACAGAGGTTGGAGAAGGTTTGAATGACATGCGTGACCTGACCAAGCTCAGTGCTCTGGTCTCAGATAAAAGCAAAATACCGCGGATGCTGAAATCTGAAACAAAAACAGAAAATGCTAGAAAAAACTCAACAGGTCTGGCAGCATCTGTGGAGAGAGAAACAAAGTTAACATCTCGAGTCCGTATGACTCTTCTTCAGAGCCGCTCGAAACGCTAACTCTGTTTCTCTCTCCACAGACGCTGCTAGACCTGTTGAGATTTTCCAGCATTTTCTGTTTTTGCTCCAATCTCTGATCTGGCATAAAAGCAAAATACTGATTTGCAATAATGATTAATGACTGGATACCCTTTGGCCCTTTACCAATAGCAATTCTGCATAGCACAAGAAAGCCTTTCATTGATGGGATGCCATATACGCAGCAGCTGAGCCTCCTTGATGGTTGCCTATGTTCCCACATTTAACATTCCTGTCTGTCAATGTTGAAATGCTGTGACTGTGCTGTTAAGCCTGTGACTCCTACATTTCCCTGCTACAACATGGTAAAGGGCAGGCTTTCCAAAGGCTATCTTCTTAACGACATCATCCTACTTTCTCTTAGCTCTGACTGAATTTTAATCTTGTGGTCCCAAGAAGTTAGAAGACATGGACTTCAGAAAGGGCCCCTTAGTCCAGCAGTGCCCTCCTGCCAGACTGCCTCAGGTCCCTGCTCTGCACTTATATTTCAATTTTAAACAGCACCCTTAGTCCGTGTGTGCAAGATAGTGGTTCTGCACAATTATTTTGAGACCAGTTTCAGTGCTCCCCCTCTGACTGTCTGCGCCCCAAAAATCTATCTGGAACTCAAGATGTGCAGGTTGAACTCCCTCCTGTTATTTTCCAGCCTCCTCCAGTAATACTGGATCCGACAGTTGTTGTGGTCAACATTCCAACCCTTCCCCTTGAGCCCATCACTGTTGACATGCCCATGACCCATGTGAACCTCATTCCTCCCCATCTAGAGGCTTTGTGCACGGTCAACTACAGAAGAGAACACTCCACTCCCAACCTCCACCTTTATTTTGTTTTCCCCAGATAGAGGCTGCAGATGCCTCCCAGAATCATGACCATCTGATTGGAGGTCAGCACAGAGCCAGGCAAGGCAATGGACATGGACTGTGAAAACACAGGCCAAGCTGTGCTTCATCCCAATTGAGCACACAGCCATTGCCCTCCCTGGAGAGGGAGTACAACACCCAAGCCATGCATAGCCCTGTAGCATGACCCATTAAAACCACAGGACTGTTTCCACTCTCTCACTCCAGACTGTGTTCCCCAGGTCTGTTTTTACTCTCTGACTCCAATCTGCTCGCTGCAGGCCAAGGATTTTGACATTCAATGAGTTCCCTATTACCCTCAGGACTGAACACTACACTCTCTCCCTTCCCACCCTCCCCCAAATCATGAATCTCAGTGTGATCCATCCCTCTTGTGCCACACTAACAAACCCCTGAGTCTGTGTGCATCCCCCCTCATTCATACCAGTGGTATCCCATTCAGCCCCTTGTTTGTCAGCGTTTCAATCTCCCATGTTGGGCTCCAGCATCCCACCCCTTGATCTCCCCTCTGTGCCATGGTTCCCCCTCCTTCCCAACACCTTGCAATGCCTTCTTGCCCCTTTGCCCCTGTGCCTCTGTTATGCTTTGCATCCACACCCCCCTCCCCTGACCCACCCCCAGTTGAAATGGTGGTCGCTGTTTGAGTTTTCAGCCTTGCCTGAGTACTGCTGCACAGTCATGTCCCTCAGGACTATGGAGACACCCACTGGGAGCAGTTCAACACCACACCCCCAGCAGCGTGGTGTTGTAACAGGTAGACTCTGAATGTTGTACTCATCTTGACGTCGTGAGCAAAGTGAAGTCTGACTGCTGCACACCACTCTTTTTCAAATGTGATTCAGGCTGGCATGATTTCCCAGTGGCGTGATGCCAGATTGGAAGGCATAATTCCGGCGCGAGGCATAATTAGTGAGCATTCATGAGACGGTAATGAATGCAAATGGTGTGCATGTCCCCAGTCAGTGGGATACCAACCCACCATTAACCCACCATTGGTAGAATTGCAAATTGTTTTCACGCAAGTGGGAAGTCATGTTTTTATGCTCCTGCTAGGTTCTCTGCTCCCGCACACCATGAAACCTGCCGTGGGCAGCATTGGAAAACTCTGCTCCAGGTGTCTACAATTGGCAGCACCTTCTGAACAAACCTGATCGCACTAATAGTGACATTAACAAGCATTTGAGATAATCAGCTGAGTTTGTAACATGACTCATTAATGCTTGCTAGAATCGAAATACATTCAAAGGCAGGTACCTGTTCCCTGCAAACTAATGGAATATTTTCAAGCCTTGCGCCTTTTTTTCAATTACCGGGGAGCTCAGGGAGCCTATAGCTCCCCATTGCTTTCTCCATGGCAACACCTCAGCCAATCGGTGTCAACTTGCCAACAAATCAGCACCTTTTTCTCCTGTAGTATTAATCGTTGTGATCTTTTGAAATTTGACATTCTTGTGTTTGTCCTGATAAAAACGAGATGAAATGCCTCAGTAACATGTCCCACTTTTCAGCAATTACTTTTATATGTCCAAATCAATTAGACTCTCACAGTCGACCCACACAATGTGCTGCAGTTCTGGAGTTGATTTATCTGAAAAAGAAATCACCATCAAGACACAGAAGTGGATTAAACAGAATAGCAATGAACATACAACAGTGATGTTGGAATATACTTTTACACCAGAGAATAATCAAAATAAAATATTAATTTAGTTTGGTTTGTGATGAATCCTTTAACACTAAAGTTCTGTAGGTAGTTAATACATTTTTTTTCCCAATGTGATTAAAAAATGTAAAAAGTGTATTTGTTTTTATTTCAGTGAGTTTGATCTTCTTACTGCACGTATCACTGGGTAAGTCATTGTACATTTCTAGTTTATATCACAATATAGATTTCATTGGTCCTGGGAATGGTAATGTAGGGCAGAGTTTAATGCCCTGACAAATGGAGAATTTGAAGGCTGGGGTGGGTGGAATTTAATGGGGCAGAGTGTGCAGGATGGGTCCCCACCACCTTCCCGCCTCTATCTGATTAAGTCCAGGTGGCAGGCTCGTGGAAGACCTTCCCTCTGGACTCGAATTGAGGGCTAAAAGTGGTCCATTAAAGCCCACTTAAGCGCTTCATGCTGCAATCACTGGTATTCAAACAGTGCCAGGCAGGGGCATTGCCAAGTGGGGAAACTGAAAAGCAAACCCTGTTGGTGTTGCTGGCAGGATCCTGCAAGTTTCCCTTGTTCAAAGGCACTCAGTGCCTGATGAAGGGACCTGCACCAGGAAGGGGAAATGCACTGAGACTAGCCCCTGCCTTTTCTTCTCATCCCCTCACTCGTCTCCCATCGATCACCTTCCTGTAATGCCCATCCCGCCAATATTCACCTGTGGTCCCTCCTTAACCCTTGGACTCTGATGGGTGCAGTACTGGCAGTAGCCACTGTTCCATGTGGCGCTAACAAGTCAGGGGGAGCTGCCAGTCACCGATTGACCGACAGCTCTTAGCAGGGGCGGTTTCTGCACCCGGAGTCCTAAGTATTGGGGAAGGCTCGACACCAGCTAATTAGGTGCCTGATGGGCACTTAATTCCAGTGGAACTTGCCAAATGGGAGCAAAGCTGGATTCTCAGCAATTCTCCAGCTGCTGAGCAAGAACCCCGATGCTCACGTTCAATTCAGCTTGTGGTGGTTATTTTATTCGAGTACAATTCCAGCTAAATGGGAGGTCAAATCCCACCACGTCAGTTTGAGAATTTCAATTTGATTTAAACATTGAAGTGAATGAAAATCAGGAGAGAGATTTAACTTCAATATTGAGCCAAAATTGAAATTAATGAAAATCGAAAGCGATTTTATAACAGGCCCGACTGAATCAATATCACTTGTGCTATACAATCATCCAAAGCCCAAGATCCCCCCTTAAGTCTCGTCAGCAACAGTGAAACAAATTGACCGAAAATCAACTTGAAGACCTCAGATGACTGGGATTTGCTAATATCCGGCAGATTCCACTTGGTTGCACCATTTTCATTTGTCGAATTCATTCAAAATCAGTGTAACTGGCTCAACAGATGGTGGAACATTAAGCACACAAATTATATTCAGCATAAATGAACAGTTTGTGATCCTGTACGCTAATTTAAAAACATTGTGCTAGAATCCAGTCCAAGCCACAATACTGCTCACACCCCAGGATGAAATAATCACCACTGGGAATTTTCATGGATTGTGCTCATTGACAAGTCTTTGGGGAGCCTTGGAAAATCAAACATTTTGTGTTTGACAATAGTCAGGAAGTGTTTAAACCTTTTGAATATATACCTTTTAATTTACTTGGAAATTGACCATTGCACCCCAAATATAACTAGAAGGTTGCTCAATATGTTTATGCAAATCATTTTCAGTAATTTATAATAGGCTTATCATAAGTGGTGGGTTGTCACTATAATTAAAATACGATTTTTAAAGTGATAAACTGTTTTTAAGCTGTATTAATCAACTCCACAATCCTGCCATTCACAAATGTATCAAGGAATATTTCTTTCAAGCCTTTAATAGAAAATTCACATCTTTACACTGCTCAGTTGTGCTGGTTCATGATACCCTTTGCATTTGGTGATATGCAAATAAATCTGAGCAGAGGTTTGAGGAGAAAACAACATTTCATAACATTAATACAAATTTGGGCACAATTTGCAACAAATCATTATTGTGCTCAAAGCAGAAAATCTTCCCCATAGTTATTTCACTTGACCCTGTTAAAATCCTGTGAGTGACCACACTGGAACTACTTTGTGCTCTGAGCAGTTCAATCATCATCCTCAACATATCTGATTCATTCGCTCTTAGCAAACCTCAGCTGCTTAGATTTGACATTGTCTCATTAGAGTTCCAAAATGAGCTTCTATAGTTTTCTTCCTCAGCTTCATGCACTGAGTCTTCAGCCCTGAGACAGACCAGGAGGTTCTCCAGCTTCAGCAGGTCCTTCCTTGTTTTATTGTTAGAACCTTGTAAGATGTGTGCAGGAGATAACCTGCCAGATTGGTTGGTTTAAGACCATAAGGTGATAAGAAATAGTTAATAATACTTCAGTTTATTTACACACAAATTAATGCAAGGAGATTTGAAAGGGAATAAGCAGGAACAATGAAGATAATTCAGGCCTTTCACAATTCAAGGCCATGGAGAGACTGTCTCTGGAAATCTGATTAGCTTTCTTCAGTCTAATTGGAATTTTCAAGGTTTGACAAGAGTGGCAATATTAATCTCAGCAAATTGTTCATGAGAATGAAAGTTTCAAATTGCAGAAAACACAAATTTAAATGAAGGAGGTTTATGGGAAGAAGAGAACTCTCACAGGAGTTTCCCAACCAAAACATAACCAAAGTGTGAAATAAATGACCAAGGAAATCCATTGAAGTGGATGCAGTAAGAGGATTCAAGTCACAATTAAGAGCGGAAACGTCCCAGATTTGCACTAAGTTCGCTTGCGGTCAGGTAAAGTGGTGTTCAGCCCTCCAGGCCTGTTTTCACGCTGTGTCGTTCCAAACCTGCGACATTATTTATGTATTCCCAGGAAACAAGCTGCTTCAATGGTGAGCAAGCTCTCATTCGCCTACCACGCCATCATCTCGATGCTTCACCACACCGAGCACCATATTTGAATCCAGCCGCACGCACCATATCTCAGTATTTCCAGCCCACAACTGCTGTAGGGAAGATGTCCACGAAAGTTAAGGAGACTGCGGCCTCCAGGTTTAGCAGCGTGTCACTGGAATGTCTTTTGGATGCCGTGGGGGTCTGTCACGGTGTCCTCTACCTCCGCTTTTGCCACAGGAGGGGCAGCATTGTTACCTACGAGGCTTGGGATGCAGTGGCAGCAGTGGTCATTGCTAATGCCCTCATCCATTCCGCCAGGGTAACTCACTCTCCTCATCACTCCCAACTGACACTCACAAACCCATCACACATCCACAGGGATCTCACATCTCAGGGGACAACACCATTAACTCTCACACACATCCTCCCATCTCCATCAGGCTCATATCCTCTGGAGCTCACATCTTCATTCCTATCCATAGCGCCACTCAGCAGACAAACATCCCACTCAGTGCCATGTGTCCTGCTCACACTCTCTCCATCTGTTTCCATGCAGGAGAAGCCGGCTCACATCAGCAGGGAGAGGTCCCAGACCAGGGGTGGAATGGCCCACATTGAGGAGTGTGCCATCCTGCTGACTGGTGAGGATGTGAACCCTGCCCACCGATGGTGAGGTTGAAGCAAACACCTGATGATCCTGCACCACATCACCCCCTCCCTCAACGCAACTGTGAGTGCTCTCTCTCCTGCTTTTGACTCTGCTTCCATGTACTCATTCTCTCTACTTTGGTTCACAGGGAGCTCTGCCAAGGGACCGATACCCTCAGCCAGCCAGTCCCTCAGCTTCATTCATGTCCTCACCTGCAGCCAAGAGGGCTTTTCCTCCAGTGAAGAGCTGGAAATAAGCAGCCCGGAAGACCTGTCACCGCAGAGGGAGCAGTCGACCCACGAGTGATTCGGAAGGGAAAAGCCTGTGTGGGGCAGGGCCTTTAGGAGGCTCATGCAAGCCCTTGCCTTAATGTCCCGAGCATTATGAATGCTGCCTGGAGGGGTTTGCTTTCATTTGTCCATCTGAGCTGACCTGCATCTCCACCCACCCACTGATCACACCCCCATGCAGCATCTGATCTCGCCCACCATGACTCTCATTTCACTTTTGATTTAGAGAGCATGCTGCTCATTCAGTTTTACTTTCGCTCCCAACATCAATTACCACCTCCCCTCCGTGACCTTTCCAGCCACAACCCCTTTCCTTTGGGGATGTCCAGGTGAACGTGCACATTCCCTTCCTTCCCAAAACCCCACCCCCATCCACATTAGCCTCCCCGACCTCCTCCTTCCCACCCCCAGGGTCTGTGTTTGCATCTGACTCCCCACCAACCACCCTCGTTGTCCCCTCTATCGCTACCGTCACACCCTCACCCTCTCACCTTACCGCCTCACTCTGCCTACGGTCATTCTCAATCTTCCTCCATACCACACCCACACTTAGTTCACTGCTCAGGAGGCAGACATGGACCTATCTGACCCCTCCCATGCACGTTCACCTGCACATACCCACCTCATCCATAAACATTCCTCCCATAAACTGTCCCCCCCACCCCCAGAACCCCTCCTGCCCTCTCTTCCCTACTCCTTCCTCCACCCTTTCCACTTCCCCCACCCTTTCTCCCTCCCCTTTCCACACCCCTTCCTCCCCCTGGACATTCTCACCATCTACCAATCCCTTCCTCCCCCTGGGCATCTCTCCCCGCACCCCATCTTCCCCTAGATGCCCTCCCATCTCCGCACTCTTTCCCTTGCACATTCCACCCCCCTTAAGCCTACCTCCCTAGTTGCCGTTGTCTCCGCTTGCCGTCCTCCTCCTATTCTCCCTCCCTCCCACCAACCTCTCTCCCGATATCTTCATTCCCCCCTCCGAACCTCAGCCCATCCTGACAACTGCATTCCCACTCTCCCAGCCGCCCCCCCATCCTGACATTTCTTCTTTTCCCAGCTGATCCTAGCCCTTCCTCTCCCACCCCCTCGACCATCATCCATTGTATGCATCAATGGTGGCTGACCAACTTCAGTGAGCTGCTTTGCAGCAGAGCCATGTCCATGAGAATCAACCCAGCATGGCATGGATGTTCCTCCAGTGTGCCATTGATATCAGTCTCCAGCATCTTCTGTTCCTTGGATATCCGCGTAGTGCGCCAAGCCTTGGCAGGTAAATCTCGACATCTGCTGGTCACGGTTGTCACGATGTGTTCAATGCCGGCGTGTTTTCCCCCCGACGTGGATGGACGATCCTGCAGGGTGGACGATCCTGGCGGGCAGGCCTAATAATGATATGCTGCTATATTACAATGAGGTTCCCAACGTCCAATGGCAGGAATGCAGCCCGCTCTTGGCAGGCTGAGCAGACGATCGTGAACTGGTTTCACACCATCGTGAAACTAATCTCACCATATTGTCCGCTCACATCACTGAATGAACACACCCGAAGCCAACAGGCATGGAAAATCCCAGCCTAACCATGTGTATTGGGAGAGGAGATTGAGTGAGATGGTAAGAATCTCTGAAGGTTAGGATGACAGGTTTATACAGCCCAGGTGACATTTCCAGTTTCCAAACATGGGTGTTTTCTTAACCATCAGCTCTGGGATTTCCATCTCCCATCCTGCAAGGTGGGAACAGACTTTCCAGTTTCTGTCAGTTGTTCAGGTTCCTCTAAATAAGGGTGGGAAGGGTTAATATTTATCTTCAATGCAAATTAAAACATGCAAATTAATATTAATTGACAAAAGATTGTGGGAGATGTAAACCCAAATTCTCTTATTGTGCGTAACTCTCTGACAGGAGCATTGAAGACAAACAATTTACTTTGAAGATAAATGCAAAAGTTTCCCTGTGAACATAAGTAAAAATGCCCTTAGGACCCCAGCAAATGTTTATTCCCATCAGGCCCAAGGATTCAGGAACGTTTGTTGTGTGTTTCTTTTTTCCAGTTTTGTCACCTTTATTATCTTTAATATTTCAAATAACTACAATACTTTCTTTGCATTTTAGTCTCCTCCTACACACTGCTTTGCTACTACTTAGAATGGTCCCCATACAGATTTAAAGATATTAAGTTCTACCCAGAAAATATTGACGCTTGCCTGTGCACCCACCTGGTTTATTCCCATGCCAATACCACAGATGACATCTCTCAATGGGCAGATGAACCTATGTACAAGAGCTTTAATGACCTGAAAGATGAGTAAGTCATATCATTCTCTCTGGGTGGCATTAGTGACACATTTCAGATCCATTTTACAATTTACAGTTATTCTCAATTTAGCTTATTTAAAGAATTCTGTAACCAAGTGATCATTGACATAATTGATGTTTATTCTTTATGTAGGTATAGAAATGAAATGTAAAGTAAGTATGCTCCTCCCTTATTCACTGTAATACCAACGCTCATGGTTTCTATAATTTTTCTTAACAGAAATAAGAATCTGAAAACACTTTTAGGGTTTGGAGGTTGGAATTTTGGAACAAGAAGGTAAAATCTATAAATACCCCAAATTGTTTTACTCCCAAAGTTAGTCTTTGTAAATATCAGTGTAAATATTTCTGTGATTTTTTTGGTAAAATTAAATTGGTCATTTTCAATTATGCAAAAGAACTGGCAACAGACACTTAGCTTCTTGAGTTTGAGGCTTCTTATCAGATTTCCCTTTAGATGCTGAGAAATGTAGCTTGCCCTGTCAGACAGACAATCCAAAAATATGGTGACTTTAGGAGAAATTGAAATCAAAGTTATTGGTTCCCCACTGCTGAATGGGGAAGATTGGACACTCCGAAGGGGCATTATGAAATTACAAATTTACTATCACTGGGGATCTGTGTTCATCGTCTGTCAGTGACTATGTGGATGGGACAAGGAGCATCATCTGTCCTGATTGACATTCCAGTTAATTAATGGAGAATTTCCTCCCACACTTTCATTGTATTTCACAACTGCACAAGATGTTTAAAGAGGAAGAAGGACATCCTTAGTGTATTCATACAGGAAAGCCTTAAAGTTTCACATTGCTATATCTGATCGCTTCTTAAAAGCTTTTAATATTTCATATCCACCTTGCCTTACACGGTAACAGTATCTCCATTTTAAAATAGTATTTGTGGAATGCTGTGCATGTGGAAATCTCTGTATAAATACAAGTGATTTCTTCATTCCTTTTCCTCAAAGCCCATTCCACAGTTTGATTACTCTTTATGCAAAGAAAAATACAAAGGATCTGATTTCTGAGGGAATTGTTGACATTTTGCACAGTGTCACACAAACAGAAAAGCTGTGCGAAGCTGCTGGTGGCAAGCAATGAATGAACAGGGTTTCTTTTCCTTCATAGTCTCTCCACCTGTATGAAATTTATAGAACATGTACTGATCTGACAATGTGCAATAATTGACTTTTACATTACATGGAAGGAAAATAGCAGGATTTAAGAGTTCTCCATGAAATAACCTGTATTTGTAAATCTCGGGCTGCATCTTACCAATGTCGGGCGGGAGTGGGCTGGGATGGGGGAGGCGTGGAGCCGATTGCCGCCCGTGATTGGCTGCGCGCTGCCACCTTATATGGGCGGGGCCAATTAAGGCCCACCCAGCGTCACGCACGGCCGGTAGTGCTCAGCACAATCTCCCTGAGGCACGGAGCTACATTAGGGAGATTAAGTTGATAATGAAAATTATCAATAAATGATCTAATAAATTGTTTAAACATATCCCCTCATGTGACAGTGTCACATCAGCTGGGACATGCTTGTGCAATTGGCAATATGTATTTAATAATTTTATTAAACCTTCAGGAAACCTCATCCCGCCTGTGGGAATGAAGACCTCTTGGGTTCTTCGCCTGCCACCAACCTTAAGGTTGGACAGGCAACCCAGTTAATGAGCAGAATTACTTTCCTAATGGCTTTAATAGGCCTTTGACAGTGAGGCTGGTCGCACAGCCACCTCTGACGCATGCCCGCTGAACGCAGTATCGAAATGATGCGCAATGATGTCAGGGCGAACGCCCAATGTCATCTCGCGACATTTTACGCGTTGGCGTGTAGGGTCCCATCCCCGCCCACAGACAGCAATATTCTGGCCCTCCTTTCACAACATCAGGACATCCTAAATGTGTTATAGCCAATGAGTACGTGTTAATTGTAGTTACTGTTGCAATGTAGTGAACACAATAGCCAGTTTCTGCAGAGCACATTGACCAGTCAACCTGTTTTATTCATGTTGGTTGAGCGATAAAGAATGAGTGAGACGCTGGCACGATTTCCTCTGCTATTGTTTAAATGTGCTCCATTGGATTTTTTAGCATCCACCTGAGAGATCAGACAGGGCTTTCATTTGATGGCTTATCCAAAAGACTGTCTGTACGATCTTCTGGTCCTGGTGGGTTTTACCGGTGTCGATGAAGCCAATAGACTTTTGACTGCCACGTCACATGCTCTGCAGAGGGGACCGATGTAGCAGGTCCGGTAAATCCTGAGCTGCTGAGAGGGTCTTTGAGCCAGGTACTCGACTCAAGTCCTGAGGACACCACGGAAGAGGAATCCGCAGGCACCAGTATTGAAGACCCATCACAGCTCTCAGCCGTACCCTCCACCAGCACAGAGACACACTCCTCAGTAAATCCTGCATTTAGCCACAATAATAAGATGCAAATTTATTAAAATGAAGTTCCCAATGTTTGTAGGTGGGAAACAAGGCCCACCATTGGCAGGCAGAGGGGCCAAACACATCCTGGATTTACGTTGTCAGGAAACATGACTAGGGCTTTCTCTGATCTTGTCACTGAACATGCCTCACGATCAGGGGCAGAATATCCCAGCTACCTCTTTCACTCTTTACATTGTATTTCTGTAACTCCCTTTTTACAATTCCTGATTCTACTCAAATCCAACTCCCACTCTCCCCCTCCCTCAGTCACAGTGCTGGGCATTCAAACTCCATCAGTATTCTCAGTGCTTAGGGAAGATCATTTGGAGACACGAGGGTTTTCTTCTGCATCGGTAGGACATCAGGATCTGCAGAATAGGACAACATTTTATCAGCATCGCTGTCAGCGAAGCTGGGAACTGGAGTGCAGATTTCAGAATGACTAAACTGCAGGAACTACAAAGGCTTTTCAATGAAAGACTGATTCAAACGAGAAGGCTGAAGAGAATTGATCTTTCGACCCTCTGGAATGAGAAGAGAAGACATCAGGACACTCTGAGGAACCTGCTGCTCCTTCAAAGGGCTCTGGGAAGAAGCTTCAGAAGAGGAATGTTCTTCAGCTCTTTGGAAGACTGTCACAGCTGTATCATCAGCAGCTGTATCATCAACAGCTAAATCATCAACAGCTGTATCATCAACAGCTGTATCAAAGAGTGAAAAGGCATTGGAGACCTGAGATTTCAATGAATTTAGACAATAAATGGACACATGACAAAATTCCAGTCAGTCTTTCAGGAAAAGAAGAAGAGATGGTTTCCCAATGATATTTCAGAAGGAATGTTTGCTTTGTGTCGACAGTGGTAAGAGAGCCACACATTTCTTTGTGTGAGGCTGCTCCATCCTGGGCAATGAGAAGAATTGCTGAAGATATGGAGACAAGACAGCAGCTTCTTCTGCACTGGGACAAATTTTGATGTCAAAATTAAGACAAATTTCATCTAGATGAATAACTCAGAGGCAAGCTTGCTGCATAGGATTCCACAGTTTCAGAAATGCTAAAGATTCTGCTGCAACCTCTGTGCTGTCATCCAGCTCTAAAGAGAAGAAGCCTGTCAGCTGGGACTGAAGTGTTGGTGCCCATTGACTTTCACCCTGGGAAGGACCCAGTTTCCTAACAGGGTGATCATCTATGGACTCTAACTTGAAATCAAACAAAGCATTTTCTGTAGAAGAATCTTCATGAACAACAGGTGATAACGTAGGCAATATATCAGCAGATATAGTGGGACTAAGATCTGAATGCTGCTCAGCAACTAAAAGCACAGCTGATTCTTCTAAAAAGATAACAGAGACATCATAAGCTGCACCCAACAATGGGAGAGATGAATCATTTTCCAGGACCCCAACCTCCAATAGGCCGCTCAGTACTGCAAGGGATTCTTCCTCATCATTCTCTAGGAAGAGCCAATTCAACTCCAGCAGGTCTTCATGGTCACTGTCTGCTGCAGTGCCCTTCTGTATCCTCCACCTCTGACCTTACTCTATGAAGGACTGAGGGATCCATAACTTCCTTGTCTGCCCTGGGTCTAGTGGATGGTGTCTCTGTAAAAGAAAGGAACTTACTGCTGAGAGTATAAATGTCCTCAGCTTCTGAAGGCTGAATTTCCACTGATTCTAAGTAAAACGTTGAAGATATTTGCATGAAGGACAGTGAGTGGATCAAAAGGTAAGCATCACCTGACTTTTCTAGGGTTCCTAGGAGTATGTCAACATCGCCACTCAATAAGGATATACATTGCTTGTGAAGAACATAGAGAGAATCAACAATCTTTTACCTGTTGTAGCTGAAAGGAGCAATAATCATGCCTTTGTTTGGAGTCAATGCCACCTGACCTTGTAACATGATATCTAATCGATAAAGGGCATTGGCTGAAGTCAGCCGAGGTTATCACTAATATGTTGTCAGCAGTTCCAGTATCAAATTTTTAAAAAAAGTATCAAAGCCTTGAACTTGTAACTGAGCAGCAATCTGGGTTAAGGCAATCTACTTCCCCCAGGAATTCTGTGGGCTCATCATTTTCCGGATACTGCATTTGTTGGAAAGAAAGTGATTCATAAATACTCGCTGGTCTGTAACTTTGATTTAAATTACTGGATTTGCAGAAATGCTGGAGATGTCCAGTTTTGTCATACTGGAAACATTCCACGCCCCCCTGTTAGACAGTCTATACTTGTTTGTCACACCAACAACCTTTTATGCCTTTTTATACAGTTTGGCGGACTTCCTTGTGTGCGGGGCTCACCGCCTGTGGGCCTACAAAGTCAACGGAGTCATATAAAACCTCAGAATTGCAACCAATTAAAGCCCGATTTGACAGTCTGAGTTTGAGCCACATCGTACACTTGTACTGCTTGCTCAGTAACGGGATTGTGTGGTGCACAAGGACTTAGTAATGGAATCAATAATCTGCAGTGAAGTCATATACACCCTGCCTTAGGAGAATGTCACCTGCTACTGGACCTACTGTATAAAAAAGGAAGCTAACTTGGAGCTTAGCCTTTATTTCACGAAGACCTGATGCTGCTCAGTACCATAGAACATGACATTTCCATAACTCCCACTGCTGGCCCCTCTGTGGGTCCTTGAGGCAGTCAAATGGGTGGGGTAAGGGCTGAGGTCTGATCATCGTTACCTCTCTCCAGTGTGCCCCCTTCTGCAGGGCAAAATTTCTCAATCTGCTTTCAAAGGTTGCTTCACTCTGTGGTTCCTCCAATAACACCACTGCCTCTTTTACATTGGTGTCTCCACCACTACCACAATATTCTGAGATTGGGTCCTTCAGTCTTGGACTCTAGGCATAACACTTGGATCTTAGGCAGACTGCAGACATCCTCCGGTATCTGCTTAACACTTGTTTATCAGGATAACTCGTAAACAGATTACAGAGGAGGCATGTAGCTCTTAGGCAAGATTACAACTTCTCTCTCTCTCTCAAAAAAGAGAGAGAGTGAGTGAGTGAGTGAGAGAGCCTAACACATGACTGACTAGCATTTGGGATGCATCGTCATTTACATCACACATTAGCATATTCCAGCAGTTAACCCACTATACTACATAGAGTGAAGATTAGAATGAGCATGTTAAGTGTTCAATGAAACAGTGCTAGCCAGAAATACTGGCCTGATTCTGGAAAGGAGATTTATTGATTTGAGATTTATTGCTTTCTCTCTCTAAATTCTCTTCTGATGATTAGATTTAGCAGCTTGGCAGCTACACAGGAAACTCGAGCAACATTCATCAATGCTTCAATTACCTTTCTGCGGAAGCACAGATTTGACGGTTTAGACCTGGACTGGAGGTTTCCTGTCTATCGAGGCAATTCACCAGAAGAAAAACGACATTTCACACTCTTGGTGAAGGTGAAACATCTAAAGCTATCATCTTTAATGTAACATCTTCGAAAAACATTGAGGCCAGAATCTTCGGGTCGTGAGTAGGAGCGGGTCCCACTCACCGACGTGTAAAATGATGCGTGGTCACATTGCACATGTGTCCCGATGTCACTGTGCGCCATTCTGATTTTCAGTTCGGTGGCCGCACACCGGACTTGGCTGCGCGCCCGCCAACCTCTCAAAGGCCTGTTAAGGCCATTTAAAAACTAATTAAAATACTTACCGGAGCTGCCTGTCCAACCTTAATGTTGGGAGGCAGGTAAAGAGCCCAGGTGTCCTTCGTATATATCACGGGCTGGATGAGGTTTCATGAAGTGTTTATAAATTGAATAAAAGTTTTTATTAAAGTTCATTGACATGTCCCAGCTCGTGTCACATGATGGGACATGTCAAAATATCTTTTTTCTTTATTAAAATTTTTGATAATCAAACTAGACACTGATGGTGCACAAGATGCACCAGGAGATAGAAAAGATGTGTAAGAAAGGCAAGGTTACAGTGATCATGGGGGATTTCAATATGCAGGTAGACTGGGAAAATCAGGTTGGTAGTGGATCCCAAGAAAAGGAATTTGTGGAATGTCTACGAGATGGCTTTTTGGAGCAGCTTGTAGTGAAGCCCACTAGGGAACAGGCAATTCTAGATTTAGTGATGTGTAATGAGGCAGATTTGATAAGGGAGCTTAAGGTGAAGGAAACCTTAGGAGGAAGTGACCATAATATGATAGAATTTACCCTGCAATTTGAGAGGAAAAAGCTGGAATCAGATGTTACGGTATTACAGTTGAATAAAGGCAACTACAGAGGCATGAGGGAGGAGCTGGCCATAATTGACTGGGAGATGAGCCTAGCAGGAAAGACAGTGGAACATCAATGGCAGGAGTTTCTGGGAGTAATTTGGGAGACACAGCAAACATTCGTCCCTAGGAAGAAGAAGCATACTAAAGGGAGGACGAGGCAACCAAGGCTGACAAGGGAAGTCAGGGACAGCATAAAAGCTAAAGAGAAAGCATACAATGTGGTGAAGAGCAGTGAGAAACCAGGGGATTGGGAAGCCTACAAAGACCAACAGAGGACAACTAAAAAAGAAATAATGAGGGAGAAGATTAAATATGAGGGTAAACTAGCCAGTAATATAAAAGAAGATTGCAAGAGGTTTTTTTTAGATATATAAGGTGTAAGAGAGAGCCAAAAGTGGACATTGGGCCACTGGAAAATGATGCTGGAGAAGTAGTAGTGGGGAACAAAGAAATGGAGGAGAAACTGAATAGGTACTTTGCATCAGTCTTCACAGTGGAAGACACGAGTGACATCCCAAGAGTTTAAGAGAGTCGGGGGGCAGAGGTGAGTATGGTGGCCATTACCAAGGAGAAGGTGCTAGGAAAACTAAAAGATCTGAAGGTGGATAAATCACCTGGACCAGATGGATTACACCCCAGAGTTTTGAAGGAGATAGCTGAAGAGATAGTGGAGGCGTTAGTGGTGATCTTTCAGGAATCACTGGAGTCAGGGAGGGTCCCAGAGGACTGGAAAATCGCTAATGTTTAAGAAGGGAGTGAGGCAAAAGGCGGGAAATTACAGGCCGATTAGCCTGACCTCAGTCGTTGGTAAGATCTTAGAGTCCATTATTAAGGATGAGATTTCAGAACACTTGGAAGTGCATGGTAAAATTGGGCAAAGTCAGCATGGTTTCATCAAGGGGAGGTCATGCCTGACAAATCTGTTAGAATTCTTTGAGGAGGTAACGAGTAGGTTCGACGAAGGAGAGACAATGGAAGTTATGTACTTGGACTTCCAGAAGGCCTTTGACAAGGTGCCGCACAGGAGGCTGCTCAGTAAGATAAGAGCCCATGGTGTTAGAGGCAAGGTACTAGCATGGATAGAAGATTGGCTGTCTGGCAGGAGGCAGAGAGTGGGGATAAGGGGGTCCTTCTCAGGATGGCGGCTGGTGACTAGTGGAGTTCCGCAGGGGTCAGTGTTGGGACCACAATTTTTCACTTTATACATTAATGATCTAGATGAAGGAACTGAGGGCATCCTGGCTAAGTTTGCAGATGATACAAAGATAGGTAGAGGGACAGGTAGTATTGAGGAGGCGGGGAGGACGCAGAAGAATTTGGACAGGTTAGGAGAATGGGCAAAGAAGTGGCAGATGGAATACAATGTGGGGAAGTGTGAGGTCATGCACTTTGGTAGGAAGAATAGAGGCATGGACTATTTTCTAAATTTGGAGAGAATTCAGAAATCTGGAGTGCAAAGGGACTTGGGAGTCCTAGTCCAGGATTCTCTTAAAGTTAACTTGCAGGTTGATTCGGTAGTTAGGAAGGCAAATGCAATGTTGGCATTTATTTCGAGAGTACTAGAATATAAAAGCAGGGATATGCTGCTGAGGCTTTATAAGGCTCTGGTCAGCCCACATTTAGAATATTGTGAGCACTTTTGGGCCCCATTTCTCAGGAAGGATGTGCTGGCCCTGGAGAGGGTCCAGAGGAGGTTCACAAGAATGATCCCAGGAATGAAAAGCTTAACATATGAGGAACGTTTGAGGACACTGGGTCTATACTCCATGGAGTTTAGAAAGATGAGGGGGGATCTAATTGAAACTTACTGAATACTGAAAGGCCTGGATAGAGTGGACTTGGAGAAGATGTTTCCATTAGTAGGAGAGACTAGGAGCTGAGGGCACAGCCTCAGAGTAAAGGGGAGACCTTTTAGAACAGAGATGAGGAGAAACTTCTTTAGTCAGAGAGTGGGGAATCTATGGAATTCATTGCCACAGAAGGCTGTGGAGGCCAGGTCATTGAGTGTATTTAAGATCGAGATAGATAGGTTCTTGATTGGTAAGGGGATCAAAGGTTACTGGGAGAAGGCGGGAAAATGGTCTTACGGGTGCCCATCATGCTAGATGGGCCATAATTGGCCCACCTACGTAAAATGGCAGCGCCCTGTCGATTGTGGGCAGTGTTTGGCTGTGCACCCACCCGTGCCCGCTCCCGCTCTGCCCCCCTTGATATGGAGAAAATTCTCCCCTTAGAGATTATCTAAAATCAATAATGCATCTCCAATACCAGTGTAGGACACATGTTCATAACAATGATGGCTGGACAAGCACTGAAAGTGACTCCATCGTATTTAGTTTAACCAGAATCTCAGGGAAGTACACACAATATCATACACAATAAGTCCTATTCATATCTAATAACAGCGCTTTAAGAGTCACAGAATGTCCATGAATGTAGATTATCAGTTGGAGCTGTGACTACATGAATTATGTTCTGAAGCAAGTTTATCATCATTAACAATTGCTCATCCTTTGTAGGAATTGATGGAGGCCTTTACAGCAGAGGCACAGTCTTCTGGGAGGGACAGGCTCCTGCTAACAGCTCCTGTGGCTGTTAATAAATTGGCTGTCGATGTGGGATATGAGATAGCTGAGGTTTCACAGTGAGTACAGGAAGATTCAAACTTATAACATTTGGAAAAAGGTCTCATTCTGGATCATTTACAATTACAAACCAATTGAAAGAGTTTTATTCATCTTGTGAAGAACAGCTAAAGATTTGGAACATTGTTAATTTCTGCTGTGTTGACATAGAAACTCTTCCTAACTCCCAGTCATGGTCCAAACATCCACTTTAAATTGCATTCTTCCTCCTTCAATGCTCCTCAGAAACACGAGGAAATAATCAAGGATTCAAGCCAAGGGCCTGTTTTAATGACATTTCCTATAATATGAGTGAGCTGGCAACAAGCAGCCTCAGTGAAAGATCTCTGAATGAATTTTTACACAAAGTAGCTCCGGAAATAACACAACATTCTGTCTACAGAACAATATTTGTTATTTTGATTTTATTCAGTTTTATTCTGTCTGCTCAGCTCCCCAATTTCCTGCTTTAGCTGTAACTGCTGTCCAGATTCCCTGTGCTTCTCTGAATGAAGCAACATGGAGGCTGGAGGGTGGGGAATGAGGCCGCTTGATATTTCCCATTGTCTGAGATACTCTTCTCCAACCTAGTGAACACCCTTTAGCCTATTTTGATCCCTTCCCTCCACCTCACCCCCACTAGGGCTATTTGTCCCTTGCTCGTCCTGCTTTCTACCCTTAACGTCACATATTAGCACATTCCTTACATAATATCACCACCGTCAACACCTCTTTGTCCTTTGCTCTATGAAATCTTTTGGCTATCTCCACCTATCACTGGCCCTCTATCCAGCCCTACCTGTTCCCCCCCCCACGCTCCGCCCCTCTTAAACCAACTTATATTTCACCTCTTTTCTATTTTTCCTTAGTTCTGTTGAAGAGTCATACGGACTCGAAACGTTAACTGTATCCCTCTCCACAGATGCTGCCAGACCTGCTGAGTTTTTCCAGGTATTTTTATTTTTGTTTTGGATTTCCAGCATCCGTAGTTTTTTGCTTTTATCTTCATGGACACCGCCATCTGGTGGCTTAATGAGAAACAAAGAAACTCTGTTATTTAGAGAGAAACAGAGTTAACATTTCGAGTCTGTAACCTTTCTTCAGAGCACCTTCCACAGATGCTGCCAGACCTGCTGAGTTTTTCCAGCATTTTCAGTTTTTATTTCAGATTTGCAGCATCCGCAGTGTTTTGCTTTTATCGATCAACAAAAGTTACCTTCGCTCCAATACTCAGAGGTAGGTTGCAAATCTGGAGTTCTGACTAAAATCATTGTTTCACTATTGGGGCCGCTGCCACAGTAAAATACATATAATTAACTATTAAAAAGAATGTTGAATTGTAATGCTTCATGTCGTTTTTTTCAAACAGATACCTAGATTTTATCTCCCTCATGACATTTAATTTTCATGGGGTGTGGAATAATTTCACTGGACACCATAGCCCCCTGTATCGTGGCTCCGCTGATCTTGGCCTCCAAATTTACTTTCATATCGTAAGTCTGCCTGCTAAAAATTGATATCTATATCTTGTTATTTATATTATCATGTTAACATTTACCAATAGATTGTAAGAAAACATTTTTAGTTAGAAAAACCTCAATAAAAATCTCAAGCTAAATTATCTTGCAGGATTATATTTTAAAATACTGGAGAGACAAAGGTGCACCATCAGAGAAACTACTTGTTGCATTTCCAGCATATGGAAATACCTACACCCTTAAAACCTCCCAAACAGGTGTTGGTGCTCCAGTTTCTGGAGGTGGTGAACCTGGTCCATACACCCATAGACGTGGATTCTTGGCGTACCATGAGGTAATTATGCTGGAAATGTTATTATGTTATCACATGACAATTTCTCTAAAGTTGATCTTAAGTGGAAAGTGATCAGGAATAAATTGTTTCAAAACATTGTGGTAAAATTTCCTTGGTGGTTCTGTTAGAAATTAGAAATATTGGGCAGAATTGTCCCCTCGGATGGTATGTGGGCCCCACCGGCTCGGTGGCTGGTGAACAGCCGATCGCCGCCGAAACGGGGCCCGCCGCCATTTTGAGTGGGCGGGCCAATGAAGGCCCACCTAGCGGCCTGCCTGATGGGAAGCGCTATGTGCTTCCTGTGTGGGGGTGGGGAGGGAATCCCCATCTGTCAAAGTGCGATCTTTCACGCATGTGCACATTGCTCCTGAGGCAAAGTCCTGTCTCAGAGAGTTTACTGATAGGTAAGAAAGGTCAAAACATAGAGAAATAGAGATGCAATGGAGGCCCTAATATTCACCTGATTACAGATCTTCACATAACCTCTGTGACTGTCTGACTCCTGTCTGGCCGAGGGCAGCTCACTTGTGCTCTGTGATCAGGGTCATATCATAGAGACGCAGCCATGACAATTTAAAAGCACCTGATCCTATGTCAGCCTTCAGCACCTGACCCCTCCAGGAGCTGGAACACAGCATCACAGGTCACAGATGTTGAAGAGATGGGGGCCAGCCCCACATTAAAGATGCTGAGAGCACACAGAGAGAATGAGGGAACTCTGTAGCGCCTGCCCACTACATTCTGGCAGCAATGACCAGCACCATCGAGGTGCAGGCATCAGTCATGTGTCCAGGCAGTGTGAGGCTGGACCATCACTTTGGTATGAAGGCTGCACAGACACAGGGAAGAGGCCCTGGACTGAGGTACCTGCCTTCATCTTGTGCAGAAAGGTTTCACATCTGAGTATCTGAGTGAGACAAAAACTGTCTGTTAGAACAAGGAGCCATAGGCAGGGAGACATTCTTGGGAGTTTATTGACAATAGTGAACAGTATGTACAAGTGATTAACACCAGTGTCCAGGTAGACAGACTCCTCCACTCTGCCTTGCAATCTGAGGAGTGCAGCGGTCATCCCTCTGATATTCCCAAGCTTGCCTATGCAGCTCCAGCGACTGTGAAATGTCTGAGTCCAGGGGCTTGTCATCTGGCTTGGACTCAGCAACTTTGGCCTTCAGCAGTCCTCTGAGTACCGGACATCTGGGAAGTCACTGCCCCCACCTGCCGTGGATCAGACAGTGCGATGTGCTCACCAGATTGTGATCCCGGGGCTACTCTAAAGCTACGTCCCACCAAGGTGTGTGTCTCTGCGTTGGTGGAGGGTGTGGGTGAGTGCTGTGATGGGATTTCAAGGAGGGTTCCTCCAGATTCCTCTTCAGAGGATCCTTTAGTTCTTGATTGGAGGCCCTGGATCATGTACTCCATTGGCTATTTTGCTGATGTGCCTGTGAAAGCAAGGAGAGATAATTAGTGTATGGCAGTGGCCTTTGAAACAGGACACATCATCCACAGCATGGTTGTATATTGGATGTTGCACTGTTGGATCCTCACTTGTTCGAGCACCGTTGACCTCACTATCAGCACAGGACCGGTCCAAGCTGTAACCTTGCAGCTGGATGGCTCTGTTTTCAAAGTCTGTAAGGACCTTGCTTTCAGGTATTGCTACAGCGGTAAGTGACATCTCCCTCTTGTTGTGAGCCAGCTTGTCCTGTACAAATAGAGATGGAGAGTGTGTAAGCAGGATGCCTGCCAGGCCAGAGGATAAGGATGCCCGGCCTGTGTGGGTAGTGAGTGGTTCCATGGGCAGGATGAGGACAATGAGGGTGTGTGTGAGAGAGTGAATGGTGATGTCCCTTGAACTGGCAGTGAGTGAGGGCCCTGTGGGTGTGTGATGGGTTTGTGAGTGTGTGAGTTGAGAGTGATGAGAAGAGTGACTTACCCTGGCAGAACGGAGGAGATCATTCATCCCCTTGCAGCTCTGGGTGGCTGGTCTCTTTTGCAGGGTGATGGCACTGACCACCGCTGCCACTGCCTCCCAAGCCGGGTTAATGAGGTTGCTGCCCATCCGGCAGCCAGAGCGGGGGTAGAGGACATCACAACAAGCATCCACTGCTTCCAAAAGGCACTGAAGAGATGCATCATTCAATCTGGGGGCTGCAGTCTTTTTGCCTTTCAAGACCATGTCTTCCATGTGGTAGTCATGGGCTGAAAGCACTGAGATGTGTGCACACGGCTGGATTTAAATATGATGTCCGGCATGATGAAACGGCGAGATGATGGGATGGCAAGTGAATGAGAGCCCACTCAGCATGAAAACAATGTGTTTCCCAGGAATGCATAATTAATGCAGCGGGTTTGGGACGATACTTTGTGAAAAGCCGCCATTGTGGCTGGCGGGTAAAACGTCGTTTCTCCTGCTGCTACCGCACTTTGTACAAATCGGGGATGATTCAGCCCCTGGTGTCCATCAACCAAGTCAAACAGAGTAAAACCGGTGGGGTCATTGGATGAGTGTCTGCAGGTGAGCAGCAGAAAACCTGCTCCTTTATCCCAGTCATGGGGACACTTGTGGCAGTATCCCTGATCCATTTTTTTAGGGTCTCCATTCTAACAGCCCCTGTGACTGCAGCTGTTACACTGAGGACTTAACTGGTTCACACCCAGGTTACCATGACTTCCTGGAATACTCAGCACATGAAATTTGAACACTGATCAGACTGAAGCTTGGTGGGCAGTCCATATCGGGTAAGGAATTGTGTTAATTCCCCCACCACTGTTTTGGCAGATATGGTTCTCAGGAGAACAGCCTCTGGGAAGCGGGTAGCCACTTCCATGATGGTAAGGATATACCAATAGCCCCCTTTTGTTTTGGGTAGGGACCTTATACATTCCACTAGCACCTTGCTGAAGGTTCCTTAAAAGTCAGTCTGGGAATCATAGATGCAGGGTTTATTTCAGGCTGGAGTTTACCCACAACCTGACAGGTATGGCAGATTCTGTAAAACCTCATTATATCCTTGCAGAGGTGTGGCCAGTAAAAATGCTGGCTGATGCGTGTTTGGGCTTTTTATATACCAACATATCTAGCCATCGGGATTTTGTGTGCTAGTCTTAATATTTCCCCTTGATACCTCGGGGTTGTAATATACCTTTAAGGGATAGTAGCATGTCATCACTTTAAGGGAAGTGTGTCATGTGATCCAGCCGCAGTTTCACTTTGGCCTGGAGCAGGGCACAGCACACACAGCCCTGCTGCTCTAAAGTCCTCAAGCTTTCTGTCCATGTGTATGTGTTCACATGTGGCTGTTGTTAATAAATGAACCCACAACATATTTGCACAATCTCTTGTGAGCGATTGGTGCTTTTATATCATTATCAGCCACACAGCATTCCGCAGCACCACAACCTGGTGATCAATGTCCACTCCTTGTTTACAGGTCTCTGAGGGGGTCGACACTTCCTTATCAGAGCCTCATTTTCAATGTACTAGCATTCAGGGATTGCCTCTGCCTCAGCGTCAGTTTGAACAGTCTGAAGTAACTTTTTAACAATGGGTCAGCTTGTTGAGCCACAGCTATGGAAGACCTGCATACTACCTGCTTAGGCTCCTCTAGAATCCTGAAGAAGGTCTCAGATGACCAGACAGTAGGGTGATCTGACTGAGGTGCCACTTGAGCCTTCTCTAATGGAGTTTGTCTGCCATAGATCAGTTTAGCACACAGTCAGGAAAAATGCCAGGGACTTTCTCCTGCAACTGCTCTTTCTCCCAACCTTGGGCGGCTTCTCTGTCACTTTTCATCTCAGCAGCAGGTCCACCCTGTCCACAAGCAAACTGGGACGACTCCCACCATCATCGGTCTTTGTTGCAATATGCCTTTAAGGGATAGCAGCATGACATCACCTTTATATAAATGTTCTCATGTGCCTAGTCTCAATAAATGAACCCACAACCTGTTTACCCAATCCCCTATGAGCGATTGCTGCCTTTATGTCACTATAAAAATATGACAGTCCTGACCCAAATTTGCACTCCAGCTGTGCCTGGTGGATGGGCATGTACCCTCCTTCAATACTATTTAGCAACATCTTGGCACTTTCTGCATCCTCTGGTAGGAAGGGCATGTTTTTCCTAGTAGCAGAGTTAGGCTGGCCCCTGTATCCCTCAGCATCATTATAGCCTCGCTCTCCTCACCCTGGGGAAATGTGCCCACTCTCCCTTCTGATACAAAATCCTTGTATCTCTCATGGATTTTTCAAAAAATGATCTGCCCTCATAGTATAGTATGTACCGGGATTTGCTGATGCAGCCTGAGCTGTAGCCTGGTCTGCCATGCTCTCTGTCTGACTCCCAATTTCTGAGCGGGGTCCGTGTTCCCCAACCAATCCCATGGGCTTTTCTCGTAACCTCCAGCAATCATCTCAAGGTGGCCTGACTTGCAGCAGTGAAAACACAGGGGTTTTGTGTCCACTCTCCTCTTCCCAGCACCTCCTGGCCTGAGGTTTCCCCTCTACCCACCCCCCCCCCACCCCCCACCCCCCACTCCCTCTGTTTCCAGCTCTCCCATGGGTGCTCAGTCTCCTGTTACTCTCCCATCTTCCATCCTTCTCAGTTGGTTGGGGGTGACTAGGGAAGGGTTTGCTTTGTGCTGAGGGTTTGTGAGCAAGCTCCTAATCATCAGCCAGGGTTGCTGCTGTTACTCCTGTTACTCTCGGTTCCTCGATGTGAGTTCTTATCAGGAAAGTGATGGAGCTTTATAACTCCTCGAGGGGAATTATTTCATAAAGGTTTTCATTGGTCTCTCAATTTTAATCGCCCGTCATCACTTGTCAAAAAGGAGCGGCTTAAACTGTTCAAATTCCAGGTGTGTCTGGTCAGTCCTTTTCCTGAGGATACCGAATTTCGGATGTTACGCCTCTGGCACTAGCCAGCTCCTATTTAAAATAGACCATTTTGCTGCCTCATAACTTGTTGCACTTTCCTCAGGAAGAGGCAATAAACGTCCTGAGCTTTTCCTGACAGCTTACTCTGCAACACCAGGGACCAGTGTTAGTCCAGCCACTTTAGCTGCTGTGCGAACCTTCTGAGAGAGATAAAGAAGGAATCCACCTTTTCTTCAAACAACATAGGGATTAATTGGGAAAACACCCATTTCATACTCAACATCAATTTGTGTTTCTTTTGGTAATACGTGTTTTCTTTGCATAAGGATTCTTTCATTCCTGATAACACTTCAGTATTCTTCTTCTTGTACAGTCAAAGTATATTTTATTAATTATGAATAGAATTTGTTTAAATACTGAGTATGAATGGGATTGAAACTAGGAGAAGAGGATTCATTTATCTGACATATTAATTGTACTTACTGGTTATGATTGACAGATCTGTCCATTTTTGGAAAATGCCACCATTAAATTAATTGATGACCAGAAGGTTCCTTATGCATTCAAGGGTGATCAATGGGTTGGATATGACAATCGGCAGAGCGTTACAACCAAAGTAGGAGCTTTGAATTTAACTCTGTAATTTAACGTGTTTATACTTCATTAATAGCAGAGATCTGCATTTGTTCAAATTGGATAATTTTATCAATAAAGTTAAATCAATGGTTCAGTCATCAGCTTAGAGTCTAGTGATACTGTTCTCTTAAAAAACAACACTGAATGTGTTATATCATTTGGATCCTGCAAAATAAAGAGCCGGGGTAATATTCCTAGATTGTAGTAGAGGCTGAAGAAAATCGGTCTTGTCTGGTGAAAGGGATTGTCCAGTGTTGACTCTCACAACACTGAATGTTGTCTAAATACAACAAG
The DNA here is from genome assembly GCF_017639515.1 of Carcharodon carcharias. NCBI lineage: Eukaryota > Metazoa > Chordata > Chondrichthyes > Lamniformes > Lamnidae > Carcharodon > Carcharodon carcharias. The sequence goes on along the minus strand of NC_054475.1, from coordinate 135,651 downwards.
TCTCAATCTGTACGGGCTCATGTCCCACATTATGTTAAGACAATATTTCTCCTAACAGAGGACTTAATCACATAGTTTAAACATGATCTGAATATGAAAATGTAAAAGTTGGCTTTAACTCAGTGTAATTTATAGCTGATAATCTGTTCTGATCATTGCAAAAAAAGTAAATTCAAGTTGCAATACTAATAGATCTACATAAAGAAGACGGGGGTGGGGTGGGGTAGTTGACTGCAGCATCGACATTATAAGTAAGGAACATCCAGAAGTTGGTAATTCTTGTAGTGTTACATGTTAATTTCATATTGTATAATTTAATCCACACTCCATGTGATGGACCTATTCCATATTTCATAATCTGGGATCTATCTATTCCATATTTTGGATTTGATACAAAAATATATTTTGCAGATCATTATTGTAATAGGCTCTGAGCACCAAGATATCATATGGGTGTAAGAGCTCGAGAACATGAGCAAAGCTGATTGTGTAATTGAGATGAAGCAAAATATAATGGATTTCTTTTGAATAGAATACTGTCCTCCACCATTATTCACTGTGGTCAAGTGGAGAAACCTTATTTCAAGGTGTAAGAGCTTGAGATAAGCTTTCAAAAACAAACTGATTATGAAGAATAAGACTGAAAATGAATATTCCTCCACTCCTTGATATCCTGACCGCATTGTATTCAAAGTGCACAGTGACTCATCTGACCTGAATTCAGCCCCAACAATTCAATGACCTATGTTGGAAAGAAAGCTATCACATCTTTGTAAGCTTCCTTTAACCTATTGCCTACCCTCCCAGACCTTCTGGATTGAGGGGGACCAGATGTGAGGGCCAGTGACAGTTTTGACAGGTATCCCACCAGATAGCTATCATTTCCAAGGAAAACTGAGGTATGAAGAATTGATTGGCGGATATCCCTTCATTCCCATGGCATCACCATGTCTGCGTTTGTTATTCTTCTTCCCAAGGAAAAGCCCTAAGAATCTCAAAGTAATGCTAAAGTACCATGGCCTCCTTCCTTTCACTTCATACACATGTTTGGGAACTGAATATTCCCCAGAGGTATTAAGGAGCAATATCAGAGCCAATGTATCCCGCATTTTTTTTGTTCAGGGAAATACAAATCTACACATTAAAAAAAAAATAAAGTTTTTTAGTTGTGTTTTTATATCGTGTTATTTGTAGGCTCAGTGGGTGAAGGACAACAACTTTGGAGGTGCCATGGTGTGGGCTTTGAATCTAGATGATTATGATGGAACTCGATGCAACGAAGGATTTTCCCCTTTGACCAATACATTGAAGTCCATCCTTGGCATTGATGCATCTGGTAATTTATTTTGATCCAATTAATCTTGAACTGCATCCCATTGCAATTGTGTATATTTTAACAAATCTTGTTCCTACACATACTTGCTGTACACAAAACCTCACTTCCTGTTGTCATGCTTTTGCCTACATTGTCTATTCTAAATTCTGATGTCCACATTTATAATGCAAACTGCCTCAATAAACTTCTCACCCTGTGACCACATGCTCCCATCAGTGGTGGCGCTGTCATGACTTATCACTGCGCCTCCCAGTTCCTGACATATAGAACAAAGAACAAAGAAAAGTACAGCACAGGAACAGGTCCTTTGGCCCTCCAAGCCTGCGCCGATCATATTGCCCATCAACTAAAACATTTTGCACTTCCAGGGTCTGTATCCTTCTATTCCTGTCCTATTCATGTATTTTTCAAGCTGCCTCTTAAACCCCACTATCGTACCTGCTTCCACCACCTCCTCTGGCAGCGAATTCCAGACACTCACTACCCTCTGTGTAAAAAACTTGCCCCGCACATCTCCTCTATGATTTTCCCCTCTCACCTTAAATCTATGTCCCCTAGTAATTGACTCTTCCAAAGAATATACTGCAAAGAAACTCCTCTGCACCAACAAACTCCACTTCTCAGCTTCCCAAACTGCCATAAGATTTGCGATTTTACTATCATTAATATCATAATAGAAAGGTATTTTCCAAAAGCAATGTCAGAGTGTTTGACTCTCAATGAGGACTGTATAACGTCTCCAGCCCCTGGTTCAACTCTTCCCCATCCAATAACCCAGCTCCTGCCTAAAGGCTCCACTTGGTCTTTACAGCTCACGTGTAAAGCCATGGGAGGTTGAGTCCTCTGGAATGCTATTGCTCCAGTGACTGCTCAGCTCCTTCTGTACTCCCCTGTGGCTCTTCAACTAAGTGAGGCATCTCCCTCACTGCCTCTTCACCTGCTTGGGAACCTCCCTTGCTAATAACACAGTTCCTCTGTCTGACGTCTCCATTTAGTCTTTACTGCTCATGTGAAAAGCAATAGCAGGCTGAGTAGTATTATTGTAAATAGTTAAATGCCAAGCAAATAATGACAATGTCAATCTCTCTAAATACGTAGAGATTTCAAATGACAAGAAGTGGTTTATGTTATCTTGGGAATCGGTGTTGATAGGCCAAATGAAAAAGCAAAGTTCTCAAACTGCTTTTCATCTTCCTCCATGGCCTCAGCCCATTCTTGCTCTGTAATCTCCTGTCGGCCTACATGCTATCAGTCATGTCTTAATCTTCCAGGTCCAGTCACTGTTTTATCCTATTCTCCACTCCACTTACCACAGCAGAGCCTTCAACTGTCTTGGGCGTACACTCTGGAGTTCTATTCCTAAAGTTTTCTTCATGCTGTTCCCTCCACAGAGCCACCTCAAATCCTTCTTCATGGTCCATGGCTTCAGTCACCTCCTCAATTTTTCTCCTATTGCTGCTCTATCATTTCCTGTCTCTGTGAGGTGCTACATCAGTGCAAGCTTTTGTAAAGTAGAACTTCTTGATATCAGGTCTAAATTTTTATTCTCATACAATATTTCCCACTTGTCCTGTTGTTACAATGTAATTATTTGTCGAGGCAATTAAGTCTAAAATGAGAATGAAAATCGTAACGAAACCCAAATCATTAAAATACTGTTTACAATTTGTTTTGCAGGATGTGAGACATCACCAGGAACGCCAAAGCCATGCAGTAAGTCAACGACAGAAGCCAAAATTAAATTTTGGTGCTAAGGCAAGCCTAATGGGGTATATCCTTTCCCAGGTTATCCTCATGTATATTACAATTGTGCCGGTAGAGAAACCCATATATTGATTTGTCCTAGTAAATTGCGTTATGATGATAGTTGTCATTGTTGCAAAATGAATGAAAAATTAAAGCATGAAAATGAAAACGAATTTGATAATGAGCTAGTCTGACATTGTATTGCCAGAATTCAATGTAGTCCATGTATGTTTGCTTCATAAATAACCACAGCTATACTTAGTTTTAACAAACTTATTGTTGTATTGAATGACTTCCTTATGAGGGAATATGATTTATGATTAAAAAATAAATAGAGAATTGCACAAAAGAGAATAGTTTGACTGTGTTAATGGAAACAGGTACAATGGAATCAACAAAGAACCGGAGCATGGCAGTTATGTAATTTTAGAATCAGCCTCTGGACACATGAGCTTGATTCATGATTGCTGTCTTATTTTCCATACATTCCTTTGTTCACTCCTTCAGCTTTTTTTTCCCCTTCTTAGCACTGAAACAATTATAAAATGTGACAGTAAATTAAGAGATCTTGGATTGAACATTTTCTGCTATTTGTTTTGGATATTTTGTTGTCGACTTATCTGCACCCCACACAGAAACATTCAGACGCAGGGGTGATAAATACACAGGCAAAATACTCAGTAGCTTGGGCCTAAATACCCAGGTAAGTGGAAACTGCTTGAAAATAAAGTTGCCTTACTGGAAACCAGCAGTTTCCCATCAGAAACCTACTGGAATTAAATTCCAACACCACTGCACAAGCCTCCAATTATAAATTACACCTTATACATGAGGTTATAGATAGTAAAGCATAACACGTCAATAATGTGGTAAAGATACATGCAGTTTTTAATACAACCTTATCGGCAAATCTTGGACCTACAAACAAAGATGACAAGAAAGTTATAATCACAAATCCAATCTGGTTATATTAGATTTTGAAGTGTCTCTGTCTTGACCCAGTGGGGAATTCGACAAAGGAACTTGAGCTGTTATGTGCAAAGAAAGCTGAATGCTGACTGACTTGTCTCAGCTAATAGCGCCTCATTTTAATGTCAGTTTTTTTTAATTCATTCATGGGACGTGGGAATCGCTGGCTAGGCCAGCATTTATTGCCCATCCCTAATTGCCTTTGTTCAGGGGGCATTTAAAAGGCAGCCACATTGCTGTGGGTCTGGAGTCACATGTAGGCCAGACCAGGGGCTGAATTTTCTGGATGACGAGGTGGGTGGTGGAGCCCACACATCAGCCCTTAAAATGTCGTGTGAGTGTCCCGATGTCAGCGTGAGGCATCGCGATGTTTAGGTGGGTGGGTGGGCGTATGCAGCGCGATGCACACCCGCCTTTAATTAAAGGCCTTGTTAAGGCCATTAACTCAGCAACTGAGGCCGATTTTGAGGAGCCCGTGTGATCCTTGCCTTGGCGCATGGGCCCAATGGGCAGGCGGGTAAGTGACTTTGTAACAAACCTCATCCACAGGCGGGATGTGTGGGCTCAGAGGGGTTGTTCATGTTTTATCTGAAATATTTATTGCAGAAAGTGTTTTAAACTTGCCTGTGTGATTGTTACCAGCTCAGATCGATTTCCAATAGCTTTCTCTGTACTTTGAAGCTTCAGCTCAGCTCTCTGCAGACAGGTATCTTTATCGGGCCTACAGCTTTCCAGAGGCCTCCATTTAGCCTGGGTATGGGTTCTGACATCTCCACTGGAGGCAGTTCCTCTGAGGAGGAAGGGAGGGATAGAATAAGGAGGAGGCTAGGAGTGGACAATCAGCCTCCAGGGGAGCCACCTTTGGGAGGCCAGGCGCAGGCACAAGGGGTGCAGGGCCAAGAGGTTGTCCAAGGCAGAAGGGGCTACAGAAGCTGCCACAATCCTGCTGCCAGGGTTTACAGGTGGCAAAGCAGCTACCTCAATATGACTGAGGTGCAGTGCCGAAGGAGGGTCCGTCTCTCAAGGGACACAGTCAACTATGTCTGTCAGATGATTGGCCCTGAGATCTCCCCTAACTGTGTGGGTGGACATCCCATGCCAGCAGCTCTCAAGCTCACAGTTGCCCTCAACTTCTATGCCTCTGGCTCCTTTCAGGGCTCGGTGGGTGATCTTTGTGGTGTCTCCCAATCAGCTGTCCACACTTGTGTCAAGCAATCTCTGTTCAAGCGTACATTGACCTTCATCCATTTCTGTTGGAATGAGGCCAGCCAGACAGAGCGAGCCAGAGGCTTCGTGGCCATCGCTGGCTTCCCCCTTGAGAGTTAGAGCCTCCTTTACAACGAGATTATTACTTATCCCTGCCTCATTGTACAGTCCTAGATCTGATATAGCCCATTCTCTAGTTCTTAACATACTGTTCAGGAAAACCATCTCCTTTCCATTCCAGGATTTTTTTCCACAGCATTAGTACTAATTCGGTTGATATGCAGGTTGCAGTTTGCAATGATAATTGTCCTATCCTTGTTCCATGCACCTCTAATTTCCTGCTTTACACCATACCCTACATTGCCACTACTATTTGGTGGCCAAAAACAACTCCCAGCAATGTTTGCTGCCCCTTGCTGTGTCCTAGCTTCCCCCAAACTGATTCTACATCTTGATCTCTGATCTAAGATTGTCTCTCACTAATGTACGGAACTCATTATTCATCAACAGCACTCCCCACTTCCATTTCCTTTTTGCCTATCCTTCCAAAATGTCGAATGTCTCTGGGGGAGAATTTTCTCTCTGTCCGGGGGGGGGGGTTGTGCAGGGGCGGGTGAGGGCGGGTGAGGAGCCAATCAGCGACCCCAATCGGCTGGGCACCGCCATTTGACGTGGGCAGGCCAATTAAGACCCGTCCAGCATGATGCGCGCCTGGAAGTGCTGAGCGCTCCTTGGGCAGGCCGGGGTGGGTAGGGAGGTTGTTGCCTGAGTCGGGAGTCCGCTCTCTCGCACAGAAATCTCCCTGAGGCACAGGGGTGCTTCAGGGAGATTAGTTTTAACTTTAAACAGTTTAATAAAGTGCTGTAAAAAGTTTTATGACATGTCCCCTCGTGTGAAACTGTCACATGAGCTGGGACATGTACATCAATTCCAGTAAAAAAATTTTTGAAAATTTGAAATCATTCGTGAAACATCATCCCGGCCGTGGATGAGGTTCCATGAAAAATGCGAAGGCCGCCTGGGCTCTTCCCCTGCCCCCTGACCTTGAGGTTGGACGGGCAGCTCAGCTGATTGCCTGAATTGCTTTTTAACAGGCCTCAATAGGCCTTTGACAGTTCAGTGGGCCGAGTCGGATGTGTATCCGCCGAACTGTAAATCTACATAACGCTCGGTGACATCAGGACACACGCCCAACCTCACCCCGCGTCATTTTACACCTCAGCGAGTGGGCCCAGCTCCCGCTCACCAAGCTAAAGATTCTGCCCCTGAACATTCCGTTCCCAGCCTTGGTCACCCTACAGCCAGGTCTCTATATCGGAAATCAGATCAAAGCTGAGGGCTTTTATTTGTGCTGTCAATTTATCTACCTTGTTGCAAACGCTGGGTGCATTCAGATAGAGTGCCTTATATGCCATCTTTTAATTATTTTCGCAACCTTTAACCTTATCCGCTGGCACACTCTTAAGTTTCTATGCTCTGTTCCATCCTGGCACACTGATTATCCCCTGTTGCTACCTAGCTCTCTTACCTTCTCCTCTCTCTTTAATTTATCACCTCTTCCCTCACTAGATCGTTTGCTCCCACTATTTAGCTCAAAGTCCTAGTTTAACGTAAGCAAGGTATATACACAGTGCCTGGGCCAAATAATGCCCGAAAACCACCAGTACAGTCAGTGACCACCCCAATGCATGAAGCTGTGAGTGAATTGCAGCCAGACCTCTATGCGAGATCCTATGTAACTGCATTTGTGATAGGAAAACCAACATACAAATAGGCAAACCTATGAATTAGGAGCAGAGTAGGCCATTCTCTCCACACCACTCTGTCAAAACCCGTCAGGCACTTAAAGATTTCAATCATTCGCCTTTTAATCTCCTCAACTCCAGTTGATACAAGCTTAACCTGTCCAACATTACCCCATAAGACAACCTGTCCATTACCAGTGGTGGCATGAATGTTCTCTGAACTGCTTCTAACACATTTACATCTTTCCATAAATAAGGAGACCAGTACTGTACACAGTATCTCACCAGTGCCATGGTGAGATCAGTGCACAAAAAAGCAGGGCAAATCCAACTCAGCCAATCATAGCATAAGCAGCAAGTGATAGACAGAGCTAAGCGATCCCACAATCAATGGATCGGATCTAAGTTCTGCAGTCCTGCTCAATTCCATCATGAATGTGGTGGACAATTAAACAACTCGCTGGAAGAGGAGGGTTCACAAATATCACCTTTTCAATGATGAAGGAGCCCAGCACATCAGTGCATAAGATAAAGCTGAAGCATTTGCTACAATTTTCAGCCAGAAGTGCAGAGTGGAGGATCCATCTGGGCCTCCTCCAGTGGTCTGCATCACAGATGCCAGTCTTCAGCCAATTTGATTCAGTGCATGTGACATCAAGAAATTGCTGAAGGCATTAGAGAGCACAAATACTATGGGCCCTGACAATATTCTGGCAATAGCATTGAAAACGTGTGCTCCAGAACTTGCTGCACCCATAGCCAAGCTGTTCTAGTTCAGCTACGCCACTGGCATCTACCCAGAAATATGGAAAATTGCCCAGTTATGTCCTGTACACAAAAAGCAGGACAAATCCAACCCGGCCAATTATTGCCCCATCAGCCTAGTCTCGATCATCTGTAAAGTAATGGAAGGGGTCATCAGCAGTGCTATCAAGCAGCACTTGCTCAGCAATAACCTGCTCACCGATGCCCAGTTTGGGTTCCGCCAGGGCCGCTCAGCTCCTGACCAAATTACGGCCTTGGTTCAAACATGGACAAAAGAGCTGAGGTGAGGTGAGAGTGACTGGCCTTGACATCGAGGCAGCTTTTGACCGATTGTGGCAACAAGGAGCCCTAGCAAAACTGGAGTCAATGGGAATCAGGAGAAAAACTCTTCCCTGGTTGGAGTCATACCGAGCACAAAGGAAGATGGTTGTGGTTGTTGGAGGTCAGTCATCTCAGCTCCAGGACATCACTGCAGGAGTTCCTCAGGGTAGTGAACTCGGCCCAACCATCTTCAGCTGCTTCATCAATGACCTTCCTTCTATTATTTGGTCAGAAGTGAGGATTTTTGCTGATTATTGCACAATGTTCAGCACCATTCACGACTCCTCAGATAGTAAAGCAGTCCATGCACAAATGCAGCCAGACTTGGACAATATTCAGGCTTGGACTACCAAGTGGAACCCTTCTCCACCTCGGCCTTCAAACTTCTCGTTTGCATATTTGCTGCTACCACCAAGATCTGCACCTGCGGCGGCTCCACCCAGGCCCACACCCTAGGCTTCCGTGCTCACCGCAGCGGCTCCTCCTACTTGTCGCGGCATAGCCCCCGCGGGCTCTGCATTGCCAGTGACGGCCGGGTATGGGCCCGACGCTCCAGCGCCATCCATTTTCAGGGCTAGTTGATTGGGCAGGTGAGTTGTTACACACTCCGTAGCGGATTCCGACTTCCATGGCCACCATCCTGCCGCCTATATCAACCAACACCTTTTGTGGGGTATGATGAGCGTCGGCATCGGGCGCCTTAACCCAGCATTCGGTTCATCCCTCAGCGCCAGTTCTGCTTACCAAAAGTGGCCCACTGGGTACTCGCATTCCACGCCTGGCTCCAAGCCAGCGAGCCGGGCTTCTTACCCATTTAAAGTTTGAGAATCGGTTGAGATCGTTTCGGCCCCAAGACCTCTAATCGTTCGCTTTACCAGATAAAACTGCGTGTGGACGAGCACCAGCTATCCTGAGGGAAACTTCGGAGGGAACCAGCTACTAGATGGTTCGATTAGTCTTTCGCCCCTATACCAAGGTTGAACGACTGATTTGCACGTCAGGACCGCTACGGACCTCCACCAGAGTTTCCTCTGGCTTCGCCCTGCCCAGCCGTAGATCACCATTTTTTGGGTCCTATCAGGTACGCTCCTGCTCCACCTCCCCGACGGTGTGCCTGCCATGCGGGGAGAGAGGATGGCACCTTGGTCAAAAGCGCCCTTCACTTTCATTGCACTTTGGGGTTTCATGGCACACTTTGACCTGTGCCCATGTTAGACTCCTTGGTCCCTATTGCAAGACAGATTGGGCATGAACCCCGGCGCTGGCTCATGGCTCTTCTGACTCTGTGGCGAGACACGGTTGGGTGCACTGAGGACAGTCAGTCCCTGTCGACAGTCACACCAGGGGTGCTGGGAGACCACCACCTCTGACTCAGGAGGGGAGAAGGAGCGAGAGTGGTCCCTTTCCTCCACCCCAGGAAAGGGTGAAGGTTCCTGCCGGGCGGCTGTAACACTTGCCACTGGATTGACGAGTCACCTTCCCCACTGGCCTTCCCACCCAACCCCACCAGTCGAGCAGGGATTTGGCACTGGGGTCTTCTCTCTTTATTTGCAGTTACTATGGGAATTCTTGTTAGTTTCTTTTCCTCCGCTTAATAATGTGCTTAAATTCGGTGAGTTGCCATGCCTGAGGTTGAGCATGGAACATGTGTGTGCACGTATGCACAGGCTGTCTGACCAGCTTCACCTAATAATGGCAGCAGATGTGCACACGTCTGCTGGTCCTTAGAAAGACTGGACTCAGCTCAAATATTCCACTGCACTGATACAGTGTGGGAGAGAAAGTAAGTGGTAGCGACAGTGCTCGAGAGTGTGAGCAAGTTGGAAAGGCCAGAAGGACTGGATGTGCCAGGTCCGGAACGAAGGGTGGAAGCAATAGAAGGTACGGATGGAGTAGGACCTGCAGTCGGAGCATCGAAAGCAGGTAACAGGGACAGGCCAAAGACGTGTGAGGACCAACGTAGACACACGTTGGCCAGTGGGGCAAGTCAGATAGAGCCAAAAGGGGTGGGAAGGTTACAATGTGTGGAAGGAGACCACTTCCAGTGTAACGCACAGCTGTGCATGACCGCTGCAGAGTCTCTTGACAAAATACAACCACTAAAGTGCACATGGTACCACAAGACAGCAAGCCGAGTCACTGAGTCAAGCTCTCCTCCTTGCCCAACACCAAACACCAGAAGCCACAGTGACCACCAAAAGGTACCGAGGATGAACCACACACTAAAGCTGCGTCCAAAGACAACCAGCAACAATCTCTCTCGTTTCTCTCTATGCCAATACACCATCCAACTCTGCCTCTTTCCCAGCACCACAGGGAGTCAACCCTGGCCCAAACCTCAAGGGGTAAGCAGTCCCAACAGCCAAGCAGTCAAATCATTTTGCAATCCGATGATAACTATGTCAGGAACAAGGGTGGAAGGACCACGATTGGTGCCAACATGCCTTGAGGCCATACCAAAAATACCACAGGTCAAACTCTCTGACACAGAGAACTCTGGGTTTGCACTTAGGGGACCAGAGAGACACCCTCTGCGACACCAAGCCACGCTCTTGCCGGCGAGGCAAGTGCTAATGATTGTCAAGCGGCCCTCAGGCAGGCATAGCCCTGAAAGGAACCCGGGGCCATAAAGTGCCTTCAAAGTGTTGTTGATCAATGCGTCCTGCAATTGCCATTCATTCTCACAGCTTGCTGTGCTCTTCATTGACACATGTACAGAGTGATCCATCGCTAAGAGTTGTACATGCTTTGGTTTGTTCCTCCCAGGCGCCCAAACCCAGACCGTGCAAAATGCAACCAGCAGTGAGGCAGGGCCCCAGCCTGACGCGGCCCAACGAGCTTTCACTCAGAGCGCTTGCTGGAAACACCTGAGCCTAACTGTGCCCTCACGCTTCACAACCAACAGAGGCAGGGTCTCTGCCACCACTGCTACCGGGAGAATGAAAAAGAGCAGACAACAAACTGAGTGGGCTACAAGCCGGAAAGCACCAGCCAAAAACACGTCTCACCCGCTGTTGGCTGGGGGGGGAGGGGTGGAGGGGGGCGGGGGGGGTGGGGGTGGATGTGGGGGGTGTGGTGGGTGGGTGGTGGGGGGGTGGTGGGGGTGGGGGGGTGGTTGAAGGGGGGGAAGGGAAGCAAACACAGATAGGGTCAGGCACGTTCTCTCAAACATTGTGACTCTCTCAAGCTCGACACCAATAGACGGACATTCAAGACTTTAAACCATCACTCCCAGGCGACCAGCTAGTGGGAGCCAGTGGTTGGATGTCCAGGCATCCTGTACAAGTAAAGGGAAGGTGACTAAAGAGTGGGAAAGAAAAGCCAGGCTTGCATCACCAATTCAGTCCCTGTGAAATTCACTGAGGCCCTGGCGATGAGCCACCAGGCTGCACCCAAGCCCGCAGAAGCTCCCTTCAATTTGACAGCATTTGTAATGTAAAGATGGTGGCAAGTCGTGTCATGGTTCATCACCTGTCCAGACGAGAGGAAGAAGGTCGCTCACATTTTACACACCGTAGCAGCACGAGGCACCTGAGGGCAAAGGAACAATTGGATGCCGGAGGGGGGTTACAGGGGCCGAACGAGGCAGAAGTCGAAAGAAGAGGGCAGTAGGCCACAGTCAGGGGTGGGTAACGAACAGCGTGCTGAGCGCAGAAGTGAGCAGGAGACTGAGCGAGAGACGAGGAAGGCTTCAGAGCCAGCACAACGCAGTGCAGCATCTTGGACACCAATCAGATCTCACGTCTGTTTGTCTGTCATCAAACTGCAAACTGCTGAATGCAAACAGTCCCAAGCAAGCCAAGGCTGCCCTTCCACCAAAAACATTCTGTTTGTTTCAGTCTCAGAGTTACCGCCAGCCTGGACTCACACCAATATTTCAGTCTGACAAAAGAGTTCAAGAAATCCACCAAATTTTGCTTTAAATGTTCATAAATGACTTCTGAGAGCTTGTTAAAAGGTCTTTGATTTGAAATTAAAAGCCTTTTCTAAAGTCACATTTTTCTGGGCATTTTCAAAGCGTAACCACTGTCAGAAAACGTTCTGAGAATCATATTCCCAAAAACCTCTGGGTACCCTGCCAACCCCCAGGGACAGCAATTGCGAGTGGCATTTCGGTGGGCGACCTCACAGTCGTCCTTCAGAGCATCAGGCCCCAACAGGTCCTTCAGAGCATCAGGTCTCAACAGGTCCTTCAGAGCATCAGGCCTCAACAGGTCCTTCAGAGCATCAGGCCTCAACAGGTCCTTCAGTGCATCAGGCCCCAACAGGTCCTTCAGAGCATCAGGCCCCAACAGGTCCTTCAGAGCATCAGGTCCCAACTGGTCCTTCAGAGCATCAGGCCTCAACAGGTCCTTCAGAGCATCAGGTCCCAACTCCTCGCAAATGGCCTTTCTCATTTCGGCAGGGAGACTTTCAATCACAATTACCGGGCTGCAGGACTGCCAGCCATTGCACCGGCCCTGTGTGGCTGGGACAATTCACTTCCCTGAGCGGGGAGACCTCAGCTGCAGGCCCAGGAAGGCAGCTGGATACTTCAGTTAGGGATTGGATTTTGGCTGTCCCAGGCCAAGGCTCACCTTTCCTCAGCCTGCACTTCAGGTGCATTTTTCATTTTTGCCAGCCTGGGATTAAGTCTCTCAGCCAATGACCAAGTCCTTTTGGTTAACCAATTGACCAATGCTGGACTTAGTCTCTGAGCCAGAGTCTAAGTCTTTGCTTTGGTTAATGATTTCCAGGGTTGGGAGTTAGGGTGTCCCCAGCCGACTCACAGTCTAGCTTCGGAACTCTTCCCGGGCCGCAAACCCTGGCGAATCCAGTCCCTGACACAAGGGCGGACAAGCTCTGTGTTCTGCCAGGTGTCAGGCCGCTGCTATCTTAAGACTGACTGAAAACCCGAAAAATGGGCAAAAATTGAGAAAAACCTCCAACCAGAAAGGTTTCAGAGTTTGTTGGATGGCTGCTTGAGTCAGGTTCAGCAGATCTGGAAGCTCAAGGCACCACTTAGAACCAAGACCTAATCTCGATTTGCCACCCCTTAAATTCTGCCTATATCCCGCCAATGCCCCCCCTCTGACCCCCGATACAATTCGGAGGGCAACTGTGCAGTTATCCTTCCAAGGATCAGGCCTCAAATCGCTGAAATGGGGTTTTTTTCATGTCGGCATATGGACTTCTGAGGTCAACTCAGTTACTAGCAGCAGCACTGCCAAGACAGGAAATGCACCTTGGCCCTTTGACAGCAGCAATCCGATTCCCTTAGCAGCAAGACATCAACAACAGGCCTGGGAAGGCCGCCAGATCCAACCATATACACTTCAATAAGTGATGGGATTTTTGCCCTCCCAGGCCTAGGCTCAGCCTTCCTCGCCCTGCACTTCAAACATGGGCTGCATTTTTCGTTTGGATTAACCAGGACTTTGTCTCCCAGTCAGTGACCAAGTCCTTTTGGCTAACCATTTGCCAGCCCAGGACTTAGACTCTCAGCCAGAGTCCAAGGGCAGGATTTTCCCGCCTGTCCTGCTGCCGAGATTGTCCAGTCCCACCAAAAATCAATGGGCTATTGGCTGGGCTGCCAAATTTCCTGTGGCAGGTTCCACCACAGTGAGGCAGGAAAATCCCATAAGTCTTTGCTTTGGCTAGTGATTTCCCGTCCCTCAATCAGTCCCTTGATCAAGCCCTGGGGTCTGTCGGGTGTCAAACCATCACTTTTTAATAAAAAGGGAAATTGCTGGAAGAGTTCAGCAGGCCTGACAGCATCTGTAGAGAGAGAAACAGAGTTAATGTTTTGAGTTCGCTTGACTCTTCTTCACAGATTCTGAGCCCGACTGAAAATCCAAGAAATGGGCGGCAAACTAAAAAGTTCCCAACCAAAAAGGGTTTAAAAGTCAGGTGGCCAGAGCCTGGGTTGGTCTCTGCAGGGTCTGGAGGAAACACTGAGAACCAAACACCAAGTCTCAATTTGCCATCACCGACTATTCTGCAAGTACCCCACCAACCCCAAGGACACAAACAGCGGGCGGCAGATCAACAGCATAAATTTGACTCTGGTGGCCAACCCTCTGGAACTCATTTCAGTCAAACCCGTTTGGATTTTGCCCCTTCACCTTCGCTATTTTTGACTAAATATTTCCCGCTTTCAAACTTAGTCTCAGGAATTTATGTTTGATATTTTGGATACTGATTTCATGCCTTTTGCCCATTTTTGCCGCTTTTGGTTCATGATATGCCTGCTGACTGGTTAACAATTTCTCCTTTCAGTCTGATCTCAGGAGTTGATTTTCTATATTTTGGTGAATGATTTCTAGACTTTTTGCTTGCTTTTGGAATTCTTAAATGTTAATAACAAGCCTTTCTGGACTTGGTATCCAAACATTTTTCTGAACGGGAAACCGTATCCCCGATCTTCAGGAACATTTTTCCCCATGAACAGTGACTTCCATCCCCCTCTGTTTTACTGCTTGGGTCCAGTGGATTCAGATGTTTCCTGCTCCCCCTGAATGGTCCAGCCATCGGAAGCGCATCTGCAGAAGATCTATGGTCCTCTTTATCACTGCCTTTTTGGAAGCACGACTCCTATAATAATACTGCTCTCCCTCTGTTCCTAGGTAATAAGTCAACTTTTCAACGGATAGCCCTTGTCACCCAGCAGCCATCCATCCAATCAAGCTGGAGCACCGAACAGCCTTGGCACAGTGTCTGAGGATATAAGCGTCATGGGAGCTGCCAGGGTACTGTGCACAGTCTTACAGAACCTAGATCACTGGGAAGACAGGGAAAGGTCATTTAAAATAAAGGATAAAATTCTAAAGTGGGTGCAGAGCAGAGGCACTTGGGAGTTTATGTATACAAATCACTGAAGGTGGCAGGGCAGGTTAAGAGTGCAATTTTAGCATAAATTCTGCAGTTCACATTTTTTAAATTCTTTCATGGGATGTGGGCGTTGCTGGCTAGGCCAGCATTAATTACCCATCGCTAATTGTCCTGGCGAAGGTGGTGGTGAGCCGAATTCTTGAACCGTGGCAGCCCATGTGGTGTAGCTAATGCTGTTAGGAAGTTTAAAGATTTTGACCCACATACAGTGAAGGAACAGTGACATAGTTCCAAGTCAGGATGGTGTGAGGTTTGGAGAGGAACTTGCAGGTAGTGGTGTTCCCATGTATCTGCTGCCTTTGTCCTTCTATGTGTTACAGGTCACAGGTTTGGAAGGTTCTGCCACTGTATGTCAGTGCAGGGGGAGTAGATGTTGAAGGTGGTGGATGTGGTGCCGCTCAAGTGGGCTGCTTTGTCCTGGATGGTGTCGAGCTTCTTGAGTATTGTTGGAGCTGCACTCACCCAGGCAAGTGCAGGGCATTCCATCACACTCCTGACTTGTGCCTAGTAGATGGTGGACAGGCTTTGGGGAGTCAGGAGGTGAGTTACTCATCACAGAATTTCCAGATTTTTTGTAGCCTGTGGCTTTTGTAGCCACAGTATTTATATGACTGGTCAAGTTCAGTTTCTGGCCAATGCTAAATCCCCAGGATGTTAATAGTCGGTGACTTAGCAAGATAATGCCATTGAATGTCAAAGGGAGATGGTTGGATTCTCTCATATTGGAGGTTGTCATTGCCTGGCACTTGTGGGATATGCATGTTACTTGCCACTTATCAGCCTAAGCCTGAATGTTGTCCAGGTCTTGCTGCATATGGACACAGACTACTTCAGAATCTGAAGAGCCACAAATGATGGTGAACATTGAGCAATCATCAGCAAACATCCCCATTTCTGACCTTATAAAGGAGAAGCAGCAGAAGATGGTTGGGCCTAGGAGATTACCATGAGCAACTCCTACAGTGATGCCCTGGGAATGAGGTGATTGACCTTCAATAACTGCAACCATCTTCCTTTGTGCTAGGTATGACTGCCAACAATTGGAGAGATTTCCCCCAATTCCCACTGACCCCAGTTTTGCTGGGGCTCCTTGATGTTACGCTTGGTCAAATGCTGCCTTGATGCCAAGGACAGCCACCCTCACCTCACGTCTGGAGTTCAGCTCTTTTGTCCATGTTTGAACCAAGGCTGTAAAGTGGTCACAAGCCGAATGGCCCTGGCGGAACCCAAACTGAGCATCAGTGAGCAAGTCACTGCTGAATAAGTGCTGCCTGACAGCACTATTGACAACACCTTCTATCACATTACTGATTATCGAGAGTAGACTGATGGGGTGGTAATTGGTTGGGTTGCACTTGTCCTGCTTTTTCTGAACAGGACATACCTACGTAGTTTTCCACATTACCAGGCAGATGCCAGTGTTGAGCTGCACTGGAACAGTTTGGCTAGGGGCACAGCTAGTTCTGGAGCACTAGTCTTCAGTACTATTGCCAAGATGTTGTCAGGGCCCATAGCCTTTGCAATGTCCAGTGCCTTCAGCTGTTTCTTGATATCATGTGGAGTGAATGGAATTGGCTGAAGACTGGCAGCTGTGATACTGGTGAGCTCAGGAGGAGGGTATGATGGATTGATTTGGAGATTAATTGTCAACTGAGAAAACCTTAGCATTAGCGAAAAATGAAATGGAGATAATGTTTACCTACACACAGGAGAATCTTCACGTTGAAAGTGATGTTGGCGATGTTAAATCTGCTGATCCCTTTTGTACATTTTTAGGATAATTTCTTATCCCCCAGGATAAGAGATTTTATCACAGAGGAAGGGGTACAGCTGTGATTTGTGCTCCATGTGAATCCTTAACATCTATTACTCATCTTGGTTAAGCTGATTGTGGAAGTTGCCGATATAGAAATTGGAAAATGAACTCCTCCTTTTGACTGCGAAATGTTATTCCTTTGTTTCTAAGCTGTGCTTCTACCTTCCGATAGGAAGTGTTTGACAATAACAGTCTGGGGTGATAAGAAATGTATTCACTTTGAAAACTAATGGGGTACAAAAAAAAACCCTGCACCTTCTGAAGATCTGGCCTTGAACCAAAAGGGCTGGGAAACCCCTGAGCTACAATTCCAGCGGTTGTACTGGGTGCAAACCTACTGGAGCGTTAGCATCAGCCTGGGGATTGATAACAGTGTAACAGATAACAAAGCAGAGTCAGGTTGGTTCTATTCCTTCAAGCATGACCTTGTGAGAAGCCCAGGACATAAGAACAAGGGAAAAGACACTGATGTAAAGGGAATTGTGGAGGCTCGATCACTGAAAGTATTTAAAGAGGAGGTAGATAGATTTTTGAAATATCGGGGAGTTGAGGGCTATGAGGAGCTGGCACGAAAGAAGAGTTGAGACTTGGGGCAGGTCAACCATGATCTTGTTGAATGGCGGGGCAGGTTTGAGGGGCCGAATGGCCTACTCCTCCTCCTATTTCTTACATATGTAATTGAAAACCAATTAAATGGACCAAAAGCAAGCTTTACCTTATATGGTATTAAATGGACCAAATTAAATGGACCAATTAAATGGACCAAAAGCAAGCTTTACCTTATATGGCACAAGGCCACAGCAAAAAACGGTACAAACAAAGAGACAAACAAAGAGACAAACGGTACAAACAAAGAGTCCACAGAAGCATCTCTACTGCAGTAGGTTAGAGCGATTTGGTCGATCACTCAAAAGACATGCACATTGAATTCATCACCAGATTGACCATCCAGACAGACTCCAGCTCACAGGGAAGTTAAGTAATTAGTATTGTGAGTATGTACTATTGCTTAGTGGTTTAATAAAGGTGTATCACCTTTGGTGAAACTTCATCCAAGTTTTTGTGTCAGTGATATTCAGAGTAAAGACAAAAGGATATTTAGACCAGGTAGAAGGCCTGACATTTTGGTATGCCCAGGACAGAATGCCCTGCCCCAGAGACTTGAGTACAAATATAAGGCTGACAATCCAGTGCAGTACTGAGGGAGTGCTGCACTGTTGGATGTGCTGCCTTTCAGTTGAGTTTTCAAACCGAGACCCTCCCTAGTGGAGGTAAAAGGTCCCACAGCCCTATTTTGAGGAAGAGTAGAGGAGTTATTCCCATTGTCCTAACCAATATTTATCCCTCAATCAACAAAACAAAAAAACAGATTAACTGGTTATTATCACATTGCTCTATGTGGGACTTTACTGTGCTTAAATTTGTTGTTGCATTTTCTACATTATAACAGTGACTACACTTCAACAGTACTTCACTGACTGCAAAATGCTTTGAGATGTCCTGTGGTATTGACTGGTACTACATAAATGCAAGCCTT
This sequence comes from Carcharodon carcharias, assembly GCF_017639515.1. Lineage (NCBI taxonomy): Eukaryota > Metazoa > Chordata > Chondrichthyes > Lamniformes > Lamnidae > Carcharodon > Carcharodon carcharias. The sequence continues at coordinate 117,340 of NC_054475.1, read as the reverse complement.
TCTTTCCGTTTTAGGCTGTTCCTTGTAGCCTACCCCATGCAGTCTGGCTCCGCTCTGATATAATTCCCTTTGGGAGACCAGGCTACCTGCTTGGCATATATCCCACCAGCAGCCAAATATCCTCTTGTGGAGGTCAATATGGTTTGCCTCACTGAGTGCACTGGTCTCTAGAATTACCCCAGCATAGGAAGCCCCTACTGCTGGCCTTGTCCTCTTGTTATCTTTTCACTTAGAAAGGATAAATGCTAAATCCATCCCTTAATAGGCAACCAGGAAAGTCCTGGAAATGCTGTCAACCCTTCACCATTTTGCCTTCAAATCCTTCCATTGCTTTGCTTCACTGTACCCTGTAACATCCCCCAAGCCTATTTTGTTCTTCCAAAGGTCTGCTGTGCACCCTTTACTGTCTGACACACCTTGGAGAGAAAGATTTCTGCTGCCTACAACTTACTGCCTGGAAATCCCTCCTTAAATCCCTCACTCTCTGTATTTCACCTTTCTCCATTTTACACTTTTATTTTATACTATTAAAAAGCTTCTCAGGAATTCATAGCTTCATCCAAACCTTCAATCACACCTCCTTATGTCTTTCTGCAGCTTTTCATTCCAAATATCTGAGTGCTTTCAGTTGCTATATTCACAGAATGCTGTTGCAGTTATATATTTAAGCAAACCAGATAAATTGAAGATGGGCCAGATGAACATTGTTTAAAATTGCCAGAACATTCAGAAAGAACTATTGCCAGGGGTTTGGTCACTACACAGTTTGGCAGAGGTTTAAACAGACAGAGATGCCAGTTGCCTATTTCCAATTCAGGTACATACAGCTGGATTTTTATAGACCTTTAAAAATGTGGCTGGGACCCGATTCCAGGGTTCCCGACCCCATTCCTGGGGGTCCCAAGATCTAACAGCGCCTTTTAAGGCTGTGGGCTGGTTCGGGTCATGAGCCACACCCTGCATTCCCCAGCTGGCTGTCTCCATTGCTGGGATAGGCATGTCCTAGTCCTCCACAGTTTTCATGGAGTCAGGCCTGCTTTCCAAACAGCCATGCTTCATGGCACCCCAGAATTGTCCTGAACCATAGTCTGCATCAGGGAACCTTTGGAAAGGTAACTTTTAATGTGCTTGCCAAGGTATTCTGCTCCCACCTATGCCATGGTCCCTCATGCCCCCATGTCAAGGCATGCCTTCCATATGCCCCCTAGGGCCCCCTCATGTCTCCATGCCAAGCTATTTAATTTCCATGCCCATTCAGCTACTATACAGTATATAGAACCAGTGAACACTATAGTGACAATAGGATGTATAAAAAAGTTTAAACAAAAAAATGTCATTCATGTGTAACTTTCCACTTTCTAAGAAAATAAAGGCCTTCTTATTACAGACCAATAAAAGCATTAATCATCCAGATCCATTAAAGTATCAATACCAGAAACTGCAAGTACTTGAAACCTCTTTATCTTGTCTAAATAAACATTGTGCAATTGACAGCATAGGTCAGAGAGCCAGAGTTGTCAATAGAGCAAAGTTTTCCTGTGGCTCAGGTGTTTCAGTACTCTAATGATTTCTGGGCTCATAGCCAGGACACATCATGCTTTTCTGGCTGATCATGGGGCCAGCTAGAACCTCCTTTTGGACATTCCTCGGTAATCCACGTACCCATAGTTCCAACACCCTGAAGATGATCCGAGTCTAGGTTTCAAGGAATTGCTATTTAGGGACCCGTATTGTGGGCACATCTCATTCTTCCATGGCTGGAGGGGCAACAGAACATTCACCGGGAGCTGGGTCACCTGGGTCTCTGTTTTTTTTGGGGATTTTACTTGTTCCCACATCTGGTTCATTCACTGACCACCATCAAATCCATGATGTGGGAAGGCCCAAGATTCCACCAACAGAGTGGTAATTTTCCCTACTTCTGTAATTTTAAATTGCAAATTATAAATTAAATCACAAATTGTAACATTTAAATCTGAGATTGGTAGCTTTTTGTTAACAAAAGATAAGAAGGGATATGTTACAAAGGCAATTCTATTGGGCTACATTATAAGCTGAGGGTGGGCTTCCTGCAGTTCAGCATAAATATTGGGGGCAAGATACCTTGAATTTTTCAGGTGATTGCCCTTTAATTAACATGAGGTGGAACTTTTGTCCACCCCCAGGAGAATGTCCTGGCTCATAAAGCTGCTGTCCATTTGGAAGCCAACAGGACTGCATGGTGGCAGTGCCAGCAGAAGCGATGGTCACTGCTGCCACTACAGGTAGGCCATGGAGGTGGTGTTCATAGTGGACCCAGATATTCAGGTCTTGCTGAGGCCAACCCCATGGGGGTTTGTGGTTTGGAGGGGGTGGTGGAAGGCATTTGGGGGTTCGGTGGGTGGCGATGTTGGACAAGGCATGCTGGGAAGGGTGGACATGGGGAGGCAAAACTAGGAAGGGGGATCTCGGATCAGGCATCTGGCACCACAAGCTATGAGATGTTAGTCAGGATCTGCAGGAGGACAGGATTGGGTTTGTGATTGTGATTTTCACTGTCTTGTTTAATGCCAGGTGGCCTGTCCTGTCTCATTCCTTTTGTGGGCCTTGTAGCAGCTTGTTACAACTGAGTGGCTGGCTAGGCCAATTAAGAAACAACCACATTGTCAATGCAGAGTCACATGTGGCCAGACCAAAGGATGGCAATGTTCCTTCCCTAAAGGGGCATTTGTGAGCTGGATGGGTTTTTACACCATTCAACAATGGTTTCATGGTCATCATTACTGAAAATAGCTTTCAGTTGCAGATTAGTTGAGTTTAGCTTCCACCAGCTGCCATGCTGGGATTTGAGCCTATGTCCCTGAAGCATTAACCTGGGCCTCTGGATTATTACCACAGTGACATTACCCCTATGCCAACATCTCCCCAGCTAAGTTGCAACCCAATAAAATTGAACTGTATCCTATTGCTGTGTATGTAATATGTTAACAAATCTTGCATCTATATGCTTCTGGTGTCTAACATGTCACTTCCTGTTGTTGTGCTTGTGCCCACATTTCCCATTCTAAATACTGATGTCCGCATTGAGGATGCAAACTGCCTCTATAAACTCATCACCCTGTAACCACACACTCTCACCAGTGGTGATGCTGTCATGTCTCAGCATTGCATCCTTAATTAAAAACAAAAAACTGCGGATGCTGGAAATCCAAAACAAAAACAGAATTACCTGGAAAAACTCAGCAGGTCTGGCAGCATCGGCAGAGAAGAAAAGAGTTGACGTTTCGAGTCCTCATGACCCTTCAACAGAACTCACACAAGCCATGAGACCCTTCTGTTGAAGGGTCATGAGGACTCGAAACATCAACTCTTTTCTTCTCCGCCGATGCTGCCAGACATGCTGAGTTTTTCCAGGTAATTCTGTTTTTGTATTGCATCCTTAGTGCCTCAAATACACTGCAAAGAAACTCCTGTGCACCAACCAACTCTCCTTCTCTGCTTCCCAAATTGCACTAATCTTTTCTGTCATATTATAAATTATAATCTAAAATCATTTCATAAAAGTAATGTCAGATGTTTGACTCTCAATGAGGATTGTATAACATCACCAGCCGCTGGTTCGATTCTCCCCCACCCAGTAACCCAGCTCCTGTCAAAAGACTCCACTTGGTTTTTACAGCTCATGTGCAAGGGCCCAGAAGTTGAGTAGAATTAATGTAAAAATTAAATGTTACACAATTAATGGCAAGGTCAAACTCTCTAAACATGTTGAGATTTCGAAGGATGAATGGCGGTTTCAATTACCTTGGAGAAAGGCGTTAGTAGGTCAAATGCAAAAGCATATTTTTAAAGCTGATTTTCCTATCCCTTCCAAGGCCTCAACCCACTGCAAACTCCTTCAGGTCTATGTGCTAACCTGCATATTCTTCTCTTCTAGCTCTCATCTCTGTTTGATTCCTTCCTCTGCTTCACCTACCACAGCGGACTCTTCAACTGTCTTAGCCTGACATTCTGGAGCTGTGTATCTAAAAAAAATCTTCACTCCATTCCATCTAAAAAGTCTCCATTTTGTCTATGGTTTCAATCACCTTCCCAATTTTACTCTCACTGTTGCTCAATTTCCTTTTCCAACCCTGTTCAACACTTTTTTTGAATTCAAGCTGTTATGGAAGTGTGATTTGTTTTGAACCTTCTAATATCAGGACTAAATTTGTATTTTTATACATCATGCTTACTTGTTCTGTTGTTGCAATGAAATTGTGTGTGGAGGAAAATGACCCTGACAAGGGAATGAAAATCTTGATGATTTAGATTTTAGCATTTTGATTAAAATACTATTTCCAACTTGTTTTACAGAAGGTAGTACAGCAACACCAACCACAGCTTCACCTGAGACCGTACCAATCAAATCTGCCCAAATCTCCATTTCTGCAGCTGCTATTCCTGATACCAGTGTAAGCAACTGGTACCAAGGGAAACCTCAGGGAATATATGCTGACCCAAATGATCGTCAAAAATGTTACAATTGTGATGATAACCAAACCTTCCATCAGAAACAAAAACAGAATTACCTGGAAAAACTCAGCAGGTCTGGCAGCATTGGCGGAGAAGAAAAGAGTTGATGTTTCGAGTCCTTATGACCCTTCAACAGAACTCTATCAACAGGTTCTGTTGAAGGGTCATGAGGACTCAAAACGTCAACTCTCTTCTTCTCCGCCGATGCTGCCAGACCTGCTGAGTTTTTCCAGGTAATTCTGTTTTTGTTTTGGATTTCTAGCATCCGCAGTTTTTTGTTTTTAAACCTTCCATCAGGTTCGTCATGGTAATTTGATCTATGATCAAAATTATCTTTTTGCAATTGGTCTCAATGTAACATAATGAATAGATTTGATGATGACATATGGTCTAAATTCATGAATGAAAAATTAAAGCATGTGAAATTAAAATTAATTTGATGATGTGCTAGTTTGTCATTGTATTTACCAAAATTCAATGTGATAATGTAAGCTTGTGCCATAAATAACCATAGCTGTATTTTCATTTCATTAAACTGATTGTTGTGATATGCTTATTGCTTAATGTTTGTGACTGAAAACTGAATAGCAGAAAATTATGAAAAAATGTATTTTTTTCATTCATTCATGGGATGCGAGCATTGCTGGCTGGACCAGCATTTATTGCCCATCCCTAATTGCCCTTGAGAAAGTGGTGGTGAGCTTCCTTCTTCAAACAGGTGGTGGTGTTCCCATCTATCTGCTGCCCTTGTCCTTCTATATGGTAGTGGTTGAGGCTTTGGAAGGTGCTGTCTAAGGAGTCTTGGTGAGTTCCTGCCGTGCATCTTGTAGATGGTACACACTGCTGCTGCTACTGTGCGTCAGCGGTGGAGGGAGTGAATGTTTGTGGATGGGGTGCTTTGTCATTTTTGTCTATTTGACTATTTGTCAATGGAAGCAGGTACAAAGGCATCAACGAAGAACCTGAGAATGATAAATGCGTGATTTTAGAACCAGTTCTGTACTCAGTAAATAATGTTCCTGCTTGATTAGTTAAAGCTGTCTTATTTACCCTGTATTTCTTTGCTCTCTCTCTCTCTCTTTCTCTTTCTCACTAAGATCTTGTCTTCCTTTTTTGCACAGAAACAATATAAACTGAGAAAGTAAGACCACCTTGGATTTTCTGCTGTTGTGTTTTAGATTTTTAATTCCCTTTGTTTCATATTTATTTGAACCTCCACAGAAACCTTTGAGGTTCAGGCAAGGATAAGTAAATACTCAAGCACAAAATCTGCAGCTCATGCGAATGTCCTACACAGACAAGAGGAAGAAGCCTCAGTGTAATGTCACATCGACAGACATAATGTAGCTTTAAACCATGTATCATATGATTGTGGGATCCTAAAATGCATTTTTCTGGGTCACTGTATCAAAACCAAACATTATACTGAGACTGGCAGTTCCAACAATGAGGAAATTATTGTATCACTGATACAACCCAGGCAGACAAAATTCAAATTTTGGGGGTCAAGTGCATGGCAGGAGTGTGGCAATGGGGCAAGATAATGATTGGCTGAAACTAGACAGAGTGGAGCCACACTCAGGATGTGTGTGTACCTTTTCAATCATTAGATGAACTTGGATGGCCTTAATCTCATTAACCTTTAACAACTTATATTTGTTATAACTTATATTTGGATGATTCGACATTTGTTTGGTGGAAAGTTACGCCTCATTCTGGGCAGTGGTCATGTAAGATAATGGTTGGTTGAAACCAGACAGATAGGAGCCAATGAGTTTTACTGATGAAGAGACATGCACGCACAACAGACCCAAAAGGAAAAGGATACAAACACAGCAGATTTGTCTGCTGCACTGCACTGCTGTCCCGAAACTCAGCCATGGTAATATTGACCTTGATTCTGTTAATTGCTGCTTTAATACTGCAAGTATGGTTGATTCTGCTAATGTTACAATAAAACCTTATTATTCCCAACAGATGGGAACATATTTATTTCAACAATTTAATAGCTGTAACAGACCAGTTGTTGGTCTGATGAAATTACTTATTTTGGAGGGGATTTTATGGGTCCTGCAAGAGTGGGAAATGTGGCAGGCAGGGCTACTTAAATTGGCAGGAGCTGGAATTTCACTTTCCTGATGCCAGGTTCAAATCAGAGAGTAAGTCAAGCGTGTTTTTGGAGGATTAGGCCTCACACCATCCATTAGCAGTTTCCTACTTATAATACATTTGCATGCCATGAATAAGCATTATGTTAAAACCTCTTGTAATTACGTTCTACCTTCATAACAAAGAATCTCTTGCAACCAGTTCATGTTTGTTTAAAGGTGGAATGCAGCAGTTGGCTATGTGTGGTTGTGTCTGAGGTCAGCAGTTGTCCTTGTTGAAATCTGTGTCACAAGAGAGAGGAGCAGGAGCATGGCAGCCGACATGGAGGCTTGGGACTGTTAAAAGTGTGTCAGTGGTGGGGTGGGGTGGGGGGGTTGTGGAATGGGGTCATGGGCATGGAGGAGTGGAAGAGAGACCCAAGGAAGGACAGAGGATAGGGTGGGACACATGGGGCAAGGTTTTATGTCATGCAAGCAGGCGCGTCACTGACCCAATCGGGCATAAAATAGCACCTGATGACGTTGGGTGACCTTCCCAACGTCATTGCGCACTTGCGCGATATTTTGGTCGGCGGGCACGGACAAGATTTGGCGGTGCTCCTGCCAACAATTAGGAGGCCTATTAAGGCCCTCAATTGAATAATTAAATGCAACTTTTTGCTGCCCATCCAACCTGACAGTTGGCGCGTGGGCGAATCAGCCAGGTGGCCTTTTGTATTTTTTAGCAAACTTCATCCAGGGTTGGGATGTGGTTTCCATAATTAAATAAAAAAAATATAAATTTTTGGGCAGAATTTTTATTCTGTTAATGTTATTGTGAGAAAGACTAAGGTTGGGACACTTTTTTCAGATGTTAAAACTCTTTACTTTTGAATTTAAAATTGTCGAGCTCCCTGAGGGAGCTCCCTGCCTTCAGTGTGCACTCCACCACTCATGCGTAGACTTCTGCACTCACACTCCTCCTGCCCCATCCCGGCAGCGCTGAGGCTCTCAAGCATGCGGTTCATGCTGCCTGGCCGTTAATTGACCAGCCAGTGTGAAATCATGGCGGGGGGAGGCTGATCGTGTGTGGCGGGCGTTTCCCAGCCACTCCTGGGCCTGCCCGCCGTGACCACCCAACGACCGGAAAATCCTGCCCATGGAGAACGAAGTGGGAAACGCTTGGCATTCTGGGTGTGGTGTGGAGTGATGGGAGAAGTCACTCAAGGTAAACAAATGAGCTGTCCACATCTCAGGGCATTGGCCAGCAAAGTCTTTACGGGCTTTGGGTTCACTTCGAAAGTTTCAATTATCCCCTTCAGTCATGTCCCACAGATTGCTGAGTACAATACCGGACACTAACATGAACACTCAGTAAAGAGTGAATGCAAAAACACAACCGTTCCTTCCACAATAAAGAAACATCCCTAACTCCCCTGAAAGCAGCAATGCATGCCAACTATGAGGCGTGCCAGTGCATTTAGTCCCAACAAAAAACAATGATGCAGATATGAATGAAGTGAAACCAATGTAATGTGAAATATTTAAAATTAAATTTAAATTTGAAAAACATCCACCTTTGTGCTCTCAACAAGTCTGAATGGTAATGGAGTTGGGCAGGGAAACAGGGAAATTGTGACTATGATGCAGAGATTACCTGTTTGTCCAGGAGTCTCTTTTACAGCCCGCCCCCTACCTGCTGCATTGTCAGCTGATGGGGTTTCACCACTGCAAAGCTGTGGGACAGCCCGTGCACACCGCCGACACTTCAAATTGTAATTTTACTCACATGGGAACCAGTAAAAAGCAAGACAGCAGAAGTGGCACCAGTTCTTGTTCCACCATCAGGAATGGCAAACCACGGTTAAAATTCTGTTCTTTGTTACTCAAGTATATGTATTGTATATGCAAAATTTAATCTCATTGCAGTTTGAGTCCAATGGTGCATTCCTGCAATTTGAGTGTCAATCACACTGTTATCCCATAAACTCTTCTCTTGTTAAAAACAAAAAAAACTGCGGATGCTGGAAATCCAAAACAAAAACAGAATTACCTGGAAAAACTCAGCAGGTCTGGCAGCAATCGGCGGAGAAGAAAAGAGTTGACATTTCGAGTCCTCATGACCCTTCAACAGAACTGAGTGAATCCAAGGAAGGGGTGAAATATAAGCTGGTTTAAGGTGTGTGTGAGGTGGGGGGGAGGGTTGGGTTGGGGGAGAGAAGTAGAGGGGGTTGGTGTGGTTGTAGGGACAAACAAGCAGTGATAGAAGCAGATCATCAGAAGGATCTGCTACGCTCGGCAAGGGTGAGTACTGAGTGCGCATGGTTCTGTGTGGAGAAGTGTTAATGGCTGGCCATAGCCCCCTTATTGGAACCATAGAAAAGTTACAGCACAGAAGGAGGCCATTTGGCTCATCTTGTCCATGCCAGCCCAAGGACACTCGGGTGCCCTTTCTAATCCCACGTTCCTGCACCCGGCCCATAGCTTTGCAACTTACAGCACTTTAAGTGCAGATCCAGGTCCTTTTTAAAAGAGTTTAGATTTTCTGCCTTTACCACCAACTTGGGCAGCGAATTCTAGACACCCACCACCCTCTGCATAAAAAAGTTCTTCTTCATGTCTCCCCTACACCCTCTTCCACTTATCGTGAATCTATGTCCCCTGGTTCTAGAATTCTCTATCAAGGGAAACAATTTTATCCTGTCCACTCTCTCTATTCCCTTCATAACTTTGTACACCTCAATCAAGTCACCTCTCTGCCTTCTTTGTTCTAAGGAAAATAACACCAACCTATACAATCTCTCCTCGTAGTTACATTTTTCTAACACTGGCAACATTTTTGTAATCCTCCTCTGCACTCCCTCCAGAGCTATTACGTCATTCCTGTAATGTTGTGACTAGAACTGCACAAAATACTCTAGTTGTGGCCTCACCAGTGTTTTATACAATTCCAACATTATATCCTTACTTTTATATTCTATACCTCTGCCAATGAAGGAGAGCATTCCATATGCCTTCTTTACAACCTTGTCTACTTGAACTGCTGCCTTCAGGGACCTGTGTACTTGTAAACCAAGATCTCTCACTTCATCTACCCCTCTTAGTATATTCCCATTTATTTTGTAATCCCTGTAACTGTTTGACCTCCCTAAATGTATGACCTCACACTTCTCTATGTTAAAATCTATCTGCCACTTTACCACCCACTCCACCAACCTATCTATATCGTTTTGGAGATTATAGCTATCCTCTACACTATCCACCACTCGGCCAATCTTTGAGTCACCTGCAAATTTCCCAATCATGCCCCCCACGTTCACATCCAAATCGTTAATATGTAACACAAACAGCAAGGGTCACAACACTGAGCCCTGTGGAACACCACTTGACACAACTTTCCATTCGCAAGAGCATCCATAGACCATTACCCTTTGTTTCCTGTTACAAAGCCAACCTTTTATCCAGTTTGCTACATTACCCTGAATCCCACAGGCTTTTACATTCCTGACCAATCTGCCATGTGGGACCTTGTCAAATGCCTTGCTAAAATCCATGTACACAACATCCACTGCACTACCTTCAACGACCCTTCTTGTTACTTTCTCAAAGAATTCAATCAAATTTGTGAGGTAAGACCTTCATTTAACAAATCCATGCTGACCATCCCTGACTAGTCCATGCCTTTCCATATGACAGATAATCCTATCTCTCAGGATTGATTCTACTAATTTGCTCACCACTGATGTAATACTCACTGGCCTATAATTGTTTGGCATTTGCTTTATTCCTTTTTAAACAATGGAACTACGTTTGCATTTCTCCAGTCCTCCGGTACCTCCCCTGTATCTAGTGAAGATTGGAAAATCATCCTCACAGCATCTGCTATCTCCTCCCTGACTTCCTTCAGCAGCCTCGGAAACAATCCATCTGGTCCTGGTGACTTATCAACTTTCAAGGATTTCAACCCTTCGAGTACTTCCTCTCTCTTTATGACTATCCCGTCCAATATCTCGCAGTGTTCCTCCTGGACTACTATATCTACATCCTCCTTTTTCTTTGTAAACACAGAGACAAAATATTCATTCAAAACCCTTCCCACAGCCTCTGCATCTACACACAAGTTTCCATCTTCATCTCTGATAGGTCCCACTTTTTCTTTAACTAACCTTTTAGCATTAATGTATTGGTAAAACATCTTTGGGTTATCTTTAACTTTCCTTGCTAATCTTTTTCATGCCCTCTCTTTGATTTCCTTATTTCCTTTTTTACTTGGTCCTGCACTTCCTATATTTGTCTAGGCTATCTGCAGTGCTTAGTTCTTTGTGCCTATCGTATGCTTTCTTTTTCTGTTTGATCTTTCCCTGTATTCCTCTAGACAACCTGGGGTGGGGGGTCTAGATTTGGCAGTACCACTCTTATTTTTGTAGGGACGTGTCTACTTTGTACAATTAGGATCTTGCTTTTTAGTGCTTCCCACTGTTTTATCCTTCAGCAGTGTTGTCCAGTCCACTTCAGCCAAGTCCCTTCTCATTTCTGCAAAACTTGCCTTCCCCCAGTTCAAGACTTTTACTCCTGCCTTATCTCTGTCCTTTTCCATGGTAATGCTAAATCTAACTGAATTGTGATCACTGTCCCCGATATGGTCGCCAACTGTCACTTCATCCACTTGCCCTTCTTCGTTCCCCAAGACTGGGTCTAGAATTGCATCACCTCTCATTGGGTTTGTCACTAATTGGTTGAAAAAATTTTCCTGGACACACTGCATGAATTTTTCTCCCTCAGTGCCCCTTATATTGTTTGAATCCCAGTTGATATTAGGATAGTTGAAGTCTCCGCCTATTATTGCCCTCTTGTTCTTACAAGCAGAAATTTGCCTCCATATTTGTTCTTCTATCTCCCTTTCACTATTTGGGGGTCTGCAGTATACTCCCAGTAGTGTGACTGCCCCTTTTTTATTTCTAAGCTCAGTCCATAAAGCCTCGTTTGTTGACCCGTTTAGTATATCATCCCTTCTCACAACTGGAATTGATTCCTTAACCATTAGTGCTACACCCCCTCCATTTTTTATCTCCTACTCTATCGTGTCTTAAGACTCTATAACCAGGGATATTAAGCTGCCAGTTTTGTCCCTCCTTTAGCCAGGTCTCCATTATAGCAATGACATCCTGCTGCCATGTGTCTACCTGTGCCCTTAACTCATCTACCTTGTTTGTAATACTCCTTGCAGTGAATTATAAACAGTTTAAACCCGTCAATTTCCCTTGCTGGACACTTTTTAAACTTTGCCTTTCCTGTAACTCCATGTCTATCACAACGTCCCTAGCTAATGTTCTACCTCCATTTTTCTGATCTGAATTTGACCTATCTGATCCTACTCCTGGGATCCCATCCCCCTGCCACATTAGTTTAAATACTCCCCAACAGAACTAGCAAAAGTCTCCGCAAGGACACTGGTCCCAGCTCTGCCTGGGTGCAGCCCATCCAGTTTGTACAGGTCCCAGCTTCCCCAGAATCGATCCCAGTGCCTCAAGAATCTGAATCTCTCCCGGTAAAACCATCTCTCCAGTCACATGTTCATTTGGTCTATCCTCTTATTCCTGCTCTCGCTAGCACGTGGAACTGGGAGTAATCCTGAGATTACTATATTTGAGGTCCTGCATTTTAAATTATCTCCTACTCCCTGTACTGAGCTTGCAGGTCCTCATCCCTTAGTTTATCCATGTCGTTGGTACCAATGTGTACCATGACCACTGGCTGTTTACCTTCCCTACCCAGAATGTCCTGCAGACGCTCTGTGACATCCCGGACCCTGGCATCAGGGAGGTAACATTCATGTTTGAAGCCACAGAAGCGTCTGTCTGTGCCCCTAACTATTGAATCCCCTATCACTATAGCCCTGCCACTTGTTTTCCTCCAGCCCCTCTGAGCAGCAGAGCCACCCACGGTGCCGTGAACTTGGCTGTTGCTGCTTTCCCCTGAGAGGCCATCCCCCCAACAGTATCCAAAGCGGTATCTGTGTTAGAGAGGGGGATGACCACAGGGGACTCCTGCACTACCTTCCTGAGTCTTTTACTGTTCCTGATGGTCACCCATTCCCTTTCTGCCTGTGTAATCTTCACCTGCGGTGTGACCTATCCATGACTTGCTCAGCATTGTGAATGCTCCACAACGAGTCCACCCCCGCAGCTCCAGCTCCAAAATCCGGCTAGCTAGAAGCTGCATTTGGACACACCTTCCGCACGCATGGTCAACAGGGATGCGGGTCCCTCCTTTCCCACATCCTGCAGGAGGAACATATCACGGGTCTGAGCTCTCCTGCCATGACATCCCTCTCGATTAAGCTAGTTACTCCCTTAAAAATATGCTAGCTCGGGGCCTTATTTATGTTAGCTAGGAGCCTTGTTTCTTGACTAATTATACTTGCACAGTACTACTCTATTTTTTTGTAGCTCCTTCCTCAGTATTAAGAAATGAATAACTTTAATATATTGAAAAAAAAAACTCACCAGCTGCTTTTTTTTAAAATCCACTTCCAGAAGAGTGTCCCTCACTGGTCTGGTGCACCTCTGAAGGTACTGCCTCTCCCTCTTTTTTTTTGGTTTGAGGAGGAGGAATGGATGGAAACACTACCGCAATATAATGTTTGGGACTATTCCATTCTTTGACAGTGGGTCCTCCTCGATCCCGTTTGGAGTCGCAGTGTCTGCGGTGACATCTCCCAGAATGCTTCAGTCACTTCTCCCTACCATCCTCTGTTGGATGCTCTTCCTCCTGTTGAGTGCAAGAGTCCTTCTCCTCGATCCCTTTAGCGGTGAATTCTCCCAGAATTTTTTTTTTGAAAAATATACTTTATTCATAAAATATCTGGAAAAACATTCCAAAACATTTCAAAATCACTATCACAAAAGTACAATCAGATTCAACTTTTACACATGGATCACATGGTGCATCAATACAATTAATGAATATTACAATCATTTCAATATGGTCATTAGAGACAATCAGACAATCGTATTGGATTTATCAACATACATCATGTTGCACTCTGAGGTGCTTCAATACAATTATAATACAATTAATATTCAATGCAGACATTCTTTGTGAGCTGTACAGCCCGAGGGGTCTATGCAATTACCAGCTCCTCGGTGCACTATGGCAGAAAGGTCTTAAACAGCGACCTTTCCCCATTGGGCCTTTGTGGTGGCTGCCCCAAGCTTTAGTGCGTCCATCAGCGCGTAGTCCTGGACTTTGGAATGTGCCAGTTGCAACACTCGTTCGGGGACAACTCTTTGCGCTGGAAGACCAACAAGTTTCAGGCAGACCAAAGAGCGTCTTTCACCGAGTTGATGATCCTCCAGCTGCAGTTGATGTTTGTCTCAGTGTGTGTCCCTGGGAACAGCCCGTAGAGCACAGAGTCCTCTGTCACAGAACTGCTCAGGATGAACCTCAACAGAAACCACTGTATCTCTCTCCAGACCTTCTTTGCAAAGGCACAATCCACAAGGAGGTGAACAATGGTCCCATCCCCATCACAGACACCTCGAGGGCAACATGCAGAGGGGGGTGAGACTCCTGGCGTGTAGGAAGGATCTTACAGGAAGGGCCTTTCTCATCACCAGCCAAGCTACATCTTGGTGCTTGTTAGAAAGTTCTGGCGATGAGGCATTCTGCCAAATGACTTTGACAGTCTGCTCGGGGAACCATCCCACAGGATCCAACCTCTCCTTTCCCCGCAGGGCCTCTGGGATGATACATGCCGACCACTGCCTGATGGACTTGTGGTCAATAGTGTTTCTCTGCATAACTTTTTCCATGAGGGACAGGTGGTACGGCACGGTCCAACTACTTGGAGCGGTCTGCAGCAGCGTGGCCAGACCCATCCTTCGCAACACCGGGGACAGGTAGAACCTAAGCATGTAGTGACACTTGGTGTTTGCATACCGAGGGTCTACGCACAGCTTGATGCAGCCGCACACAAAGGTGGCCATCAGGATGAGGATGATGTTGGGCATGTTTTTTCCCCCTTATCTAGAGGCTTGTACATCATGTCCCTGTGGACACGATCCATTTCTGACCTCCAGATAAAGCGAAAGATGGCTCGGGTGATCATCATTGTGCAGGAGTCTGGAATGGGCCAGACCCGCGCCACGTACAGCAACAGCGAGAGTGCCTCACACCTGATGATCAAGTTCTTACCCACAATAGAGAGGGAGCATCGCTCCCACATACCCAGTTTTCTTTGCACCATAGACACTCACTCCTTCCAGTTTCTAACGCATGCCCTGGTCCCTCTGACCCATATCCCCAGCACCTTCAGGCCGTCAGCCCTGATGGTGAAGGGGACAAAGGATTGGTCAGCCCAGTTCCCAAAGAACTGGTGATTTCTCTCAGAATGCTTTAATGACTTCTCTCTACCATCCTCTGTTGGATGCTCTTCCTCCTGTTGGATCTCTGGTATGTAAGAGTCTGAGTGCCAACTGTCAATCGTATTGGCACCAGCCAAGGCAGTGAGCTCTGGCTGCTTGGCCTGATTGCTTTGCAGATTGAGGGCCATGGCTCAGATGTGCCCTGCAAGGGGCCTTTCAGGTGGGGTTGGCCAGACTGCAATGGTGCTGCAGATAGAGGGTGGACTAATCCATGCTTCTCTGTCCTTTCAAGAGAAGAGAAGCCAAAATAACATCAAGAGGTCAAGCACAGGCAGAGACCCCACAAACCTGCTCATATTGACAAGGAACGAGATGGATGCCTTAGAAATGGCATGTCCATGCCAATTGAAGCGGTCATTGGAGGGCCAGGGGTCTCTGATGAAGATAAGAGTGCAGTGCACAGATGTGCGTAGTGTGTAAACTTTGTGTTGTCTCATCTGTAATGGAAACCTCAAACTTGAAAAGACAATGGCACCATGATGCAGATCTCCATTGTCTCGCTAGCCCACCGAGCATACGTTGTGAAAGTGTGATGACTAATACTAAGGAAATGTTGCATTCCTACCCCAGGAATCGCCATTCAGCAAACCATTGCAGGACCCCTATGAACCACCCTTGATGTTGGATGATCAGTGTCTGCCAGATGCATCTGTGTCACATCCCCTTTCTGCATCAGGCACCAGTGCAGATACCAGCACCTTGTCAGCTACAATGTTGGTGCACAGTGGTGAGGGCACGGCACAGTCACATGAGGAGTAGGCGGAGGTAGAGAGTGTCCAGGGCACCATGACCATGCTGAATCCAAGACAGATGATGAGCCTCTGGAATCATCCATTAGGCAGCAAATGCTGGATGTCCAGCGAGATGTGTGGAATGAGCTGATGGAGATTCCTGAGGGTTTGCATGCCATAGTCTCTGTCATGGAGGAGTCCTTGCGCAGCATGAGTACTGCAGTGACCCTCATGGCCGAGCGCATTGGCTCCTCCAATGAGAAAGTGGTGATTCTCATGGAGAGGCAGTTCCAGGAACAGAATCAGGCGCTTGGACCTGCAAGGCTTGCACTGGCAATGACCTCAGGAGGCCACTGCCAGTGTGAGTGATGGATGAGCAGGGAAGCCCAGACTGACCTCATGTCAGTAGACAAGCTTCTTGTCATCCCTGCAGGCTGCACTCAGGGCATGATGGATGACAGCAGCAGCTCCCCCTCTCCTCTGCCAGTGACTGTGGCATCTGATGAGGTCGCAATGACTGAGGAGTGCCCAGCTGTGGCACTGGCCGCTCCCTCCCAGGTGGGGCCAGCACAGACTCCACTCACCAGAGGACGATTGTCAAGGTCATCAAGACCAACAGGACAGCAGAGTCAGCAGGCTGTCTCCAATGCTGCTGCCAGTGAGGGGGGAGCACCAAGAAGTAGCACTCACAAGCAGAAGTTTAAGGCACCGTGAGCACAAGAGGGACTTTTCACAGGTGATCTTCTGTTCTCCCATGCTTTGGTCATATGTTTACTGTTGTGACCATTAGCACTGTATATTGTTATGCTCATTTTCTGTGAGTGCCAACATTATATAAATGTTGCTTTTAAGCTAATGGCCTGAGTATGCTTCACTTGCTTGTAAGTGCAGGGTATGCCAGTGTTGCTGGCTCTAAGTGGCTCTAAACTTTATTGCACAGGCACTGAGTGGACTTTGGAATGGGTCATTTCAAACATTTGTAAGGAGGCAGTGCCCCTGGCATGAGGCAGAAGCAGTGCCTTGGCAGGGGAGCTGAAGGAGCTTTGTATCAAGGCCTCCCTAGTGTCCCAGCCTCCCTGAAGGTTCCAGAAGTCTGCCTCCAAGCCCTCACCATGTCCTTCCCCAGGCACCTCTTCTGATCCACCACTGGAGCCACCACCTCTGGCTGTGGAACTGCCACAAGATCCTTTTCCTCCAGTGGATCCCTCCTTGCCAGAGCCAGATTGTGGAGAATGCAGCATGTAACCACTGTCAGTGACACCCGCTCTGGGGGGCATTGAAGGGTTCCTCTGAATGGCCCAGGCATCTGAATCTCCTCTTCAGCAGACCTATGGCCTATCACTACCCTTGTGGAGGCATGACTCCTATGGTACCTCTGCTCTGCCTCTGTTCTTGGGTGGTGGAGAGGCATCATAAGGCACCTTTTCAATGGATAGCCCTAGTCACCCAGCAGCCATCATCCAGTCGGGCTGGAGAACTGAATAGCCGCGGCACCTGTGTGTGTCGGAGAATATATGGGAGCTGCAGGGTACCTTGCACAGACGTGCAGAATCTGCGTCTTGTGGTTACAAATTATCTGCACATTCATGGAGTGGAAGCCTTTCCTGTTGATGAAGGTACTGGGCTCACCTGCTGGCACCTTGATGATCACATGTGTGCAGTCGATTGCACCCTGGATACGGGGGAAGCCAGCAATCGCTGCAAAGCCTTTGGCTGGCCTCATCCAATGAGTAATAAATAAATGTCATGACCCACCTGAACAGAGCATCAGACACCATGCAACTGTGGACATCTGATTGGGACACACAACACAGATTCCCCACTGACCCCTGGAAAGAGCCGGAGGCATAGAAGTTGAGCAGAGCCACTGGCATGGGGGGACCACCTAGACAGTTGGAGGTGATCTCAGGCCCAATTATCTGACAAATGGAGGTCACTGTCTCCCTGGGGAGGCGGAGCATCCTTCAGCATTGCACCTCAGACATATTGAGGTAGCTACATCGCTGCCTGTAAACCCTGGCAGCAGGATAGTGACGTCTTCTGCAGCCCCTTCTGCCTTGGACTTCCTCCTGGCCCTGCACTACCTGGACTTGTCCTCTCACAGGACACTCCCTGTGGCCCCCTCTCCCTTCTGCCCCTCTCTTCCTTCTCAGAGGAGGTGTCACCAGCGGAGTGGACAGTCCCCATTACCAGAGTAACAGAAGACTCTCTGGTTCCTGGTGCTGGAAGGATCCACATAGTTTAAATCTTCCACGGGCCTTGGAGACACCAATAATTCCTGAAATGAAGGTTGGCAATGCAAAGACCGAAGCTCAAAGCAGAGGTAACACTGTCGAGTTTCACTAAGCAACCAGCAGAAAACTATCTCCTAATCTCCTCACTAATCACAATGGCAATGCCCCAGGCCCTTTTTGTCCAGCACTTGGATGGGGTTTCATTAAAAACGGGCTGCCCATTCTACCCATTCTGCCCATTCTGCCCGTTCTGCCCGTGCGGCAAGCACAAAATCACATGGGCAACGTAAAATCCTGGACAATAGGGTTTTTAATGGCCTTAATTGGCCCTTTAATTGTCGGCGGTGGCGGCTCCAACTCCCACGTATGACAACCGGCCTCAGTGTTGCTCGTGTGCACGATGACATCCAGGCACATGCCCAAGGTCATTTCGTGCAACTTCACGTGTGTTTGGGTCGGGTGCAGACCCGCCCGATCAATGTAAAACTCTGGTCCATGGCACGAAACATGGGTGTTCTAAAAATGTGCAAAACTCTCCAATTGCTGACCAGCTGCTTTGGAAGAACAGGCATGTACCTCACCAAGCCCGCTTACCCCAAAGCAGGTGACTCAATAATGCCTCTGATTATGACATGAGAAAGTGGATTGTTACAAGGCATTTGGAATTTAAGTTGTAGATATACACAACTTCTGTTCACCAGTATTGGAAGGAGGGAAAAAAGTAAGTACATGAAAGCTTGAACAAAAATCTAAATGTTAAAGGCAAAAATTTGATAATGATGTTCAAGGGAGTGAAATTGACTAGCTTCCGTAAAAGGTTGAATTTTTACAAACCATCAAAAGTTTCTAGATAATTTTAACCAATGACCTGTTTGCCAATCTGTCAAATATAGTATGGTTGGTGAACAACTTCAAAAATATTGTTACAACCTTAAAAATGCTGATTGGAAGAAACCCTGGGCAGAATCTTTCCATCCTGCCTTTCCATCACAGTGGGAGTGAGCAGAGAATCTAGCGGGAGACAAAATGTCGGAAACCCGCCAGTGTAAAATCAGTTTGCAACTTACCCGGTGGCCAGTGAATGGCAGGTGGGGTATCCTGCTGACTAGTGATGTGGACGCTATTTGCACCATTACCATCTCATGAATGCTCATTACATTACCTTCTCGGGGGAACCACATGCCACCTTCCAATCTTGCGCCAAGCCAGCGGGAAATCGCGACAGCTGAACCTTGTTTGAAGAGAGTGGCATACAGCAGTCAGACCTCAGTTCGCTCACAGCTTCAAGGTGAGTGCAGCACTCATAGTCTACATGCTACAGTGGCACACCGGTCTCACTGCGTTATCAGTGGAACTCCACACTGCTGGGGCTGTAGGGTTGGTCTGTTCCCAATGGTTATCTCCGTAGTCACAGGGACACCATTGTGCAGCGGTCCTCAGGCAGAGACCAGTATTACAACCGGGGGTGGGGGGGTGAAGGGGTGGTCTGCTCTAGGTCGGTGCTACCCTTTCCCTGAAGGACAACGTTGTGCAGTGGTACTCAGACAGAGCTGAACATTCAGAGAGCAGCATTTGTACGTGTGCAGTGGGGGGAGAGGAAAGGATAACATATACATGGAGAGCAAAGGGGCAGGAAGGCTTTGCAAGGAGATGGCGGGGTAGGGGGAACGATGCTAAGTAGAGGGGAGACTGAGGGGTGAGAAGTTGGAGCCCGCAAGTGAAACTGAAACGCTGACAAACAAGGGGGTGGATGGGATACCTGTGGTTGGCGCTCAGATTCCGTGGCAACAAGCGATCAACCACAGCAATCAGAAAGGCTTCCACTCACTGAGTGGGGGCACTGAGCTAGGTCAGGTCAGGCATGTCATTCAGACCTTCTCCAGCCTCTGTGGGATTAAGGTGTTAACTCTCTGTGATGGCATCTCGGCCACCACGATGTGTCTGTTAATGCCTCTGATACGAGGCTGCATCAGCGACACGGCTAATAGGGCAGAAACCATGATAGAACATCACAGTTGCTATTGGTAACAGATTGTGAGCTTCACTATGTTCACCCATCAATCATTAATCTGTTCCATCTTGCATTTCAGAGAGAAGGATAAAGCAATTAATTGAATGAAGGAGAAGGAGGGGGATGTGATGCCGAGTGCAGTTTCAGGAGGAGGCCCCACCTGAGGCCAGGGTGAGGTGAGCCACAACAAAAACATGAGAGTCAGGAAGAGAGACCCAGACACCGGACCTAGAGCATACCAAAGAAGATTCTCCTTTTTACAGATGAATGAGAGACAATGCCATGTTTGTCTGTGCTTGTCCTGAGCTCTGGTAGATCACATCTGCCACATTCTTTGTGAAGAGATAATGTCCTGTGGAGATGCCCTTTGTAGCAAGGCACATCACTATGTGAGGTTTGCTCTCGATCATGGTAGATTCAATGGGTTTGCAGCTATCTCAGGTTTCCTGGGAGTGTGGGGTGCAATCAACTGTACCCATGTGGCTTTAAGGGCTCCATGGCATCAGCTGCTAACGTTTATCAATCAGAAAGGCTTTCATTCCATCAATGTTCAACTGGTGTGTGACTATTGGAAGCACATAATGATGTTTGTACCAGGTTCCCTGAGAGTTGCCATGACTCATACACCCTGAGTCACTTCCAGGTGTCTCACATATTTGAAGGGCCTTAATGTCTGCAGGGTTGGCTGCTTGGGGAAAACGCTGGCTGATGACTCTGATGCATCGGCCTTAGAGTGGTTTGGAAGAGGGGTACAATGCAGCTCACAGCTCCACACCATCCCTAATCAAGCAAGACCATTGGCATTCTGAAGATGCGCTTCAGATGTTTGGAACACCACAGTTCACTCCCAATAGGGTTTCCCACATCATCGCTGTGTGTTGTGCCCTTCACAACCTGGCACTGCAAGAGGTGATCCTTGAAAGAGGATGCAATGGAGCAGGATAAGACCTCATCACAGGATGAAGATCAGGTGGCTCAGGAACCTCACAAGGACGATGAGGGTCAGTTTGAATATGATGATGCCATAGAGGAAGCAATACGTGGGAGATGCGCCTGTGACATGTTAATTCCAGGAGGATTAAAGTCAAGGCAAGGGGAGATTATCACATTTCTCCAGGCTCTGAATGCCATTCCATTTCACTGAAAGAGACGTCCACCCTGTCACATTGTGAGCTACATCAGCATTCATACTCACACCTTCTAGCCTCATAAATCACCAGATCATGATTTCTAAGAAGCTCTGCGGTGCCACTGTATGCGTTTGCTTTGGGAAGTGAGAATCTATTCAGCAGCAAGAACACTGCAAAAACTCACTTCAAGCAGTCATTGTCACATTAATGAGAAACTACAGCAGCCACTGAGATGAGGACATGGTTGAGGATTTCCTCCTCCTATCCAGGTCTTGTCCTCTGGCACAGTCACTGAGGAGACACAACTGCCACTAATCCACCAAGGCTGCTGTTCTGCCCTCACACAATGGTGTGTCACGAGGAAGAAGGGTTACAAGCCCTTTAGTCACACACTTCCAATAAAGCTTTTAACACACCTCCCTGACATCACACAAGGATGCAGAAACCATCTTCAGTGATGTTGACATCACATGAATGTTAATCTCACAGAGGGACACTGTAACTGGGAGGATGACTAAACCTTGAAATAGGAGTATTCAAATGTACATAATCACACCTTCAGTTGACCAAGCCATTCACATCAACATTATTTTTACAGTATAGCACACCCATGACCCAAAAGTGATTTCAATATTTCTTAATTTTCCTTACCCTACCACTGCCCCTGGGTACAGCCCTGACATCCACAGCAGAGGTGGAGGTAGCCTGCTGACTGCTACATTCTGATGTCTCCAATGACCTTGGCAGACATCCTCTAGTAGCCTGAGGCCTGGAGAGCCCTGGCCTGATAAGGTTCTCCTGCTCAGAGGCAAATGCACCCTCCTCAGCCTGAGAGGCTGGAGTGGATGAGGTCACAGGTAGACAGGATTCTGAGTGGCTGCACACCTTGGAGTCTCCTGAGTGGAGGTACCAAGGGTGCCCTGCTGCGCTCATCCTCCATGTATGTGCCCAAGGGCCCCACCCTGACACTTTGAGGAGAGGGTGCACTTGGAGGGAGATCTAGGTGCCTTGTCTTCCCCTCTCGCCCACACACTAATGGTGCCCACCAGGGTGTGAGGCCATGGAATCTAGAGCCAAGCACAAATCCAGTAAAATCTACTGGATCAACGTCTCCAAGGTGGCTTCAAGCTTCCCGTGATCTCGAGGCGCTTGCATGTTGGAGCCATGACATCAGACAGAACATGGATGAACTCCTCCATCATTTGCTCCACTTTGCTGATTGACTGAGTAGGGTGACTGCTGTGACAGTTCTTCCTCAGCTTCCTCTTTGGACATGGTCTGTGGGCTGGGCCAGCCTTGTGAACCTCAATCTGCTGGTGCCTATAAGAGAGAGGAGAAAGTTTTAGTTCATGAGCAGGTGGATTACAGGATTGCCTGTCACTCACTGTGATTGTCAGATGGAGGAGTGATCCATGCTAGGTTGCTGAGACAATCCAATCTCTCCTTTCCCACAGGCGCGATCCCTGTCCTTCCCAGTGATCTCAGTGGCATCCTCCTTGATTTCCATGAGAGGATACAGTGTCGGCCATCCCTCTTCCCCAGTCTGCGATCTTTCCCGCCTGTTGTGGGAAAGCTTGCCATGGATGAAGACAAAAGAAAGGCAGGTGATGAGAAGCGATGGAGCATAGATTGGGAAAGATGCATGTCCCCTGTGTGTGGTGAGTCCTCTGCAGAAATGAAGTGTGAACCGCATGATAGATGAGATGGTGGCGATGTGAAAGTTTCCGTGAGACAATCAGTGCTGATATGTGTTCCCCGCTAATGGTTGTGTGAGCTCCCTAGAGAGAAGCCCTTTGAGTACATGATGCCATGATGAGAGTTTGATATTGGAGGGGGTTGAAGGGTGACTTACCCTGATGGAGCAGATGAGATCATTCATCTTCTTCCTGCCCTGGATAGTGTTTTGGGTGGTGCGGCAAGCGGTGCTGATTTCCTCTGTGATGGCCTCCCAGGCCAGAGAGGTGAGGCTAGTGTGCTTTCTAGAGCTGTCCCTGGGATAAAGCATACCCCTTTGCGTCTGCATTCATCTTAGCAAGGCCTGGAGGGTTACTGGTGCTGCCTTCTTTTTCTGGGTCACAAACATCACTAACAGTCTCCTGGAGACAAATGGGCTGGTGAGAGCGAGATGTGTGTGCTCGGCTGGTGTTTAAAAATGGCGCCTGGACCTTCAGGCCTGCTGGGTAATGGTGGGATAAGCGAATCAGCTCCCAACTCACCAGGTCATATGGAGAGATTCTTGCCTGTCCATAATTAATGAGCTTCCAAGAGCGGAATTGGGTGTGATTTCCCACCATTCCGAGCAGTGGGATATGCGCCGCAGAACCCACCTGCCACCATACTTTGATTCAAAAATGGAAAAATCCATCCCTTTCATAAAAGCCGAACAATAAGGTAACACAATGCTCCAAAAGACTAAATAGTTGATTTTTTTATTGCATTGGATTTCACAATTTTTATGATGGATTTTGGGTGTATAGTAAAGCTGCTCTGGGTCGCCCTGCAGAGTGACAGCAGAAACATATCACTCAGCTTGTAGCAGAGAATGTATTGAACAAGACGTAGCCTCGGCCCTTAACGTGAACTCCATGTCACTGTAAAACTGAGACAAGTCAGCAAATTCAGGCAACTGACAATATGCAGTCAAGATGAAGGATTCACATGCACTTTTAATCTCTGAAACACTTCTATCAATTTCCATATTGTAGCACAGAGGCCCCTAGGTGCCTGTCCCACAACAAAAACAATTATACTTGTATAGTGCCTTTAACCTAATAAAACATTCCAAGGCACTTCACAGGAGCATTATAAAACAAAGTATGTTATCGAGCGCATAAGGAGATATTAGGTCAGATGCCCAAAAGCTTGGTTAAAGAAATAAGTTTTAAGGAGTGTCTTAAAAGAGGAAAGTGAGATGGAGAGGTGGAGAGGCATAGGGAAGGAATTTCAGAGCTTGGAGTGTCAACAACGGAAGTCACAGCCACTAACAGTGGAACAATAGAAATTGGGATGCTCAGGAGTCCAGATCTCTTGGAGGGTTGTGGCATTGGAAATTACAGAATTAGAGAGGAGTGGTGAGACCATGGAGGGATTTGAAAGCGAGGATGAGAATTTTACAATCAAGATATTGCTTTACTGGGCGCCAGTGTAGGCCAGCGAGCACAAGAGTGAACGGACTTGGTGTGCGTTAACACACAGACAGCTGACGGAGGATAGAATATGGGAAACAAGCCAGGAGAACATTGGAATAGCCAACTCTAGAGGTAGCAAAGACATGATCAGGCTTTCAACAGCAGATAAGCTGAGACACCGGAGAAGTTGGGCGATGTTATGGAGGTGGAAATAGGTACTCTTAGTGATGGCGTGAATGTGATCAGAAGCTCATCTTCATGTCAAACATGACTCTAGAGTTGTGAACAGACTGGTTTATTCTCAGAATTTTGCCATCGAGAGGGATAGATTTTGTAGCTGGGGAACAGAGTTTGAAGTGGGGCCAAAATCAGAGGCTTCAGTCTACCAAATATTTAATTGGGGGAAATTTCTGCTCACTCAATAGGGTATGTAGGATGAGCAGTCTGATAATTTAGCAACATTGGAAGAGTCAAGGTAAGTGGTGGTGAGATAGAGCTGGGTGTTGTCAGCCAATGTGTGAAACTAATGCTGTACTTTCAGATGACATCACTGAGGGGCAGCATGTAGATGAGAAGAAAGAGGGGGCCAAAGATGGACCCTCTTGGGGCAGCAGAGGTAACAGTGTGGGAGCAGGAAGAGATTGATGCTCTGGCTATGATTAGGTAGATAAGAATAGAATCAAGTGAGAGCAGACACAGGCAACTGGATGATGTTGGAGTGGCATTGGAGGGGGTAGGTGTTGTTAGCCATGGCAAAGCCTACAAGAAGCTCAAGAAAGATGATAGGTATTGACACAGCAGGGAGAGAGATGGTGTCACTCGTCTATTTCCAGAAATCATCTTACAGACTGCTAAAAGCAACCAGGTATTGTAATAAAAGACATTTCAAAAGGATGATTCTGGTCACATGGCCTCTTTCTCTGTAATGATTTGAGTGTCCCACAGTCCCACAGAGATAATTGATTAGCTCATGTCTGGTCAGACCTTGGCTAGTGTGCTTTGGCCTTGGTGATTTTTCTTTTTAAATCACTTCTAAATGGACCATTCTATCCTGCAATGAGCTAGGAAGAACATATCAGTGCCTTCTATATAGCCATTGTCCTGGTAGACTTTCTGCCTCTGTCTGATAGCTTGAGATGTAAGCCCCAAGAATACAAATGGTGAGAGCGAATTCAACTTTGAAGCAATTCTTGACATCAGCTGGTCTGAAATTCCATTGGTGGCTTGCCTTGGCAAATTAGGAATGCCCTAATTGTAATCCACATTGAAAATTCCCATCTTGACCTACTTGCAATTCCAGAAATGACAGGTGACCTGTGGCAGCCACCTTAAGTCAGTGTTTTTCCTTGCTTTACAAGTAATTTTAAAGAAGTTTAATATATATTTGATCAATCAATGAAACTAAAGATTAATATTCCGCATGTACACAACACATCATCATGACAGTAGTATGGGGCCAGTTCTTCCTCTATTTTGTGAGGCCACTCAGTTTTTAGGTACTGGCTAACGTTCCGTCTGTCACCGATTCTGCCTTCGACTCTTGCGCAGCAAGATTCATGATCATTTGCAAAATATTGTGATCACATAGTCTTTGATGGTGCAAGTCAGTTCACTATTGCCATCGCAGTCTGTGATAGTAATATGGCTAAGCAAGTCAGCTACTCAGTAGTGTGAGCCTGAGACATACTTGGCCTCGAAGTTGTACTGTTGATGACGCCTTAACAATCTGTAAGTGCATAGATGACAATGACCAGATCCCAATGTAGCTAACAATGTCAGTGCTGTGTGTGGAGAGTGAACTTTATAAAGTAGAGATACGGGTGCCAATGTTCACAAGTTTGGATGCAGGAGATCCAGCTCTCCAGTAGAGTATTTACATTCAATTTCTGACAACAGAATAAGTGAAAAGTCATTTGTTTCCTTCAAAAGAGTACAGCTCCAATTGCATTTCCTCAAGCACCTGTTGTGACATACATTTCCGTATGTGGGTTGAAATGCGTAATTACTGGCAGAGATGCTATCTTCACCTTTAACATATCAAACAGTGCTGTGCAATTGTCCATATCCATTGAGCATCTTTGTACAGTAGCTTTCCAGGAGGCTGTACAATCTCTGCATGCTTAGGAATGAATTTGTGCTAAAATTTGCAGTACCAAGGCACAATGACAACTCCTTCACATTAGACGGGGTTGGAAGAGAATGAATGGCTTTGACTTTGTCTTTTGTATGTTTTACTCCAGCAGTTGTCTTTCTGTACCCTAGAAAATCAATCTTAGGTGCCACGAATATGCATTTACGCTTGTTGAGTATCAAATTGTAGTTTGTAAGTCAAGTCAGCACTGCTGATAATTGTTGATCGTATTCTGCTTTGTCCCTTCCATGGACAACATAGTCATCAAGGAGCTTTAGCGTCCCCTCAATGTCTGACAATAATAAAGAAACAATCTTCTGGAATGCGCTAGGTACTGAGATTAGTCCATAAGACATTCTGTGGTACTGAAACACTCCTTCATTAGTAACAAAAGGTGTATCCATTAGTTGTATCCAAAGAAAGCTCAGTTCAATGCTGAGCTTCATGATGACTGGAGTCATGAAATGATGTTCATAGTTGTTAGATTGTAGGAAGTGGATACTTTCCTGGAATGATAGCTTTGTTGACTGCTTCAAGGTTGATGCATCTAAATTCACCATTTTTGCATTGTCTGATGACTAGGTTCAATATCTATGGAGGTTAGTTCATTTGCTGAATGATACCATCTGCTTCAAGTTGTTTCTTCTCCTGTGACACTTTGGCACGGATCACAAATGACAACCATCTCAAATTTTGTGAAATTCGCAATGCTGACATGGCAATATCCCTTCATTTCCCCAAATCCAGTAAATAAGGAAGGAACTGTTGTACACAGTCTGTGTCATCAATCACTGTATTACTGTAAGCTCCAGTGGCCTCTTCAACTTTGAAGCCAAGCTTACTGAACAGGTTTACCCCCCCCAACCCTTAGGCTATCTTTGGCCAAGTAGAAGGTGAACTCATCGTAGGTGATGTTTTTGTTCAGCACTGGAACTGTGATTGTTCCAAAAACCAGAATAATTAAGTTATTGTAAGCTTGAAGAGTGTCTGTTGCAGGAGTGAGAGAAAATTGCGAAAAATGGTAGAAGTTGTTGCTCAATATCGATACTTTTGTGTCCACATCAATGCTGAATGACACTGAAATGTCCATGATATTGACTGTCCGATCTTTAAAATGTCCCAATGCTTTATCATTTGTGATGGTGTACATATGCTGTATTTCACTCTCACAAATAGATACCCCCACGTGTTGAACTGATGAAGTCTTATTTGAAGACTTGCACACTTTTGCGCAGTGTTTCATTTTTGAGGATTAATTACACGTTGCCTCTTGAGCTGGACATAGGTGTTGTGAATCGATGGACATCTCCACAATTTGGGCACATTTTTGAGGGTACCTGATCATTATGGGCCAAGTGTTGATGAGACTGCTGAGGTCTCTTTCTCCGTAACTCTTGCACTTGAGCTGGTTGGGAAAGCTGTGCCTGCGATCCTGAGACTGATGGTACATTTCTGTGTACCCTCTTCAAATAAAACAGTAGTAGATTAGATTTGGACAGCCAAGGTCATGGTTCTTCCAAGGATAAATCATCATCCTCCATGAGGAGGCATTCTCTAATTCATGGCATTGTAGTTTTTCAACAACTTGGTCATGGATTAGTTCCTTGATTATTATGCCAAATTTGCACATGGAAAACAATTGGTAGAGGCAGAGAGGGAAAGAGGAACTGAAATAAATTAGTATCTGTTAAAAAGCAGTACTGGAGAAATTAATGGCACTAAAAGTTGAGAAATCTCCTGGACTGATGATCTACATCCTAGAGTGTTGAAAAAGGTGGTTGTAGAGATAATGGATGCATTGGTAGTGGCTTTCCAAAATTCTATAGATTCTGGAATGGTTCCTGCAGATTGGAAGGTAGCAGATATAACACTACTATTTAAGAAAGGAGAGAAAGAAAGCAGGGAACTACAGGCTAGTTATCCTGACATGTGTAGTAGGGGAAATGCTAGAACCTATTATGAAGAATGCGATAACTGCACACTTAGAAAATTATGCAGCCATGTATTGTTTCATAGGCTCACTGTTTCCCTAGTGTATCAGGTGCAATGCATGTGGTTTGATCATTACACTTTTTTCTGGAATTAAGTATTTTTTGGGATGTTTACAGCTGAATCAAACATAGGCATGTCTTCTGTGACCTGATTCAAATAAGCAAGCATGAAGGCAGCAGCTGGTTACTGGGTACAGCTAGTCACAGACTGTAAGCTAGGGAATTTGGTGAATGAGGGAATTGGGTGCAGTGTGAGAGGACGCACCATTTACTTAAGCAGCTACCTTAATATTAAGTTTGAAAGAGTGCAGGTAGTGGCGGACCAGTTTAAAAGACCAAGACTTAGTCTGTGGATTGACTGTGTTCTGAGAACATTTCAAACTGTGATGTCATGAGGGAACGGGTAAGTTGATAAATCCCCTGCACTGATGATCAACATCCCATTGTGGTGAAAAAGGTGGTTGTAGAGATAGTGGATGCATTGGTGGTCACTCTTCAAAATTCTATAGATTCTGGAATGGTTCCTGCAGATTGGAAGGTAGCAAATGTAACCCCACTATTTAAGAAAGAAGAGAGAGAGAGAAATTAGGTAACTACAGACATGTTATCCTGATACCAGTAGTAGGGGAAATGCTTTAATTAATTATAAAGCATGTGATAACTGCACACTTTTAAAATAATGATAAAATTGGACAGAATTAGCATGAATTTATGAAAGGGAAATCATGTTTGACAAACATGTTGGAGTTTCTGTTACATCTGAGGATGTAACAAGCAGAATAGATAAAGGGGGACCAGTGGATGTGGTGTATTTAGATTTTTAGAAGGCTTTTGATAAGGTCCTAAACAAGAGGTTAGTAAACAAACCTAGAGCATATGGGATTGGGGTAATAAACTAGCATGGACTGAGAATTGGTTAATGGACAGAAACAGAGAGTGGGAATCAACAGGTCATTCTCAGGGTGGTAAGTTGTATCTAGTGGGGTAGCATAAGAATAAGTGATTGGGCCCCAATTATTCACAATCTATATCAATGACTTGGATGTGGGGTCCAAATGTAATATTTCCAAGTTTGCTGATGACACAAAACTAAGTAGGAATGTGAGTTGTGAGGAGGGTGCAAGGAGGCTTCAAGGGGATTTAGACAGGCTAAGTGAGTGGGCAAGAACATGGCAGATGGAATATAATGTGGAGAAATGTGAAGTTTTCCAATTTGGAAGTAAAAACAGAAAGGCAGAGTATTTTTTTTAAATGGTGAGCGGTTGGGAAGTGTTGATGTCCAAAGGGACCTGGATGTCCTGTTTCATGAGTTATGAAGGCTCACATGCAGACACAGCAAGCTATTAGGAAGGCAAATGGCATGTTGGCCTTTATCACAAGGGGATTTGAGTACAGGAGTAAGGATGTCTTTCTGCAATTGTAGAGAACTTTGATGAGGATACACCTGGTGTAATGCCGACAGTTTTGGTTTCCTTTACTGAGGAAGGGTATACTGCCATAAAGGGAGCGCAATGAAAGTTCACTAGACTGATTCTGTGGATGGCAGGATTGTCCTATGAAGAGAAATTGAGGAATCTGGGCCTCTGTACTCTGGAATTTAAAAGTACGAGAAGCGATCGCATTGAAACATACAAAATTCTTACAGGGCTCGACAGGGTAGATTTAGGAAGGATGTTTTCCCATGGCAGGGTGGAGGGAGGCTTCTAGAACCAGGGCACATAGTCTCAGAATAGGAGGTATTTAGGACTGATGTGAGAATGAATTTCTTCACTCAGAGGGTGGTAAATCTTTGGAATTCTCTACCCCAGAGTGCCATGGAGGCTCAGTTGTTGAGTATGTTCAAGACAGAGATTGATAGATAGTAAAGACTTCAAGGGATATGGGAATAGTGCAGGAAAATAATATTGAGATAGAAGATTAGCCATTATCGAATTGAATAGTGGAGGAGGCATGAGGGGCCGAATGGCCTACTCCTGCTCCTATTTTCTATGTTTCTACTCGCTGGCCTTCTGCCCCTAGACAATATATGAGCATCGCCTTCTTGCAGGTTGCAGCTACCGCCATATGCAACTTTACCAAGTTGGTCTTGACCCTGAAATCCATCAATCCCATGTTTTGTGCCTCAGTGATTTGCAGGGATGACATTCGCCAGGTTGTGTGTGTGATCAGGAGTTTTATTACAAATGCTTTTAAAATCTCTGCAGCTGCATTCCTACTGCCTGGTTTTTGTTTGTCCAATCACATCCACAGGCTTAACTGACAGCTCACAGCAAATGAACAGTCAACAGAGACACAAAGGCAAACACTGAGGAACTGAAGAAATGAACATAATGCCACTGCTTATCCACCAAGACAGTCCTGACAGGCCAAGTAGTGGAAGATATAACCAGGCAGGAATGCTTCATTCAGGGGAAAGGGGTCATCACCTCTCCCTTAGCCCAATAACTATGAGCTATAATTTCCTCGGAGCTGCTCCTGATCCCAAGGTGTAATTTTGTCCAAAGTGCTATGGAAACCTTGTTCTGTGGAAACTCCAAGCCTATGTGTCCGAGTACGCCTCACAGCTGACAGTGCATGTTAGCACAAAACCTCAGTCATGGGGAGAAATGACAATGGCCCTGAAATTCTATATGGTTCTTCCTCTCAGTCTCCCTCCTGCCTAGTACTGTATTAACGGGCCAGAAAGAATCATTCTGGCCTCAGAGTCAGTTCTTGTGATAAGAGAGGGGGATTAAAGCTACTATAACTGTTGGCAGGAACTCAGAAGCATTCCTGCCATGAATTCTTATATTAAACATAACTCATTCCAATTAATTTTCAGCAATTATACACTTCTTGGTTGATCAATTTTTAACTAATGCTACCTCCAACCTCATGCTCTCACATCCACTGCTCCCCACCAGTCCTTCACTTGTCTAGTTCATAGTTGCACTCTATCCTTTCTAGACATTGAGCTGAAACTCTAAACCCCTTCAGCACTCGTCATCCTTTCTCATTGAGTATGGTACCACTCCCGTTTCCAATGATATGCTTTCTCTCTTTATCCCTTGGCATTCACTTCCCACCCCGTCCCTCCCCTCGCAGCTGTTCCTCCAGAGACCAATGGCCTAGGCGCTGCAATGGTGCTTCTATTCCTGCTACACCTAGTGCAAATGGCAAACACTCTCACTTCTGTAAACTGCAGGCAGCAATTCTGATGCTACAATATACAGAAATGCCAATCTGGGCCATTAGTGCAGAGATCAGCATGAACTGATGAAGGAAAGCCTGCTTGGTGCATTCACCACTGAATTTGATGGCAGGGCTGTTGTAAATGTTGTTTGGTGTTTCACAGAGAGGTCTGGGGGCTTTTGTGGTTGATCCTTAACTCTGGGCGTTTTTTCCGGTCAGCGAATGGGGGCAGGGCCCACTCACCGATGCATAAAATGACGTTAGGATACGATAGACGTGCTTCCCGATGACACCCTACATCATTCAGATTTCCAGTTCAGCAGGTGCACAGCTGAATGGGATATGTGCCTGGCAAACTGTCAATGGCCTATTATGGCCATTTAAAAACCAGTTAACATAATTGATGGGCCTGCCCGTCCAACCTTAAGGTCGGTGGGTAGCCCGGGAGCCCCGGTGGGTCTCGGAAAAAACATGAAACCTCATCCACGGGCGGATTGAGGTTTCATGAGGGTATTTAAATTTTTATTAAATATTTAAATAAAAGTTATGGGCATGTCCCAACCCATGTGAAGTGTCACATGAGGGGACATAGCAGAGACATTTTTTAATCAACTTTATTGAAAGTTTTAAATGGGAGCCAATGTCCCTGAGGCAGCACTTTGCCTCACGGAGATCTGTGCGCCCATTCCCGCGCCCATTCCCGGCTGAGGGAATCACCCCTGCCCTTCCTGGCGGATGTCACACTGGACGGGCTTTAACTGGCCTGCCCACATAAAATTGCAGCGCGCCCCCGACTAGGGGCGCTGATTGGAAGCCCGCCTACCCGCGCCCACACATCCCCCTGGTGGGGGGAAAATGTTGCCCATGTGCATATACAAAGTATTGACTTTCATGGGTGCTGCCTCTGTGCTGGCTTCTTCTAGACTTTACCCCTCAGGCATTCTACCATCGTGTGACTCTCCACATCACTACTGTGGGTGATACTGATCTCCAGTTGAACATTAACCTTTGCTCTGCCGGACACCCTTATTCTACAAGGACAACTTACACATTTATTTGCCTATGATCGAGCCTCCAAAGTACTGGGTTGCTGACAGTGGGCAGACATAGCACAGTGCCCACTGACTCAGGGCCAGCATGCAGGCAGATGCAGAGTTGTGTTGTTTGCTGCAAGAATACCTTTCAAGAATACAATTAATGTACAACAAAGGAATGACACCACCTGTGACAGCTCTATTGGTCCCTATCCAGTTCACCACACTACTGCCGTTGTAATGTTGGACTTTATCTTTGATTCTTTCCTCATGTGTACTTGTCAAAGATGACTCCTATAAGCAGTCTTGCTCCTCACAAATAGCTGTGTGCCTTTGTCTGCCGGATAGTTGGATAATTGTAGTGAGTCCAGGGGTCAAACAGAAACACTTGGTACTTGGCTTCAGCAGACTTAATTTATCATATGCCTTCACATGAGTTCCTTAATTTTGGAAGGTGATAGAATAAACACTTGATTAGGAAAGGTGGTGTGGAGACATCACCACATTCAAGGATGTGGGAGATTGGTAGCTTGCAAGAACTGAGGAGCAAAGATGATGGCAATGGTATTAAAAGAGATGGGGATAGTACCCAAGGAGAGGGAACCTTTCACAATGTCAGCTATGAGCCAATTAGCAGAATGTGTGCTCAGCAATTTGACTAGTGTTTCCGCAAGACATTGGAGTTCCACCCTTCAGCTTTGGCTGTCAGCTGTTAGGTTAGGGGAAATGTGTTGCATCCTGCTGATGTTGATAAGACAAGGTTGCAAGGCCTTTTGTAAATTATTCTGATCTATCACCTACGTGTATCAACTGTCAGCATTAATTTAACTTTGGTGGCCTCTTGTTTCACCAAGTCCAACATTCCAGACAGTTTAACATTGCCATTCAGCTGAGGATCCTCTGCTTTTTTGCCAAACCAAATATGAACAAAATATGACACCACAGTTATATCTGCAATGCTGCAGAATTCACTCCATAGTGCAACACTGCCTACAGCCTTTCTGAAGGAGACTGAGATGTTGCCTTGCAAGTTCCTGAATTATTACATTTATATTAAACTGATAAAGCACTTTGCAACACAGAAAGCAGATTCACTAATATAACTATTGCTTAAAGTGTAAGATATTTGTGGTGAAATGAGTGTCTTTATTGCAACAATACTTCTTTAAATCCCCATTCCTTGCCATTCCATCCTTCCCTCTCATGCCATAAGTATCACATTCCTTTCATCCCTCTCAAAAACATCCCCATCCCATCCCTACCCACCCCTTCTTCCCATGCTACCATATCCCCCATTTCATCCCATCTCCAATCACCATTCCAGATCTCATACCCAATCCCAGCTCCTCATCCCACACTGTCCCTTGCCTCCCATGCCAACCCCCCTCCCTCCTTCACATGCCATCCCTCAATCCCCACCCACCCCATGCTGTCCTCCTCCCCATCCACCCCCTTCCCATGCTATCTTCCCAGCTTCCTACCTCCCGTGCTAGCTCCCCTCAGTGCCCTTCCCTGCCATTATCTGTCCCCTTCCTTGCCACCTCCCTCTCCTCACTCCCCTCACATCCCAGCCACATCCCTCTGTGACCCCCACCCCTCCCATGTTGTCCCATCTGAATTAAATAAACTTCATTGATTTAAGATAATATTGCCTTGCAAAATTACTTATCCATGATTTATTCTACAGATCCTTTTTTAGTTGTTGTGCAGCTGTTTTCAGAGGCATCACGGAATGAAAAGCCAGTGACTGAACGGCTCCAAAGCTCGAAGATGAGGAAAGCACTTCTCTTGACTGGTCAGTATTGTATATTTTGTGTCATATTCATTTCATTTTGGGCTCAATCAAATTACAAATGTAGCCTGATAACTGGGTAGTAATTTTCATCACAAGGTCATCTGTTTTTCACCTTCTGTCTGTTCGTGTGGCTGTTGTTCACACAGTGCTATGGGATTGTTTACATCCACAGTAACAGGCAGATGATGGAACAGTTTAACATCTCTTCCAGTAGGTGGTGCCACTGTCTGTGTGGACATCATCCCTGTGACCGACTAGTATGTGCTGAGACAAAAATAAAAATACCTGGACAAACTCAGCAGGTCTGACAGCATCTGCGGAGAGGAACACAGTTAACGTTTCGAGTCCATGTGATTCTTCAACAGAACTAAGGAAAAATAGAAAAGAGGTGAGGTATAAACTGGTTTAAGGGGGAGTGGGACAGGTAGAGCTGGATAGAGGGCCAGTGATAGGTGGAGATAACCAAAAGATCTCATAGGCAAAAGGACAAAGAGGTGTTGAAGGTGGTGATATTATCTCAGGAATGTGCTAATAGGTGACATTAAGGATGAGCAAGGTACAGATAGCCCTAGTAGGGGTGGGGTGGGGGGAAGGGATCGAAATAGGCTAAAAGGTAGAGATAAAACTAATTGCTCAGCAAAGGACTCAGTTTCATACCCTTACACCCTCATCTCAATGAATTTCGGGCTCGGCACAATGCTGAACTCTTCTTCCACCGCCTTCGTCTCCGGGCTCACTTCTTTGGGCAGGAGTCCTCTCCCCGTTCAACGGATCCTTTTACCCACCTCCAATATTCTCCCTCCACCTGGACCCCTCCCTCTGGATTCTTACCTTCTCTTGATCTTTTCATTGAGAACTGTCGGCATGACATCAGTCGTCTCAATTTCTCTGCTCCTCTCACCCATTCTAATCTCTCTCTCTCTGAACTTACTGCACTCCATTCTCTCAGGTCCAACCCTGACATTGTCATCAAACCCGGTGACAAGGGTGGTGCTGTTGTTGTCTGGCGCACTGACCTCTACCTCGCAGAGGCTGAGCGTCAACTCGCAGACACTTCCTCCTACCCCCCCCGGACCACGACCCCACCACTGAACATCAAGCCATTGTTTCCAGGACTGTCACTGACCTCATCTCCTCTGGAGATCTTCCCTCCACAGCTTCCAACCTCATAGTCTCTCAACCTCGGACGGCCCGCTTCTACCTCCTACCCAAAATCCACAAACAGGATTGTCCCGGCAGACCAATCGTGTCAGCCTGTTCCTGCCCCACGGAACTCATTTCTTGCTATCTTGACTCCATTCTCTCTTTCCTTGTCCAGTCCCTTCCCACCTACATCTGTGATTCCTCTAACACCCTACATCATATCAACAATGTCCAGTTCCCTGGCCCCAACCACCTCCTCTTCACCATGGATGTCCAATCTCTCTACACCTCCATCCCCCACTAGGATGGTCTGAGGGCTCTCCGCTTCTTCCTCGAACAGAGGCCCAAACAATCCCCATCCACCACTACTCTCCTCCGTCTGGCTGAACTTGTTCTCTCACTGAATAATTTCTCCTTACACTCCTCTCACTTCCTCCAATTAAGAGGTGTGGCTATGGGTACCCGCATGGGTCCCAGTTATGCCTGGCTCTTTATGGGGTATGTGGAACATTCCTTGTTCTAGGCCTACTCCAGCCCCCTCCCACAACTCTTTCTCCGGTACATCGATGATTGCTTTGGAAACAAAAACAGAATTACTTGGAAAAACTCAGCAAGTCTGGCAGCATTGGCGGAGAAGAAAAGAGTTGACGTTTCAAGTCCTCATGACCCTTCCACAGAACTGAGTGAATATAAGGAGAGGGGTGAAATATAAGCTGGTTTAAGGTGGTGGTGGGGGGGTGGGGGCAGTGGGGTGGGGGGAGAGAAGTTGGGGGTGGGTGGGGTGGTTGTAGGTACAAGCATGCAGTGATAGGAGCAGATAATCAAAAGATGACACAGACAAAAGAACACAGAAGTGTTGAAGGTGTTGATATTATCTAAACGAATGTGCTAATTAAGAATGGATGGTAGGGCACTCAAGGTACAGCTCTAGTGGGGGTGGGGTGGAAAGACTAACAGGGCATAAAAGATTTAAAAATAATGGAAATAGGTGGGAAAAGAAAAATCTATATAAATTATTGGAAAAAACAAAAGGAAGGGAGAATAAACAGAAAGGGGTGGGGATGGGGGAGGGAGATCAAGATCTAAAGTTGTTGAATTCAATATTCAGTCCGGAAGGCTGTAAAGTGCCTAGTCGGAAGATGAGGTGCTGTTCCTCCACTTTGCGTTGGGCTTCACTGGAACAATGCAGCAAGCCAAGGACAGACATGTGGGCAAGAGAGCAGGGTGGAGTGTTAAAATGGCAAGTGATAGGGAGGTTTTCCACACACGGTGGTTGACAGGGCCCTCGACTGTGTCTGGCCCATCTCCCGCGCATCCGCCCTCACACCTTCCTCTCCCTCCCAGAAACATGATAGGGTCCCCCTTGTCCTCACTTATCACCCCACCAGCCTCCACATTCAAAGGATCATCCTCCTCCATTTCCGCCAACTCCAGCATGATGCCATCACAAAACACATCTTCCCTTCACCCCCCCGGCGGCATTCCACAGGGATCGTTCCCTCTGGGATACCTTGGTCACTCTTCCTTCACCCCCTACACCTCACCACCCTCCCATGGCACCTTCCCATGCAACTGCAGAAGGTGCAACACCTGCACCTACTTCCCCTCTCCTCACTGTCCAAGGGCCCAAACACTCCTTTCAAGTGAAGCAGCATTTCACTTGCACTTCCCTCAATTTAGTCTACTGCATTTGCTGCTCCCAATGCGGTTTCCTCTACATTGGAGTGACCAAACGCAGACTGGGTGGCCGCTTTGGGGAATACCTTCAGTCTGTCTGCAAGCATTACCCAGACCTCCCTGTCATTTGCCATTTCAACACTCCACCCTGCTCTCATGCCCACATGTCTGTCCTTGGCCTGCTGCAATGTTCCAGTGAAGCTCAATGCAAACTGGATGTTCAGCACCTCAACTTCCGACTAGGCACTTTACAGCCTTCCGGACTGAATATTCAGTTCAACAATTTCAGATCATGAACTCTCTTCTCCATCCCCACCCCCTTTCTGATCCCCCTTTTTTCAATAATTTATAAAGATTTTTCCTTTCCCACCTATTTCCACTATTTTTAAATGTATTTCCATCCACTGTTTTACCTCTACCTTTTAGCCTATTTCGATCCCTCCCCCCAACCCCACCCCTACTCGGGCTATCTGTACCTTGCTCGTCCTGCTTTTTACCCTTAATTAGCACATTCCTTAGATAATATCACCACCTTCAACACCTCTTTGTCCTTTTGTCTATGACATCTTTTGGCTATCTCCCCCTATCACTGGCCCTCTATCCAGCTCTACCTGTCCCACCCCTCTTAAACCAGCTTATATTTCACCTCTTTTCTATTTTTCCTTAGTTCTGGTGAAGAGTCATACGGACTCGAAATGTTAGCTGTGTTCCTCTCCACAGATGCTGTCAGATCTGCTGAGTTTTTCCAGGTATTTTTAATTTTGTTTTGCATTTCCAGCATCCGCAGTTTTTCACTTTTATCTTAGTATGTGCTGGGACTGGGTGAGTTTTTTCAATGCCAGTACATGCTCAGGAAATTACTCTTTTATATCCAGATTGATTAGATTTTCACAAACTGTCAACCTACACAAATAGTTTAAGTCCTGGAGTCAATTTATCTGACAGAAAACCATTATCAAAGCATATAAAATGTCTAGGTCAATTGCTATACTGTAAAATCTAATTTCTATCACATAATAATCAAATTAACTTATAAATTTAAATTAGTTTGTAATTTATTGTTTTGACCCTATAATTCTACAGGCATTTAATACAATTTTTACAAATGTGATGAAATAAAAATGTATATTTATTTTTATTTCAGTGAATTTGATCTTCTTTCTGCACATATCACTGGGTAAGTCATTACTCATTTCTAGTTTATATGAAGTGGTGCATTTCATTGGTTCATGGAATGGTTAAAGCAGTGGTTATTTTACTGCAGTGTTAATCCAATTGAACATGAGTTCAAATCCCACCATGGCAGTTTTTGAATTGGAAGTTGGTTTAAACATTGAAGTTCATGAAAATCAGGAGAGAGATATAACGGGTGCCGAATCAATATTGCTGGATTTATACCATCACCCAAAGTCAAATTTAGCCTCTAAGTTTTCCTGACCATCATTAAAACAGATAGATCCAATACTTACTGAGCGCCTTGGAACAATGACTTTGGCTGACAGGTGGAATTTTGACTTGGTAATGCTGGCTCAGCTGAAATTGACAAAATCAGTGCAAAAGATGCGGAATTTTAATCCCAAATTACATTCTGTGCAGCTCGAGTTTTCGGAATCTCTTGTGCAAGTTTTATTTAAAATGTGTGTTCGAATCCAGTTCTGGCCATGTCCCAGGATGAAGTAATCACCTTTGGGACTCTCCGCTAATGACATTCATTTGCAGCCCCTTCATGCAGAGTCTGAAAATTAAGCTTTTTTTTGGACACAGGGACACTAATAGGAATGTTTTGAAAGTTTCTGAATGCTTTTTTAAATTTACTAAGAATTGACTACAATAACCCAAAAAACCCCCAAATGATTCAGTGTTTTTTCTACAAATCATTTTCAGGGATTTAAAACTCCCATACTTAGGGAGTGAGGGCAGTGGTGTAGTGGCACTGTCACTGGGCTGGTAATCTAGGGTAATTCTCTGAGGATCTGGGTTCAAACCCAACCACAGTAGATGGTGAAATTTGAATTCAATTAAAAAATGATTATCAATTGTTGTAAAAACAATCAAGTTCCTTTCTAGAGAGTAGTGACCTGCATATGACTCCAGACCCACAGCAATGTGGGTGAATCCAAAATGACAAGTCACTCAGTTCACAAGGACAATTATAGATGGGCAATACACACTGGCCTAGTCAGCACCATCCCACCCCATAAATGCATAAAAAATGACGAATTGTGAGTAAAGGAGTTTTTTTGTGATAAACAGTGATTTGTGATTTGCAGCTGCCTTGCTCAAACTGCAACATTTTCTTCACACACTTTAGTCTCCTCCTACAAACTGGTTTGTTACTACACAAACTGGGCTCAGTATAGACCAGAAGGCGGTAAATTCTTTCCAGAAAATGTTGACCCCTGCCTGTGCACCCACCTGATTTATGCTTTTGGCAGCTTGGCAAACAATGAAATCACCACCTATGAATGGAATGATGAACCTATGTACAGGAGATTCAATGATCTGAAAAATAGGTAAGCCATATCATTCGCATTGAGTTGCATTCGTCACAAACCTTCGATGCATTTCATAATTTACACTTTTCTCACATTGTACAACTGTCATAATCTGATGTGTAATGTACCTTTAAGACAAGTGTTGCAGTGTAAGATCACATGCTCTTAATACCTAATAGCAGAGTCGCACGGGCTACCTCTGTGTGAGAGTCTTGAGTTGGACACTAAAGAGTGAAGGCAGGGTTTTGAGCTGTGAGCACAAAAGTGTAGCTGCTGAGTTTCGTTTGTAAATAAACAGCATGTGTTTATTCTAACTACCATCAACTGATGTTCTCTGTCTCTGTACCAACTCAGTCACCCTGAAATAAGCGAGCAACATGGATATTTTAGCCCCAGCAAACCAAGGGCACTGGATCCAACACTACTTAAACATTTTGTGACCGTGATAACTGATATATTTGTTGTGTATTCTTCATATGGTAGAGAAAGCAAATGTTCATGTAATACGTCCCTATCTGACTGCAATATTGAAAATCATAGTTTGTCTTTTTTTTCTTAACAGAAATAATAATCTGAAAACACTTTTGGCTATTGGAGGTTGGAATTTTGGTACCACCAGGTAATATCTGTAATATTTTCATTTTCACAAAATAGCAAAATTCCCAAAGTTCAGTGAGCTGAGAGTTGGTAAATATCAATGTCAGCATTTCTAACCCTAACCCTAACTAGAGAAATGAAGTTGGCAATTTTCAGTTGTGAAACAGATTATGGCAACAGACACACAGTTTAAGTAATTCCAGGCTTCTTACAGATTTCTCCATTTGATGCTATTACGGCAGGGGAGAGAGACAGATTGATCCCCCTAATTCCACTATCCTTCTGTCCGTGATCAGTGTGGTTTAACTTAAATAAGGCTAAGATGTGTAGCCAAACTACATCCTCCCCACCCATCCCCCTTTATGGGTGGTCAGTTTTTACAAAGTCACTAGCAGCAGACCTGCATGAACTTTTAAACCAGGTGCATTATTTATTCATACACACTTTTTCCAGAAATGTTTATCATTACACTAAGTCCTCGCTTAATATTGACTCACAACTTTGATTCACTTTAACATTGTTAATAAAATAGTATTTTAGTTCAGTATATCCAGTTAATGTTGCTAATTTCACTTTAACGTCGTTTGCCACTCTTCTGTGGCCAGCCTGCTCACATGACCTTACCCGCAGCGCTTTGCTCTGGATGTCAGCCCCTCTTCCTTCCACTGCAGCCTTATCTCTTGGTGTTGTTCCCAAGCCTTGTATCCTCCCAACCTTGCCTCACCCCAGCCTTGCCTCCCAGCCCCATCTTGACTCCTGCCCTCGTCTCTAAGCCTGTTTTCACCTCAGTTCCTGGGGTCCGTTCTTACAACTCCAATCTTGGCTACACTGCTAAATGAGCATTGAAGTCCTGGCCTCCATCTCTTGGCACAGGTCAGTCAGTGCAGTTAGTCATGGCTACAGCTGCTACCTGCACTGACTAATATCAGCCAGTAGATGGATCCTGATCATCCTAAAATTGCAGTTACGTAGGTGACTGTACTGAAATGCTTCTAAAAATTCACATTGAATATTGTCTTTCTTTTATATTTAGTCTTGTACTTTATATTACAAGCTAGCTCAGCTAGGAATGCACAGTGCTGCACATGTATAGTACAGTATTTCAACTTGTATATTGTCAAGAGAAATGTCCAAAGGAACCTAATCCTGGCTTTAACATTGATTCCTATGGGAGCCCATGATTCACTTAAAGCCATTTTACATAAAGTCACGGTTTTCAGGAACGAAACCACAACTTTAAGTGAGCACTCCCTGTACTTCACACACACCACACACATACAAGAGGGATACTGTAAAAGAAAGGTGTTCCACTTCTCCGAATGGGAAATCAAAACAGAATAGTTAACAGTTCACGTGTTTGTAAAAGTTCAGTGAGAGGGGGAGCTTTCCCACTCTGGACTTCAAGATCAGATAATCGGAGGTAGCTGAAGACAGGATTTCATGGGGTTTCCTCAGAATCAGAGATGCACAGCAGATAGTGTAGGCAGCCTTGGTAATTCTTGTAGCTGGAGAACCAGTTTCCAGGCAAACTTGGAATCTTTCACTTCCAGTCCCACCCTAGGTTTCAAGGAGGCTTTAACCTTTAAGTTTTTTGGCTCTGTTAGGGCCCGATGTTGTAGCCTGGTTTCTGTAGTGATGTTTCTTCTGTTGTTACTTCTGCATTCTCTGCAAAGCAAGCAGGACTTAATAATAAAAGGCTTTCCAAAATCAAAGCGTTTCAGTCACATAATGCCTAGCTATTGATAGACAATGGAATTTATAGTCAGTTCATATTGAAATGGCTTCCACCTCCCATGGTCAGAACCATCGAATATAATGTTGCGAAGTTTCTTGCTGGGGATGATGACAATCTCCTCGCAGACCCTTTTGTCGGTGTAGAAGTCATTGCCAAGGCAGGTGTAATATTTCTCAATGATCACTCAGGCGGCTTTCTTGACCGTCTTAGTCGTGACATGGCTCATCTTGGATTCCAGCGGAGAGAAGAGAGCGGTATAGGGGTCCTTAGCACTCCCCTTGTGAAGAATCAGTTTCATTAGCTCTCCTTTGTTACCTCGTAGTCCTGTAGACAAAGTCTGAGGCCTTATTGTCCTTGTTATTTTGGGGTAAGTCCAAACCAAAGCAGATGCGGCTTTCCATGAGAATGTGGTCTGGACATGTTCATTGTAATCCACCTTTTAGAAGTTCCCAGAAGCTTGGCCAACTTGCAGTTTCAAATGTCAGGTGGCCTGTGTCAGCCATCTTAAAGATCAACAGGTCCTCTTTTAAAAAGCACCATGTCTCCTGCCAATGCAATATGGCCGTACAAGATGGCCAACGATACCCGTCTGCGCGTGCACACAGGTCCACGCATGCACCGAAATCGATGATGTGTACATATCAGTTTACCCTGAACACCACCAACTCATTTTGCTTTCTAACTTGGTTATTACAATATGCTCTTAGCTTGTGGATTCTATGTGTCCCACAAGCATTTTATTGACATTTGGATAGTGTTGTGATATTTTACGAGGAGTGACATGGACAATCCAGAAGCATTAATAAACACCAATGCTTCATCTCACTTTAATGATTTCTGCCCTCTCACAATTTATAAGCATTGCGAATACATATTGACAAATATTCAGTGATCCGAAAGATTCAGTCAACACAGGAAAGAACACTGGTGCAATGTTATACTGAGCTCACTAATTCTAGCAGTTTTGGAAAGAGGCAGAATCCTGCCTTAAAACGTCTACATACATGTCAAATTCTCAAATCTCTTCAGTTTAAGAAGAATCAATGAGTTAATAATGTTGCAGAACTAATTTTGATTTTGTAAAGTACTGACAGCCACTTTATTTTGCTGCATGCTTCATAGTTCTTAAAGTAAACAAGCTGGGCTCATGTCGCACGTTGCCCCCTATAAAGATGGTGGCCACACATGCGCCCTGCTGCATGTTGCCCCCTATAAAGATGGCAGCCACACATGCGCCCTGCTGCACGTTGCCCCCTATAAAGATGGCGGCCACACATGCAGCCTGCTGCACATTGCCCCATATAAAGATGGTGGCTGTTAACCTGGGCTGACCCTCAGCATACAACTGGGTGTGCATGGTGTTAGCTGCAAACACAGCCTTTAAAAAGGGCAGACAGATTTTTTAAAGTTCGTAATGTTCTCATGCCTGCTTGGCTTGACAAAGCTGAGAAATGTAGATTGCTCCAGCAAATAGACAGTCCAAATCATATGGTGACTTTCGCAAGAACTTAACTCCAGGCTTTTGGTTTTCCAGCTGGCATCTGCAGAACAGTGACATTTATGGAATTGCTGTGAGATGCCGTTAGCTCTGAAGGGCCATTTTGAAAAATTACAAACTTTCGATCATCAAGAATTCTGTGTACACCATCTGTCACTGACCATGTGAATGGGAGAGGGAGAACCATCTGTCCAGTTAGTTAATGGAGAATTTTCACCCAACACTTTCTTCGTACTTTCAAAGTGCAAAAGATCATGAAAGATGAAGAAGGTCATTCTTCATATATTCTTACAGAAAGACCATTAAGTCCCCCTTTGGAACATCTGGTGGCTGCTTAAATGATTGTAATATTTCATGTCTAGCATACCTTAAACTAAAATAGTGACTCCAGTTAGAAACAACTTCATTAGGATGTGAAAGGCGCTATAAAAATAGAAATTCTTTATTTTTTTCCCTCTCCCTGAAAACCTATTCCAAAGTTTGATTACTTTTTATGTGTAGAAGAATTTCCTTATATCAATGCAAAAATTTGCCATTTATGAGTTAGAACCTGGTTCTTTATTAACTTATTACTGCCAAGACCAATTAAAAGTGCCTGTTCCACGATTGTAATTCCTGTCTTCCAGTTTTAGATTGTGTGCAGTTTTGGA
The DNA here is from genome assembly GCF_017639515.1 of Carcharodon carcharias. NCBI lineage: Eukaryota > Metazoa > Chordata > Chondrichthyes > Lamniformes > Lamnidae > Carcharodon > Carcharodon carcharias. Next base: position 73,182 of record NC_054475.1, on the reverse strand, counting down.
CTCGATGGGCAGGATTTTCTGGCCCTGCCAAGGGAGGGGTGGGGGGAGTGGGGGGGTGGGGGTGGGGGTGGGGGCAGGGCCAGAAACTGTAGCAAAAGCCCATTGACTTCGGCAGGACTAAAAATGTGCAATTACTGACTTTAATACTACATGAAAGGAAAACAGGAGGGGTAGAGTGTTCTCCACGAAAGAGTTTCCATTTATAAAACATCTACCACAACATCAGGACACCCCAAAGTGCTTTGCAACCAATGAAGGGTTTGTGAAATGCTCCTACTGATGTAATATAGCAAATGCTGGAGCCAATTTGCACACAGCAAGTTAACCAGATAACCTGTTTTATTGATTTTTGTTGAGAGATAAGGGATACAAAATGACCAGGACACTGGGCAGAACCCCTCACTATTATCAAAATAGTGTTATTGAATCTTTTACATCCACCTGAGTGGTCAGACGAGGCCTTGAATTAATGTCTCATTGGCAAGTCAGCACCTCTGACAGTGCAGCACTCCCTCAGTATTGCAGTGAAGTATCAGTCTAGATTATATGCTTAAGTTTCTATGGTGGGACTGGAACTCACCACATTCTGACTTCAAGGCAAGTGCAGGTTAGTGATGTCAGGGCTCACCAGGGCCAACCAGGCAGGCACTGGCAAGGGGGGCCTTGGGGGTTATCATGAACATGAGGGTCCCCCAGTGGGAGTGGCACTTGCCACTGGGAGGGACTTCCAAGGGCCACACAGTGCCGGGAGGGGCACCCCCCTACCCAAGTCCACAGGGAGACCACCAGGGTATACCAGGCACTCTCTCCACATGCCAAAGTGCCCACCTACCGCTGGCATTTTACCAGTAGTGGCAGGAAGAGACCCTTAAGTGGTCCTTAAATAGCCAATTGGCCTAAGGATGGACAGGCAGGATGGCAATGGGCATAGTGTCCCTGTACCATCTTACCTTATTGTATGTCCATCATACCTCTTGCTTCTGAGCTGCCTGGGGCCCTGTACAATTCCATGGCAAGCCATTCATTCACCTTCTCCTTTCTACAAAGTTCACAAACAGCAAACAAATGACCACAACATTGGAGGCTAGACAGCCACTGCAGCAACTTGTCAAGGTGTCTTCAACAGCATTTCGCAAACCTGTGATCTCTGCCACCTAGAAAAACAGCAGACTCAAGAGAGCAACACTATCTGCAAGCTCACCACCACCTTCTCGAGGACCAATAGGGATGGATCATAAATGGTTGCCAAGCAAGCGATGTCCACACCCCATGAACAAAAATAGAAAGACGCTCCCTTCCAAGTCACATAGTATCCTGCCTTGGAACGGTATCATTGTTCCTTCATCTTTGCAGGGTTAAAATCATGGAGTCCCCTACCTAACAGCACTCTGCGAGTGATTAGACTGCAGCGGTTCATGAACGTTGCTCAGCACTAGTTTCTCGAGGCAGTTAAGGATGGGCAATTAATAGGGCTTTTCCAGCAAAGCCTGTAATAAATGAAAAAAAAACTTGTTACAAATATCTAGTTCATGGTTCATGTGTTTTCTTAGCCTTAGGACTTAAAGATTAACAGTATAAAAAAAATGGGTTAACTGCAATTAAAGCAGCTTGGAGTCTATTACACTTAAATGTTCCTTTTAAGGGTTGTGGAAGGTAGGTGAGGCTTAATCACTGTTTAAATCTTGTGAGGAACAGAAGCTGGAATATTGCCTGGCTTGAAGCTAGTGGGATAATCTACTATAGACCACACAGCGTCTTATTGAACAAGAAAAGAACCAGCAGATTAGTTTGGAGGTTTTGGAAAAGTAACCAGAACAAAGGACTGAGACATCCACAATCAAGGGAGGGAAAAAGAAAGTTTTGCCGCTGAGAATATCTGGAGCTGAGGAACAATCTCCAAGGCATATTTAAGTGTGGCCCCTGCAAAATGATATCACTTTAGGATTTGAAGCGTTTTCTCAGAGGATTCTTGGGGGTAATAGAAAGTAATCCTGAAAGTAAGCCATATTGTTAAGTTAATTGTGCTTGTTTTGTCTAAGTCTTTTATACAATACAGTTTGTCTTTTTGTAGAAAGTGAAATCTGGTGACGTATTTCTGTTGGTTAAAATTAGGTATTTGAATTTATTTTTAAATTTTGACTATACCAAACCAGATTGTAACAAACTGGGAATCAACAACACAATTCTGAAACCACTGTGTCACTTCATGTTGAAACCAGGGTATGTGAGTAAGTTCAGGTTCCCATATACCAGAATCTTATCCCCATAACGTAATGTAAAATAAATCCTAGGTACAGATTTACCACTGCACACCTTCAATTATGTAAAATTATGCATGCTTAAGTATAAAATTATTCAGTAAAAATTTTGGTGCAATGATAGAAATGTCAGAACATAGGACAATATTCCTAGGGGAAGCTTTAATTCTAAATTTCTCTGAGCTGTTCTGAGCAGGAATTCAACAGTTAAACAGTGGAGTTTATTATGAGGATCAACTGGTCAGAAATAAATGTGCCATCAGTTCTCCAAAGGATATTTATGAATTTAATCCTTTCTCTACTTCTAAACTGTCCCCGTGATTAGATTTACTGGTGTGGTAGCTACGCAGCAAACAAGAACAACATTCATCACTTCTGCAATCACCTTTCTGCGGAACCACAGGTTTGATGGTTTAGACTTGGACTGGGAGTATCCCGGCTCTCGAGACAGTCCACCGGAAGACAAAAGCCGTTTCACAGTCCTGGTTAAGGTGAAAGGTCTAAAACTATCATCTCTAGTATAACGTTATAGAAGACAGTTACTTCAGCAACAAAATCTCATATTTCTTTCATTAAGACAAGATTATAGTTCTGCTAAAAGCTTTAAATCATGTGGTACATCAAAACAACTGCAAGTCAGCTTGGGAGACCTGAAAATCAATCATGCATTCCCAAGAGCAAAATACTGTGAACATTGGAAATCTGAAGTTAAAATAGAAACTGCTGGAAACATTGACCAGGTCTGGCAGCATCTGCAGGGCGGGAAACAGAGTTAACATTTCAGGTCAATGATCTCTCCTCAGAACTCTCAGGTGAAAGTGAGGAATCTAAAATTGAGTTCTATGGGGCCTGACAATATTCCGGCAATAGTACTGTAGACTTATACTCCAGAACTTGCCGTGCCCCTAGCCAAGCTGTTCCAGTACAGCTACAACACAGACATCTACCCTGCAATATGGAAACTTGCCCAGGTATGCCCTGTACACACAAAGCAGGACAAATCCAACCTGGCCAATTATTGCCCCATCAGTCTACTCTTCATCATTAGTTAAGTGATGGAACAGGTCATCAACAGCGCTATCAAGCGGCACTTGCTTAGCAATAACCTGCTCACTGATGCCCAGTTTGGGTTCCGCCAGGGCCACTCAGCTCCTGACCTCATTTCAGCCTTGGTTCAAACATGGGCAAAAGAGCTGAACTCCCGATGTGAGGTGAGAGTGACTGCCCTTGACATCAAGGCAGCATTTCACCAAGTGTGGCATCAAGGAGCCCTAGCAAAACTGGAGTCAATGAGAGGCAAGGGAAAATCTCTCTGCTGATTGGAGTCATATCCAGCACAAAGGAAGATGGTTGCGGTTGTTGGATCTTTTCCAGCATTTTCTGTTTTTTTTTTCAAATTTCCAGTATTTGCAGTGTTTTGCTATTAATTTATATTATGGAGGTCAATCATCTCAGTTCCAGGACATCACTGCAGGAGCTCCTCAGGGTAGTGCCCTAGGCCCAACCATCTTCAGCTACTTCATCAATGACCTTCGCTCCATCATAAGGTCAGAAGTGAGGACATTCGATGATGATTGCACAATGTTCAACACCATTTGCGACTCCTCAGATACTGAAGCAGTCCATATCCAAATGCAGCAAGACCTGGACAATATCCAGACTTGGGCTGACAAGTGGCAAGTAACATTCATGCCACACAACTGTCAGGCAATGACCATCTCCAACAAGAGAGAATCTAACCATCGCCCCTTGACATTCAGTGGCATTGCTATTGCTGAATCCCCCAATATCAATATCCTGGGGGTTACCATTGACCAGAAACTGAACTGGACTAGCCATTTAAATACTGTGGCTACAAGAACAGATCAGAGGCTGGGAATCCTGCAGCGAGTAACTCACCTCCTGACTCCCCAAACCCTGCCCACCACCTAGAAGGCACAAGTTAGGAGTGTGATGGAATGCTCCCCACTTACCTGGATGAGGGCAACTCCAACAACACTTAAGTAACTTGACATCATCCAGGACAAAGCTAACTGCTTGATTGGCACCCCATCCACATACATTCACTCCCTCCACCACTGATGCATTGTAGCAGCAGTGTGTACCGTCTACAAGATGCACTGCAGGAACCCCACAGGCCTCCTTAGACAGCACCTTCACAGGGAAGTACACACACTATCATATACAATAAGTCTATTTATATCCAATGACAGCAAGTTAAGACAGACAGAATACCACAGGAGCTGTGGCTACAGTAATTATATTCTGAATGACGTTTATCATCATTAAAAATCAAAATGTACTCATTATTTGTAGGAATTGCTAGAAGCCTTTAAATCAGAGGCAGAATCTACAGGGAAGAACAGACTCTTGCTTACAGCTGCAGTTGCTGCTGGTAAAGAGACCATCGATGCTGGATATGAAATAGCTGAGATTTCAAGGTAAGTGAAACTGGTCAAAAGATTGATTTTATGACCTTTGGGAAATGCTTTCACTATGGATTATTTAATATATTGTGAATAAGAGGTGAGGTGAGAGTGACCATCCTTGACATCAAAGCAGCATTTGAAGGAATGTGACAGTAAGGAGCAGGGGGCAAAACTCAAAACTCAAAACTGGAGTCAATGGGAGTCAGGGGGAGAACTCTCCCCTGGTTGGAGTCATACGTAACACAAGGGAAGATGTTAGTGGTTGTTGGAGGTCAATCATCTCAGCTCCAGGACATCACTGCGGGTGTTCCTCAAGGTAGTGTCCTAAGCCCAAACATCTTCAGCTGCTTTATCAATGACTTTCCTTCCATCATAAGGTCAGAAGTGGGGATGTTCACTGATGATCACACAACGTTCAGCTCCATTAAGGACTTCTCAGTGTCCAGATTCAGCATGACCTGGACAACATTAAGGCTTGGGCTGATAATGGGCAAGGAACATTCGAGCCATACAAGTGACAGACAATGATCATATCCAACAACCGACAATCTATGTTATCAACATCCTGGGGTTACCATTGACCAGAACATGAACTGGGCTAGCAATATAATACTACAATCACAAGAGCAGGTTAGAGGCTAGGAATCCTCTGGCGAGTAACTCACCTCCTGACTCTCCAAACCCTGTCTAGCATCTACAAGGCACAAGTCAGAATTGTGATGAGATCCTCTGCTTGGATAAGCGCAGCTGCAATAACATTCAGAAAGCTCAACACCATTTAGGAAAAGCAGCCCCCTTGATCGGCTCCCATCCTCCATCTTGAATATCCACTCCCTCCACTATCAACACACAGTAGCAGCAGTGTGTACCATATACAAGATGCACTGCAGGAACTCATCAATGCTCCTTTGATAATATCTTCCAAACCCATGACCACTACCATCTAGAAGGAAAAGGGCAGCAGATACATGGGAACACCACCACTTGGAAGTTCCCCTCCAAGTCACTCACCAGCCTGACTTGGAAATTTATCACCGTTCCTTCACTGTCGCTGGGTAAAAGTCCTGAAACTCCCTCCCCAACAGCACTGTGGGTGTACCTACACCACAGGGACTGCAGCGGTTCAATAAGGCAGCTCACCACCACCTTCTCAAGGGCAACTAGGGATGGGCAATAAATAAATAACACAATTGAAGGAGTTTCCTTTGCCATCTGAAAAACACCTAATGTTTTTGAATGATGCAGATTTTCAATCTTTTGAGGTGGATCTCTTCCTTCCTCCCAATGATGGCCTTTTTTATGACTTTTTGCAAAGCTTCTTACCCGACGTTATGCATATCATCAAGGCTTCAAGCAAGTGACCAGTTTGAACAATACCTCCTATACTATTGCCTAGCTCACAGCCAGCAGCACCAGTCACACATTCCTAAATGAAATTTAACATGAAGCAGAAATAGCACAGCATTCTGTACAATATATGGGATACTGGGTGCAAAATTAGGAACCTACCGGCTAATGTGGCACTCAACTTTCAAATTTGGACTATATAGGTATATATTCACTTGCCAATCAGCAAAGAACAGGCTGGGGTGGGGGGTGCAGTGATGGTGGATGTGTTGTACTGGCATTTCTGAAAGGGCCGGGTACCCAATTTTCAGATAAAGTTATATGGAATATCTCCAGCCATTGTGCTCCAGAAGTTCTCTAGTGTCTTTGTGGTGCTTTACTGGATTTGGCAAAGAGTGTTGCTGTGTCCTCGTGGGGAGGACAGAGGATTGGGGGACCTGTATGGACACACGCCCCAACAGATATGGGGATTTCAGCGGCACTGCCTCTGGTTCCGCAAAACAGCAGGGGAGATGGAGCCGGGGCTGCCAAGAGGGTAAACAGCACACAATGCTCTCTGCCAAGTTGCAGCCAGGCTTGTCCATTCCCCTTGACAGTGAGAAGAAGCTGCATTGGAGGTCAGCCTATGCACCCAGCTTCTCAGTGTGAACATCCATCGGTGTTCTCCTGTGTGTCACATGTCAAGGGCCCTGTTCCAGTCCTCTGCAGCAGAACCTGTCTGTGACCTTGCCCTCTGACGAGCTGGCACATGGACCATCCTTCCTGCCTGGCACAACTGCAGCCCACTGATGCACAGCGACTCACCACGTGCAGACCCCAACTCTCTCCAAGCTTTTGGGGTAGCAGTACAGTGCCAGTGTCTGAGCTGGTGGCTGTGAGTGTCAGGTCAACTGACAGGGCATCTTCAGCAGAGGTGATAGGGTGGCTCTCTCTCTTCCACCTGGGGCTAATGAGTCTGGGCACGTGACAGCTCTTAGGTGTCTGAAAGTTGAAAATTAGAAGAGACAGTTTGGGGTGGGGACAGGATGGAAAGCGAAATGTTAATGAGCTCATAACCTGCAGCCCGCTCACCATTGCCAGATAGCAGGACAAGGCTGACCTCGAAGTTGAGAGGGGGCAAAAGGCAGGAACATGCCATCATTTATCATATTCTCAGCTATGGAAATGCCACAGTCTCCATCGCAGCCAACCCCCATGATGCACAGAATGTTCTCCTCCATTGGAATCAACAGATTCAGGTGCTTTGTCCTGCAAGAGGACAAGGCCAAATATCAGCCATTGTGTAGAACTGTGTTTGAGTGATGTATCTCCCAACGCTGAATAGTTGGGGTGATGGGAAAGCAGCTGGAGCTGGGGATGAGACAGGCATCACTGGAACGTTTGAGATGGTGGACGTGGAGTGTCTGGATGTTAGGCATGAGTCCTGAGTGCCAGGGACTGAAGATGGGTGAATAAACGAGGTTTGGTGCATTGAGCAGCCTGAGAGACTAGTGTTACAGGCTAGGAGCTGTCATGGGAGGACGCATTCACTCCGATGAGGCCGGTCCCTCTCGGCAAGACACCAGGGATTGACCTCCCTGGTGACCTGCTCCCATTCCCTTTGAAGGGTGGTCCATGAGGGTCTCCTCATCCCTGGGGAACTGTAACACCCTCTCCCCTTGTTCAACTCCTCCACTAAGGACTCCAGTGCTGCATTCATGAACCGGCAGCCCTTCCTCTAGACTGTTTACCATTGCAGCAATAATATTCAGCAACAGCTCCCTGTAATTCAGCGAAGTATTTGCCTTTAAGAGGGACAGACTGCCTTCAGGAAGAAAAGGGCTGACTGCAGCAGGTGTTTTGTAATAGTGCAGATGTTTGCCCCTGCTGAGCATTCAGACAGCCACAACACAGGACCCACTCAGCCCAAGGCTACAACCAGGTACCTGAGAAGACAACACCAAATTTAAATGCTGCTTACCTGCACCTCAGCAGGTACAGGGAGTTTGCAAATTGACACGTCCACCTAAAAACAGCGCATGCCAATTTTTAGCCCTATGTTAGTTATTTTTATCTTAGTTCTGGTTTAGTCCCAGTATGCCACACTTCTCAACGTCACACTCCTCTGCTTTAGCTGTAACTGCTGTCCAGATTCCCTGTGATTCTCTGAATGAAGCAACATGGAGGCTGGACAGTGGAGAATGAGGCCGCTTGATATTTCCCATTGTCTGAGATACTCTTCTCCAACCTAGTGAACACTGCCATCTGGTGGCCTAATGAGATACTGTCATCAAGAGTTGTCTTTGCTCCAATCGTCAAAGGATAGGATCAAACCTGGAGCTTTGACTAGTAATCAGTCTGTTGGAACCACTGACCTAGTAAAATTTATAATTATTATTATAATTAATGATTAAAAAGAACTTTGCATTGTATTGCTTCATGCAGTGACTTTCTTCCAACAGATATCTAGACTTTATCTGTGTGATGACATATGATTTTCATGGGGCCTGGGATAACGTCACTGGACACAATAGCCCTCTGTATCATGGCTCTGCTGACCAAGGAAAATTTATCTACTTTAATGTTGTAAGTATGTGAAACTATATCTCAACGTTCTTCATTATTGCTGTAATATTTTACTGATCAGTCAGAACAGAACATTTTTTTAGTTTGCAAAACCTCAATAAAGCTATCAAGTTAAATTATTTTGCAGGACTATGCTGTAAGATACTGGAGAGACGGTGGTATCCCAGCAGATAAGCTAATTGTTGGATTTCCAACATACGGACGTAGCTTCACCCTTAGCACTTCCCAAACAGGTGTTGGAGCTCCGGTATCTGGAGCTGGTCAAGCTGGCCAATTAACCAGGGAGGCTGGATTCTGGGCCTACTATGAGGTAATTTTTCAGCAAATGTTATTTATTTAGCCCATGATCAATTCTCTGAAGTTTTTCTTAAGTTGAAAGTGTTCAGGATCGAATTGCGTAGAAAGGTAGGCCAGGATTTCCACCACAGGCTTCCAAATGCTGGTGTCAGAGTCAAATGGGGGTCAGGACCCCAGACAAGAGGCTGCATTTTATGTGTCCCGCCAGCTGTGGGGGTTGGGTCTAAAGCTAAGAAGTTGAGAAGCCCTGATTTACCACACAGCAAGATCCCAGCAATGCCACCTTCCAACACACACCTGAGCTCCTCCCCCGAAATCAGCAGCCTGCCTGCCATATTTCAATAAATAATCAAAGGCCAATTAGCCTTGTTACCAAGTCAATTGACCCTGAAAATTCACTGACCCTCCCAGAAACCCTTTGGCATGGGCAGTCGGGCAGGAGTGGGCAGCCCAATCTTTTCAACAATCTTTTCAAAGAGTGGGAAGGAAGGGGAGAGTTCTGTGTTCGGGGGCTGTCCTTTGCCGATCAGGGCGAGGTGGGTGGGCACACCCTCTAATTAGGATTCCACCCTTTTCTTCCTACCTACCCGCAGCGCTAACCCCTCTCCCAGCTTCTCCCTCCTCCTCTTGCAGCCCTAGCAGTGCCCACTAACATACTCTAGGCTGATAAAGGATTGGCCGGCAGGTCCTGAGAGCAGGGCTTTCTCCCCAGTGAGGGGCGAAAGTCCCACGCAGCCCTTGCTTAGCCTGCCTGCAATGCTTTAAGTCTGTGGGGCAGGCTGGCATGAAGGGTGCATGTGCCATCTGCCCACCCCCCCCCCTCCCTGGTAGTATTTAGCTCTAAGTGGGGAACATCGCCCAGCTGGGGTTTTCTCCTGGTTGGGCTAATTATAGCCAAACATCAAGCTCACCATCCAATTAAAGTGATGGTCAAAGTCTCAAAGCTGGAGCGCCAATAGGAGGCCCTCCAGTCCTGAAGACGTGCAGGCTGCCCTTTCAGATAAGAGAGAGAGGAGGCACTTAAAGATGGAGGTGCCCTACCTCCAAGCGTTTGAAATTGTAAATAAAAAATGGATTGAGCAGCAAGCCTGGGCCCACCATTGTGAAGAGGGAAGAGACAGGGTGGCTTATGTTACAGGGGATCCATGGATCTTTATAATGTGGGAGGGAGCCTCTGAAGCTAAGAGGTTCCCCTGATTTAGCACACAGCAAGATCCCAGCAATGCCACAAATGTCCAGGTAACCTGCTGCAGTGATGCTGTTCTTTGGAATATCAGGTCATGAGAGAACAGTAACTGCTTTGTCTTCTTCCAACTTTGCCAGATGATCTGAACCAACAGAGCTGGCTGAACATCTCATTAAAGACCAGAACGTCCAACAACATGGCAGCCCCTCAGTAATGCTCAACAGGGCAGCCCCTCAGTAATGCTCAACTTGGCAGCCCCTCAGTAATGCTCAACATGGCAGCCCCTCAGTAATGCACAAGTGCTTAAGCCCTGACGCTGGGCTCAGATTGTCACCAATGGAGCAGAACCAACCTGTGTCACAAGCACGATGCATGATTTTAATAAAAAATATTTAACTACTCAAGTCTAATTTTCCAAAATGAAATGATAACCCGTTATGGGGAAGCGAGGGCAAAGTTTCCCTATCATGTGATGGTCCCCAGCAGATGTGTGGAAGCAGAAAATTGGTCTTAATATCTCTATTCAGTCCCATAAACAGCACTAGTCATATTTCTGCACTTTCTATTTCATTCCACTTGTGTTTTCATACTCTACAGAACGCATGTGTTACAGATGGGGGAAAGATAGACTGAAACTCCCAATGCCCTTTCCTTTCTGTCTTTGACACTGTTGTTTAATTTTGATCAGACTGGTGAGTGTTCTCGAACCCCTGTTAGTGTGCAGTCAATTTAAAAGTCAACAGCAGCAGACTGGATTTCAACAGGAAGGATTATTAATTCACACACTAACTCTAGAAAGGTTGATCAATATATTAATCACACAACCAACACACCCAGGAAAGATACAATTTAATACAGTAGTGCACTTCTTGAAATATTAAAGCCAAACAGAATGGTTAGCAGTTCACATGCCTCTGACAGTTCAGTGAAGAAGGGAGCATTTCCCACCTTGGAACTGAATTTCAGGTAAGTTTAGATGGCTGGGTCAAACCCAGATTAACTGCAGGATTCCTCCCGGGTAAAGACTGTTCAGCAGGTCATGTGGGCAGGCCCTAACAACTGTTGTAACCAGAGGTGCTGTTTCCTACAGATGAGCTCAGAACTGTTTGAAACAGATTGGAGAAGGCTTTTAAAAGGCTTTAAGGTTCACAGGTCTTGTTGCAACTGAGATGATGTTGCTGGTGTTCTGCAGAGTCCACAGTCTCTCAGTTTTTGGACAAAAGGACTTCAAAATCAGAGAGCAATTTCAATCACATGGCAAATGGCCAGTGATACATGGTGGAAGGCAGAGTATGGCCTTTCATAGTGAAGAAGTTTCAGTCACATGGTCAAAAGCCATTGATGTACAGTAGAAGGTAGATAATAGTCTTGGCACTTAATTTAAGATAATCAGTCTCGATGGGTCTCCTTTGTTGCATGGCATTCCTGGAGTCAGAGAGTTTGGGAGTTTATTGTCCCTGTTTTTGGAATAAACATTGACATAGCAAGTGTGAAATTCCACAGAAGAGTGCTGTTTAGGCATGTCCATGCAAGGAAGAGCCCTGCCTATTATAATCAAATTTGGAACTTTCCTGAAAGCTAACTGGACTGTTGAAGTTGCAAAGATCAAGTGACCCCTCAGCAGCCATCTTAGTCAATTTCAGAAGGAAAATGTTTTTTTTTAAATTGTAATATCTTCATGCCTGCACTGGCATAACACATTATAATAAAGTAAATGTAGCATCTCTATATATGTGATAATATATATATCCCAATATATAAGATATTATAATGCCTAGTGAAGATATATCATATTCCTAACTTTTAAGATCTGAACTTTATTCAGTGTGGACTCTTTGAAGTTGATGTTTCTTTTAAAAAGTGGACAATGTGCTGCAAAGATGGCCACCAAAGGTAAGAGGGCTTGGCTTATGTATCAGAAAACTGCCTCACTGTCTCACAAGGACAAAGGGATACATTCCAGACTAAGAGACGTCAACTACACCCATCCTGAGACCATAAAAAACCATTCTCAAATAGAATGGATAAAAGCAAACCTTCAGTCTGTCTGCAAGCATTACTCAGACCTCCCTGTCACTTGCCATTTCAACACTCCACCCTGCTCTCATGCCCACATGTCCATCCTTGGCTTGCTGCATTTTTCCAGTGAAGCTCAACGCAAACTGGAGGAACAGCACCTCAGCTTCCGACTAGGCACTTTACAGCCTTCCGGACTGAATATTGAGTTCAACAACTTCAGACCATGAACTCTGTCCTCCATCCCCACCTCCTTTCCGATCCCCCTTTTTTCTAATAATTTACATATTTTTAAAATATATTTTTCTTTTCCCACCTATTTCGATTACTATTTTTTAATTTATTTCCATCCATTGTTTTGTCTCCACCTTTTAGCCTATTTCGATCCCTTCCCCCCACCCCACCCCCACTAGGGCTATCTGTACCTTGCTCGTCCTGCTTCCTAATGTCACCATTAGCACATCCTTTAAATAATATCACCACCGACAACACCCCTTTGTCCTTTTGTCCATAACATCTTTGGCAACCTCTTTTTTGCCTCCACCTATCACTAGTTCTCTATCCAGCTCCACCTGTCCCACCCGCCTTCAACAGCTTATATTTCACCACATTTCTATTTCTCTTTAGTTCTGAAGAAGGGTCATACAGACTCGAAACGTTAACTCTGTCTTCCTCTCCACAGATGCTGTCAGACCTGCTGAGTTTTTCCAGCAATTTTTGTTTTTGTTTTTGTCTCAAATAGAATGGGTCGGTTTTGAAACAAAAAAGTTGATTTCTTAAACACCCCAGGGTGAATGTCTGGAAACAATAAACCAGGATGTGCCAAATCAGCCTACGACCATCACCATATTTGGAAAAAAAATTGCAATTGTGAGGAGTCACATTGTGAGGGAACCATGTTTGTCCCATTTAATCTCTAAATGCTGTCTACAGGGAAGCAGATGGAGCAGAAAGGACAGTAATGCCTATGCCTGAAAAGAATCAGAGGCTGTAACACTGTAAGGTCTCCAAGCCTGTTCCTTTTCAGGTCCACCAATATAGCAAACTGGCCTCCTGGTAATGAGACTACAAGCAACTAACTTTGAAAGTGCATCCCTTCGAGAGAATCCTGAAACAATTTTGGCTTATGACTTCAGCTTTGAATTCGCCTGAACAACCCTTCAGGAGAGAACAAAAATAAAAACAGAAATACCAGGAAAAACTCAGCAGGTCATCGGTGGAGAAGAGCACAGTTGACGTTTCGAGTCCTCATGACCCTTCAACAGAACCAAGTAAAAATAGGAAAAGGGTGAAATATAAGCTTATGAATGTCAACTGTGCTCTTCTCCACCGATGCTGCCAGACCTTCTGAGTTTGTCCAGGTATTTCTGTTTTTGTTATTGTTTTGGATTTCCAGCATCCGCAGTTCTTTGCTTTTATCTTCAGGAGAGAAGATGGCTTCTTCACCAGGCCTGCAATGCATGTTTTCCAGAATAAGGCAACCACGTGAAATATAAGCTGCCCTTAACCTGTAAAATTGCACTATTCTCTTCAACTGTACTCTCCTTGAGTGTGTTTATGTGTGTGACAGTGTGAGTGAGTGCTGTAGCGTTAGATTCCGGGGTCAGTCTTAATAAACAATCCTCTTTCCTTATTTCCGCCCACAACCAGAAGCTTGTTGCTGGGTATTCAGATTGTCAACACCCTCAGGGGTTAAAAAGCACACAACACACATCTTCCTCTCAAAAGCTTACAAATCACAGTTGGGAAGGGAACAGGGATTCAACCAGCTCCCTGCTGCCCTCTCTGTAACAATATTTATTAGAAAGGCACAAAAATGATAATTTTTGTACGATAGAGTATGACAGTTCACACATTTTACAGGATATAACCTTAAAAAAGACTAGATAAGATGATAAATCCCCCATCCCTTTGTGGTTGATTATTATTGTTAGTGTTAAAAATCTAATACCAAACCCATTAAATATTCAATATCCCTTTAATTTTTTGTAATAGCTGTTGTTACAATTAAATATATTTTATTAATTAACAATAGTTGTTGACTAAATACTGAATATAAATGGGACTGAAACGAAGGCATAGCAAGATTCCTTTGTTCTCTATGTTAACAATGCTTATTGATTTTGATTGGCAGATCTGTACCTTTTTGAAAATTGCTACCTCAGAAGTGATTGAAGACCAGAAGGTTCCTTATGCATTCAAGGGTAATCAGTGGGTTGGATATGACAATCAGCAGAGCTTTATAACCAAAGTATGTGCTATTAATCTGTGTCCATCATTTCATATATAATTTCATATATAATTTCCTATATATGCCATGAATATTCAAGTTACAGTTCAGTACCAGCCGAGATCAACACAGATCACCATTAAATAGTTTTATTTGTTAATAAGGCTAAACTGATAGTGCTTTTCTCAATCATCAGCTTGGAAACTGGTTCCTTAAGACTCCAATTTTTAAAGAAGTCACTCTGCCTCTTCTACAGGAGATCCAGGAATCTCAAAGCAATGTAAACATATCAAGGATCTCCAATTCCTTTTATCTCTCCTGTATGCTTAGCAACTGAGTACTTTTCAGATGTATAGGAGGGCCAATATATTTATCAACCAATATAATTATTTTTAGAAGGAAAAGCATTAGGGTCTCCAATAAAATGCTCATTTTATTTAATGCTTTTTAATGGTATTTTTTGTACCTTTTTACCTGTAGACTCAGTGGCTGAAAGATAACAGCTTTGGAGGTGCCATGGTGTGGACTGTAGATCTGGATGATTTCAGTGGAACTAAATGCAGTCAAGGAGTTTACCCTTTGATCAGCACATTGAAGACACTCCTTAGCATTGATGGTTTGTATAAATTATTATAGAGGGCCTGATGGTTCCATTGGCTAGATGGCGAGCATGTGGTTCAGATTAATGCAAACTGTGTGGGTTGGTTTCCCATTCCCAAGGCGAGGTAGACTAGAGAGCTGCCTCCTTGCCCTGCCCCTGAGAATGTTAGGCAATGGCAAACCAGCACTGACAAAAAACTGCCAAGGGCAAAGGGCTCAGAGTGAAGCTGACAATAAGCCAAGGACCCATCTTCAGGCAGACCTCCAATGGTCTTAACTGAAAGGAAATAAATGATTATATGTAGCCCAACTAAACTTGATTTTTTGCTACAAGGTCCAATATGTTAACAAACCTTATGCCTACACTTATTTCCTGTTACAAAGCCTTCACCATCTTGAGTCCACTTGCACAGATCAACACATGCCCCCACACACACTCTGGGGTACCCCCCTTCCCCAGTACAGCCCTTGTCCTGTAGCCTAAGGCCATTTCTCACCCTTCCCCAGGCAAGACCTTGCCCTGCAGCTGTTGAAAAGCCACCCAGATATGGCTGACTGGTAGGTAGAGACCTCCGCATGAGCTCCCCTAAAAGTGATGTGGTGCTGTCCGTGAATCCTGGCGCGGACCAAGTGCTGAGGTGCTGACCAAAGCAAGGGAGGCAAACAAGTCTCGAAGACTCAAGCAAAGTGCAGCCCACCAAGTGCGTGTCTTATATATGCTGTTGTGAAACACATCGACGTGGGCAGATGATCCGGCAGTGGGGAGGGTGGAGGGGATTGAGTCCGGCGGGCTGGCCTTACAATGAGATGCTGACGTATTACTATGAGGTTCCCAGAGTCCGGCGGCAGGAACATGGCTCACCACCGATGGATTCAGCGGACAATCGCAAACTGGTTTCACAATGTCATGAAACTGGTTTCTGGCCTTCTCGCCATATTGTCCGCTCATACCACCGAACACGCCCAACACCAGCGGGCACAGAAAATCCCAGTCCAAGAGTTCAAATCTACAGAAGCCCTGAGGAGGATAGTAAATGCAGGGGTGAGTGAAATTAAAAAGAAAATTAGGAAATCAAAGAGAGGGAATCAAAATGATTGATTATTAAAATCAAGGGAAACTCAAAATCAATATATAAATGATAAAAGGAAAACTAAGCCAATTAGAGACCAAAAATGTAAATTGTGTGTGGAGGTTGAAAGTGTGGTCAATATTCTTCATGGATCATAGAATCACAGAATTGTTACAGCAGGGAAGGAGGCCATTCAGCCCATCATGTCAGCATTGGCTCTCTGAGCATTTTAACTTAACATTTTAATTTCCGTAACCCTGCACATTGTTTCTATTGAAATAACCGTCCTATGTCCTCTCAGTTGAACCTGCCTCCATCACACTTCAGGCAGCGCATTCCAGACCTGAACCACTCGCTGTGTGAAAACGTTTTTTCTCACCTCACATTTGCTTCTTTTGCAAAACACTTTAAAATTGTGCCCTCTGGGGTTCGTGATCCCTTTATGATCCATTTACTCTGTCTAGACCCCTCATGATTTTGAAAACTTCTATCAAGTCTCCTCTTAGCCTTCTTCTCTCCAAGGAAAATAGTCCCAACTTCTCCAATCTTTTCTCATTAATGATGTGTCTCATCCCTGGAACTATTCTCGTAAACTTCTTCTGCACTCTCTCCAGTGCATTCAAATCCTTCCTACAGTGTGATGGCCAGAACTGTACACAATACTTCAGCTGAGGTCTAACCAGTGCCTTATATAAGTTCATCATAACCTCCCTGCTCTGATACTCTATGCCCCTGTTAATAAAGCCTAGAATACTGTAAGCTTTAGAAACAGCTGTCTCTACCTGTCCTGCCACCTTTACTGACTCATGTACATATAGGCCCAGGTCTCTCTGCTCTTCCACACCTTTTAGAACAGTATTCTTTATTTTACACTGTCGCTCCATGGTCTTTGCACCAAAGTGCATCACCCCACACTTCTTCACATTGAACTTCACCTACCAACTATCCGCCTACTCCACCAATGTGTCAATGTCTCTTTGAAGTCCTACATTGTCCTCTTCACAGTCTACAATTCTCCCAAGTTTTGTGTTGTCCTCAAATTTTGAAATTGTCCGCTGCACACCAAGATCGAGATCATTTATATGTATCATGAAAAGCAAGGGTCCCAATACTCACCCCTGGAGAACTCCTCTACAAACATTCTTCCAGCCCAAAAAAATACCCATTAACTATTACTCACTGTTTCCTATCCCTTAGCCAATTTTTTATCCACGTTGCTACTGTCCCTTTTATTCCATGACTTATAACTTTCCTCACAAATCTGTTGTGTATCGAATGCCTTTTGGAAGCCCATATACCATATCAACAGCCTTGCCCCCATCAACCATCTGTTACCTCTTCAAAAAACTCCAGCAAGTTAGTTAGAAACAATTTTTCTTTAACAAATCCATGCTGACTCTTCTGAATCAATCCATATTTTTCCATGTGACTATTAATTCTATCCCAAATAATTGTTTCCAGAAGTTCCTCCAGCACCAAAGTTAATCTGACTGGTCTGTAATTGCAGGGCAGATCTTTGCAAACTTTTTTGAACAAGGACTTAATGTTTGCAGTTCTCCAGTCCTCTGGCATCTCCCCCAAATCCAGGGAACATTGAAAGATAATGGCCAGTGTCTCTGCAATTTCCACTTTCACTTCCTTCAATATTCTTGGATGCATCTCATCCAGTCCTGGTGCCTTATCAAAATAAAGTACCTCGTCCTTATCAATTTTAAACCCTTCTAGTGACTGAGTTTCTTCCTCTGTCACCATGGCCTGGGCAGCATCTGCCTCATAGGTAAAGACAGATGCAAAATATTTATTTGACACCTCAGCCATGCCTCTTGCCTCTATGTGTAAATCCCCTTTTTGGTCCCTAATCGGCCGACTCCTCCTTTTACCACCCTTTTCCTATTGATGTGTTTATAGAAGACTTTGGGATTCTTTTTTATGTCAGCTTCCAGTTATTTTTTCATTATTCCTCTTTGCTTCTCATATTTGCTTTTTCACATCCCTTCTGAACCTTCTGTATTCAGCTTGGTTCTCAATAGTATTTGCTACCTGACACCTGTCATAAGTGTACTTTTTCTTCTTTAACTTAATTTCTATCTCCTTTGTCATCCAGGGAGCTCTGAATTTGTTTGTCCTACCCTTCCCTTTTGAAGGAACACACCTTGACTGTGCCAAGCCATCTCTTCTTTGAAGGTAGCGCATTGTTCAGCTACTGTATTTCCTGCCATCTTTGGGTTCCAGCCTCTCTTGTCCAGCTCCATTCTTGCCCCATTGAAGTCCGCTCTCTGCCAGTTGATTATTCTTACCCTGGATTGACCAATGTCATTCTCCACCATCAAACTAAACCTTATGGTGCAATGATCACTCTCCCCTAAATGTTTCCCCACTGTCACTTGCTCTATTTGGCCCACCTCATTCCCAAGCACCAAGTCTAGCAGTGCCTCCTTTCTTGTTGGGTTAAAAAGCCAATAAAGAGGATTGAAACTGGACAGACCACTGCCTGGTTTGACCTAGGCACCAGACAATGGCAAAACTAGCCTTGCTGGCTCTGAAAAGTTCTCCAACATCTGGGGCCTAGTGCCAGAATTTGGAGAGCTGTCTCACAGGCTAGTCAAGCAACAACCTGACATAATCAAAATCATGGAATCATACTTTACAGATCATGTCCCAGACACCACCATCACCATCCCTGGGTATGTCCTGCCCCAACAGCAGGACATACTTGGCACGGTGGTATACAATTGGGAGGGAGATGCCCTGGGAGACATCAACATAGACTCTGGTCCCCATGAAGTCTCATGACATCAGGCCAAACATTTGCAAGGAAACCTCCTGCTGATTACCATGTACCGCACCCCCTCAGTTGATGAATCAGTTCTCCTCCATGTTGAACACCACTTGGAGGAAGAGTTAAGGTTGGCAAGGGCATAGAATGTACTCTGGGTGGGAGACTTCAATGTCCATCACCAAAAGTGGCTCGGTAGCACCACCACAGACCAAGCTGGCTGAGTCCTAAAGGACATAGCTGCTAGACTGGGTCTGTGGCAAGTGGTGAGGGAACCAGCAAGAGAGAAAACATACTTGACCTAATCCTTGCCAACGTGCGTGCTGTGGATTCATCTATCCATAATAATATCAGTAGGAGTGTCCTTGTGGAGACCAAGCCCTCCTCACAGTGGGGATACCCTCCATCGTGTTGTGTGGCACTACCACCATGCTAAATTGGATAGGTTTTGAACAGGTTTAGCAACTCAAGACTGGTCATAGAAGACCAGAGGGTAGCAGTGGAACAGTGCTTTTCTGAATGGAGAGCTGTGACTAGTGGAGTTCCGCAGGGATCAGTGCTGGGACCATTGCTGTTTGTAGTATATATAAATGTAACTGGGCTAATTAGTAAGTTTGCAGATGACACTAAGGTTGGAGGAGTTGCAGAAAGTGAAGAGGATTGTCAAATGATACAACGGGGTATAGATCGTTTGGAGACTTGGGCGGAGAAATGGCAGATGGAGTTTAATCGGACAAGTGCGAGGTAATGCATTTTGGAAGGTGTAATGCAGGCAGGAATTATCTAGTAAATGGCAGAACCTTTAAGTGCATCGACAGGCGGAGGGATCTGGGTGTACAGGTCCACAGGTCACTGAAAGTGGCAGGGGTATTGAGTATAAAAGCTGGGAAGTCATGCTGCAGCTGTATAGAACCTTGGTTAGGCCACACTTGGAATATTGCATGGAATTCTGGTCACCACATTACCAGAAGGATATGGAGGTATTGGAGAGGGTGCAGAGGAAGTTTACCAGGATGCTGCCTGGTCTGGAGGTTATTAGCTATGAGGAGAGGTTGGAGAAACTCGGATTGTTCTCACTAGAGTGACGGCGATTGAGGGGCGACTTGATAGAAGTTTACAAAATTATGAGTGGCATGGACAGAGTAGATAGTCAGAAGCTTTTTCCCAGGGTGGAAGAGTCAATTACTAGGGTACATAGATTTAAGTTGAGAGGAGAAAACTTTAGAGGAGATGTGTGGAGCAAGATTTTTACACAGAGGGTAGTGAGTGTCTGGAATTCGCTGCCAGAGGAGGTGGTGGAAGCAGGTACGATAGTGCTGTTTAAGAGGCAGCTTGATAAATACATGAATAGGATGGGAATAGAGGGATACAGACCCCGGAAGTGCAAAATGTTTTAGTTGACAGGCAATATGTTCGGCGCAGGCTTGGAGGGCCGAAGGGCCTGTTCCTGTGCTGTACTTTTCTTTCTTTGTTCTTTCTTTGAAACCTGTACAATTCATAAGGGTTTGATCTGATGCTGAGAAAATGCTTCTCTTGGCTGGGAAATATAGAACAAGGGGTCACATTCTCAGAATAAGTGGTTGGCTATTTAGGACAGAGATGAGGAGAAAATTCTTCACTAAGAGGGCTCTGAATCTTTGGAATTCTCTAACCCATGGGGCTGTGGATGATCAACCATTGAGTATATTCAAGATAAAGATTGGTAAATTTTTGAGAATTAAGGCCATTAAACTTATGGGGATAGCTTGGGAAGGTGGAGTTGAAGTACAAGATCAGCCATTATACCATATGGTACCACAGGCATGAAGGGCCAAATGGCCTACTCCTGCTTCTATTTCTTATATTCTTACGTTATGTTCTTATGTAAATATGATGCAGATAATGGCAATGTCAAACTCCCAAAATGTAGAGATTTAAAATGACAAATGATGGTTTAAATAACTTTTGCAGAAGATGTCAGTAAGTCAATGCAAAATCAAAGTTCTCAACCTGGTTTTCATATTCCTTCCACGACCTCAACCCATTCTTGCTCTGCAGCCTCCTTCAGGGCTGTGTGTTAGAAAACATGCTCTATTCTGCAAGCTCTCATCTCTTTTATTCCTTCCCCTGCTCCGTCTACAATGGCAGAGTCTTCACCTGACTTGACCCGATACTCTTGAGAGCAAGCTCTAAAACTTTCTTTGTCCCATCCTTCAGCAGAGTCCCCTCAAATCCTTCCTCTTTGATTATGGTGTCAGCCTCTAGTCAAATTTTCTCCGACTGTTGTACACTATTACCTTCCAACCCCATGCAGCACTTTTTGCATTCAAAGTGCTACTCAATAGCAAATTGCTGTGAAGGAGAACTTCCTGATATGAAGTTTAATCTCATATTATCATATTTTGTGTCGCTTATCCTGTTGTGGCAATGTAATTATCTGTGGAAGCAACTGAGTCTGACAAGTAAATGAAAGCCTTAATCAAAGAATAAAATCCAAATCATTAAAATACTATTTATATTTTGTTTTAAAGAATGTGAGTCACCACCAGTTTCAACATCACCACCCACAACCATTATTGTCAATGCCAGTTCAGCAAGCAGCGGTACAACAACTGTTATAACTATAGTTAATGAATTTTGCCAAGGCAGGGCTGATGGGCTCTATAGTGACCCAGCTGATCTTAGTAAATATTACCAGTGTCACTCTGGACGAACCCACCATATGATTTGTGTTGAAAGTTTGGTTTTTGATGAAAATTGTAACTGTTGCAATTGGCCTTAATTGATGTAATGTTAATAAATATACTGGCTCAAAATATAAATGAGCAATTAAAGCAGGTAAAATGAAAACAAATTTGCTATTATGCTGGTTTGTCATTGTATTAACAAGAATTCAGTGCAATAATGTAAGATTGTGTCTGAAGTAACCACAGCTGTATTTTGATGTTATCAAGTTGATTATTGTGATAAATTACTTGTTTATCAGCAAATTGATTTTGTGATCAATAAATAAATTAGCGGAGAATCACACAAATGAAAATCGTTTGACGATTCCTCAATGCAAAAGTACAATGTACAACAGTAGGAGAAAATTTGATGAGATGGCTGACACCATAATCAAAGAGGAAGGATTTGAGGGGACTCTGTTGAAGGATGGGACAAAGAAAGTTTTAGATAATATCATTAGGAATGTCCTTGTGGAGACCAAGCCCCCCTCACATTGGGGATACCCTCCATCGTGTTGTGTGGCACTACCACCATGCTAATTTGGATATGTTTTGAACAGGTTTAGCAACTCAAGACCGGGCAACCATGAGGCACTGTGGGCCATCAGCAGCAGCAGAATTGTACTCAAGCACAATCTACAACCTCATGGCCCGGCATATCCCCCACTCTACCATTACCAACAAGCCAGGGGATCAACCCTGGTTCAATGAAAAGTGCAGGAGGGCATGCTAGGAGCAGCACCAGGCATACCTAAAAATGAGGTGCCAACCTGCTGAAGCTACAACACAGGACTACTTGCATGCCAAACAGCATTAGCAGCAAGTAATATACAGGGCTAAGCAGTTCCACAACCAACAGATCAGATCTAAGCTCTGTAGTCCTGCCGCATCCAGTCATGAATGGTGGTGGACAATTAAACAACTCACTGGAGGAGGAGGCTCCACAGGTGTCCCAATCTTCAATGACGGAGGAGCCCAGCACATCAGTCCAAAGGAAAAGGCTGAAGAATTCGCAACAGGCTTCAGCCAGAAGTGTCTAGGGGATAATCCATCTCGGCCTCCTGTGGAGGTCCCCAGCATCACTGGCAAGACCAACATTTAGTATCCATTCCCAATTGCTCTTGAGCAGGTGATGGAAGGCCAAGTTCTTGAATACAACTAATTGACTTGGTCAGCCACTTCAGAGTAAACCTCCCTTCCTGTGAGTCCAAAGCCACATGTAGGCCAGACAGTTAAGGATAAAAGAGTTCCTTCCCTAGAAGACATAAGTAAACCAGACAGATTTCTGCAACAATGTGATAGTTACAGGCTCACCAATACTAATATAAATGACCTATTTAATTATTTGAATTTTAATTCCCCAGCTGCTGTGGTGGGATTTGAACTTATACATCCAGATTATTAGCCCAGACCACTGGTTTAATAGTCTAGCAATATAACTGCTAGACTAGCCTTCCCGTAACTCGGATCACTAGCCCCTGCTCCAGTTATCCCTTAGTCACTAACCCAGCTCCTACCTAATGGCTACATTCTGTCTTGACTGTTCAAGTGAAATGTCATGCAAGGTTGAGTAATGTTATTGCAAGCATCTACAGAAAGGCTAATCGCACATTAGCTTTTCTTGCAGATTGATATATAAGAATATATATCAATACTCTGATATATCAAGCAAATTGATATGAGAGTAAAGAAGTTTTAGTACAATTAAACTGGCTGTACCTGGGGTACAATGTGCAGATTTCATTCCCTTACGTAAGAAATGTAAGATTTGACCTTGAGGTAGTACAACAAAGGTTCACTAGACTACTTCCTGAGATGAGGAGATTGTCCTATGAGAAGAGATTGAGTAGACCAGGCCGATATTCCCTGGAGTTTAGAAGATTGAGAAGTTATTGCATTGAGTTCCAGGGAGCAGAGACTGGGGGCGGTGTTCCAGAGAGGTGAGTATAAAAGCCTTACCTCGGGGATTCATGGCCTAGTTCCAGGGAGCAGAGTCGGAGGGTGGAGTTCCAGAGAAGTGAGTATAAAAACCTTACCTCGGGGATTCGCGGTCCTTGGGTCTAAAAAAAATTAAAAGTGGCGTCACGATAAATTTGTGACCTGATTGGCTGGTAGAGAATATACACTGAATTTGAAACTAAAACATTGTTAAACTAATTAAACCAAATAAATTAATCACTTAATTAATATGCAGAGGGTAACTAGACCAGAATCAGCGGATTACTGTTCTTAGAATTTAGCATTTATAGTAGAAATTTAGCCCTAGGGAATGTATAGTTAACAAGGAGTCAATAAGCAGTTGTTAGATTTAAATTAATAAAGAACAAAGAACAAAGAAAAGTACAGCACAGGAACAGGCCCTTCGGCCCTCCAAGCCTGCACCGATCATATTGCCTGTCAAACTAAAACATTTTGCACTTCCGGGGTCTGTATACCTCTATTCCCATCCTATTCATGTATTTGTCAAGCTGCCTCTTAAACACCACTATCGTACCTGCTTCCACCACCTCCTCTGGCAGCGAATTCCAGACACTCACTACCCTCTGCGTAAAAAACTTGCCCTGCACATCTCCTCTATAGTTTTCTCCTCTCACCTTAAATCTATGTACCCTAGTAATTGACTCTTCCACCCTGGGAAAAAGCTTCTGACCATCTACTCTGTCCATGCCACTCATAATTTTGTAAACTTCTATCAAGTCGCCCCTCAATCTCTGTCGCTCTAGTGAGAACAATCCGAGTTTCTCCAACCTCTCCTCATAGCTAATAACCTCCAGACCAGGCAGCATCCTGGTAAACCTCCTCTGCACCCTCTCCAACACCTCCATATCCTTCTGGTAATGTGGCGACCAGAATTGCATGCAAGTGTGGCCTAACCAAATTTCTATACAGCTGCAGCATGACTTCCCAGCTTTTATACTCAATAACCCTGCCAATGAAGGCAAGCATGCCATATGCCTTCCTGACTACCTTATCTACCTGTGTTGCCACTTTCAGTGACCTATGGACCTGTACACCCAGATCCCTCTGCCCGTCAATGCACTTAAGGGTTCTGCCATTTACTATATAATTAGTGCCTGTATTAGACCTCCAAAATGCATTACCTCGCATTTGTCTGGATTAAACTCCATCTGCTATTACTCCGCCCAAGTCTCCAAACGATCTATGTTCCGTTGTATTCTTAGACAATCCTCTTCACTATCTGCAACTCCTCCAACCTTAGTGTCATCTGCAAGCTTACTAATTAGCCCAGTTACATTTTCCTCCAAATCATTTATGTATACTACAACAGCAAAGGTCCCAGCACTGATCCCTGCGGAACTCCACTAGTCACAGCTCTCCATTCAGAAAAGCACCCTTCCACTGCTACCCTCTGTCTTCTATGACCAAGCCAATTCTGTATCCATCTTGCCAGCTCACTTCTGATCCTGTGCGACTTTACCTTCTGGCCCAGTCTGCCATGAGGGACCTTGTCAAAGACCCTACTGAAATCCATGTGGATAACATCCACTGCCCTTCCATCGTCGATCATCTTTGTCACTTCCTCGAAAAACTCGATCAAGTTAGTGAGACACAACCTCCCCTTCACAAAACCATGCTGCCTCTCACTAATACGCCCACTTGCTTCGAAATAATACTAAATCCTGTCACGAAGAATCTTCTCCAATAATTTCCCTACCACTGACGTAAGGTTCACGAGCCTGTAATTTCCTGGATTCCCTGCTACCCTTCTTAAACAATGGAACAACATTGGCTATTCTCCAGTCCTCTGGGACCTCACCCAAAGCCAGTGAGGATACAAAGATTTCTGTCAAGGCCCCAGCAATCTCCTCCCTTGCCTCCCTTAGTACTCTGAGGTAGATCCCATCTGGCCCTGGGGACTTATCCACCTTAGTTTTCTTCAAGATGCCTAACACCTCCTCTCTTTTGATCTCAACATGATCCAGGCTATCTCCACACTCTTCCCTAGACAAATCGACCGCTAAGTCCTTCTCTTTCGTGAATACTGAAGAGAAGTATTCATTTAGTACCTCTCCCATTTCTTCTGTCTCCACACACAGATTCCTACCTCTATCCCTGAGTGGGCCTACCCTTTCCCTAGCTACCCTCTTGCTTTTTACATATGTATAAAAGGCCTTGGGATTTTCCTTAATCCTGGTTGCCAGTGACTTTTCATGACCCCTTTTAGTCCTCCTGACTCCTTGCTTAAGTTTCTTCCTACTTTCTTTATATTCTCCGCAGGCTTCATCTGTTCCCAGCCTTCCAGCCCTTATGAATTCTTCCCTTTTCTTTTTGACTAATCTCAGAATATCCTTCATTATCCAAGGTTCCTGAAACTTGCCCTGTTTATCCTTCATTCTAGCAGGAACATGCCGGTCTTGAATTCTTATCAACGGACGTTTGAAAGCCCCCCACGTGTCAGTTGTTGATTTGCCCTCAAACATCCCCCTCCAGTCTAGATTCCTCAGTTCCTGTCTAATATTGTTATAATTAGCCTTCCACCAATTAAGCACCTTAACCCGAGGACTCCTGTTATCCTTATCCACCAGTCCCTTGAAACTTACTGAATTATGGTCACTTTTCCCAAAATGCTCCCCTACTGAAACTTCGACCACCTGGCCGGGTTCATTCCCTAATACCAGGTCAATAATTGCCCCTTCCCTAGTTGGGCTATCTACATATTGTCTCAGGAAGCCCTCCTGGATGCACCTTACAAATTCTGCACCATCCAAAACGCCTAGCGCTAAGTGATTCCCAGTTAATATAGGGAAAGTTAAAAACACCCACCACAACAACCCGATTGCTTTTTACATCTTTCCAAAATCTGCCTACGTAACTGTTCCTCATTCTCCCGCCGGCATTTTGGAGGCCTATAGTAAACCCCCAACATTGTGACTGCACCCTTCCTATTCCGGAGCTCTAACCATATTGCCTCACTGGATGAGCCCTCTGAGGTGTCCTCCTGTCATACAGCTGTGATATTCCCCTTAACCAGCAGTGCAACTCCCCCACCTCTTCTACATCCCTCTCTATCCTGCCTGAAGCATCTAAATCCTGGAACATCTATCTGCCAATCCTGTCCATCCATCAACCAAGTCTCTGTAATAACAATAACATCATTGTCCCAAGTACTAATCCAAGCTCTAAGCTCATCTGCCTTGCCTGTTATACTTCTCGCATTGAAACAAATGCATTTCAGTCCCCCAGTCCCACTGTGTTCAGTAATTTCTCCTTGCCTGCCCTTCCTCTTAGTCCTACTGGCCATATTCACTGGTTCCCAGTCCTTTATTTCACCTGCTGACCTATTGCTCTGGTTCCCACCCCCCCTGCCATATTAGTTTAAACCCTCCCAAGTGACACTAGCAAACCTCACAGCCAGGATATTGGTGCCCCTCCAGTTTAGATGCAACCCATTCTTCTTGTACAGGTCCCACCTGCCCCGGAAGAGATCCCACTGATCCAGATATCGGAAACCCTCCCTCCTACACCATCTGTTCAGCCACGTGTTCAGCTGTACTATCTTCCTATTTCTAGCCTCACTGGCACGTGGCACAGGGAGTAATCCTGAGATTACAACCCTAGAGGTCATGTTTTTTAACTTTCTGCCTAACTCCCTGAACTTCCGCTGCAGGACCTCATCACTCTTCCTGCCTATGTCATTAGTACCAATGTGTACCACAACCTCTGGCTGTTCTCCCTCCCCCTTCAGAATGTCCCGTACCCGATCAGAGACATCCTGGACCCCAGCACCAGGGAGGCAACATACCATCCTGGTGTCTCTATCACAACCACAGAAGCGCCTATCTGAGCCCCTGACTATAGAGTCCCCTATGACAATTGCTCTTCTGTGCTTTGACGCCCCCACCACCCCCTCCCCACCCCTGCTGAACAACAGAGACAGCTGTGGTGCCACTGCTCTGGCTACTGCTGCTGTTTTCCCCCGATAGGCCATCCCCCCAACAGTATCCAGAACGGTATACCTGATAGAGAGGGAGACAGCCACAGGGGATTCCTGCACTGACTGCCAGCCCCTTCTAGTAGTCACCCATCTATCTGTCTGTACCTTGGGTGTGATCACGTCTGTAAAACTCCTGTCAATGATGCTTTCCGCCACCTGAATGCTCCTAAGTGCATCCAACTGCTGCTCCAACCGATCCATGCGGGTCTGTGAGGAGCTGCAATTGGGGACACTTCCTGCAGATGTAGTTGTCCGGGACACTTGTAGCATCACAGATTTCCCACATCCCACAGGTGAAGCACTTCACTCCAGCAATTGCCATTTCTAGAACTATTTAATAAATTAATTCAAATCTAATAAATGCTTATTGACTCTTTATTAACTATACATTCCCTAGGGATAGATTTCCACTATAAACGTTAAATTCTAGGAACAGTAATCCGCTGATTCTGGTCTAGTTACCCTCTACATTTTAATTAAGTGATTAATTTATTTGGTTTAATTAGTTTAACAATGTTTTATTTTCAAATTCAGTGTGGATTCCCTACCAGCCAATCAGGTCACAGATTTATCGTGACGCCACTTTTAATTTTTTTTCTAAAAGACCCGAGGTCCACGAATCCCCGAGGTCAGGTTTTTATACTCACCTTTCTGGAACTCCGCACTCCGACTCTGTTCCCTGGAACTAGGCCGAGAATCCCCGAGGTCAGGTTTTTATACTCACCTCTCTGGAACTCTGCCCTCCGACTCTGCTTCCTGGAACTAGGCCGAGAATCCCCGAGGTAAGGTTTTTATACTCACCACTCTGGAACTCCGCCCTGCGACTCTGCTCCCTGGACCTAGGCTGAGAATCCCCGAGGTAAGGTTTTTATACTCTGCTCCCTGGAACTAGGCCGCGAATCCTCGAGGTAAGGTATTTATACTCACCTCTCTGGAACTCCGCCTTCTGACTCTGCTCCCTGGAACTAGTTTATTAAATAGTTCTAGAAATGGCAGTTGCTGGGGTGAAGTGCTTCACCTGTGGGATGTGGGAAATCTGTGACGCTTCAAGTGTCCCGGACAACGACATCTGCAGGAAGTGTCCCCAATTGCAGCTCCTCACAGACCCGCATGGATCGGTTGAAGCAGCAGTTGGATGCACTTAGGAGCATTCAGGTGGCGGAAAGTGTCATAGACAGGAGTTTTACAGACGTGATCACACCTAAGGTACAGACAGAAAAATGGGTGACCGCTGGAAGGGGCAGGTAGTCGGTGCAGGAATCCCCTGTGGCTGTCTCCCTCTCTATCAGGTATACTATTTTGGATACTGTTGGGGGGATGGCCTATCGGGGGAAAACAGCAGCAGTAGCCAGAGCAGTGGCACCACAGCTGTCTCTGTTGTTCACCAGGGGTGGGGAGGGGGTGGGGGGGGCGTCAAAGCACAGAAGAGCAATTGTCATAGGGGACTCTATAGTCAGGGGCTCAGATAGGCGCTTCTGTGGTTGTGATAGAGACACCAGGATGGTATGTTGCCTCCCTGGTGCTGGGGTCCAGGATGTCTCTGATCGGGTACGGGACATTCTGAAGGGGGAGGGAGAACAGCCAGGGGTCATGGTACACATAGGTACTAATGATGTAGGCAGGAAGAGTGACGAGGTCCTGCAGCAGGAGTTCAGGGAGTTAGGCAGAAAGTTAAAAAACATGACCTCTAGGGTTGTAATCTCAGGAATACTCCCTGTGCCATGTGCCAGTGAGGCTAGACATAGGAAGATAGTGCAGCTAAACATGTGTCTGAACAAATGGTGTAGGAGGGAGGGTTTCCGATATCTGGATCATTGCGATCTCTTCCGGGGCAGGTGGGACCTGTACAAGAAGAATGGATTGCATCTAAACTGGAGGGGCACCAATATCTTGGCTGTGAGGTTTGCTAGTGTCACTCGGGAGGGTTTAAACTAATATGGCAGGGGGGGTGGGAACCAGAGCAATCGGTCAGCAGGTGAAATAAATGACTGGGAACCAATGAATATGGCCAGTAGGACTAAGAGGAAGAGCAGGCAGGGAGAAATTACTGAACACAGTGGGACTGGGGGTCTGAAATGCATTTGTTTCAATGTGAGAAGTATAACAGGCAAGGCAGATGAGCTTAGAGCTTGGATTAGTACTTGGGACTATGATGTTATTGCTATTACAGAGACTTGGTTGATGGATGGACAGGATTAGCAGATGAACATTCCAGGATTTAGATGTTTCAGGCAGGATAGAGAGGGATGTAGAAGAGGTGGGGGAGTTGCACTGCTGGTTAAGGGGAATATCACAGCTGTACGACAGGAGGACACCTCGGTGGGCTCATGCAGCGAGGCAATATGGGTAGAGCTCCGGAATAGGAAGGGTGCAGTCACAATGTTGGGGGTTTACTGAAGGCCTCCCAATTGCTGGCGGGAGATTGAGGAACAGTTACGTAGGCAGATTTTGGAAAGATGTAAAAGCAATAGGGTTGTTGTGGTGGGTGATTTAACTTTCCCTATATTGACTGGGAATCACTTAGCGCTAGGGGTTTTGGATGGTGCAGAATTTGTAAGGTGCATCCAGGAGGACTTCGTGAGACAATATGTAGATAGTCCAACTAGGGAAGGGGCAATACTGGACCTGGTATTAGGTAATGAACCCAGCCAGGTGGTCGAAGTTTCAATAGGGGAGCATTTTGGGAAAAGTGACCATAATTCAGTAAGTTTCAAGGTACTGGTGGATACAGATAACAGGAGTCCTCGAGTTAAGGTGCTTAATTGGGGCAAGGCTAATTATAACAATATTAGACAGGAACTGAGGAATCTAGACTGGAGAGGGATGTTTGAGGGCAAATCAACAACTGACATTTGGGGGGCTTTCAAACGTCCATTTGATAAGAATTCAGGACCGGCATGTTCCTGCTAGGATGAAGGATAAACAGGGCAAGTTTCAGGAACCTTGGATAATGAAGGATATTCTGAGATTAGTCAAAAAGAAAAGGGAAGCATTCGTAAGGGCTGGAAGGCTGGGAACAGATGAAGCCCGTGGAGAATATAAAGAAAGTAGGAAGAAACTTAAGCAAGGAGTCAGGAGGACTAAAAGGGGTCATGAAAAGTCACTGGCAACCAGGATTAAGGAAAATCCCAAGGCCTTTTATACATATGTAAAAAGCAAGAGGGTAGCCAGAGAAAGGGTAGGCCCACTCAGGGATAGAGGTAGGAATCTGTGTGTGGAGACAGAAGAAATGGGAGAGGTACTAAATGAATACTTCTCTTCAGTATTCACGAAAGAGAAGGACTTAGCGGTCGATGTGTCTAAGGAAGAGTGTGTAGATAGCCTGGATCATGTTGAGATCAAAAGAGAGGAGGTGTTAGGCATCTTGAAGAAAATTAAGGTGGATAAGTCCCCAGGGCCAGATGGGATCTACCTCAGAGTACTAAGGGAGGCAAAGGAAGAGATTGATGGGGCCTTGACAGAAATCTTTGTATCCTCACTGGCTATGGGTGAGGTCCCAGAGGATTGGAGAAGGGCCAATGTTGTTCCATTGTTTAAGAAAGGTAGCAAGGATAATCCAGGAAATTACAGGCCCGTGAACCTTACGTCAGTGGTAGGGAAATTATTGGTGAAGATTCTTCGTGACAGGATTTAGTACCATTTGGAAGCAAATGGGTGTTTTAGTGAGAGGCAGCATGGTTTTGTGAAGGGGAGGTCGTGTCTCACTAACTTGATCGAGTTTTTCGAGGAAGTGACAAAGATGATCGACGATGGAAGTGTAGTGGATGATATATACATGCATTTCAGTAAGGCCTTTGACAAGGTCCCTCATGGCAGACTGGTACAGAAGATAAAGTCACACGGGATCAGAGGTGAGCTGACAAGATGGATACAGAATTGGCTTGGTCATAGAAGACAGAGGGTAGCAGTGGAACAGTGCTTTTCTGACTGGAGATTTGTGACTAGTGGAGTTCCGCAGGGATCAGTGCTGGGACCTTTGCTGTTTGTAGTATACATAAATGATTTGGTGAAAAATGTAACTGGACTAATTAATAAATTTGCAGACGACACTAAGGTTGGAGGAGTTGCAGATAGTGAAGAGGATTGTCAAAGGATACAATGGGATATGGATCATTTGGAGACTTGGGCGGAGAAATAGCAGATGGAGTTTAATCTGGACAAACGTGAGGTAATGCATTTTGGAAGGTCTAATATAGGCACTAATTATACAGTAAATGGCAGAACCCTTAAGTGCATCGACTGGCAGAGGGATCTGGGTGTACCGGTCCACAGGTCACTGAAAGTGCAATGCAGGTGGATAAGGTAGTCAGGAAGGCATATGGCATGCTTGCCTTCATTGGCAGGGGTATTAAGTATAAAAGCTGGGAAGTCATGCTGCAGCTGTATAGAACCTTGATTAGGCCACACTTGGAATATTGCGTGCAATTCTGGTCGCCACATTACCAGAAGGACATGGAGGCGTTGGAGAGGGTGCAGAGGAAGTTTACTAGGATGCTGCCTGGTCTGGAGGTTATTAGCTATGAAGAGAGGTTGGAGAAACTTGGATTGTTCTCACTAAAGTGATGGAGATTGAGGGGCGACTTGATAGAAGTTTACAAAATTATGAGTGGCATGGACAGAGTAGATAGTCAGAAGCTTTTTCCCAGGGTGGAAGAGTCAATTACTAGGGGACATAGATCTAAGGTGAGAGGAGAAAACTATAGGGGAGATACGTGGAGCAAGATTTTTATGCAGAGGGTAGTGAGTGTCTGGAATTCGCTGCCAGAGGAGGTGGTGGAAGCAGGTACGATAGTGATGTTTAAGAGGCAGCTTGACAAATACATGAATAGGATGGGAATAGAGGGATACAGACCCCGGAAGTGCAAAATGTTTTAGTTGATGGGCAATATGATCGGCGCAGGCTTGGAGGGCCGAAGGGCCTGTTCCTGTGCTGTACTTTTCTTTCTTTGTTCTTTCTTTGAAACCTGTACAATTCGTAAGGGTTTGATCTGATGCTGAGAAAATGCTTCTCTTGGCTGGGAAATATAGAACAAGGGGTCACATTCTCAGAACAAGTGGTTGGCTGTTTAGGACAGAGATGAGGAGAAAATTCTTTACTAAGAGGGCTCTGAATCTTTGGAATTCTCTAACCCATGGGGGTGTGGATGCTCAACCATTGAGTATATTCAAGATAAAGATTGGTAAATTTTTGAGAATTAAGGCAATTAAACTTATGGAGATAGCTTGGGAAGGTGGAGTTGAAGTACAAGATCAGCCATTATACCATATGGTACCACAGGCATGAAGGGCCAAATGGCTTACTCCTGCTTCATTTCTTATATTCTTACATTATGTTCTTATGTAAATATGATGCAGATAATGGCAATGTCAAACTCCCAAAATGTAGAGATTTAAAATGACAAATGATGGTTTAAATAACTTTTGCAGAAGATGTCAGTAAGTCAATGCAAAATCAAAGTTTTCAACCTGGTTTTCATATTCCTTCCATGGCCTCAACCCATTCTTGCTCTGCAGCCTCCTTCAGGGCTGTGTGTTAGAATACGTGCTCTATTCTGCAAGCTCTCATCTCTTTTATTCCTTCCCCTGCTCCGTCTACAATGGCAGAGTCTTCACCTGACTTGACTGAATACTCTTGAGTGCAAGCTCTAAAACTTTCTTTGTCCCATCCTTCAACAGAGTCCCCTCAAATCCTTCCTCTTTGATTATGGTGTCAGCCTCTAGTCAAATTTTCTCCGACTGTTGTACACTATTACCTTCCAACCCCATGCAGCACTTTTTGCATTCAAAGTGCTACTCAATAGCAAATTGCTGTGAAGGAGAACTTCCTGATATGAAGTTTGATCTCATATTTTGTGTCGTTTATCCTGTTGTGGCAATGTAATTATCTGTGGAAGCAACTGAGTCTGACAAGTAAATGAAAGCCTTAATCAAAGAATAAAATCCAAATCATTAAAATACTATTTATATTTTGTTTATAGAATGTGAGTCACCACCAGTTTCAACATCACCACCCACAGCTTTTATTGTCAATGCCAGTTCAGCAAGCAGCGGTACAACAACTGTTATAACTATAGTTAATGAATTTTGCCAAGGCAGGGCTGATGGGCTCTATAGTGACCCAGCTGATCTTAGTAAATATTACCAGTGTCACGCTGGACGAACCCACCATTTGATTTGTGTTGAAAGTTTGGTTTTTGATGAAAATTGTAACTGTTGCAATTGGCCTTAATTGATGTAATGTTAATAAATATACTGGCTCAAAATATAAATGAGCAATTAAAGCAGGTAAAATAAAAACAAATTTGCTATTATGCTGGTTTGTCATTATATTCACAAGAATTCAGTGCAATAATGAAAGATTGTGTCTGAAGTAACCACAGCTGTATTTTGATGTTATCAAGTTGACTGTTGTGATAAATTACTTGTTTATCAGCAAATTGATTTTGTGATCAATAAATAAATTAGCAGAGAATCACACAAATGAAAATCATTTGACTATCCTCAATGCAAAAGTACAATGTACAACAGTAGGAGAAAATTTGATGAGATGGCTGACACCATAATCAAAGAGGAAGGATTTGAGGGGACTCTGTTGAAGGATGGGGCAAAGAAAGTTTTAGAGCTTGCTCTCAAGAGTATCGGGTCAAGTCAGGTGAAGACTCTGCCATTGTAGACGGAGCAGGGGAAGGAATAAAAGAGATGAGAGCTTGCAGAATAGAGCATGTTTTCTAACACACAGCCCTGAAGGAGGTTGCAGAGCAAGAATGGGTTGAGGCCGTGGAAGGAATATGAAAACCAGGTTGAGAACTTTGACTTTGCATTGACTTACTTACATCTTCTGCAAAAAAAGCACCTGAGCATGATAATTGTGTGATTTTAAAATCAGCCCCTAAACACAGTAAACAACAACACTGCTTGATAAGTTCAAGCTTTCATATTTTTCCTGGATTCCTTTGTTCTCTCTCTATTTTTTTTCAGCAAACAAAATAAAATTAATGACAGGTAAAGAAGTCTTGGATCAGGCATTTTTGGCTATTTCGTTTTGGATATTTAATTCCCCCTGTCTCATATTTACTTGCAATCACTCAGAGACATTCAGGTGTGGGGGTGATGAATGCACAAGCAACACTACTCTGAAGGTTGAGCCTACGTCCCACCCGCAGAAGAGGAAGCAGCATCAAAGTGGTGTTGAAGCCCCACAACACTCAAGAAGCTCAATACGTTCCAGGACAAAACAGCTCGTTTGATCAGCACCCCATTTGCCACTGTAATATCTACTCCCTCCGCCATCAGTGTACAGTGGAAGCCACATGCACCATCTACAAGATGCACCACAGCAACTCTTCAGCCTCCTTAGACAGTGTCATCCAAACTCATCCAACCTCTGTCAGCTAGAAGACAAGGGCAGCAGATGCATGGGGACACCACTAACTCCAACTTCCTCTCCAAGTCACACATCATCCTGACTTAGAACTAAATCCTTCACTATCACTAGGTCAAAATTCTGGAATCCCTCCTTAACAGCATTGTGGGTGCACCTCCACTACATGGGCTGCAGCAGTTCAGGAATGCTGCTTACCAACACTGTCTCAAGGGCAATTAATAATGGGCAACAAGTAGTAGCCCTGTCAATGACACTTATTCAAAGTAAGAAAAAAATACAAAAGTAACCCCCTCAGGCAGTTGGAATCAAACTCAAAACAGCATTTTTCCATCAAAAATGAACTGCCAATTAAAATTTCTCCATCACCCCATATCTATCTCAGAGACTATGAATTAATCTGCTCTTTAAATGATTAGTTTCATATTATGTTGGGAAAACAAATGTCGGTAGGATGCAGGACACCAGAACTCAGTTGGCTCCACTTTCCTTCCTGTGTTGAACCCAAAATGCTTTACCTGTGAAGTGCTGTAATGACTGTAGATATCAGAGTGCTGTGCTTTGAGTTTGTGTCAAAGTTTCAAACATCTGTTTCTGCCTTGAACAGCTGGAAATGAATTCATGCAGCTGAATTCCTTTCAACTGAAATTGTTCATTAAAAAAAGTAAATTCTTAGTGAATCAATGTTTTTAATTTGCTGTTAAAACTGCATTTTATATCTTCAGTTGAGACAAATTAGATGTGGTACAGGAATGGTCTTTATCCACAAAGTAGTGTCACCTTGGTAATTAAACTGAAGATCAGTTATAGCTTCACTGGTACCCAACAAAGATTTATGGCAGGCTGGGAAAATAAAGACTATTTTAGTGTTCTCTTATTCAACAATAATATTTTAATATCTCATCAGCAGCATAAAAATAAACAACTGATATATTGGGTCTCTTTCTAATTATAATTACTTTCTTGTTTCCTTCTCTTTCTTTTCACCCAATAACACATCTGCACTCAGCAGAACTGACCTCGACTTTATGCAAAGGCTTCCCCAATTCCATTAGTTTCTGGCCTATATGTAAAATCAGCTTGGACTGAACTAAAGCCCAATTATCTTGGCCAGAATTTTCCAGCCCCACATGTTGGTGGGGTTTTCCAGTCCTGCTGATGTGAAAAGGGAATGGTTCACCATCCTGGCTGCAGGGGGTCAAGTGGGTGGGGGCTGGAAAATCCCAGACCTTGTGTTGTGAAGCTGTCATTGTAGATGTCTATGATGCCAGGGGACTGCCATGGGGAGGGCAATGGTTCAAGAGGGTGGTTAATCAGGGGTAAATAAGAATGGGCAAAAAAAGTTGGATTGCCTGTGACTTGTATCCCATGAACAAATAAAAATAACACCAGTGCGCAAGCATACCATCCATTTCAACCCAACCTGAAACTGGGAAAATGAACCTACATTGTTTGGAACACACATTGTCAGGAATTTTTGAAGTTCCACACCTGGTGAGCAGAATCTTGTTAAATTCTACCCACATAATTTGAACTCCTAATTTACCCCTTTAGGACTCCTGATAAAGACTACTTTGGTATTTTACAGCAACTCAACATTATTATTCTCAACAAGATGCTTGCGTTGAACTGTTACTTAGATTAATAACCAAGCCTACCTTCTGCTTTCTCATTATGGCCAGTTGCAACAGGTACAGGAAGGATCAAAGACTAATGCAGCAGCACATTGCTCCACATAGGTCACTCCATTGGCACATTCATAAAATTTATTCTTGTCTTTCGAATCAGGGTAGGTACCATTCACTTTGACAGTGCAGAACCCGCTTCCGCCACTGCCACTACCACTGCCACTTCCGCCGCCACTGCCACCACTGCCACCGCCACCACTGCCGCCGCCATCACTACTGCCACTGCCACCACTGCCGCCACCACTGCGACCACTGCCGCCATCACTACCGCCACTGCCGCCACCACCACTGCCGCCGCCATCACTGCTGCTGCCAACACTGCCGCCGCCACCACTGCGGCCACCACTGCGACCACTGCCGCCATCACTACCGCCACTGCCGCCACTGCCGCCACCACCACTGCCGCCACCACCACTGCCGCTGCCACCACTGCCGCCACCACTGCAACCACTGCCGCCATCACTACCGCCACTGCCGCCACTGCCCCACCACCACTGCCGCCACCACCACTGCCGCCGCCACCACTGCCGCCACCACTGCGACCACTGCCGCCATCACTATCGCCACTGCCGCCACTGCCGCCACCACTGCTGCCGCCACCACTGCCGCCGCCACCACTGCCACCACCACTGCGACCACTGCCGCCATCACTACCGCCACTGCCAACACTGCCGTCACCAC
Organism: Carcharodon carcharias; assembly: GCF_017639515.1. Classification (NCBI taxonomy): domain Eukaryota; kingdom Metazoa; phylum Chordata; class Chondrichthyes; order Lamniformes; family Lamnidae; genus Carcharodon; species Carcharodon carcharias. The sequence goes on along the minus strand of NC_054475.1, from coordinate 35,997 downwards.
CACTGCCGCCGCCATCACTACTGCCACTGCCGCCACCACCACTGCCACCGCCACTGCCGCCACCACCACTGCCACCACTGCCACTGCCACCACTGCCACCGCCACCACTGCGACCACTGCCGCCGCCACTGCCGCCACCACCACTGCTGCTGCTGCTGCTGCCACTGCTAGGGGCATGAGTAGGGGGAATAGCTGGTGCCAGTGTTGTTTTAGATGGAACACAAGCTAGAAAGAAATACAATTCATTAATTCATTGCTTGCTTCAAAGTCAGGGGCTGTTGCTGCATTGAAAATCTGCAGGTAAAACTCAATTCTCTATGGTATCCAGGACAAGCTTCTTGGAAAGTCGGTTCAATAAGGCTTACTGAGGAAGTCTTGTGTCACAGCCAATTCTGTCTGGAGTCTTTATTTTTTGGAGTGAAAATTTCAAAGTGCGATTTAATTATAGTTTTATTTTAAGTCTAATTACACAAAATGTGTGGCAGGTGTCATTGAATCCCACCTGTTAAAAAACTTGATAAGCTTTTACCACAATACGTTATCCTTTTAAACGGCACATTGATACATTGCAAATCTTCAATGTATTTAATTATCAATGCATATTGGATGCAAACCTGTTAATATTGTTCTGAAGATGTGTTACATTATACATTAAATTATAATGTCATCAGCTGGACATTTATTTGCATTTAACTTTTTTGAAAGGGCATTTTTCCAAAGTAAAGGACATTGGCTGACAGCAGCTACTATGCTGCATTTGGAAAGGACAGAAGTTGCTTTTTATGAAGACGTAGAGATCTCAGAAAGAGGCCACATAATCCAGTTCTTCAGTGAAAAGATACTGGATTTTGAATAGACAAAGAGAGACTGCCTCAGGAAAACAGCCATACCCCATCTATCTTTCTTCTGAAAACTCTCTCATCAAAGCAGAGCAGTTTAAGATTTGAAAAACCCACTAGAAGACCTTATTGCTGCAAACCAAACATTCTAAAAGGACAATTCCAAATCAAAACCACTGTCTCCAGGAAAAAAAACCCACTAGGAACCATCAGCTACTGTGGACCAGGAACCTTCTGCTACAAACAAGCATCTGGTCCACCTGTGATTTTTTTTTTATCCCTGGCTCGACTTGTGATTTGGCCAAGTTTTTAAAATATGTTACTCTGAAGAGTTTTACTTCCTATTTTCATGCTTGTTGCATGGAGGAGGGCGTTGTTGGATTGTGCGTGTTGTAGCTTGGTTGGACTGGCTGAGGAATGATTGCTGAGGCATTGGTGTATCTAAACAATAACTAGTTTATTAGATTTAGCTAAACTATATACAGATATACAGATATACATAACTAGGTGTTACTTCGCTGAAGCTAGGAAATTCTCACTGTCATCTCTTGTCTTGCATCTCTTGCATTATCATTATGGGCAGTGCTGTTTATACTGTCCCACACATTAAGCATTACAAACATAATACTACAGTGTGTGTGTTGTTTTAGCCTTAACGATTATATGTACATATGTTCATTTTAAACGTTTTGTTAGCAATTTCTGCATCTTTACCTGAGTCAGTTTTACCAATGAAGCTAACTCTTTACTTCTTAAGGAACCTGGCTGGCTTATTTCTTGCACTTAGCTATGCACAGTTAAATATGTATTAAATTGGTAATAGTACAACCCTTTTAAATTCAAATTCTGTTATAACCAACTTAGGAGTGAGAGAAAGACAGGAATGAGTTCACACCTGCAACCTGGGTCCTAACACCATATATACATGTTTTGGTATTTTACTATATGGCTCATCCTGTTTTAGGAATTTTTGCTTGTAGACATTTAGCAATATTCTAATAATCAGATTTCTGTGGCTCTACCAATGTTGAAATTGAAATACATTTAGGCACTCCAAACAATTACTAAGTTATTTTAGTTATTACTTGAATTCCAGGCTGACTTTGTGGCAGAAACAACAATCAGTTCTGAGTATAAAGAACCCTGACATTTACCTGTGGAAATTCTGAGCTTTCTGTGCAGTGCATTAATGAGAGGATAAGGCCCTTGGTTGCAGAAATCATCCATAGCAAGATCCCACATCATTGCTCCTCCAAAATTGCTCTTTTTCAGCCACTCAGCCTGAAAGACATGGTTCACATAATTCACAAATCCTTGTTTGCAAGCAGTTTCTACTCCAAATATAACTGATATACCTCCCCAGAAATTAGCCTGGGACCCTTTTTCCTGATATATATTAATGACCTAGACCTTGGTGTACAGGGCACAATATCAAAGTTTGCGGATGATGCAAAACCTAAAAGTATAGTGAACTGTTTGGAGGATAGTGTAGGACTTCAAAAGGACATAGGCAAGTTGGTGAAATGGGCAGACAGGTGGCAGACGAGGTTCAGTGCACAGAAATGTGAAGTAATTAATTTTGATAGAAAGAGCATGGAGAGACAACATAAAATAAAGAGTACATCTTTAAAAGGGGTGTAGGAGCAGAAGGATCTAGGAGTATAGATGCATAAGTCATTGAATATAGCAGGACAAGTTGAGAGCATGGTTAATAAAGCACACAATCCCCTATGCTTAATTAATAGGGGCATAGAGTACAAGGGCGAGGAGGTTGCATTGAACTTGTGTAAGTCACTTGTTCAGCCTTAGCTGGAGTGTTGATCCCGCCTGGGCACCACACTTTAGGAAAGGCATGAAGGCAGTAGAAGGAACAGCTGTGGGGATGCAGTGGTGCAGTGACTTTTATCACTGGACCAGAAATTCAGGGTAATCCTCTGGGGACCTGAGTTCAAATCCCACCATGGCAGATGGTGAAACTTGAATTAAATAAATATCTGGAATTAAAGGTCTAATGTTGACCATCATTAGAATTTTGCCCTTGGTGTGCAGGCTCGGCCGAGGCAGCCAGGTAGCCAACCACCGCCTGTGGTTGTCAGCGCACTGCGATTTTACGTGGGCGGACCAATTAAGGCCCACCCAGCATGATATGCGAGTTGCAGCACTAAGTGCTGACTGTGAGGGTATGGAGAGGAAGGGGAGGAGGGGGAACAGGCCTAGCACGCAGTTTACACATGTGTACAAAAGAGCGCTGAATATATATGAAGAATATATAGAAAAAATTATTGTATATCAGAAAAATGTAATAAAACATATCCCCTCTTATAACTCTGTCACATGAGCAAGGACATGTTTTTAATTTAAAAATAAGGTTTTTATTTTATTTGTATTTGCTTTTGGAGATCTCACCCGGACTGTGGATGAGGTTTCCAAAAAAATGCAAAGGCCGCTTGGCCTTTTTGCCTGCCCGTCAACTGTTAGGTTGAACAGGCAGTAATAAATTAAACTTAGTTGACTACTTAATAGTATTAACAGGCTTTTAATTGTCAGAGGGTGCACTCCTTCCCTTGGTGTGCACCCACCGATTGAACTATCATGTGACTGCGCATTGATGTTGGCACGCTCGATCGATATCAACGCACATCATTTCACCCTCAGTCGGGTTGGGCGTGTGCATGTCGGGTGAACATAATTTTCTGCCCCATGAAACCATTGCCCTAAAATCCCACCTGCTTTAGGGAAGGAAATCTGTCATCCTGACTTGGTCTGGTCTACCTGTGATCCCAGGCCCACAGCAATGTGATGATTCTTAATGGTCTCTGAAATGGCCTAACAAGCCACTCAGCTGTATCAAACTGTTAAAAAGCTGAAAAGGAATCAAACTGGCCAGACAATCTGGCATCGACCTAGACCAACGCCAATGGCAATCTCAGTCCTGTTGACCCTGCAAAGTCCTCTTAATTAACATCTGGGGCCAAGTGTCAATTTTGGAGAGCTGTCTCATAAATTAGTCAAGCAATACCCTGACACAGTCATACTCATGTAACCATAACCTGACAGATAATGTCTCAGGCACCATCATCACCATCCCTGGGTGTGTCCTGTCCCACCAGGACAGACCCAGAAGAGGTGACAGCACAGTGGCATATAGTCAGGAGGGAGCTGCCCTCACAGTCCCCAATATTGACTCCAGACCCCATGAAGGCTCATGGCACCAGGTCAAACATGGGCAAGGAAACCTCCTGCTGATTATCATGCAGGGTGCAGAAAGTACACTGGGTGAGGTCTTCAATGTCCATCACCAAGTGCGGCTGGGGAGTGCCACCACAGACCATGTGCTCGAGTGCTAAAAGACATAGCTGCTATACTGGGTCTGCGGCAAGTGGGGAGGGAACCAACAAGATGGAGAAATAGACTTGACCTCATCCTTCAACCCATCCTTCATTTGATGCATCAGTGTTCCTCTACGTTGAACACAACTTGAAGAAAGCACTGAGAGTGGCAAGGGTGCAGAAAGTACTCTGGGCATGGTCTTCAATGTCCATCACCAAGCGTGGCTCGGGAGTGCTGCCACAGGCCAAGCTGTCCGGGTCCTAAAAGACATAGATGCTATAGTGGGTTTGCGGCAAATGTGGAGGGAAGCAGCAAGAGGGAGAAACAGACTTAAGCTCATCCTCACCAACCTGCCTGCCACAGGTGCACCTGTCCATGACAGTATTGGTAGGAGTGACAAACGTACAGTCCTTGTGGAGACAAAGTCCCACCTTCACGTTGAGGATACCCTCCATCATGTTGTGTGGCACTACCACCATGATAATTGGGATAGATTATGAACAGATCTAGCAACACAAGACTGGGGCAACCATGAGATGCTGTGGGCCATCAGCAGTAAGAGCACTGTACTCAACCACAATCTGTAACCTCATGGCCCGGTATATCCCCCACTCAACCATTACCAACAAGCCAGGAGATCAACCCTGGTTCAGTGAAGAGTGCAGGTCTGCTGAAGCTACAACACAGGGCTACTTCTGTGCCAAACAGCATAAACAGCAAGCAATAGACAGAGCTAAGCAATTCCACAACCAACAGCTCTGCAGTTCTGCCAGTTCAGTCGTGAATAGTGGTAGGCAATTAACAACTCACTGGAGGAGGATGCTTCACAAATATCCTCATCCTCAATGATGGAGGAGCCCAGCACATCAGTGAAAAAGATAAGGCTGAAGCATTCACAACAATCTTCAGCCAGAAATGTCAAGTGGATGATGTTTCCCAGCCTCCTGAGTAGGTCCCCAGCATCACAGGTGCCAGTCTTCAGCCAATTTGACTCACTCCATGCGATATCAAGAAATAGCTGAAGGCACTGGATACTACAAAGGCTGTGGGACCTGACAATATTCCAGCAATAGCACTGAAGACATGTGCACCAGGACTTGCTGAGCCCCTAGTCAAGTAATTCTTTTACAGCTACAGCACTGGCATCTACCCAACAATGTGGAAAATTGCCCAGATATGTCCTGTACACAAAAAGCAGGACAAATCAAACACCTCCAATTAATGCCCCATCATTCTACTCTCGAACATCAGTAAAGTGATGGAAGGGGTCATCAACAGTGCTATAAAGCTGCATTTGCTTAGAAATAACCTGCTCACTGACAATCAGTTTGGGTTCCGCCAGGGCCACTCAGCTCCTACCCTCATTACAGCCTTAGTTCAAACATAGACAAAACAGCTGAACTCCAGAGGGTGAATGCCCTTGAAATCAAGGCAGCATTTGACTGAGTGTGGCATCAAGGTACTCTAGCAAAACTGGAGTCAATGGGAATCAGGGGAAAAACTCTTCACTGGTTGGAGTCATATCCAGCACAAAGGAATTTGGCTGTGGTTGTTGAAGGTCAATCATCTCAGTTCCAGGACGTCACTGCAAGAGTTCCTCAGGGTAGTGTCCTAGGCCCAACCATCTTCAGCTGCTTCAGCAATGATCTTCCTTTCCTTGTAATGACAGAATTGGGGATGTTCGCTGATGATTGTGCAAAGTTCAGTACCATTCATGACTCCTGAGATACTGTCCAAATGCAGCAAGACCTGGACAATATCTAGGCTTAGGGTGACAAGTGGCAAGCAACATTGGCACCACACAAGTGCCAGGCAATGAACATTTCCAACAAGAGAGAATCTAACCATTGATCCTTGACATTCAACGGCATTACTATTACTCAATCCAACACTATCAACATCCTGGGGGTTACTAATGACCAGAAACGGAACTGGACAAGCCATATAAATACTGTGGCTGCAAGAGCAGGTCAGAGGCTAGGAATCCTGCAGCGAGTAACTCAGTTTCTGACTCACTAAATCCTGTCCACCATCTACAAGCCATAAGTCAGGAGTGTGATGGAGCACTCTCCACTTACCTTGATGAGTGCAGTTGCATCAACACTCAAGAAGCTTGACACCATCCAGGGCAAAGCAGCCCACTTGATTGGCACCCCATCCACAAAATTTCACTCCCTCCACCACTGGCACATAGTGGTAGCAGTGTGTACCATCCACAAGATGCACTGCAGGAATTCACCAAGCCTCCTTAGACAACAACCTCCAAACTCACAACTATTACCATCTAGAAGGACAAGGACAGCAGAAACCATCAAGTGGGCTGCTTTACCCTGGATGGTGTCAAGCTTCCTGAGTGTTGATGCAGCTGCACTCACCAGGAAATTCCCCTCTAAGCCACCCACCATCCTGACTTGCAAATATATCGGTGTCTTTTCACAGTTGCTATGTCAAAATCCTGGAACTCCCTTCACAACAGCACTGTTGGTGCACCTACACCACATGACTACAGCAGTTTAAGAAGGCAGCTCACCACCATCTTCTCATGGGCAATTACAGGTGGGTATGAAATGCTTGCCCAGCTAATGATGCCCACATTCCATGAATGAATTAAAAAAGACAAGATTCACAAAAGTGGTTCCAGAGATGAGGACCTTCAGTTATGAAGATTATGAAGATAGGTTGGAGCAGTTGGGACTGTTTTCCTTAAAGAAAAGAATGCCTAGAGGAGATTTGATAGAAGTATTCAAAATCATGAGGGGTCTGGAAAGTGTAGATAGGGAAGAGCTTCCCACTTGTGAAAAGGATCAAGAAAGAGAGGGCACAGCTTTATAGTAATTACTAAAAGAAGCAAAAGTAACACAAGGAAAAACATTTTTACGCAGCGGGTGCTTAGGCTTTGGAATGCACTGCCTGAGAGATAGGTGGAGGCAGGTTCAATTGGAACATATGGAGGCTATTATCTGTAAAGGAAGAATGAACAGGGTTACAGAGAGAAGGTCGTGGAACAGCATGAGGTAAATTGTTCATTCGGAGAACAGGTGTGGACACACAATTTTGTGATTCGGTGATTCTGTGAGGATTTACAACTGAATACAAAAAATGAATTCCAAAATTGTGGAAATGCCCAAAAGTCCTCTGTTGTCTTTGCATAAATATTGTTTCATGTGCCTTTTGTCATAGACCAGGGGACATGGAAATATTTACTGTAATCACCATTAAATAGATATCCCAAATATCATTAATATTGCTGTATTAGTATCTGGGAAGTGAATCATTTCAGAAACTGTGTTTGCTTCTGTCAGTGACTGTACCCTGGCTACAAAGGCATCAGTTAACAGAAATATGAACTTCTTCCAACGCTCTTGTGTATGAGACTAAATCAGAAATAAAAATGCATGTTAAGACAAAATATCTCATTCATAACGCACGCTCCAACAATCGCACCTGTAATGATGTAATGCTGGAGTTATTCAACTGATTGACATAACATGATTCTATTGATGATTGCTTCAATCTAGCTTTACATAACAACGAACATTCTACCAAACCACCAAATAATAAGTATAGAACATCAGTTTATCAATGGTACCTTGTCTCCAAAGCTTTTCACATTGTCGTATCCAACACATTCCCTCCCTTTATAAGCATATGGAACCACCTGTGGAGCATCCCATTTCGATGTGGCAATTTTCAGAAATTATGCAGATCTGTGAGAAGAGTGAGACATTAGCATTCAAATTATTAGTGGTCACAAATGATCAGTTGTTTGCAATGCTCTCAATGTAGACTGGCTACCTTTATCACTACACATTTCTTTAATGATTTATTCAAATATAATTTTCTCTCAAACTGAAGGCGCTGTTCTTTTATGCTGTTGAAAAAGTATTTTTATTCTTAGAGAGGTAGTGCTTAATGATATTACCCTTTATTAAAAGATAATCAATTATTCTTCACACTGCATGTTTGCAATCTGAGAAACTGGAAGAGCCAGAGAAGCATCTAGAATTTACTTACGCACATGATAGAGATTGATTTAATAAAAGCATCGACATCAGCTTCCTTACCTGTCCAATAATGTGGAAATAAGGCAGAGGTTGGCACATAAACTGCTAAGGGTTGACTGCAATCTTTATACAAAAACCCCGGAGTCTCCTGTAGGGAGGAATGTTGTGGATGTAAAAGGTTATATCCTCCACTTTACCTCCTTGTGTATTTTCCAAGACTGACAACAATGGCCAGAATAAGACAGTCAAACCCTTTCCAATGATGGAGGGTGTGGCATTATGTCTCTGTCCAACAGAGTATGATGACACATGTTTCAGCCCCTGTTCCTTTGGTACCTAAGCTGAGCCAGGCCATGTGTTGTGATGCTGGCAGAGGCAGCAGTATCTTCATACATGGGACAGATCATCAGATGGGGGTGTCTTTGGTAAGGATACCAGAATGAACTGCCCGTCTTTAAATCGGGCCATCTTGGATACTTTCATCACTTGAACTACACAACGGGAGTAAGCACATGCTTTTATGCTACATTTTAACATGTTACTTAATGTGTTTGAGGAAGTTCTTATGATTGAGATAATTTCTCATAGTTAAGCTTGAGTTTTTTGAGCGTAGAAATCAGTATTTGGTGGGATAGTATTTTCAAATATTAGATCTTATGGAATAAAGAAGATGCATCGGTATCAATACCTCATAATAAGCCAAGATTCCAGCCTGTTTGGTGTACAGCCCAGTTGGGCCAGGCACCTGCTGAATAGGCCCAAACCCCAGTGTTGGAGAAGACCAGTCTAAAACTATGGCTGTATGTAGGGAATCCAATGTTCAGTTTCTCTGCAGGTGCTCCCTGATCTTTGTAGTAATTCATTGTATAGTTCTACAAAGAAAAATGAAAGTATATGCTAGAAATAATCATTTGGCAGTGCAGAACTTGAGTATTGCTGAAAAAAAGACATCAAAGTTTTTTGTATTATACTCATCGAGATATTTTGCGAGAATGCCAATATAAGGGGAAAACAACAATTTTTACTGTATGAAAAGAGAGTGCTGATTGATTGGTGAGTAGACTCTGATTTGTAAAGGCATTGTCATGGGCAATGAACCAGTGTCTCTTTTTCAGCAATATATGCTCGAAGGCCATTGAAAACCACCTGGTGGATGATAGTCACCCACTGGAATTAGTAAATATGATTAGCTTCTATTTTCATGAACACTTACCACATTAAAGTAACGGTTGGTATATTGGTTGTTACTTGGGAGAGGATAAAGGGGGCTATTTTCTCCAGTGGCGATATTCCAGGGTCCAAAGAAATCATATGTCATCACATTGAAAAAAATCCAAGATTTTGCATGAGTAGAGATCTGAGTTACACTGATATCTTGTTTACTAAAATATATGGTAATTACCTAACTAATTAAACAAATGAGCTTTGACTTTAATTAAAACTATAGGAAATAAACTTTGGCCTTACATTTATATAGGACCTTTTATGGCCTCCAGATATCCCAAAGCAGTTCATGGATGAAGAATGACATTCAACATGCAGTCACTGTCACATTGAGATAAATGAGCAATTAGAGTGATTTAGTGCTGTTGGCTGAGGAATAAATGTTAGCCAGAACACTGGGAGAACTCTTCCTTGAATAATTCCATGAGGACTTTATCTATTTAGGAGATTAGACTGGACTTCAGTTTAATATCACATCTGAAAGATGGCAGTGCAGCACTCCCAGAGTGTGGCATTCAAGTGTAAACTGAGACATTCCAATTGAAAAACAGAATTACCTGGAAAAACTCAGCAGGTCTGGCAGCATCGGCGGAGAAGAAAAGAGTTGACATTTCGAGTCCTCATGACCCTTCGACAGAACTAGGCGAATCCCAGGAAGGGTTGAAATATAAGATGGTTTAAGAGCCCTCCATCATTTTCACGTGGTCCATCTCTGACACTTCCCTTCCCTTCCTTGACCTCGCAGTCTCAATCTCGGGTGATAGACTGTCCACCAATATCCATTACAAGCCTACCCACTCCCACAGCTACCTTGACTACAGTTCCTCACACCCCGCTTCCTGTAAGGACTCCATCCCATTCTCTCAGTTCCTTCGCCTCCATCGCATCTGATGATGCTACCTTCAAAAACAGTTCCTCTGACATGTCCTCCTTCTTCCTTAATCGAGGTTTTCCACCCACGGTCGTTGACAGGGCCCTCAACCGTGTCCGGCCCATCTCCCGCGCATCCGCCCTCACGCCTTCTCCTCCCTCCCAGAAACATGATAGGGTCCCCCTTGTCCTCATTTATCACCCCACCAGCCTCCGCATTCAAAGGATCATCCTCTGCCATTTCCGCCAACTCCAGCATGATGCCACTACCAAACACATCTTCCCTTCACCCCCACTGTCGGCATTCCATAGGGATCGTTCCCTCCGGGACACCCTGGTCCACTCCTCCATCACCCCCTACTCCCCAACCCCCACCTATGGCACCACCCCATGCCCACGCAAAAGATGTAACACCTGCCCCTTCACTTCCTCTCTCCTCACCGTCCAAGGGCCCAAACATTCCTTTCAAGTGAAGCAACATTTCACTTGCATTTCTCCCAACTTAGTCTACTGCATTCATTGCTCCCAATGCGGTCTCCTCTACATTGGAGAGACCAAACGTAAACTGAGCGATTGCTTTGCTGAACACGTGCGGTCTGTCTGCAGGAATGACCCAAACCTCCCTGTCGCTTGCCATTTTAACACTCCACCCTGCTCTCTTGCCCACATGTCTGTCCTTGTTTTGCTGCATTGTTCCAGTGAAGCCCAACGCAAACTGGAGGAACAACACCTCATCTTCCGACTAGACACTTTACAGCCTTCCGGACTGAATATTGAATTCAACAACTTTAGGTCTTGACCTCCCCACTCCATCCCCACCCACTTTCTGTTTCTTCCCCCTTCCTTTTGTTTTTTTCCAATAAGTTATATAGATTTTTCTTTTTCCCACCTATTTCCATTATTTTAAAATTTTTTTAAATCTTTTATGCTCCCCCCACCCCCACTAGAGCTATACCTTGCCCTACCATCCATTCTTAATTAGCACATTCGTTTAGATAATATCACCAACTTCGACACCTATGTGTTCTTTTGTTTTGCTGTCTGTGACATCTTTTGATGATCTGCTTCTATCACTGCTTTTGCCTACAACCACACCACCCCCCTCCACTTCTCTCCCCCCACCCAACCCCACCCCCCCAACCACCTTAAACCAGCTTATATTTCACCCCTTCCTGGGATTCGTCTAGTTCTGTCGAAGGGTCATGAGGACTCGAAACATCAACTCTTTTCTTCTCTGCCGATGCTGCCAGACCTGCTGAGATTTTCCAAGTAATTCTGTTTTTGTTTTGGATTTCCAGCATCCGCAGTTTTTTGTTTTTTGTTTTCATTCCAATTGAGTTTTGGCTTCAATTCACAACTGTCTGACTCAGAGCCAAGGCTTGAATTCACAACTGGCCAATAACGCCTCCACTGACCACTGTGAAGACCTCCGTGTGTTTCTGTAGTGTATTAAAATATTTGAGGCTTTTTAAAAAAACCTACTGCCCAGTTTTTGCTGAAAAATGGAGACTAATGAAATGTCCTGCCAACTGACAGTCGGAAGACTGCCCAGCTCAATTTTCAAGCAAGCTTTGAAGCACATTGCTAGCGCTCATCTGAAACAAACAAGATCCTTATTTAGATCCCTAAATGGGCTCACACACCCAGTCAAACCCAAATGGAATCATTATGGATCAATGGGTGGAACCATTGACACATTCAACCACGTGACTCTCTATTGCACTGCAGCAGAGACCAGAAATGACCATGGTATGTGTGGTCTGCTCAGAGCACAAGGCAACAGAATCTGTAACATATAACTTGTACGTCACAACCCAACCGATGAGAAGGGCCTGTATCTTTAGTCATCTAAATGAGAAAACAAAGCCAAAGAATAATAGCTTGGGAGACTGTGGTAGTGGTGGTCAATGTCAATGCCCTGCAAAAGAGGACTGTCACCCAATACCACAAGAGGATGAATGATCTCCTCCAGTCTGTCAGGGAAGTCAATCTTCTCACACTCTCAACTCACACACTCACAAACCCATCTCACATCCACAGGGCCCTCACTCACTGCCAGTTCAAGGGACATCACCATTCACTCTCTCACACACACCTTCATTGACCTCATCCCATCCATGGAGCCACTCACTACCTACACATGCCAGGCATACTTATCAACTGGCCCGGCAGGTATCCTGCTCACACTCTCTCCATCTCTGTCGTGAAAAAATGGAGTGAACACTCAGACTCTGGAGGCTTGTCTAGGAAGTCTTTATTAAAGTCGAGATATCACGGAGAGCCTAGTCGCATACAATGGAGCGATCCAGTCTCTGACTAACACCTCTTTACATACATGGATATAGCAAAAGGTTCGTGACAGAAACTTGGGCACTTACGATAGTTTCAAATGGCTTCAAAGGATAGCGATCAGTGTTAGTGATTTAACGATTGGACAGGACAATGTCGATGGTTCAGCAAATAGATAGTGCTAATTGGTTACATATCCTGGGCAAAGCACACACAATAGTTTTTTTTCTTAGGTTTTGCCACCATATCTGACATCCAGAGCCCCTTGGTCTGGGAAGGTTGCACTGGCCCTTGTTATTCTGCTGGCAAATTGAACAAAAGCGAGTGATTTTTTGTATGGTTGGGGTTCTGCCTGGCGCAAACCATTGTTGGTTAATCGCATGCTGCATCCCTCCTTTGCCCATGTGTGCCTGTGCATGCACTAGGCGACACAGGGGCAAAAACAGACTTCGGGGACATACCACCCGCCCATCTGGATGAAACCAAACTCCTTCCTTAGGACTGCATTGTGCCCGCTCCCATGTCCACTTTTCCTGTTGAGTAGAGTTTTGTTGCGCTGTCTGTAGTTCAGAAGACTCTAAAACAGGGATGGGAGGGTGGCTGGAGATGCGGAGAGCTTGCAGGAGAGGCACTTGTGCGGCAGCTACTCCCTGGTCTGCCTGGTCAGCGCGGGCATTCCCTTTGGAGACATCATCAGTTAAATTAGTGTGATTCACATTTAACAATTACCAGGCACTTGGACAACTGAATTGCTTTGAGGAGGTTTAATACAAGTTGGGAATGCTTGATGGACTTTCCCGCTGATGTAACAAAACCCCGATTTTTCCATATCTGTCCAAATTCATGCGCAACACCAAAGGCACAGCGGGAATTGGTGTAACTATTGGCTGCCTGATCACCGGCCAGGATGCAGGCTCGGGTGTGGGCAAAAAACTTCTGCTGCCTGGGCTGAAGTGCCAGGGGGCAATGCATAGGCTTCCATAGTGCGGTGTGGGTCCAGGATGGCATAACCGGCGAGGAATAAATAGTCTCTCAGTCGATGAAAAGAGCCATCGGTGTAAAAGATAAAATCTGGATCGAGCAGGTGGTCCATCCACAGATCCTCCCTGGGGGAAGGGGTTTGTTCGAGCACTGTGAGGCAGTCATGTTGAGGGCTCCAGCAGAAAGGTGGCAGGATTAATTGCAGGCGATCAGCAGTAAGTGTAATTGGGGTGTGATAGCAAAATTACTTGGTATCCTGTACGTCATGAGGCAGTAAAATGTTGTGTAGCGGCGGAGTTTAAAAGTAACATGACAGCGTGGGGTACTCGCACCTGACAAGGGTGGTCGAGGACCAACAGTAAAGACTTTTCGACCATGGCAGCGGTGGCTGCTCTGACACAGAGACAAGCTGGCATTCCCAGTCCTACAGCAGGGGGAGCCGTAGAGTAGGAAGCAACTGACCTCCTTCCTCCTCCATGGTCCTGGGTAAGCACTCCCATAGCCATTCCTTCCTTCTCACAGACGTGCAACTGAAAAGGGCGCGCATAGTTAGATAGCCCCAAAGCCGGGGCTGTTGTTACAGCTGTCTCGAGGGCTCGGAATGCTGACTCCCGTTCTGGAGTCCATTGAACGAGTGCAGTTGCTTCTTTCAGAGTAGCAGCATGGTGGATGGCATCATGCAGGCGATAATCGGGTATCCATTGTTGACAATAGCCAACCATGCCTACAAAAGAAAGGACCTCCTTTTTAGTCTTAGAAGGGGGTATTCGTAGGACAGCCTGTACTCGCTCAGGTCCAATTTGCCAAGTTCCAGCTTTCAAGGTGAATCCCAGGAACTGGACTTGTTACTGGCAGAACTGTAGTTTAGAAATCGATACCCTGTGGCCTCTTGTAGCTACGAATTGGAGCAAAGTCACTGAGTCCTCTACACAGTGTCCAGGGTAGGTGAGGCCACTAAAAGGTCATCAGCATACTGTATAAATGTAGAGTTTCCATTCAGACAGCAATCTTCCAAATCATATTTCACAGTGGCTGCATACACTGCAGGGCTCTCAGTATATCCTTGGGGAAGGGGAGTCCAGGTTAGGGTTAGGGTTAGGGTTAGGGTTAGGTTTAGGGTGAGGGTTAGGGCTAGGGTTAGGGCTAGGGTTAGGGATAGGGTTAGGAGGTAGGGTTAGGGTTAGGGTTAGGGTGAGAGTTAGGGGTTAGAGTTAGGGTTAGGGTTAGGGGTTAGGGTTAGGGTTAGACTTAGGGTTACGCCTAGGGTTAGGGCTAGGGTTTGGGATAGGGTTAATGTTTGGGCGAGGGTTAGGGTTAGGGTTAGAGTTAGGGTTAGGGTTAGGGTTAAGTTTAGGGTTAGGGTTAGGGTTAGGGTTACGGTTAGGGTTAGGGCATGGGCCAGGGCTAGGGGTAGGGTTAGGGTTAGTGTTAGGTTTAGGGTTAGGGTTAGGGTTAGGTTTAGGGTTAGGGGTTAGGTGTTAGATTTAGGGTCAGGGGTTAGTGTTAGGGTTAGTGTTAGGGGTTAGGGTTAGGGTTAGTGTTAGAGTTAGGGTTAGGGTTAGGGTTAGGGTTAGGGTTAGGGTTAGCGTTAGGGTTAGGGTTACGGTTAGGTTTAGGGTTAGGGTTACGATTAGAGTTATGGTTAGGGTTAGGGTTAGGGGTTAGGGTTAGGGTTAGGGTTAGGGTTAGGGTTAGGGGTTAGGGTTAGGGTTAGGGATTAGGTTTAGGGTTAGGGTTAGGGTCAGGGTTTGTGTTAGGGTTGGGGTTAGGGTTCGTTTTATGGTTAGGGTTAGTGTGAGGGTCAGGGTCAGGGTTAGGGTTAGTTTCAGGGTCAGGTTTAGGGATAGGGTTAGGTTTAGGGATAGGGTTAAGGTTATGGTTAGGGTCAGGGTCAGGGTGAGGGCTAGGGACAAGGTCAGGTCTGTGTCAGTGTCAGGATAGTCGTAAGGCTTAGGTTCTAGGTAAGGGTCAGGGTCAGGATCAGGGTCAGGGACCAGGTTAGGGTTAGGGTTAGGTTTAGGGTAAGGGTTAGGGTGAGGGTTAAGGTCAAGTTTAGGGTTAAGGTTAGGGTTAGGGTTTAGGGTTGTGGTTAGGGTTAGTGTTATGGTTTAGGGTTAGGGTTAGGGTTAGGGTTAGGGTTAGGGTTAGGGTTAGGGGTTAGGGTTAGGTTTAGGGTTAGGGTGAGGTTTGGTGTTAGGGTTAGGGTTAGGTTTATTTCTATGTTTAGAGCATGGGCCAGGGCTAGGGGTAGGGTTAGGGTTAGTGTTAGGTTTAGGGTTAGGGTTAGGCTTAGGGGTTAGATTAAGTGTGTGGGTTCGGGTTGGGGTTAGGGTTAGGGCTAGGTTTAGGTTTAGGGGTTAGGGTTAGGGTTAGGATTAGGGTCAGGGTCCGGGTCAGTGTTAGGGTTAGGGTTAGGGTTATGGCTAGGGGTTAGGGTTAGGGTTATGGTTAGCGGTTAGG